>NW_025814897.1:100062500-100662500 GCF_022079265.1 Lynx rufus
GGGGCAAGAGCAATACATAACTCCGTCTCTTCCAGGAGGTAGGATGGGGGAAGGAACTGAGAAGCGCCAGTGAAGTTCACAGTCCAGGGGCACAGGCTCACCAAAGGACAGAGACCTCACTGGAGGGTTCTAGAATATGTCCCCTCCACCTACACCTTACCGCCTCGTCACTAAGGGCCTGCTCATTGTAATTCCTTTTACCCAGCGCATCATGTCCATCCTTCAACAACAACAAGCATACTAACGGGCAAAAAACACGGTTTGAAGAGAACTGAACCAGCATCAGAACCAGAGGCAGATATGGTAGGAATGTTGGAATTATCAGAGCAGGAATTTTTAAAAGCTATGATTAATATGCCAAGGGCTTTAATGGCAAAGGCGTCCCACATGCAAGAACAGACAGATAATGTAAACAGAAATAACAATTCTACAAAGAATGAAATGAACTGCTAGCAATAAAGAAAACACTGGGACCAAAATGAAGAATGTCTCTCGTGGGCTCATGAGTAGACAGGACGCGGCTGAGGAAAGAATCTCTGAGCCTGAGGATATGACGATAGAAACTTCCAAAACTGAAAGGCAGAGAGAACAAAAGACCGAAAAAAGCAACAGAATAGAATATCCAAGAACCGTGGGACGATTACAAAAGGTTTGGCATACATGTAATGGGAATATTCGAAGGAGCAGGGAAAAAGGAACAGAAGCAATATTTAAAGCAACAACGATTGAGAAATTTCCCTAAGTTCATGTCAGACCCCAGCCCACAAGAAGCCAGAGAACACCAACCAGGATAAATGACCAAAAAAACTATGTGTGAAGTATCATATTGAAACATCAGAAAATTGCAGATAAAGAAAAAATCTTGAAAGAAGCCAGAAAGAAAACAAACAAACAAACAAACAAACAAACCAAAACCGTTATCTAAAGAGGAGCGAGGCACCTGGGCAGCTCAGTTGGTTAAGCATCCGACTCTTGATCTCTGTTCAGGTCATGATCTCACAGTTTGCAAGTTAGAGCCCTGCCTGGCCCTCTGCGCTGAGAGCACGGAGCCTGCTTGGGATTCCGTCTCTCCCTCTCTCTGCCTCCCCCCACCTCTCAAAATAAATAAATAAACTTTAAGAAAATAAAGAAGGGCAAAGATGAACATTACATCCAACTTCTCTGAAGCCATGTAACCAAGAAGAGTGAAGTATTTAGAGTGCTCAGAGAAAACCCCCCCACCAATCTAGCATTCTGTACCCCCCCAAATTGCCCTTCAAAAGTGAAGGAGAAAGCACGACTTTCTCACACAAACAGAAGTTGAGAGGACTTGTTGCTAGTAGACCTGCCTTGAGAGAAATGTTAAGAGAAGTTCTTCAGAGAGAAGGAAAGCGATGTAGGTCCGAATCTCAATCTATACAAAGAAAGGGAAAGCATTGGAGAATAAGCAAAGGTAAAACAAACACTTTTATTTTTTCTTCTTCTTAACTGATGTAATAGGGAATAGTTGGTTCAAAATAATAGCAACATATTTGATTATGTATGCTCATGTACGTATGTATGCTTGCACGTGCTTATGTGTAAGTGAAATGAATGACAGCAATGATATAAGAGATTGGAGGGAGGAATTAGGAATATTTGGTTATGATAAGGTACTTGCACTACTTCCGAAGGAGTATGGGGCTTTTGGAAAGTGGACTGGGGTTAGTTGTAAATGTAACATTGCAAACTCTAGGAAAACTGCGACAAAAAGTTTTTAAAAAGTAAAACGGATATGCTACGAAAGGAGAGAAAATGGAATCATAAAATGTTCCGTTAAAACCACAGAAGGCAGAAGAAGTATGAAAGTAAAAACAGGAATAAGAACACGAGTAATAAATAGACAAAGGTGATGGATATGGTAGGTGTTAATCCAAATATACCAGTAATCACCTTTTTTTAAAAAAAAATTTTTTTTTCAACGTTTATTTATTTTTGGGACAGAGAGAGACAGAGCATGAACGGGGGAGGGGCAGAGAGAGAGGGAGACACAGAATCGGAAGCAGGCTCCAGGCTCCGAGCCATCAGCCCAGAGCCTGACGCGGGGCTCGAACTCACGGACCGCGAGATCGTGACCTGGCTGAAGTCGGACGCTTAACCGACTGCGCCACCCAGGCGCCCCATCACCTTAAACATCAATGGTCCAAATACACCAATTAAAACATAGAGCTGGGGGGCGCCTGGGTGACTCAGTCGGTTAAGCGTCCGACTTCAGCTCAGGTCACGATCTCGCGGTCCGGGAGTTCGAGCCCCGCGACGGGCTCTGGGCTGATGGCTCAGAGCCTGGAGCCTGTTTCCGATTCTGTGTCTCCCTCTCTCTCTGCCCCTCCCCCGTTCATGCTCTGTCTCTCTCTGTCCCAAAAATAAGTAAACGTTAAAAAAAAAAAAATTTAAAACATAGAGCTGGTCAGAGTGGATCAGAAGATAAGACCACTTTGTCTATAAGAAACCCATTAAAATTTTTTTAAGTTTATTTTTTTATTTTGAGAAAGAGAGAGGGAGAGCATGAGCACACTGGGGAGGGGCAGACAGAGAGGAAGGGAGAGAGAACCCCAAGCAGGCTCTTCACTGTTAGTGCAGAGCCTGACATGGAGCTCAATCTCACTAACCGGAACCAAAATCAAGAGTCAGATCCTTTTTTTTTTTTTTTTAATGTGTATTTATTTTTGAAGGAGAGAGAGACAGAGTGTGAGTGGGGGAGGGACAGAGAGAGAGGGAGACACAGAATCCAAAGCAGGCTCCAGGCTCTGAGCTGTCAGCACAGAGCCCGACGCGGGGCTCGAACCCACGAACCGTGAGATCATGACCTGAGCCCAAGTCGGTCGCTCAACTGACTGAGCCACCCAGGCGCCCTCCATTTTAAGTATAAAGATGTATATAGATTAAAAGCAAAGGGATGGAGAAAGATATATCATGCTAATATGAATCAAGAGAAAGTGGGAGTAGCTATATTAATTTCAGACAGATCAGATTTTAGACCCAGGGATTACATAATGTTAAAGGAGTCAATACTCTAAAAAGACACATGATCCTTCATGTGTATGCACCTAACGACAGAGTAGCAAAATATGTGAGGCAAAAACGGACAGAACTGCAAGGAGAAATAGAATACTGGGTTTATTATTATAGTTGGACACTTTAACAACCCTTTATCAGTAACGTACAGAACCAACAAACAGAAATTCAGTGAGGACAGGGGTGAACTCAACAAAACCATCAATCAACTGGATATAACTGACATCTATACACTGCTTCATCCAACAATAGATTACATGTTCTTTCTCAAGCTCATGTGGAACATTCACCAAAATAGACTACATTCTGGGCCATAAAACACACCTTGGCAAAGCTACATTTAGACTACAACACATTCTTAAATTACACATAGTCAAAGAAGAAATCTTAAGAGAAATTTAAAAATATTTTGAACTCAATGAAAATGAAACCACAACTTATCAAAATTTGTGGGATGCAGTGAAAGCAAGGTTTAGAGGGAAATTTATAGCATTGAATGCATATATTAGGAAAGAAGAGGGGCGCCTGGGTGCCTCAGTCAGTTAAGCGTCTGACTTCGGTTCAGGTCACGATCTTGCAATTCATGGGTTCGAGCCCCTCATTGGGCTCTATCCTGACAGCTCAGAGCCTGGAGCCTGCTTCAGAGTCTGTGTCTCCCTCTCCCTCTGCCCACCCCACTCCCCCCCAAAATAAATAAATATTTTTTAAAAAATTTAAAACAAGAAAAGAAGAAAGATGTTCCTATTTATTTATTTTTGAGACAGAGAGAAACAGAGCATGAGCAGGGGAGGGGGAGAGAGACAGGGAGACACAGAATCCAAAGCAGGCTCCAAGCTGTCAGCACAGAGCCCGAGGTGGGGCTCAAACTCACAGACCGCAAGATCATGACCTGAGCCAAAGTCAGACGCCCAACTGACTCAGCCACCCAGGCACCCCAGAAAAGAAGAAAGATGTAAGGTTGATAATCTAAGGAGGAACCTCACGAAAGAAGAGACACAGATGGCGAGTAAGCACATGAAAAGATGCTTAACAACATACGGCATTAGGGAACTGCAATTTAAAATAACAATGAGGTACTACCACACACATAATAGATGGCCAACCGGTGAGGATGCGAAGCAGCAGGGACGCACATTCATCGCCAGTGGGAATGCAAAATGGTACAGCCACTTTGAAAGACAGTTTGCATTTTCTTACACAAAGCCAAACATACTTTTACTATATGACCCAGCAGTCATGCTCTGTAGTATTTACCCAAATGAGTTGAAGACGTGTGTCCGCATAAAACCTGCACGGCTGTTTCGTAACTGTCAGAACTTGGAAGCAATCAAGGTGTCCTTCAGTAGGTGAATGGGCAAATAAACGATGGTACATCTAGACAGTGGGATATTGCTACTGCTAAAAAGAAATGAGCTCTCAAGCCGTGAAAAGACATGGAGGAAACTTATATGGCATATTGAAAAAGGCTACATACTATATGATTCCAACTACATGGCATTCTGGAAAAGGCAAAAGCTACGGAGATAGTCAAAACATTAATGGTCGCTAGGGACTCGTGGGGAGGGAGTTGAATAGGCAGAGCACAGAGGATTTTTTTATTAACTTTTTTTTTTAATGTTTATTTATTTTTGAGAGAGAGACAGAGTGAGGGAGAGAGAGGGAGACACAGATTTTTAAAGTAGTGCAGCTATTCTGTACGATACTACAATGGGGACACCTGTCATTATGTATCTGTGCATAAAGTGTGGACTTTGGGTGATGATGTGTCAGTGTGGGTTCATGGATTGTAACACATGTACCATCTGGTGGGAGATGTTAATAGCAGGGGGAGTGAGGTTTGTGTGAGGACAGGTGTATATAGGAACTCTGTACTTTCCGTTCAATTGTGCCGTGAACCTAAAATTAAAAAAAAAAGGCAAAAAAATTGTGGTGCACCTCAACTCCCACAAATAATTTGAACTAAGGACAATATACAATAAATAAACCTAAGGGAAAATATTATTTTTTCCTATGATGGCATCAGAGCTTTTTTAAAAAAAATAAACTTTTAGGGGCACCTGGGTGGCTCAGTTAGTTAAGTATCCAATTCTTGATTTTGGCTTAGGTCACGATCTCATGATTTGTGAGCTTAAGCCCTACATCAGGCTCTGGGATTCTCTCTCTCTGCCTCTCCCCCACTCATGCTTTCTTTGTCAAAAGAAATAAATAAACTTAAAAAAATTCCCCCCCTTTATTTTGTGTGTGTGTATGCATGCGTGTGTGTGTGTGTGTGTGTGTGTGTGTGCCTGCCTTACTGGTGTCCTAGGAACATGCTCCGTCTTCCAAGGGGGTAGCTAGCACTGAATTGCCCAAACACACAGGCTGTAACTAAGGCCAGAACCAAGGAAGTCAGGAAGGAAGAATCCTTTGGTGGGGTGCTATCATGGTCAGGTTCACAGACAATAGAACACGTTCCTCATCAGGATTCCTGCCCATAAGGCCACTTTCTTGGCTGGGCTGCCCCTTCTTTCTCCCTGCATCCCTGCAGCTGCCGCATCAGTGGATGGAAAGTTCTTACACGTGCCATGTAGCTAGCCCAGTGGATGGATGGGTCACCTCAGGCCTCAGGTGCTTTACTCTTTCTAAAGCAGAACTGAAATTTCACCTGGGCAGTTAGTTCTAGTGACCACAGAACTTTCGTTTCCCTTTTGTTGTAAGGAGAAAGTTCTGAACACTACTATTTCACCATGAGTAACCGGGTACTGGGTGGGGACTTGATTCACACGTGTGGTTCCTAACCAGCAAAGCACTAGAATCACCTGGGGGAGCTTGGTATGAGGCAGAGGCTTAGGCTCCACCTGGACGGGTGAGCAGGGAGGGTCTGTAATTTCCTTTCTCTTTTTTCATTTTTAGTTTAGTTTTTCTTAAAGTGTTTATTATTTTGAAAGAGAGAGAGAGACTGAGGGAGGGAGAGAGAGAGAGAGAGAGAGAGAGAGAATGAGTAGGGGAGGGGCAGAGAGAGAGAGAGAGGGAGAGAATCCCAAGCAGGCCCTGTGCTGTCAGCTCAGATCCCGTTGCGAGGCTTGATTCTATGAACCGTAAGATCATGACTTGAACCAAAATCAAGTATTGGACGCTCAACCGACTGAGCTACCCAGGCACCCCAATTTTAGTTTTTTTTTTTAAAAATGTAATCTCTATGCCCAATGTGGGGCTTGAACTCAGGACTCTGAGATCAAGAGTCGAATGCTCTACCTATGGAGCCAGCCACACACCCCTGATTTTTAGTTTTAAATCATTACTTTTTTTCGCCCAGTTTTATTGAGATACAATTGACATATAGCGCTGTATAAGTTTAAGATATACAGCATAATGATCTGATTCATGTATACTGTGAAATGATTCCCACAGTGAGTTTAGTTAACAGCCTTTGTCTCACATAGATACAAACACATATATATTCTCCCTTGTGATGAGAACTCTTAGAATTTGCTCTCCTAACTTTCTTATATAGCATATATCAGTGTTAACTATAGTCATCCTGTTGTACATTACATCCCTGATGCTTATTCATCTTATAACTACCTTCCTCCTGTTTCCCTGAGCCCCTCTGTAACCTCAAATCTAATTTCTTTTTCTATTAGTTTGGTTTTTTCTTTTCTTTTGGTTCCACACATAAGTAAGATGATACAGTATTTGTTTTTCTTTGTCTGACTTATTTCACTTAGCATAATGCCCAGGTTGTTGCAAGTTGTAAGATTTCCTCATTTTTTAATGGCTGAATAATAAAGTGTTCCTCAAGGAATTCAGATGGCCTTCCAGGCTTGGGAACCACTGGTGCAGAGCACATAGCTCCTTCCCCCTTTGGCCCGAGCATATTCGGTCTCCTCTAAATTGGCCCCGTATTTTCATGCCTCATTATCCTTGCTCACTTCTCTCTCGCGCCATAATATTTTTACACTCACTTTATTATGTCACTTATATGATATCATACTTGTTTCCATATTTCTTTCCCTGACCAGATGAGCTCCTCAAGGGCAGAGATCATGTCTCATTCATCTTTGAGTTTCCTGCATTCAAGGTTGCCATGTATAGCTGAGCAGGTTGTTCACTGCTCAAAAGAGCGGGGTGTCTACACATACTAATAAAGGTTTATTTATCTACTTATTTTTTGGAAACGTTTTTATTTATTTAAGTAATCTCTACACAACCTGAGATCAAGAGCCACAACCCTGAACTCTCACAATGCTGAGATCAAGAGCCACATGCTCTTCCAACTGAGCCAGCGAGGTAGTAAAAGTTTATCAAGTGAACAAACAATCCAATCCCTTTAGACTCTGGGTCTCACCAGATCAAGTAAAGATGCAGTCACTTTCATCTCTATCACCTGAAAGTGGAAGCAAAATCTCAGAAATTAGTATTAATTCAATTCATTATATACGTGTGTGAGTAGCTATATACATTATATGCGCACGTAGGTATATGTGTAAACATACACATATATGGTAACTTCAGCTTTGTAGGCAGCACTGGACCAAGTTAAATAGGTGATTGGCAGACAGTTCAGCTGGTTGCTATTCTTCTAATGACATTTAAATGTGCGCAATACTGGGTTACAGCTGTGTGTGGGGGAGCTTGCGTTTTGATTCCACTGATGTAGTAAACAATTCCGAGATTGTTCCGTGTCTAAGATTTTTTTTTTTAGATTTCATTTTTTTTTCAACGTTTATTTATTTTTGGGACAGAGAGAGACAGAGCATGAACGGGGGAGGGGCAGAGAGAGAGGGAGACACAGAATCGGAACCAGGCTCCAGGCTCTGAGCCATCAGCCCAGAGCCGGACGCGGGGCTCGAACTCACGGAGTGCGAGATCGTGACCTGGCTGAAGTCGGACGCTTAACCGACTGCGCCACCCAGGCGCCCCTAGATTTCATTTTTAAGTAATCTCTACACCCACTGTGGGGCTCAAACTCACAACTCTGAGATCAAGAGTCACGTGTTGCACCAACTAGCCAGCCAGGCATCCCCCATGTCTAAGATTTTAAAATAAGGTCTTCTCTGGATTAATCTTTCTCCCCTTTTGCGGGGGGGGGGGGGCGGTGTGCAGAAGAGGGGATAATTATAGGAGTTCCTTCTCATTGGCCCACGTGGATCCTGAGATGTACAAATAATGTGGGATAAGATAGTAGGATGTAAAACATACTCAACTGTGTCCAAGCTCGGGAATGTTGTTTGGAAAGACCAGTGCCCACTTTCAGGCACTGGTTAATTTGATTCGATTGAGATTGATTTGATTAGATTAATTAGATTAATTGATTAGATTATTTTGAGGGGCGCCTGGGTGGCGCAGTCGGTTAAGCGTCCGACTTCAGCCAGGTCACGATCTCGCGGTCCGTGAGTTCGAGCCCCGCGTCGGGCTCTGGGCTGATGGCTCGGAGCCTGGAGCCTGCTTCCGATTCTGTGTCTCCCTCTCTCTCTGCCCCTCCCCCGTTCATGCTGTGTCTCTCTCTGTCCCCAAAATAAATAAAAAAACATTAAAAAAAAAAGATAGATTATTTTGATTGAGGCATCGGGACCTCTGGAAGTCAAAAGAAGTTCAGAATTCTTTTTTTTTTTTTTGGGGGGGGTATCTCCCCCAAATGGAAATATGAAGAATGCCTGAATCAGTGTGATACAAATGTGGTATATTTAAAATGTTTGGATTTAACAAATGACTATTTTTATCCCCCCCCAATGTAGTTTTATAATGTTATTTACAAGTCATAATGAAGTTCTAAAGCCACATGAAATTTTTTTAACTTTTTTATTTATTTTTGAGAGACAGAGAGAGACAGAGCATGAATGGGGGAGGAGCAGAGAAAGAGGGAGACGCAGAATCCGAAGCAGGTTCCAGGCTCCGAGCTGTCAGCACAGAGCCTGACGTGGGGCTGGAACCCATGAACTGTGAGATCACGACCTGAGCTGAAGTCAGATGCTCAACTGACTGAGCCACCCAGGTGCCCCAAAAGCAGTATTAATTCAAAGTAGGTTCTAAGTGACATGGCCCAGTATCAAGTGCAGTCCTTCAGCATAATACAGTGGCCCTGGTTAAATTCTTCTGTAGATGATGCGAAAAATCTGAGTTTGAGGTCTTTGTGAATTTAATCGACAAATTGAATTAAGTGCCTCCCATCTCCTCCCCCAAACCATACTAGGTTTGCCTAGCATCAAAGACAGAACTTGGGTCCTATTTATTGAATTCATGAGAGCCGAGGGTGTCTAGTGTAGCGACTCTCACTGGGAATGAAATTACTGTGAAGGCATCACAAAGGGCATGTTGGGCAGAGAAGCATGAACTGGGTGACTAGAAGCCCTGACCATTCAAATATGCAAATTTTCTTGGTCTTCCCCTGGAATTGAGAAGGAAGGCGAACTTGTTTTGAATTCAGGCACAGTTGGGTAAGCACAGGATTGGTCTTAGAGAGTTATTTTGACTTTTGAACCCAAGTGCATTCTTGGGTAGCCTCCTCTTGAGTTGCATGTTACATATGGTGAATGGAATGTGCTGTGGCTATAGAATAGAGTTAATGAGGGCAGTTTTCCGGCAAATCAAGTCCTTGTTTATGCACATTCTTTCCTCCTTTGGATATGAAGTCATATGCTCTTCTGGGGTTCTAAGTCATACCGGAAGAGGTGGAGACACATGGCAACATCTGAGGCCAAGCAGAAGGAGAAAAGCCCTATAAAAGGTAGAATTTGTGGAACTGCAATCTTCAAGAAGCCTCAGATTGAACCCTGATCCTGGTCTCAGGCTGACCCATGACCCTAGCCAAAGACAGTGATCAAGGGGAAGACCAGTTAAATTTATATTATGGGCCAACGGTCAGCAGACATCTTCTATAAATGGCCAGAAATAGCATTTTAGGCCTTTTGGGCCGCACAGTCTTCATCTCCATTGCGGCCACTCAGCTCTGCCGTCGTAGCATGAAAGCAATCATAGTTAATTTGCAAGTGAATGAGTGTGGCTGTGTCCCAATACAATTATACACATACACACACACACACACACACACACACACACACACACACACATATATATTTTAAAAGTTTATTTATTTTGAGAGAGAGAGTGCACGCGTGCATAGGTGTGTGCATGCACAAGTAGGAGAGGGCAGAGAGAGAATCCTAAGCAGGCTCCCTGCTGTCATCGGGAGCCCCACGCAGGGCTCCATCCTATGAACTGTGGGATCATGACCTGAGCCGAAATCAAGAGTTGGAGGCTCAACCAACTGAGCTACCCAGGTTCCCCTAAAATTTTCTCTATAAAACAGGTGGCAGCATATATGGCTGACAGGCCATAATATGCTAACCCTTACTCCGGAGTACCACAAACAGAAATCTGTGCATCCTCAAGAAATAGCAAGTCTCAAATATAATCGGAGAGCACTCTTGATTCCATAAATGGGACTCCCTGTTTAAGTGAGCTTGAATCTCAAGTCTATTATTTACAAGTTGTGGGCCTTGGGAGAAAACACATAATACCTTTTCTCATCTCAGCCTCCTTATTTGTAATATGGAGATTGTAAAAGCTGCTTTGCCTCCCCCAGGATGATGGTGACACTCAAATGAACTGTAATGCACCGACAGAAAGAAGCTCTCATTGGTACTATCATGGAAGTGCAGAAACACCTTATGAGTTAAAAACTGAAGCGCCTTAATGGAAGAGATGGTGACTATTCACCACTGAATCTTTAGCACCTGCCGCATGCTGGCCCTCAGAATAAATTTATTGACTTTAGAAATGAAATAGATAAAACATTTCCTTCTCTCAACTCAGTGTGGTGTTATTTGAATAGACTGGAGTAATCGAAGCTTGCAGAGAAACAGTGATTTGAAAACAGAACGTGAGCCATTTAATTTTTGGAGTTTAGCTACATTTGGGGAGTGTTTCTGGACCAACTTGCCTAAACAACTTCGGACTTGCAGAAAAGACTCCCATCAGGATATTACATACACATTTCCAGCTCCACTCAGATATACTGGAAGTGTTCCATAATTGAGGGAGGGTTTTCCCTCAGGCCTTTAAAAATTTCTCATCAGTAATATCCTCACTGCAAGAGAATCCTGAGCCATCTGACCGAGCACCCCTGGGACAGTCACTTGTTTCAACACTGATCCCGTGGTTGGACGTGACCATGTGCACAGACTCCCCAGACTCACAATACTAGCTTGTTAAGCAAGTTGAGAGTTTGTTTGGTGTTTTACAGATGTGTCACTGCCCAAATAAAGGCTAAAGATAACAGTCTGAGTACTATTGATGCCAATAAAAAGAAAATGAACCCAAAACCTTAGTTATGTTGACTTATCCTAAGTCAAATGCAATAGTCTCATTTGCCTTTCCATTTTGAAGGCAGCACTGAACAGTTGAAAGAACAAGAGCTTTGGACTCAGCCAGACCTGAGTCAAAATTATGATGATAGCATGTTAGAGAACTGTGGCCTTGTACGGTTGACTTAATCTCAGTTGTAAGTCTCAAGGTTGTTGTGAAAGTAAGACAAGTCAATGGAAATGGAGGTACCTAGCACGGTGCTGGCTGGCACCCATTCTTGGGTAGGAGTGGAGGAAACTTCTGAGAGTTGGGAGTTGTTGTGGGCTGGGTGGCCTCCCCCACAGGAATCTACTACAGTGGCCTTCTTCCAGGGCTCTGCATTCTGCTCATATCATAGTTAGGGTCAATGAGACCTCTCTTGGCTGAGAGTAGATGAAAACCATTTTGGATCAGGGTATGATGTGGGGGAAATGTTCTTGGACAACCTTGAAAGGAGAGACCAAAAGACTCAGGGGTAGGAAGAGAGGCCTAGGTGGCCAGACCCATCCCACAGAAAGGAGCCACCACCAGTGAATGACCAAGGATCTTTTTGTTCATTCCCTACAAACAGTTCCCTCCATTAGCTTGTATAATAAGGATTTATCTGCACTGAATGTAACGTAGATGCTTTTGGGAGCGACTTGAGAGTATGGTGTGCTGGTTGGGAGAGTAGGCTTTAGGATTAGGCTACCTGTTAGGCAGGTTACTTGGCATCTTTGAGTCTCAGCTTCCCTACCCCAGAAGATGAGAGTATTTATTCTCTACCCTCTGTGTCATTGCCTTATCTTGTGACTTCTGCCTTGTCATTGTGGCAGCTCACTCATGGTCTTCAAAGCTAGTCACTGAGGTCTCTGGGCAGAACTGTTCATTTCAGACACTCCAGAAGCTGCTGGCCAGCCTACCATTGCCTGCCTTTGGGTCAGGTGTAATCAGCATGGCCGGCAGGGAGACAGGGTGGATATGATCACATGAAGTAATCCAGAGGTGGCTGCTTAGCCAAGGACTGTGGACCGAGCCATTTCTCACCAGAGATTGTGGATGTGATGTGCATAATGATCTATGTTCAGGATGCAGAGATAAGACAGCGATCTTTAATGCAAGGTAGACGGTGGTAATGGCAACAAAGGAAGTGCTGATGAAAAGCTTTCCAAGTTCAAATGAGAAAGAATTTGCCTTCTAGCTAGGGGAGTAAAGGAAAAGCTTCATGAAAGAAAAGGCCTGCAGAGCGTCTATTACCCTAGGTCAATTAGGGCTCATACCTGAACTTGAAGATGAGGGTCAGTCTCACCCAAACCTCACGACTGGGAAATTCAGGGAGTTCCTCCAGTGAACCCATCCCATCCCCCAGCCACAAGCATTGATTCAAGGATGGTGTGTGACAAAAGTCAAGCAAGCCAGGGACAGTGAGATCTACCAGGAAGCAGACGTGCCTCTTCTCTGCTGAATTTGAACATGGAAGTATGTGGCCTTAGAAGCCACTGTCAGTTATCTTACAGGCACAGTGGGAGAGACTTTTAAGTACAGAACCCTCTCTGAGGAAGTACAGCTGGGAGGGGAGGGGAAGAGAGAGAGAGAGAGAGAGAGAGAAACTGGGCCCTGGATGCATCATTTCAGGGAAAATACGGGGAGTTGAGGCATTAGTGAAAAATACAATTTGCTGGGAGCACTGGAGCAAGGATGTTCATATGGGAAAAGCAGATTAGAAAGAGATCACGGAAGGTCTTGGATGGGGAATAAGAGACTTTCTATAGCCTTTCCATAGGCAATCAGAAGCTATTGGGAGTATTTAAGTACTGTGCTATGAGTGGCGTTGTGGGTAAATAATCAGTAACGGGTGCAAAATAGACTGGAACAGAGAGAGGCTGCACATGGGGGGGATGATGGGGAGCGCACTATGATAATCTGAAGACCTGAATGGAGCTAATGCAGTGGGGCTGGCAAGAGGAGAGTGGGGGGAAGTAAAAGCACGGAGTCAAGATTGTAGATGAAGACTTTTGTCACTAAGGCTGCGTGAATGAAGGAAGGAGGGTGCCTAGACGCAAGTCAAGCCCGGAGGAGCCCCCGCCTCAAGTTCTTGGCTGGCTCCTTTTTTTTTTTTTTTTTTTTTTAATTTTTAAATGTTTTTTTATTTTTGAGAGGGAGACAGAGCGCAAGCAGGGAAGGGCAGAGAGAGAGGGAGACAGAATCTGAAGCAGGCTCCAGGCTCTGAGCCATCTGCACAGAGTCTGACGCGGGGCTCGAACTCACGAACTGTGAGATCGTGACCTGAGGCGAAGTCGGACGCTCAACCGACTGCACCACCCAGTTGCCTGCCCCCCCCCTTTTTTTTCTTGGCTTGCTCCTTTAGGCCAGTAGTTTATCACCATAAAAGATGGGTGTAAAAGATTAGACAACAGGTTAAATAAAAAATTTTCTTCAGGCACCATCCCACAATGCAAATGGAGCACGATGATGACATTTTACGACATTGAGAAGTAGCTTGTGGTGTTGACTCACAATCTGTACTGTTAGCAAACTTCAGGAGCTGTTTATACACAGTACTAGCAAGCTAGTACTTTTGAAGGGGATAGCATAAAACATACACATCCATTTGTTGAGAGTTTGTACTTTTTTTCTAACTGGCTGTGTGACTCTGAGTAAATCACTCACCCTCTCTGAGCTACAGTTTCCTCGATTGTAAAAAGGGGAAGAATAGAGCTTCTTTCTGGGGTTCTGGTCCTCACCTCATGATGTCATAGGAAACCCCCTTGCCGGTTTCTAATAAATTTAAGATAATGAAATAAACAGTAAAATACATAAAAGTATTCAAAAATAAATAAATACAAGGTAAATAGGTTTCAATCTCTTTCCTATCTCTCTCCTGTCCTTTTTTTTTTTTTTTTTTCTTTTCTGAGTATGCTTTCTGTTTGCCGCCTGCCCTTAAACAGATACTATTTGCATTTTTGCGTTGTCACAGCTTGGTGGTAGGTTTTCAGCTTCATGTAGATTTTATGGTTAAGGCAGTCTTCCAGATACTGTTACCATCTGCATTACAGGATTGGGATGGCCTTTCTCTGCCCTGTATTTTAGAATGGTGGAATAACTAATACGCAGTCTTTTATTGTGATGATTTGCTCGAAGAGCTAAAAGCTACTCCTGATTTATATGGGGCGCCTGGGTGGCTCAGTCGGTTGAGCGTCCGACTTTGGCTCAGGTCATGATCTTGCAGTTCGTGAGTTCCAGCCCTGTGCTGGGCTCTGCGCTGACCGCCTGGAGCCTAGAGCCTGGAGCCTGCTTCAGATTCTAGGTCTCCCTCCCTCTCTTTCTCTCTCTGTCCTTCCCCCGCTCATACTCTCTCTCTCTCTCTCTCTCTCTCTCTCTCTCAGAAATAAACATTAAAAAAAATTCTAAAAAAGCTACTCCTGATCCATAATAGTGGGGAGAAGGGGGTGCTTCTCAGCAAAAGGCTGTGGGTATGACAAGCATTGTGAGTGGTATCTCTAGAGCAGGAGGGTGATATGGATGGCTAACGCAAGGGAAAGTGATGAGGGCCATAGAAGATGCATTGCTCAAGTCCCATGGCTAGGGGAGAGCCACTGTTAGGGATCTAGTGTCTTAGATCTATCAACAGCTCCCCATTTCCCCTGCACTACCATTTCTTCTGAATGTTTACTATGTGCTAAGTGTTTGTACTATTTCATTCAAGTCTTGAGATAACCCTAGGAGGTAGATAAGGCATTATTATTAAGCTCATTCGACAGATAAGGAAATTGAAGCTTAGGTCATTTGTCTGAGGTCACGAAGACAGAGCTTAGTTAAGGGACAGAGCAAGAACTTGAATCCTGGCCTTTAGTGATTCTAGAGCCCATGGTTTTAACTATTGTCCCAGATCGCCTGGGAAGCTCTCTCTTATCTTTTCTTTTATAGGCACTTGATTTATGTCACCCATCTGGAATGGGATGGAGTGAAAAAAGGGGATTTGGGAACTATTGTCTCTTCAGGATTACTCAGCTCTTTGATATCTCCCCTGGGAGCCACGTTGACTGTCAGCTAGAAGGTGCTGGAAAAAATAGATTGCTCCAGGGTGTTCACTTGTATGCAATTTATTATTTCTAAAGATAAGGCTTAAAGAGACGTCTATATTGCATTCTATTTCTTCCAATGAATGAAAGCAGAAGGGCATCTGTTTAGCATTTGGGACAGGCACCTGGTTCACTCTGGTTAGAAGAGAAAAATAAAGGGGCACCTGAGTGGCTCAGTTGGTTAAGCCTCTGACTTTGGCTCAGGGCACGATTTCACAGTTTGTGAGTTCGAGCCCCGCGTCGAGCTCTCTGCTGCCAGCCCACTGCCCGCTTCAGATCCTTTGTCTCTCTCTGCCCCTGCCCCTCTCGGTGCGTGCTCTCTCTCAAAAATAAATAAAATTTTAAAAAATGAGAGACAAAAAAAGAAATACTAAAACATAGTAATCCAGATAATTAATCCCTCTCTGGCTGGCTTGCCCACTGCTTTGAGTATGAGACTCAAAGACGATAAATTAAATTTGGGGCTGCCAAAAAAGGATGTACTTACGCTTGATTAATTGGGAAAGCTAAAGATCTCCCCAGAAGAGGGTTGGATTCCCTTCTGGGTCTAGACCTTCCGGGTTCTGGTCTGAAGCTTTGGGAAAGTGCTGAGGTTCTACCAGACGGTGAACTGGAAGGGACATCATCTCATTTAATACTGCCCTTTACCTGTGGAAGGCACTGAAGTCTAGTGTGCTAAGTACCTGCCCAATGCCCCTCCAAGACCGGCTCTCCACCCTTTCCTGACCTGCGCCTCGTTCTGGGAGGCAGGCCTGTGTGCACTGCTTTGGTGGCTTTCCTTATTCTCTGGTCTCCAGTTTGATCAGGCCGGAGGGAAGCACGCACAGCCGAGCAGAAGTCAGAGGAGAGCGACTGCTTCTCCCTTACTCCTTCAAGGCCTAGGTGGAATAAGGGCTCCTTGTAGTGACGAGCCCTGAAACACCACACGATCCATCTTGCGCACATGTCTTTGTAAGTAGCTGCATTCTGACGCTGGAGTCAAATCGCCCAGTTTGGACGGTGCCATCTGTTTCCTGCGGGGACCTTGACTGATACACCCAGAAAGGTTGAATGACTTGTCCAAGGTCTCAGGAGGATGTGGCCACATACCAGGCTGTGCTAATGAGAAGAGATAACGCTGGCATACTTTACTGTTTATGAAGAATTTTCATCACCAGAATCTCGGGTGCAGGAAAAGCTTTCCACTTAGAGATTAGAAAAGTGAATCTTAGGGAAGAGGAGCAATTGGCCACGGCTGATGAGCGACAGAGCTATCCTCAAACCCAAGGCATGGGCCGTGCCCGTCACACCCCATGGCCACCTCCAAGTCAGGCCAAACTTCTCATCGTTTACTGGCACTACTCCGGTGTGGAGCGTCGGGAGAGCACGGGCCCCAGAGTTCCATCTTCCAGGCCCAGAGCTAATGATGCTCCCTGCACAAGCCAGCGACCATGCGAAGAAAGCGATAACACCCCTATTTTACACATGAGGAAAGTGACGCTCAGAAGGCTGAACGTCTTATCCAAAGTCACGCAGCTGGGAAGTACCTGGAACTTGAACCGGAGCCCGTCTGCCCGCCCTTTCTGCTGCCCTGAGCTGTCTTTGTGTGCACAGGTGTGGATTTCTGAAGTTACTGTAGGCTGCAGACCCTGCACATCCTTTGTATTTTGTCTCATCAAACCAGTCTCAGCCTGGCCTTTATACTAACTCTGGGACCTTGGCCTGGCTCTCCTATTGGGAAGCCAAGGAGGCTCTTGTGGATAAAACATGACAGAAAATGGACTGTAGCTGATTAAGATCAAGAGATAACATGGGAAGGCCAGGCAGGCCCTTTGTCTGAGTTAGCCTGGGAAAAATGCAGCCAGGGTCAGAACCACCTCCTGTTCCTACTGAGGGGATAGCGGTGCCAGAGGGTGATTTTCAGCTTTGATGGGCATCTCAGTTAGCAGGGCTGAAGGGCCCATCTGATCTACCATCTTGGTAACAAGATTCCCCTGGGCCCACTAACTTTCATGACATAAAAGCAGAGTAGGGGGCTGTTGTTGGCTGAGCGTTGACCTGGGGTCACCCACTCTCTGTTTGGCCTCGAGGACTCACTCCCCCAGTTTGGGCCTCGGTTTTCTTATCTGAAATATGGACGAGATGGGTGACTCCAGAGGCCACCTATCTTCCCAGTCTGTCGTTTATGAGTCTGGGGGTCTGGGGAAGTATGTGAGCCTTTCAAGACCTCCCCACTTGCTGACACCCCTCCCATCCCTTAGCAGGATATCAGGGTTGTACTGTTGGTGGATTTGCATCAGTCAGTTCACATTTTCTTCCCTATTTACTCACATCCATGAACAGCTGGCCGAGACCAGGCAGTGGTTGCAGAGGGGGTTGCAGAGGGGGTAGGACTATCTGCATAGCATTTGTGCCTCCCACCACCCCTTGAATGGCGGTTAGCAGATTTGGGAAGTATTCTAGGTTATGTGCTGCTCCAACCTCCCCTTACTTTACGACAGTGACGAGCAGAGCCTGGGATGCTAAGTGACTTGCCCAGGATGCCGGCGACCCGGGGCCGCCACCCTCCCGGAACACTGTGCTCTTGCCGCCAAAGAAGACTCACTGTGCTTGGTGAGGGTCTCCGAAGACGACTGCTTTGAGGATAAAACAGAAATAATAAGCCTACAGTGTAGAGAGAAACACCATGGAAAGCGTAGACAAATAAAACGACGAAGAGGAAAAAGGTCACGTGATGCCACGCTGTTTTGGCTGAAGCAGAGCAGGGCTCTTACGGGATGCGCTGGAACCTGGCTTAAAACCCAGCAGTGACTGAACTTCTTGTTCTTATTGGCAGGTTCAAGGGGGTAGCGGCTGCTGTGTTTTCTGTTCAGGGAGGGCCCTTGGCCAGAGTTGCCGAGTACTCAGCGCAAGCCAGGTGATGAAGCAACTGGCAGGACCCGGAGAGAGGGAGAGCGTTTCTCCCGGCTGAATGAGGAAATGGGTTCCATGGTGGTACGGCCTGGGGATGGGGTGGTCCCTGAGACAGGTGGGTAAGTCTATGGGGACATTTGCTCGGTGGGAAGGCTTGCTTGCCTCTCGTGCCCCCCGTACAGCTTTGTTCTCTTTCCGTGCGTCCTAAGAAAGAGCTGCTCTCGGACGCGTTTTGGCACCGACGCCTGTGCCTCCCACAGCCGATTAGAAAAATTCTTTTCAAAACTTAAGGCATAGGATTTTAGAGTGCCAGGTCTAAGGACCTTAGAGCTCAGCTAGTCACATCCGGTTATTTCACACTTGAGGAAACTGAGGTTCTGGGATGAAAGTTGGCTCACTGAATGCCACGTGGTAAGATACTGGCAGTGTTGGGGAGCCTGGGTGGCGCAGTCGGTTAAGCGTCCGACTTCGGGCAGGTCACGATCTCGCGGTCCGTGAGTTCGAGCCCCGCGTCGGGCTCTGGGCTGATAGCTCAGAGCCTGGAGCCTGTTTCCGATTCTGTGTCTCCCTCTCTCTCTGCCCCTCCCCCGTTCATGCTCTGTCTCTCTCTGTCCCAAAAATAAATAAACGTTGAAAAAAAAATTAAAAAAAAAAGATACTGGCAGTGCTAAGCCTCGGACGTAGGCTTTCGGATTCCACTTGGTGTGATCTCAGGCTAGACAAACGGTACACGTGTTCTCAGCCAGCCTGGGATGGTACAAGGGAGTCAGTGCTTCTAAATGAGTAACTGGTAGCCTTAATCCCATATACATAATAATGAGCTGAAATGTACTGAGACCTTATGTGCAAGCAGTTTTACACGATCTCGTTTAATGTCACTTGACCTGTGAAGGAGGTATTATTATTGCAGGTGTTTTACATAAGGAAACTGAGGCCTAAAGTGATGTAACTTGCCAGAATTCACACAGCCAGCAGGTAGCCAAGCGAGAATGTAAGTCTGAGGCTGAACCTTGTTGTCAGGTCATTAGATGAACAGAAAATAATCTTGTAAAATTTGTTCTGGAGTGAGACGTAAGTTTTAGGCATCTTTTCCCTTTCATATTTGAATTTTTATTTATCTATTTATTTTTTAAACGTTTATTTATTATTTTTTTATAAAAAAATTTTTTTTAACGTTTATTTATTTTTGAGACAGAGAGAGACAGAGCATGAACAGGGGAGGGGCAGAGAGAGAGGGAGACACAGAATCTGAAACAGACTCCAGGCTCTGAGCTGTCAGCACAGAGCCCGACGCAGGGCTCGAACTCATGGACCATGAGATCATGACCTGAGCCAAGTCGGACGCTTAACCGACCGAGCCACCCAGGCGCCCCTAAACGTTTATTTTTGAGCGAGAGAGACAGAGTGTAAGCAGGGGAGGGGCAGAGAGAGAGGGAGACACAGAATCTGAAGCAGGTTCCAGGCTCTGAGCTGTCAGCCCAGAACCTGATGTGGGTCTGGAACCCACGAGCTGTGAGATTATGACCTGAGCCGATGTTGGAGGCTCAACTGACTGAGCCACCCAGGTGCCCCTATTTGAAATTTTTCTAACAATTGAAAAAATTGAGGCGTGCCTGGCTGGCTGAGTTGGTAGAGCATGTGACTTGATTTCAGGGTGGTGAGTTCAAGCCTCACAATGGGTGTAGAACTTATTTAAAGAAAACCTGACACATAGTTCACACTTGAATGTTTTATGTAAATTCATATAGGACTGAACTTAGTGTTTTGATTTCTTTTTAGATTTTATTTTTTTAAGTAATCTCTACACCCAATGTGGGGCTCAAACTCACAACCCCAAGATCAAGAGTCAAGCTCCAACGACTGAACCAGACAGGCGGCTTAGTGGTTTAAAGCAGAAGTTCTCAAGCTCTAGTGGGCATAAGAATCACCTGGAGAGTTTCTGAAAAACCCAAGCTGCTGGCCTTTCCCCCAGAGTTTCTAATACCTCAGGTCTGGTGTGGGGCCTGAGAATTTGCATTTTTAAGTTCCCAGGGGCTGCTGGTGCTGCTGATCTAGGGACCTCACAGAGAATCACTGACTTAAAGGACTCATGCAAAAACTTTGTGTCCGCTGAATTTTCTTGCATCGGGTCTCATTTTCCAAGTTAAGTATACCTCTCGGTGAAAAGAGTCTTGTCAGGAAGTAAGGGAAACAATGTTATCACTTGATTGCCTAACTACCATTTCAAAAGGGCTGCAGAAGGGCCTCAGTTAGGACGAATTGTCTAGCAGGCTAAAGACTTGGGCTGAAAAACACCAGCAGGAATTAATAAATCCCAGCCACATCTTCTGCTCCTGCCCTACTCTCAAGATAGAGGATTCTGGGGGGGACAAAGGGAGAATGGCTGAGCTGAGGTCACATGTCTATTCCTGAGCCAATCACCGTGGCCAGGAAAATGCGATGCTCTGATTGGCCAAACCTGAGTCACATGCCGACTCCTAAATCAGGAAGTGAAACGAACTCCTGGAAATAATTCCACTGGGGTGCAGACCCTGTGGATGTGAGTGGTCCCTCTAGAGGAAGCCTGGGGATGAGGAACATCAGAAAAAAGGGTAAAGTGGAGGCCAGGTGGCAAAAACACACATGCCCACCTTTCTAGTTGCTAAGCAACCTTTTACATTTTAGTTCTGGTTATGCTTATTTCCCACAAAGTTCTCCTGGCACAAGGGCTGACCTCTCTGTAGATGAAAGAGGGCCAAACCCAGGGGGTCTTGAGTGAAGTGGAAAGATCTGGGCTGGAGATTTGGGTTGTAGTTCTTTTCTGCCGTGAACTTCCTTCCCTCTGTGAGTCTGTGTTTTCTTCAGCTATAAGATGAGGAGACTGGCGAGGATCTCAGTGGGCCCTTGCAATTCTAATTAGGGTTGTGGTTCTGGGCAGTGTCACAGGCAGCGGGGCCCTCCCAGTGCCTTTCACATGATATCTCAGAAATGAAGGCAGCTTTTTCTAAACATGGGAGGTACCTGACACAGAATGACCTGGCTTACTGGAAAAAGCCTCAGATAGACTTGGCATCAGATAGACCTTTTTTTTTTTTTAAATTATATTTATTTATTTTTGAGAGCAAGAGAGCATGCACACGTGACCGGAAGAGGGGCAGAGAGAGGGAGACAGAGGATCTGAACCAGGCTCTGCGCTGACAGCAGACAGCCCCATGTGGGGCTGGACCTTACCAACCCTGAGATCATGACCTGAGCCGAAGTCGGATCCTTAACTGACTGAGCCACCCAGGCGCTCCTCAGAGAGACTTGATTCCTGTGTGACCCAGGCGAGTTAGAGTAGCCCCTCTGAACCTCCCTATAGAAGTGGAGTTAATGGTAATCCACACTTGGTCTCAAAGGTTGTTGCGGCTGAGAAGATGCATGTGAAAGTGCTTTGTAAACCTTCGAGCACGGTGCAGATGGCGGGCCCACCGACCCAGGGCTCTTGCCTCCCAGGCCAGCATGCTTGAGGGACTCAGTGCTCCTGAGTGAAGACTAACGCTCACATTCAGTGGGCACCAGCCCTTCCACAAGGCACGTCTGATACTTGCAGAGGACTTATACTTGCTATTTATACTTGCTATTCTGCCCACGAGTGCCCCATCGGGTGGTAAATTCGGGCCACTGGAAGCCTCTCCTAATGACTCTACCCAAGTAATCCCCACCACCCACCCGTTTCCTTCTCTCTCTCTGCCTCCATTTGTTTCCTTCACAGCGTGTATTGCAATTCCTATTTATCACTGTGGTCATTTAGCTGCGTATTGGCTTAGCCCCACGACACTGTAAGCTCAGGACAGCAGGGAAAGTACCTTCCTGTTGTATGCCCAGCATGTATGTACTCAATCAGTACTTTTTTTTTTTTTTAATTTTTAAATGTTTTTGTTTTATTTTTGGGAGAGAGAGCTAGTGGGAGAGGGGCAGAGAGAGAGAGGGAGACACGGAATTGGAAGCAGGATCCAGGCTCTGAGCTGTCAGCACAGAGCCCGACGTGGGGCTCGAACTCACGAACTGTGAGATCATGACCTGAGCCAAAGTCGGAGGCTTAACCAACGGAGCCACCCAGGCGCCCCTATTTCTTGAATCAAAGAACAAATGCAAAACGTTAGAGGCCTGTCCCTGTGACTTCTTTGGATTTCCCTCAAAGGTGCCATCCTGTGAACCAGTAGCTCTCGGCACCTTGTGTGAGCCAGGAATGGCGAGAAATGCTGGCGGTGCTGGGGTCTTCCCAGACTGGTAGGGAGCGGGCTGCCCTGCCCCTGTCCCTTGACCTTGAGCATGCATGCCCTTGCCTCCCACATATCCATGGGGACCCGTGTCTGGGCCCTAAAGCTCTCCTGAAATGATTTTCGGAAAAGGTTCTGATGAAGACAGGTACACTGGTGAAGGAGAACACTATTTTTCATAACGAACAATAAACCATGACACTTGAGATGACAAGGATTTTTGTGATACTTCCCGCAGGACTATGTATTTTGTAGGGCCTAGTGCAAAATGCAAATATGGGCTTTTAAAAAATCTATTAAGAATGTTGAGATTGTGACAACAGAGCATTAAACCAAGTGCAAGGAAGTCCCCCTACCCCAGCCTTTTTTTTTTTTTCTAAAGTAGGCTTCGCATCCAGCACAGAGCCCAGTGCAGGGCTTGAACTCATGACCCTGAGATCAAGACCTGAGCTAAGGTGCTTGACTGACTGATCCCCCAAGGGGCCCCATGCCAGGACCCTCCTAAGTGAGAGTTGCACACCCATGAGCCGGACCCTGCCTGCTGCCTTCAGAGTCTAGTGAGGAGATGAGTTTGGATTCTCCGGGCTGGCCTGCTGTTTGTGGACACTGTGGCTTCCAAAGACCCTTTTTCCATCAGCTCAAGAATGATACTGATTCCAGACAGGACTCTCAGCAGCCAGGATACGCCACTCGCCCAAGAAGCTGCCGCTGCTCCTTACCCCCAGATTTACCCCCAGACTCCGTGGTTTCCAGCTAAGCCACTTGACTCAGAGCAGAGCCAAATTTATTTATTTATTTTTTTATCTAGTAGCTTAAGGAAGCAGGAAAGTTGTTTTTGAAAAACTCCCTAGAAGGTAAACATGATGAATGATGACATTCTTTCATTGTTTACAGCAACACACTGGCATGGAGGGGGTTCGTTGCCACCACAAGCTGCTGTTTACCTGTCCTCCGCACACCGCACGCCTACAGCAAGCAAGTGACACAGCCTCCTTCCGGGGCCCCACCTTCAGGAATGTGGCCTTATTTTAGAGGAGGGGAGAGGCGGGGAGAGGATGGGCGAGGGCAGGCTTAGGTGGAATGGGAGGGGATACTGGCTTATGTTTCCTGAAAGCCACCGAGGGAAACTCAAAACTATATACATCAAATTATCCAATCAATATATATTTTAAATAAATGAACATAGTTGTGTATTCAGTTGATTTTATTTCAGAACAGGTAATACATTCTTATGGTTCAAAACTCCAAAGTTACAAGAAGGTTTATGGTGAAAAATCTTCTCGGCTCCCCTGCCCCTGCGGGTAGACATTACAATCCGTGGGGTTTTGTTTTTTGGTTTTTTTGGTTTGCACCCCGGTAGAAATACTGTTTGCATAAATGAGCACATATGAACACACCCTCCCACCCTGTTTTTTTTTTTTTCCCCTCCCCACTGATCACACACTTTAACACTGTCCTGTACTTTGCTTTTTTCATTAAAGATTATATCCAGGAAATCTTTCTGCCTCAGTTCACAAAGAGCTTCCTTGTTCTTTTCTAAGTATGCATAGTATCTTCATTGTGTAACTGTGTTGTAATTTATTTAACCACGTGGACGTTTAGGCTCCTCCAGGCTTTTGTTATTACAAACAGGGTGTAATAAGCGATTTTGACCAGTGTGGTTCAGAGTTTCCCTTGGTTCCGTTGGGGAAAATGGAAGTCAGATTCGCCCTCCCAATTTCTTTTTCGGTCAGAGTCGAGGGCATGTGCATTTCCAGATCTAATGGAGTGGAATGGATACTACCATTCAACCTTCTGTGAATTTCCACAAGTATTTATTGAGTGCCCACTTTGTGCTAACACTCTTGCAAAACACTTGGGATACTCCAGTGCCATGACAGTCCCTGCTCTTCTGGGGAGACCGTCTGGTTAGGGGCTGAGGGAGGAGACCTATGATCAATCAACAAGAAGCCCAAATGAGGCACCTGGGTGGCTCAGTTGGTTGAGCATCTGACTTCGGCTCAGGTCATGATCTCATGGGTCGTGGGTTCGAGCCACGCATCAGGCTCTGTGCTGACAGCGCGAAGCCTGCATGGGATTCTCTGTCTCCCTCTCTCCCTGCCCGTTCCCTACCCATGCTCGCTCTCTCTCAAAAATAAGTAAACATTGGGGCGCCTGGGTGGCGCAGTCGGTTAAGCGTCCGACTTCAGCCAGGTCACGATCTCGCGGTCCGTGAGTTCGAGCCCCGCGTCGGGCTCTGGGCTGATGGCCCAGAGCCTGGAGCCTGTTTCCGGTTCTGTGTCTCCCTCTCTCTCTGCCCCTCCCCCATTCGTGCTCTGTCTCTCTCTGTCCCAAAAATAAATAAACGTTGAAAAAAAAAATTAAAAAAAAAAAATAAATAAATAAACATTAAAAAAAAATACCTCAAGTGCTGTGATGGGGTGTGTGTGGAGGGCACCACTTAAATGGGGACTAGGAACAGCCTCTCTTGGATCACTGAGCTGTACTTGGGGGGATGGTACCAGGCGAGATTAAAAATTAAGCCTCAGACTTCGAATTTGTGTGGTTTGTACAGCTCTTTCAGACTTTCCCCATCGTTTGGCTGGTTGCCTAAGTAGTAGGGATTACTCCCGTAGGGCGGAGAGGTTTGGAGACATTTTCTTGTTTTCTCTCTCTCTATTCTGTTTTTGCAAAAGAGAAAATCGTCTTCACCTAGCGGCTCCACAGGAGGGTTACCCTTTGCGCCGTCTGAAGAGGTCAGCCCACAGAGCAGCAGTGGAGGCCAGATCTGGAGAGGCCTCAGCCTTTGTAACTCAGGCCACCTGAGCTAGAGTTCTCATCCAGTCCAAGTGGCCCACAGTCTGCAGAAATGGAGTCTTGTGGTGGCGGCCGCTCGGCTGGGAGGATCCAGATGGTTCTTCAGGCTCACCCCCGTCAGCCTTCTGATTTGGATGCTCCCGGAGCTGGGAGCACTGAAGTGAAGGAAGTATTAACGGGTAGCAAATGTTGACGGGGATCCTGGGCACGGAAGCTGGCGATCTTTCCTTCGTTCGAGGATGATATTGAACATTTTGAGCTGGCCGTCCGGCACCAGCCCTGGCTAATCTGGTTGCTGTGCTGAATGGGTGCTTCTCTCCCACCCTCTGCCCTGACCCACACTCTCCTGCATCCTGTCCATCAGCAAGGCAGGCAATTCCTTACTGTTCTTGCCCCTTAAATCCTTCCCATCCTTCAAGTCCCAGCCATGAAGCCCCCCACCTCCCTTATAGCCTGCTTTAAAGACTTCAGGGCAGGTCACGCATTGTCTTTATTCCCTACAGGGTCCTTTGGGGCAGAAACCTTGACACCCGGGCCCAGTTCTGTTGCCCCTCCCCACCCTGATCCTGGCACAATACAGCCTTGTCCGTAGTAGGCCTTCAGCACACACGTGTTGTCCGCAGAGTAAAAGCACTGCCCTGGTTTGTAAGACGACACTCTGTCCATAAACGAGGGAGCCGGCAATGTTAGGAATGGCGATTAGCACATTGTTGTTACTAGAAGTTGTTCTAGTGGGTCTATTTCCCATCCAAGTCAGCACTGCCTTGTTTTCTATTTTGGGTCCTATTTCAGCAGAATGATTAAACAAAGGGGAAATCATCAAAAACCACAGCAGAGCCTGATGGGGCGGAGGGAAAAGGCAGAACAGAGCATGTGGGGTTGAGGGGAGGGTGATAAAAATACAGTAAGGGGGTGGGAGTCTGAGAGACGGGGTGGCCCAGACTGAAGCCCGAGAAAGCAGCGCATGTAAAACGGGGCCATGTGGCAGAGCCTTTGGGGAAAGAGCTCTATGAGAAGGGGGGCCGAAGTCCAAATAACTTCACCCTGGGAACCAGTCAACTGTCCTGACTTGTGAGAGAGGGAAGCCAAAATTGCTCCAGAATTTTTTTTTTTTTTCCTGGAAAGAAGCATGAACAGAAATTCCAGCTGAAGGGCCAGTCCCCCCTTCTCCTTCCGTTCCTAGGGCTGGGCATACGGCTCCTGTCTCTGGACGAGGGAACCGCTTGTGTGCATTCCTTCCCTGGGCTGCTGGGAGAGGGCGTCTGGTCCCCACATTTTCCTCCCCTGGACGGAGGGGGCTGACCTCAGATTCTCCCCGTTGCAGAGTCTGGTTCCACAGTGGGTCACTGGAGTGTCCCAGCGGGGAATCTTTGATGTGGAAGAGACCCAGCAGGACCAGGGACCCACAGCACCCATGGGAGACCCAGGAACCTAAAGTGGCCTGGGGCAGGGAAGGAGGGAATGAAAGAGAATGAGGCCTGCTTGCTTCTGGAGCGTGGGCTCCTGCGAGATTTTTACCAGCCTTGGTCACAGGTCCAAAGCTCCTGGTGAGGCACCATGTATTCCACATTCTCTCCTTCAGAGAGTGCAGGGCTGTGCTGTGGCCACTTGCCACATATGGCTAGGAGCACTGACATGTGGCTGGTCCAAGTGGAGATGTGCTTTAGGTATAAAACATACCCGAACTTGGAAGTCTTTGTATGGAAAGAGAACGTAAACTATCTTGTTAATAATTTTCATGTCGATTACGTATGGAAATGGTGATGTTTGGATATACTGAGTTAAACAAAATGTATCAGTGACATTAATTTCACCTGTTTTTTCTTTTTTCTTTTTTTAATTTACATCCAAGGTAGTTAGCATATAGTGCAACAATGATTTCAGGAGTAGATTCCTTAATGCCCCTTACCCATTTAACCCATCTCCCCTCCCACAACCCCTCCAGCAACTTTCAGTTTGTTCTCTGTATTTAAGAGTCTGTTCTGTTTTCCCCCCGCCTCTGTTTTTTTATTATTTTTGCTTCCCTTCCCTTGTGTTCATCTGTTCTGTGTCTTAAAGTCCTCATATGAGTGAAGTCATATGATATTTGTCTTTCTCTGACTGATTAATTTCACTTAGCATAATATCCTCTAGTTCCATCCATGTAGTTGCAGATGGCAAGATTTCATTCTTTTTGATTGCCAAGTAATACTCCATTGTGTATGTGTGTGTGTGTGTGTGTGTGTGATAAAGAAGATGTGGTATACCGCATCTTCTTTATCCGTTTCTCCATCAATGCCCATTTGGGCTCTTTACTTTGGTTATTGTTGATAGCACCGCTATAAACATCGGAGTGCATGTGCCCCTTCGAAACAGCACACCTGTATCCCTTGGATAAATAAATACCTAGTAGTGCAATTTCTGGGTCGTAGGGTAGTTGTATTTTTAATATTTTGAGGAAGTTCCATACTGTTTTCCAGAGTGGCTGCACCAGTTTGCATTCCCGCTAGCAGTGCAAAAGGGTTCCCTTTCCTCCACATCCTGGCCAACATCTGCTTTGCTTGAATTGTTAGTTTTAGCCATTCTGACAGGTATGAGGTGGTATCTCATTGTGGTTTTAGTTTGTATTTTCCTGATGATGAGTGACGTTGAGCATTTTTTCATGTGTCTGTTAACCATCTGGATGTCTTCTTCAGAGAAGTGTCTATTCATGTCTTTTGCCCATTTCTTCACTGGATTATTTGTTTTCTGGGGAGTTGAGTTTGATAAGTTCTTTATGCATTTTAGATGCTAACCCTTTATCTAATAGGTCGTTTGCAAATATCTTCTCCCATTCCGTCGATTGCCTTTCAGTTTTGCTGATTGTTTCCTTCGCTGTGCAGAAGCTTTTTATTTTGATGAGGTCCCAGTAGTTCATTTTTGCTTTTGTTTCCCTTGCCTCCGGAGACGTGTTGAGTACGAAGTTGCTGTGGGCAAAATCAAAGAGGTTTTTGCCTGCTTTCTCCTCGAAGATTTTGATGGCTTCCTGTCTTACATTGAGGTCTTTCATCCATTTTGAGTTTATTTTTGCGTCTGGTGTAAGAAAGTGGTCCAGGTTCATCCCTCTGCAGGTCGCTGTCCAGTTTTCCCAGCACCACTTGCTGAAGAGACTGTCTTTCTTCCGTTGGATATTCTTTCCTGCTTTGTCAAAGATTAGTTGGCCATATGTTTGTGGGTCCATTTCTGGTTTCTCTATTCTGTTCCATTGATATGAGTGTCTGTTTTTGTGCCAGTATCACCTGTTTCTTTTTTCAATGCAGCTACCAGAGAATTTAAAATTACATATGTGGTTTGCATTCTATTTCTGTTGGCTGGTGCTGGTCTACAGTGTCTGTGTCTTAGGCTGGGGATAGGTCTGCAGGGGACTGGGAAAATTTTAAACTGGAAGGTGTCACCGGTTTAAATATTTTTAAAAATACACCATTTACTGGTTCAGTCATCGGTGACTAATAACCAAAAATCAGGGGTCATAGGGAGAAGGGGGTTCTGTCACATTTACTGTGCCCCAAATCTGGAAGAGGACCCCTAAGAGAGTAGAGCTCAGTGTTCATTCTACACTTATCCAAGTGCTTTTCCATGTGCATGTTCTAGGGGGCTGGGGATCCAGCAGGGAACAAAGCAAAGACTCCTCTCATGGAAAGGATAAGACAGGAGATAGAAATACATAGTCTCAGTGCATTGAAGAAATGCAGGAAAAGACACAGCATGTTAGCAGAGGATGATTGATAGGGAGAAAAGCAAAGCAAAGCAGAGCGTTTGGAATTTGAATATGGTGGTCAGAGGAGGCCTCGTGGAGAAGGTGACATCAGAGCCAAAACTTAAGGAGGTGAGGGAGTGAACTCTACAGTGAACTTGGAGAGGAGCATGCCAGCAGAGCAGCCCAGAGTCTGGAGTGTTTGGGGACAGCAAGGGGACAGCGTAGCTGGTGTGGAGTGCACAGGAGGAGGGTGGAGGGAAGACAGTCAGGAAAATGGCTGTGAGAAGACCGTTTGGAGCCTTGCAGACCATGGCAATGCCTTTGCCTTTTACTCTTTGCCCTTGGAGAGGAACAGGGTCATTGTGGCTGCTGAGTAGAGATAGATTCCAGGAGCCACAGATGGAAGCAGGAAGCCACTTAGAAGACTGGCCATCAATTAGGGTGAGATGAAAAGGTGGCTCCACCGGGGTGGCCAGAGTGCAGATGAATGAGGAGAGTTGCCTGGTGGCCCTCTGGGTTTTCTTTCCTCATCCTGTAGCCGAGATGGCTCTATTCCTGAGGCAGGGACAGCTGGCTCTCCACTTAACACACCCAGTGCTCTCCTCCCCGCCCCCTCCTCCCTAGTTGTGGAGCTCACCAGCTCTGGCCCGCCTCGAATGTTTGCACTGTCAACGCCTCTGCTCTCCCTCTGGCTGGTTTCTTCTCCTCATTCAGGTCTCAGTGCAGATGTCACCCCTCCGAGGGCCCTTCTCCCACCAGTGCCTCAAGGAGCCCCTTCCCCATCTATGTTAGCCTGTTCACTTCTTAGCCTTAGTCGGTGGCTGAAAGGATCCCTTAATTTATTTGTTTACTCCGTTGTCTCTCCCCAGCCCTTGAGAGTGGGGGCTCGGGCTCCGGCTCTTCCTGTCCCCAGTGCCAAGGACAGTGCCGAGAGGGTGGTTAGCACTTACCGCGCCTACTGCAACCGGCTAGAGGTCTGTCTTGCCCCTTAAACTTGAGGGAAGGAGGCAATAAGTCATATGGATTCTGGTGCTCCGTAGACTGGGTTCGCCTGCTTGCAACGTGCCCTTGGGCAACTTCATCTCTTTAAACCTTGGTTTTACCATTTGTAAAATGGAGGTAATATGTGTATCTACCTCATAAGGGTGTTTTAAGGAGTGGCAGGATGCATATAAATTGCTTCGCCCAGCACCTGGCACGATTATAATTATTATAAGTGCTAACAATTGACCATATCATTCTTGTTCTCCCACTCTCTAATTTTCTGTCAAATGTTCGAACTCCATTTTCCCTTAATCAAACAGTCTAGAACAGTGCCTTCCAGTGGAACTCGCTTCAAGAACTTAGATATTCTATGTCTGCGCTATATTCAATATAGCGGTCGCTAGTCCCCTGTGGCTTTGCGCACTTGCTATGCGGTCTAGTGTGATCCAGGAGCTGATTTTTAAACTTGATTTAATTTTCATTAATTTACATTTACATTTACATCTAAATAGCCACAGGTGGCTAGTAGCTAGCCATAGCTATACCATACTGAACAACACAGCTCTAGAAACTGTGAGGGATAGGAAGAAAAAGCTTTTCCTTTAGTGAAAAACATTTGGCAGAATTTTAAATGAATGCAGTACTGTTTAAGGATTCTTTACAGATCTAAATTTACTGGATCCGATTTGGAATACAAGCATATATCACATAGACTTTATGGTAAGGATGGTTAAATATATGAAATGTTGGAATGGTTACATATATGAAAATCCTTAACAAAAGGGGACCTTTCATCCCCTCTCTTCTCCTCCACTGTCTCCTTCCTCTTCTCCAAATCCAATTATTCTGTGTCCTTCCTGTTTTTCTCTTTTCTTTCTGGGGCCTCCAGCCTCTGGCTGGAGCTGAGAGCAGCCTCAGTGGATGGAGGGTGGACAGGGGGAAAGCTACCCTGATTCATTTCCCTTGTGTTGTCCAGAAACGCCCCAGCACCATCTCAGGACTTCCCGGACCTAAGAGAGGGCGGCCATTTAGGCCATTCGTTAGAGTCAGGTAATTAAGAACAGTGCAGGAGAATCCAGTTGGAAAATCATGAATTTTCGAGCTGGGAGGTTCCTTAGCGATGGTCTGGTCCAATCTCTTCATTTTATAAATAAAGACATAAAAACCCAGAGAGGAGAAGTGACTTCACCAGGACCCAGGATTTCTGACCCCCGCCCTGTGCTGGTTCTAGAACTCCCAGTGGAAGAGTCCACATATTTTTCCAATTCTTTTTCTTAAAAACACAAGCGATTAAAACTCAGCTACGCTAACCCAAACCAGACTTTTACATTTTGTTTTCCTACTCCTGAGCCTTTTAGACAGATCTCAGTAAAAATGTGTGGTCTCAATGCACGGGGAAAACATTAAAGATATTCTCCGAGTTTCCTTTTGAAGAATGACTCCATTCTGGAAATGTGGGCATCACGTGTAAAATCCTTATTATAAACGAAAGTACTGAATCTTGCCTAGCTACTGTAATTTATTTGGTGTGTTTGCTTTTTAGAAAAAAAGCACATGTCTGAATGTTGGTGGCAAACTACTGACCAAAGTACAGCAAGAGTTCTCACTTCATTTTCAAAGCAACCAAGCAGAGCATAACAAGTTGTTTCTCATATTCCACGTTCATCTGATATGGAAAATAGCTTTTTAAAAAAAATTTTTTTTTCAACGTTTATTTATTTTTGGGACAGAGAGAGACAGAGCATGAACGGGGGAGGGGCAGAGAGAGAGGGAGACACAGAATCGGAAACAGGCTCCAGGCTCTGAGCCATCAGCCCAGAGCCGGACGCGGGGCTCGATCTCACGGACCGCGAGATCGTGACCTGAGCCGAACTCGGACGCTCAACCACTGAGCCACCCAGGCGCCCCAGGAAAATAGCTTTTAACAAACAACAGGCAGAGGAGTGGAATGTTTCTCCTAGCAGTTAGATATTGGTGTCCTTAGTGGCAAAATGTTAAAGCTTTCGAGTACAGTGATGGTTCTGACGCTTGGAAGCTGTTTAAGCTTGGGCAAGTGACTTAACCTTTCTGAGTCTGTTTCTTCATCTTGTAAAACGGGGTTAATAATAGAACCTACCTCAAAGATTAGCTGTAAGAATTAAAAGAGAATCTACGTAAAGCTTATAGTGTAGTACCCGACACGCATGGCAAGCCTACAGTCCTCATTTACTTACTATTACTATTGGGAGATAATGTGAGCTTTGCAAATTAAGTGCTATGCAAATGAAAACTATTAATTTTTTTTAAAAGTGTATTTATTTCTTTTGAGAGAGAGAGTGTGTGAATGCATGCGTGCACATGAGTGGGGAGGGGCAGAGAGAGAGAGGGAGAGAGAGAGAATCCCAAGCAGGCTCCATGCTGTCAGTACAGAACGTGGTGTGGGAGACCAACTCACAAACCGTGAGATCATGATCTGAGTCAAAACCAAGAGTCAGACACTTAACCGACTGAGCCACCCAGGCGTTTCGCAAATGAAAATTATTTTAATTCTACTGCTATTTTGAAAAGCATTTTATTTATAAAAAGGACCTCCGATTCTTTAAGGGAAAATTTGAAAGTAAAGAAAAATATGGCCTAAATAAAGATCACCCCTAATGTTACCATTCAAATGCGATCTCTGACGCTTCTATTTTTTTAGGCACGGTGTAGTTTTATCTTGTATATGTCATTTAAAATTGGATTTCTGCCTTTAATATTATTTCACTATCTTCACATTGCTTGTTAGAACAAATTTATTGCCCACCCAAAGCAAGCTTAAGAGGCTTCATGCATATCCTTCTCCTACTGAATGCCCCTCCCCTTCTTCCAATTTACCTTTGCATTTTTATGGATCTCTGTAACTTGTCTAACGTCCCTTTTGGAGTTAGCAGGGTAGACATCAATCCTGACTGCACAGTAGAAGCATCAGGAGAGCTTTAAAAAAAAACACTAATACTCAAGCAACATCCTAATTTTATCAACATTCTTATGGATGGGATGGACATCAGTATTTTTTAAAAAGCTCCCCAAATGTTTGTTTATGTAAAGAAAGAAAGAAATACATAATTCTATAATTTTCTATATCATTTTTGCATATCTTTCCTAAATACGTACTGTTTTCTTTTTAAACTCAAAAAAATCCTAAATTTTTGTGGTATGACTGCCAAAAATGCACAGCTGGAATCTAATCATTAGGAACCATCCAACAAACCCAAATAAAGGAACATTCTACAAAATATCTGGCCTGTATTCTTCAAAAATGTCGATGTCTTAAAAGACAAAGAACATTTTTGAAACTAGTCCAGAGTAAAGGAAACTAAAGAGACATGATAACTGAATGTAAAATGGAATGCGGGTTTTCTTCTGCTATAGCGATTACTGAAATAATTTGAGAAATTTGAATAAAGTCTGAAGATTTGAAAGTAATATCATATCATCATTAATAAAAGATTGAGGGATAAAAGGCCTTCGTGTCTAATTTAGTCTCCAAGATTCAGAAAAAAATATATGTAGTAGATATATGTGTGTGTGTGTGTGTGTGTGTGTGTGTGTGTCTGTATATACATGGAGAGAGAAAGAGACACAGAGAGACTCAGGAGAGAAAACGAAGCAAATTAGGTTAAGTGTCAACATTTGGGGAATCTGGGTGAAGGATATAGTGTAAGTTTTCTTGCAAATTTTTCATAAGTTTGAAATTATGTCAAAATAAATAATTAAAAAACAAAAACCAAACCCTGGGGCGCCTGTGCGGCTCAGGCAGTTAAGTGCCCAACTCTTGATTTTGGCTCAGGTCATGATTTCACAGTTTGTGAGTTCCAGCCCCAAGTCAGGCTCCATGCTGACAGCACCGAGTCTGTCTGGGATCCTCTCTCCCTTTCTCTCTACCCCTCCTCTGCTCGTTCATGCACTCTCTCTCTCTCTCTCTCAAAATAAATACATAAATTAAAAAAAAAATCCTGAATTCTTATAAGGACCTAAAAAAGGAATAGAATAGGGACAGAATTTTAAAATGCAAAAAAAACCACTTTTTGTTTTTGTTTGTGTAATTATAATCCATCGCTACATGGAGAGACATTTTACTTAAGAGATGGTTCTCAGAACATAGGTGAGGGAGCTCTGGGCTTGTTTTAAGTAGAAGCTGATTTGAGGATCTAACAAATGCTGACAGTACCTCCGATAGAGGGCGGTGCAACCTTAGGAAGAATAAATCACATCACACGGGTTTTGGGTAACATTACCAAAGGTAGATTCTAAAGTGTTAACAAATGGAACAGAGGCATTGAGAATCATAGAGCTGAATTCTATCTACATCCCATTTTACAGATGAGCAAACTGAGACTCAAAGAGGGATAATAACCACTTGCCCAAGTCATAGTCATAAGCAGCACAACTGTCTTGCAAATAATGGCCATAGCTATCATTCATTCGAGGCTTACTATATGCCAGGCACAGAATGTACTAAGCACTTTATATGCGTAAGCTCTTTAATCACGCGCCCACCTCCCGCCCCCCCCCCTTTTTCAACCTGAAGTTGAGGCTCAAAGAAGTCAGTAAGTTATCTGACGTCACTAATGAATGAGATTCTGGCTGTGCTCATAGCTAACATGCCATCCTGTCCTGCAATTTTGCTGGGATGCCTACCCTTAAAGAATCGATCACCTAAAAGGGGTACAGAACACAGCCGTCGAAAGAGAAATCTTGGTGCCTGTTGATAGATGTGCACACACAAGGATCCAGGGATTCAGTGAAGGAAGAAAATTCCTGGAACTGAGGAAAGCAGAAAGGGGAGGGGCCACTGAAATGGCAGGGCGTGTGTGGCCTGTGGAAATCGACAGGTTTGGAGATGGGGAAGAGAAGGCAGAGAGGAGAGGTAGAGACAAAGTAGGGAAAGGAGCATAACGTCTTGTTGGGGAAGGCAGTGAGTCTAAAATCTTGACTTCTCTCCTTGCTACCCTATGTTAGCCTCTAACGAATCCATCCGCTAGTCTTGTTAGTTCTGCTTCCAGAAACATCTGTGATGTCTCCACTTGTCTCCATCTGCACTGCCCACCCCCACCCCTGCCGGGCTCAAGCCACATCTCTCCTCACCTTGACTCTTCGAAAACCTTCTCACTGGTTCCCTGCTTCTTTTCTCGTACCAGCCACAATTCATTCTCCAGACTACAGCCACAGTCATCTTTTGAAACCTATGTCAGGCCATGTCACTCTCCCGTGAACATCTTCGAATGGCTTCTGTGCACTTAGAACAGAATCCAAACTCCTCACGAGGCTCTGCTTGAGCTGCCCCTGACACCTCCCTGACCTCATTTCCTACCAACCTCTCCCTTGCTCACGTTGCCTGGGCCACACTGGCCGTCTCTCCCCGAGAACACACATGAAGCTTGTTGCCACCTTTCGGCCTTTGTGCTTTTGCTGCTCCTTTTGTCCAGAACACTTTTCTTCTAGGTTGCCACGTGGTCGTGCCCTTCTCCACGGTCCCCCAGTGGAGTGGGGTCTGAAAGAGAACCAGAAATGGGACCCCATGGGCTGAGGGGGCGGGATGTCCTGATTCTGCAGTCACGGTTTGCGAGCGACATCATTTGACTCAGTCTTTAAAGGGTTAACAATCAGGTCAGGGGATTTCAGAGTTTCAAAGTCTTAGCCCCAGATGGGACCCAGTCCACATCTTTTCATTCTACAGATAAGGAAAACATGAGATTAGAGCTGGGAAGTGACTTGCCCGAGGCCAGAAGGCCAAAAGAGCTTCCTCTGTCTTCTGGAAACACTTCATCTCTTGAGTTAGGTTTCTTCCCTTAGAAAACGCAGAGACAAAGTCTTCTGCACAAGATCCAATAAATATTGTGAAAGGGCTTTGAGAACTGGGAAATGAGGGACTCAGGTGGTATTTTATTATTATCTGGCCGTAACTGCCAGCTTGGCTTTCGCTGGGGCCCAGACTGATTCTTTTAAAAAACTTGTATTGGGGCGCCTGGGTGGCTCAGTCGGTTGAGCGTCCGACTTCGGCTCAGGTCATGATCTCACAGTTTGTGGGTTTGAGCCCCGCCTCTGGCTCTGTGCTGACCGCTTGTTCAGAGCCTGGAGGCTGCTTCAGATTCTGTGCCTCCTTCTCTCTCTGCCCCTCCCCTGCTCTCGCTTTGTCTCACTCTGTTTCTCAAAAATAAATAAATGTAAAAAAAAAAATTAAAAAGCAAAAAAAACTTTTATTGAGTACCTACTAATGCAGGTCCTGGTCTCAGCACTGGAGACACTGCAGATGACAAAGCCCTGACAATTTAGAGCCCTCACAGTATTTACATTGGGGGACATGTGTGTGCACGCTCACACGTGTGTGTGTGCATGTGTGTTCTGTGGTGCTAAGTGCTGTGGAGAAAAATAAAGCAGGCGAGGGCCATGGGGATTTGCCAGAGGTGGGAGAAGGACTGGAATTACAAATGGGGCTGGGTGGGATGTCAAAGAGGGCCTCTCAGAGGAGGTGACCCAGATTCTGGATTACGTTTAGCACAGGGAAGGGAGACCTTTTAAAATGGAAAAAAAAGGGGGGGGTTTGTTTTTTGTGTTTTATTTTTTTGAGAAACGTATTTGTTTTGGGGCAACAGATTCTCTGACTTTGCTGGGGTCTGCATAGATGACCATCCAACACTGCCTCGGAGCAAAGTCTGCAAAAGTGAAACCTTTGCCATCGGTACCCATCAGGTGCAACTTTCTGCTTCCTTCTCACAAACCAAACCCAAGCGAACGCCTTCAGCAGTTAGCAGCGGTAATTTGCATAAAGGCTGATCCTTAAATCTTCTCTGAGTAGTTTGGGAAGGGGGCAGGCGCTGACACGGCTGAGCCCTACTGTGTGCTAAGTGCAGTGCTAGGCTCCTCTGTACCCCATTTCATTCTATCCTCCAGGCAGCCTTATGAGTGGGATACTATTGTTCCCATTTTGTAGATGAGGAAACTGAGGCTCGGAGTGCCCGTATGAATTGCCCAACATCAGCACAACGGGGAAGTGACAGACCAGAGACCAGGTCAGCTGGCTTCATATCCTGTGCTCTCTCTGTGACATCACCGTTCCTTTCCGGGACTCTGAGCTGGAGTGGTTTTGAAAGCAACTACTGAACTCTTTCCCAGAAGAAATTCGGAAATGACATGTCCAGCTCCTTCGTTTTGTGGATCGAATGAGCTGACGATACGAATGTGTCTGAACACCCCAGCACCTATGCAATGGATGTTGGTTTCCTGTCCTTGCAGATTAGAAACCAGAGCTTTAGAGATATGCCCAGGTTACTTGCCATGAGGTAACACAGCAGGCAGCAAACCTATCCTCTAAGGTAGTCTCTGGCCTTCTAGATCTTTTCACCACCCTCTGAGCCACATAAGGCTTAGAGGTCAAGGGCTGTATTGTCAATGAAGAAGAGAAAGAGGAAGAATGGTCAGGCCTACGGAGGCCTGGAGGAAACTGAGGAGAAAGTCTGGAAGTCCCCTGCCCCTCCTCTCCCTAGATAGGGAGGGATGGGGATGCAAGAGAACACCTCTCTGGATGGCTTTTCTTCAGATTTACAGTCACACAGTATTTATTCAGCCCTACTGGGTGCCAGGCACTCAACCCCAACCCTTCAGGCACTGGCAGGTTAGTGAGTGGCCGAGAAGCACACACACCCTGAAATCTGAGAGTTAAGTGCTACCTGGTCCGCTCCAGGTGCTGTGGGAGCTCAGGAAATACGGGGTTGAGTGATGGCTTCAAGGCCACAGGGCTGGGGGGGCTTCCTGTGATGTCTTCACATGGTGACGTGTCTGGCAGAAATTCCCTGAAAATATCCACTCCCGTGTGTCAGTGAGCAGCGACCTTTTAAGGCTTCCATGAAAATGGTTATTACAGGCGAATGGCTGGGGTGGGTGGGGGCTTGGGGCCACTAGCAGGGAGCAGCCACAAGCCTGTGGGGGTTGCCGAAGTCACCACTGCGATTTGGCTCTCACTTATGCTGCACAGACTCGCATCTGTTGTTACATGGGATTTGGCTTTCAAAGTGCTTTCCTCTGAGAGGCAGGGCGGTGGGGGGCAGTGAGGGCGGCAGGCCGAACGGGCTGGTTGCCTTGGCTTGGCCTAGAGGGGGTGAACCGAAGCAGCAATGATAATGGCAATACGAGATATTTAAAGGGTCTACCTGCAGGGGTCGGGCTACATCTTGGGTGTGTGTGTGTGTGTGTGTGCGTGTGTGTGTACGCGCGTGTGGCCTCGTGTGTCTCCCCTGAGTGCCTTGGTCAGAGGCCAAGGGGGCGGGGCTAAATCAGGAGGAGGTGTGGCTCACATTGAATCTTCCCAGTACCCAGTCAGCTCACTTGATTTTTCTTCCCATTTCAAGGATGAGGCTCAAGAGGCTCAGGGAACTTCAAGGTCACACAGCCTGTAAAGATTAGAACTCAAGCCTGTCTAGGCTCCATTTTCCCATCTGTACAAGGTGGGGGGGGGGGGGAGGCGACGACTTAATTTCTTCTATTTTATTTTTTTTATTAAAAAAAATTTTTTTTTTTTTTTTGGGTGCCTGGGTGGCTCAGTTGGTTAAGTGGCCGACTTCGGCTCAGGTCATGATCTCGCAGTCCATGAATTCGAGCCCCGTGTCGGGCTCTGTGCTGACAGCTCAGAGCCTGGAGCCCGTTTCAGATTCTGTGTCTCCCTCTCTCTCTGCCCCTTCCCTGTTCATGCTCTGTCTCTGTCTCAAAAATAAATAAACGTTAAAAAAAATTAATAAAAAAAATGAAAAAGAATACTTAAAAAAAATTTTTTTTTTAGTTTATTTATTTTGAGTGAGAGAGAGAGAGAGCACAAGCAGGGGAGGGGCAGCGAGAAAGGGAGACAGAATCCCAAGCAGGCTCGGCGCCATCAGCTCGCAGCCCAGTGTGGGGCTCGAACCCACAAACTGCGAGATCATGACCTGAGGTGAGATTAAGAGTTGGATGCTTAACTGTACCACCCAGGTGACCCTCTTCTTTCTATTTTAATGAGAAAATGCTATGGAGGAGGTCAGGGGAGGGGAGTGGGAGGGAGGGATGCTGGCAGTTTCCATTTCTAGGAGTAAATGTTCTACACTTTTGGAGCTCTCTTCATTTTCATCCTGGAAAATTCACCAGGATGGGCCTTTAGACAAACACGAAGCAAGTCCTCGGCAATTGTCCTTGGGGAGGAGGGCTGGGTCATGCCAATCGCCATGCAGATGCAGCGGACAACACAGAACACTGATGTAGTTCTCGTTAATGATGTGAATTGGCGTCTTTTTAAGGGATCTTCACCTTTGAGGAGTGGGGGAGAAACAGTTCTGGAGAGAGACTCTAACTGGACAGTAGATGTCTTCCTGGGGACTACTGAAGATTGCATAATGGAGGTCAGGAAGGTACCACGGGCCCTTGAGACTGCCTCCTCTAAGCCGTCAAGTCATTCATTCATTCAGTCATTCCTGTGTTTCATGAGCTCCACTAGGCTTGGGGAACACGCTGGTGAGTTGTCCCCAGCTGAAGTTTGGGGGAGTTAAAAGGGCAGCAAAACAGCCCAAAACAGGGTAGCTGAAATTCGAGCTGACTGTTGTACCTGTGAAGGTCAGGATGTGGGAGAATGAGAGGCTCTGAGTCGTATTAATATTTGGATATTTTAAAATCAGGACGATCAGAAGGATGTTAAGATAAACTTACAGTTAGAATCTGGAATCAGGGAAATGCCGTTTAGAGATGTGCAGTTTATCTTTTAATTAAAAAAAAAAAGGGTATTTATTTCCAGAGAGAGACAGAAGGAGGGGGGCAGAGAGGGAGGGAGAGAGAGAATCCCAAGCAGACTCCATGCTGTCACAGCAGAGCCCATTGTGGGGCTCAATCTTAGGGACCATGAGATCATGACCTGAGCTGAGATCCAGAGTCGGACGCTTAACCAACTGAGCCACCCAGGCACCCCTCATTTTAACTTTAATGCCTTTAGCTGGGGATTGCTTCCCAACGTCCTTGGTTCTCACCATTCGTGAGTGGCCCCACCTGAATCATGGCCCCACCTGAATTACATACGTACCTTATCAGCTATCTGCCCAGCCCCTGTGGCTAACAGTTTTCCACCCTAACACTAGATGTCTCGAAGCTTTGAGAATCTGTTTAGTCAAGTATTTAAAAACATTTTTTTATTTATTTTTATTTTTATTTTTTTTTTTAATTTTTTTTTTCAACATTTATTTATTTTTGGGACAGAGAGAGACAGAGCATGAACGGGGGAGGGGCAGAGAGAGAGGGAGACACAGAATCGGAAACAGGCTCCAGGCTCTGAGCCATCAGCCCAGAGCCCGACGCGGGGCTCGAACCCGCGGACCGCGAGATCGTGACCTGGCTGAAGTCGGACGCTTAACCGACTGCGCCACCCAGGCGCCCCTAAAAACATTTTTTTAAATGTTTATTTATTTCTGAGACAGAGACAGAGCGTGAGTGGGGGAGGGGCAGAGAGAGAGAGAGAGAGAGAGAGGGAGACACAGAATCCGAAACAGGCTCCAGACTCTGAGCTGTCAGCACAGAGCCCAACGTGGGGCTCGAACCCACGAACTGTGAGAACATGACCTGAGCCGAAGTCGGATGCTTAACTGAGTCACTCAGGCACCCCTTCAAGTACTAATGAACCAAAAGCAGATTTGCAGAATGTGGTAAGGTTTTCAACTTTGAGCTTTTCTCTGATTCTCACTGTAATGGAGTAATAGTATCTCGACTGGTGATCTGTATTAAAAAAAATTTTTTTTTAATGTTTATTTTTTGAGAGAGAAAGAGAGAGAGAGAGAGCCTGAGTGGGGAAGGGGCAGAGAAAGAGGGAGAGAGAGAGAATCCTAGAATCTGTGCTGACAGTGCAGAGTCCGATTTTATGAGTTGTAAGATCAGGACTTGGGCCGAAATCAAGAGTCGGTTGCTTAACCAACTGAGCCACCAGGTGCCACAGCATTTTTTTTTTTTTTAAGTAGGCTCCACACCCAACATGGGGCTTGAACTCAAGACCCTGTGATTAAGAGTTGGATGCTCTACCAACTGAGCCAGCCAGGTACCCCTGTTAGCACTTTTGTAGGTCTAGGGAATACAGCAGTGAAGAAGACAGAAAAAAAAATGGAGCTTGAATTTCAGTGTGGGTGGAGAGAGACAGACAGTAGAGAAGACACATGAATAAAATGCATAGTAGATGAGATTATGGTAAGGACTAAGGAGAAAAAATGGGAAAGGGTAAGAAGTTTTGGAGGAGGAGGAGTTAGAGAAGGGTGGCTATTGTAGGCCCTACTAAGAAAATGAGTATTTCGTCCAGAATGAATTAAGTGAGGGAACTGGCCACCTGGGGCAAAAAACATTCTAGGCAGAGAAATGGCAAGTGCAAAGGCCCTGAGGTAGGGCTGGCCTAGTGTGTTAGAGGAGGTATCAATACATCATGTACTGCTCTAAGTTCTTTCACTCCACTGAGGGAGATACGGATATTGTTCCCATTTACAGATGGGCACACTGTGGCCAGATCTAAGAAACTTGCCCCAGGTTAAATAAAAGGCAGAGCCAAGCTTCTAACCCAGGCAGTGTAACTCCAGAGCTTGTGCTCTTAAACACTAAGCTATGTTAAAGAAATGATTTCATTAGCCTGGGTAGACCCAGGTACTGAAGATTTACACCTCCGGCTCTAAGCAGCCTTCCCAGCCCTGGAGGAAAACCCTGGGTGTGGCGGCAGGGGAGGGAGTGACTCAGGCCTTGGCTAGCTTCCTGCTGAGTCACTGCTGATGGGCTGTGAAGGGAGGCGAGTGGCACTCAGGCCTCACCTCCTCACACTGGCAGGTTCCTGCCCTTGGGGGGAGATGCCTGGCCACAGGCCCTAACCGCACCGTTGGTGAATGAATTCGTCTGACTTTCCCAAGAACTTTGTTGTGAAATTGTGGGTGGGCTCCACTTCCTGGTGTGGCCCCACAGCCAGCAAGGGGGAATAGCCCTGGAGGCTGACTTTCTGCCCAGCTTAGCCCTGACTTCTCCCAAATGTCCTGGATGGATACTCCTGTCCCTTCTCAGGACGGCTGTCTTTCATTTTGGGTTGAACTATCCAAGAGCAGCTGGCTGTGTGTTTGGCATGCCACCGCAAAGAGGAACGAGGTGCCCAGGGCAGCCAGACACGCTACCCTGGGCCTCATGAGGCTCACCCCCTTGACACATTCAATCCCAGACGGCAGGGAGGGAAAGAGTAAGTACTATAATAAGTACATCAAGTTGGTTAAGATTAAAAAAAAATTTTTTTTAATGTTTCTTTATTTTTGAGAGAGAGAGAGAGAGAGACAGAGCGAGAGCGGGGGAGGGGCAGAGAGAGAGGGGACACAATCTGAAGCAGACTGCAGGCTCTGAGCTGTCAGCACAGAACCCGATGTGGGACTCGAACTCATGAACCGCGAGATCATGACCCGAGCCGAAGTCGGACGCTTAACTGACTGAGCCACCCAGGAGCCCCAAACTGGTAAAGATTTTAAAACAGGGACTCATGAATAATAAGAGCTAACATGTCTTGAACCCTTACTATGTGCCAGACAGTATTCTAAAGCACTTACCGTGTTTTGTCTCATTTCCAAAACTCTTGCAACACCTGATAGGAGAAGTCCTACCGTCTTATGAATACGAAAATGGAGGCTCAGAGATGTCACGGTTAGGAAAGGGCAGAAAGGACAGTGAGCACAAAATCCTGGAGTCAGGAAGGTGCAGGCTGGATGTGGGGAGACTTGAGGGGCCGGAGCAGAGGCTGAAGGCGGAAAACAGTGACAGAGGAAGTTCTCAGATGAGACAGGGTACTGGGACCAGACTCTGAAATTGGACTTGAGTTCATGGTAGTTGGAAAGCACTGAAGATTTTTTGGCATGTCTCCCCTTGGTGCCCCAAGGCTATAGCTTTGTTGCTCTGGTCTAGGGTCGCCTTGGCACATGAATCGTGGGGGTCGAACAAAAACAGTAGGAAGAACTACTCCGTGAGGTGAGGAGACATCTCACTTGCTCCTTGCTCACCAAAACTCCTCTGGATTTGCTGCACTCGTACTGCAGAATATCCTTAGGGAAAGAGCTGTATGTTCCAGGAAGCATCCTGACAGGTGCTGCCCACAGCTGGCTGGTCCTCTCCTTTTGGGCCACAGCCACCTCTCCTGATTGAACTCTTTTCCTGGCGTTCCCCTCTTTGTTCCCAAATGTAATGTGCACATTAGTTGTTTCTGTCCAGCTGGCGTTTCCACATCTTCTGCAAAGCGTCTCCTCCCAGTTCTCCCTCTGTGATCTAGTGAGGTGACCTCCTAACACCTTCGTGTGGTAGGCACCCAATCTCATCTTCCTCTTCTCTGGCTTAAGAAACCCCGATTTTGGGGCGCCTGGGTGGCTCAGTCGGTTAAGTGTCCGACTTCAGCCAGGTCACGATCTCGCAGTCTGTGAGTTCGAGCCCCGCGTCGGGCTCTGGGCTGATGGCTCAGAGCCTGGAGCCTGCTTCCGATTCTGTGTCTCCCTCTCTCTCTGCCCCTCCCCCGTTCATGCTCTGTCTCTCTCTGTCCCAAAAATAAATGAACGTTGAAAAAAAAAATTAAAAAAAAAATTAAAAAAAAAAAAAAAAAAAAAGAAACCTCGATTTTGGGGCACCTGGGTGGCTCGGTCGGTTAAGTGTCTGACTTCAGCTCAGGTCATGATCTCATGGTTCATGAGTTCAAGCTCCGCATTGGGCTCTGTGCTGACAGCTCGGAGCCTGGAGCCTGCTTTGGATTCTGCGTCTCCCTCTCTCTCTGCCCCTCCCCCCTTCAAAAATAAATAAACATTAAAAAAAAAAAAGAAACCCCGATTTTGTTCTGGGTGATGTCACTACATGACCAGCCCTAGGCAATGGATCATGATATGCCCAAGCCAACAACAACCCTATTTCCCCCCTTCCCAGCCTCCCTTGCAGCTAGGGGTATCCATGTGACCCAGTTTTTGCCAATAAGACCTGCGGGGAAGTCTGCTTGGGGCTTCTGAGAAAGCTTTTGATTTTTTGACAAAAGGGAACAGTTTCCATTTCCTCCCCCTGACAACCCCTTCCATCTGCCCCCAACTTAACCACAGTCATGACGGCTAAAGCTGGAAGGACGTCAACTGAGGGTTGTCAGCAGCCATCATTTGGAGAAAGCCTGCCTTCTGAGGAAACACAAACACAGAGAGAAAAGCGATAGGGCAGGGAGATGGAGAAAAGTTGAGGCTTTGTTGGAACGTTTAGATTCATACCCTAAACTGACCCCATTCCTGAATTCCAGGTTATGTGAGCAATAATACATACTTTTCTTTTTTCCTGATGCTTGTTTGATTTTTTTTAAGTAGGCTTCACCTGGCATGGAGCCCAATGCAGGGCTTGAACTCACAACCCCAAGATCAAGACCTGAACTGAGATCACCAGTTGGATGCTTGATGGACTGAGCCACCCAGGCACCCCTCCTTATGCTCGTTTGAGATGGGCTTCTATTACTTGTAAGTAAAGGCCCAGGTCTCCTATCTTAACAGTGAATGTCTAGCAGGACTCCCAGCCTTCCTCTGCCTGTAATGCCTGTGACCTTGACCAACTGCTATAACGTGTATGAGGGTTCCAGTCACACCATCCACCTGCCCACCCTCAACCTCAGCACCCCACATCCTAACCCCACCCCCACCTCTACTCCCCACCCCCACCCTTCCCCATCTCTACCCTCTTGGTCAAAAACTGGCCCAAGGGAATGAAGAATGAGGAAACCCGGGGTGTCACCACATACCAGGGCCACCTCAGCTCCACAGTGTCCTCAGAATGCCCTCGCAACACCCCTGTTTCAGAAACACTGGGATTAAGAAATGGGAGTCAGAGAGAAGCAAGCTGGGTGGGCAGGGGTGGGTGGCATGGAGTCTGTCTGATTTGGGAGGGACCTGAGAGGCCATGCACCCATTCTCTCATTTGTTCATTCATACAACACATGCTTTTTGCCTTTCCTTGTCTTGTTATTGGGATATAATTGATATATAACATATTAATTTCAGGTGTATAACATAATAATTTGATATTTGTATATATTGTGAAATGATCACCACAAGAAGTTCCATTGACACCCATTATCACGAGTAGTTATAAATCTTTTTTCTTGTGATGAAACCTGTTAAGACCTACTTTCTTAGCAACTGCAAATATACAGCATAGTATTGTTAATGATAATCACCACGCTGTGCATTAAATGCCTTATTTATTTTGTAACTGGAAGTTTGTACCTGTTGACCCCCTTCACCCGTTTTGCACCCCCCTCCTTACCTCCCACCTCTGGCAACCACTGAGATATTCTCCATATAACACGTTTGTTGAGCACTTACTTTGTGCCGGACTCTAAAATGATCATGGGGGCGCCTGGGTGGCGCAGTCGGTTAAGCGTCCGACTTCGGCCAGGTCACGATCTCGCGGTCCGGGAGTTCGAGCCCCGCGTCGGGCTCTGGGCTGATGGCTCGGAGCCTGGAGCCTGCTTCCGATTCTGTGTCTCCCTCTCTCTCTGCCCCTCCCCCGTTCATGCTCTGTTCTCTCTGTCACCCCCCCAAAAAAATAAAAACGTTGAAAAAAAATTAAAAAAAAAATAAAATTATCATGAAAGATATAAAAGAAAGAAGCTGAGTAGCAAGTGTCCATCTTCCCTCAGGCTTCTCAAGGAGAAAAGGACCTTAAAGTAAAACAGATGAAGTCCGGGTTGGCAATGAGAGAGCCTCACTATTGGGTGGGATTTCATACATTAAAATGAAGTGTCACGTTGGGATTTATTTTTATTATTTTTTTATTTTTTATTAAAAAAAATTTTTTTTTCAACGTTTATTTATTTTTGGGACAGAGAGAGACAGAGCATGAACGGGGGAGGGGCAGAGAGAGAGGGAGACACAGAATCTGAAACAGGCTCCAGGCTCTGAGCCATCAGCCCAGAGCCCGACACAGGGCTCGAACTCACGGACCGCGAGATCGTGACCTGGCTGAAGTCGGACGCTTAACCGACTGCGCCACCCAGGAGCCCCTGTTTATTATTTTTTTAAATGTTTATTCATTTTTGAGAGAGAGAGAGAGAGACAGAGTGTGAGTGGGGGAGGGGCAGAGAGAGAGGGAGACACAAAATCCAAAGCAGGCTCCAGGCCCTGAGCTGTCAGCACGGAGCCTGACACAGGGCTTGAACCCACGAACCGTGAGATCTTGACTTGAGCTGAAGTTGGATGCTTAACCGACTGGGCCATCCAGGTGCCCCTCACATTGGGGATTTAGAATTTATTTTCCTGGAAACCTTCAGAAATGAATACCTAAACCACTGGCTCATCTTTTCTTTTCTTTTCTTTTTTAAAATTATGTTTATTTTTATTTTTGAGAGAGAGAGACAGAGTGCAAGTGGGGGACTGGCAGAGAGAGGGAGGGAGACACAGAATCCAAAGCAGGCTCCAGGCTCTGAGCTGTCAGCTTCCTTCCTACTTTCCTTCCTGCCTTCGATCAAGGATTTTATTTTAATTTATATGTTGACTTTTTAAATTGAGGTAGAGCTGACATGCAATGTTACATCAGTTTCAGGAGTACAGTGTAGTGACTCGCCATCTCTACGTTATGCTCTGCACACAGTGTGGCCACCACCTGTCACCATGCGATGCTATTACAGCATCATTGACTATATTCCCTATGCTGTGCCTTTCATCCCCATGACTTATTCATCTTATAACCGGATGCCTGTACCTCCCACTCCCCTTCCCCCATTTTGCTGATTCCTTTCTTGAAACGTCGTTTAGACAAATTGCCAAACGTCTCTGAGCCTCAATTTCCTTAGAGGTATAGTGAACATTGTATGAATGTAATGATACTATATAATATTTTTTAGATTTTTAAAAATTTATTTTGAGAGAGAGAGAGAGAGCAAGAGCAGGGGAGGGGCAGAGAGAGAGGGAGAGAGAGAATCCCAAGCAGGCTCTGAACAGTCAGCAAGGAGCCTGATGTGGGGCTTGATCTCACAAAATGTGAGATCATGACCTGAGCCGAAATCAAGAGCTGGACGCTTAACCAACTGAGCCATCCAGGGGCTCCTATAACATTTTCTGAGCGCTCAACTATATTCTGGTTGTGATCTAAGCCCTATAAGTTTATTAACTTATTTATCCTCGCAACAAATGAGGAGACCAAGGCATAGACAGGTCAAATACCTTGCTGGTCAGTTGCAGAGCCTGGCTTTGAATTCATTAAGTCTGGCTCTAGAGCCTATGCTGGTAAGCAGTTCCCTTCCTGCGGCCCTTGTTGGTAAATGGAGATGAGTCGCTCATTCTAGTCACTTAGAGTGGGTGGTGAAGACGTAAAACGCATGGGCTTTGCAGCCAGATTGCTGTGGTTCAAATTCCTGCTTTCACGCTCATTAGCTGTGTGACCTGAGTTATGAGCAAGTCACTCGAATTCTCCATCCCTGTCTTGATTTCCTCATCTGTAACATGGAGAGGGTTTTTGTGAGGATTGAGTGAGTTATACCATAAACTTAGAGTTGTCCCTGGTTCATGGGAAGTCCTCAACAGACGCTGGCCCTGTTCTGTTTCAGGTGCCATCGCTTCCTGAGGGCGGGCTCTCCTCCTGAACTGAATTATGTTCCTCCCTGTTTTTCACCCTCACAGCACCCTGCTTCCTTCCTACACAGCACTTAAGACGTGTGTAATCCTAGGTGGGAGTAACCACCTCACAGGGTTGTTAAGATGATTTAAATGAGATAATGTGAGTAAAGCACAGAGCTTAGCACGTGTTTGGCTTATGGCAAGTGTAAGTACCATTTTTATCGTTATTATTTACACTGGATCCTTGCTTGGTTAAAAATCACTGGCATATCTATGGGGCGCCTGGGTGGCTCAGTTGGTTAAGCCTCTGACTTTGGCTCAGGTTATGATCTCATGGTTCATGAGTTTGAGCCCCACATCAGGCTCTGCACTGTCAGTTTGGGACTCTCTCTCTCTTTCTCTCTCTGCCCCAGCCCTGTGCTCTCTCTCTCTCTCTCTCTCTCTCTCAATGTCTCAAAATAAAGAAACAAACTTTAAAATACATAAAATAAAATCACTGACATATCTACATATTGAGAATTTGACCAAATCTCAGGCACCCACAACTATAACCCACACCACTGGTACCATATTTCTAAGAGATAGAATACCATGACACAAAGCTTTCCTATCACTTAGAAGTTTCATTTTATGCATGTTGTAAGAGCTCTTTTAAGTCTTATTTAGACATAGATTTTTTTTTAAAGATTTTATTTTTTGGGGGTGCCTGGGTGGCTCAGTCGGTTAGCTCAGGTCATGATCTCCTGGTTTGTGAGTTTGAGCCTCATGTCAGGGTCTATGCGGACAGCTCAGAGCCTGGAGCCTACTTCACATTCTCTCTCCCTTTCTCTCTCTCTCTCTCTCTCTCTCTCTCTCTCTCTCCTTCTTTGCTCACATTTTGTTTCTCTCTCTCTCAAAAATAAATAAACATTAAACAAATTTAAAAAAAAGATTTTATTTTTTTAAGTAATCTCTACACCCAACGTGGGGCTCAAACTCACAACCCTGAGCTCGAGAGTTGCGTGCTCTACCGATTGAGCCAGCCAGGCGCCCTTAGACATAGATTTTTGTAGTATATCAAGCCGCTCTATGTCCTTACCTTCTTTTTTTTTTTTTTTAATTTTAATTTTTGAGAGACAGCGCATGAGTGGGGGAGGGGCAGGGTGAGATAGAGGGAGACACAGAATCCAAAGCAGGCTCCAGGCTCTGAGCTGTCAGCACAGAGCCCATTGTGGGGCTCGAACTCATGAACTGTGAGATCATGACCTGAGCCGAAGTCAGATGCTTAACTGACTGAGCCACCCAGGCACCTGCCACCATGGTTTAAATCAAACCAGTGTAGGTTTAGGTTTTCTTCTAAGTCTGACTGAGTACTGACTTTGTGTTGGCTCAAGCAATGCTAGTTGCTGTAAAAGATAAACCCTAACACTGCCTCAGTTGACACTGTAAAGGTTTATTTCTTGCGCATGTAGAGTCCCGATCAGGCATTCCTCATTGGCAGCAAAGGGCTTTGCTCCACATAGTCATTCGGGGATCCAGGTACACGGAGATATATTGCCATATTCAACAGCTTGTTTCAAGAACTGCTTTGGACCCATAAGCATAGAAGGTTTTATGCACTGAGCACGGAAGTGGCTTGCACAGCGCGCTTTTCCTCACATTCCACCCCCAGAGCTTGATCACACAGCCACATCTAACTGCAAGGGAGGCTGGGAAATGTCCTCTCACCCCGACTCCAGGAAGAAGAGGAATCGAGTTCAGTAGTGAGGCACCAATTTCTGCTCCAAGCTTTATAGGGATCAAAGCACAATGATGAGCATGCTATATATGTTAATTCTTTCCACCCTCTCGGCAACCCTACAGTGGGTACTATTTATTTTACAGGTCAAGAAATGACCTCAAAGATGCAGAACAACGTGCCCAAGGCCATGTTGCTCTGCAGTCATGGGGCCTCATCTAACTATGCTCTTCCCATTACACCCACTTGCCCCTTGGAATTATACAAGAAAGGTAAGGGGAGAGAGAGACACTATAGTCCTTTTCATATGAGGCTGATTGTCTTATAGGGTATCCTTTGTTTTTTCCAAGGCTGGAGATTTCACCCATAGTCAGTTACCTCTTACCAGTGGATTAGAGGGGACCAGGCTGCATATAGTATTTGCTAACCACCAACAGCCTGGGTTTCTTTTGGCTAGGTCTAGCTACGATGTACTCTTCTGGGTACGTGACATTTGGGAGCAGTCATTTTGACAATGAAGTTATATCTATAGGTAAAAATGTAGATGAGATGTAGATATAGATATTACAAAGAGACTTAAAAGTAAAAACAACCAGGGGCGCCTGAGAAGCTTAGTCAGTTGAGTGTCCAACTTTGGCTCAGGTCATGATCTCGCGGTTCATGGGTTTGAGCCCCCCGTTGGGCTTGCTGCTGTCAGCACAGAGCCTGCTTTGGATCTTCTATCCCCCTCTCTCTGCCCCTACCCTGCTTTCTCTCTCTCTCTCTCTCTCTCTCTCTCTTAAAAATAAACATTAAAAAAAAAAAAAAAGGAAAACCAACCAAACACAATGTGTAGAATCTGATTGAATCCTAGTTTGAAAAATCAGCATTAAAAAATATTTGGGGGGCCTCTTGGCTGGCTCAGTAGGTGGAGTGTGTGACCCTTGTTCCAGGATTGTGGGTTCAAACCCCATGTTGGGTACAGAGATTATTTACAAATAAAATCTTTAAAAAACATGTGGGAAAAAATTGTATATATTTGAGTATGGATAGAATATTTGGTTATATTAAGGAATCACTATTTTTTTAAAATGTTTATTTATTTTTGAGAGAGAGAGAGAGCACATGTGGGAGGGACAAAGAGACAGGGAAACAGAGAACCTGAAGCAGGAGCCCGATGCAGGACTCAAACTCGTGAACCGTGTGATCATGACCTGAGCTGAAGCCAGACACTTAACCGACTGAGCCATCCAGGTGCCCCAAGGAATTACTGTAAATTTTCTTGTGTATGATAATGGCGTTGAGGCTACATAAAAAAAGATGTCTTTATGTTTTAGACATGTGTGCGAAAGTATGTAGGGATGAAATCTCATGATGCGTGTACTTTATTTTTTTTTTTATTTTTTAATTTTTTGTAACTTCTTTTTAAATTTATTTTTGAGACAGAGAGAGACAGAGCATGAACGGGGGAGGGGCAGAGAGAGAGGGAGACACAGAATCGGAAGCAGGCTCCAGGCTCTGAGCCATCAGCCCAGAGCCCGACGCGGGGCTCGAACTCACAGACCGCGAGATCGTGACCTGAGCTGAAGTCGGACGCTTAACCGACTGAGCCACCCAGGCGCCCCACGATGTGTGTCCTTTAAAACACACCAACAACAAAAACAGCAACAGGAAAACAGATGAAGCAAACGTGGCACAATGTTAAGAAGTGTTAAGTGTTGGTAATAGATAGGAGAAAGTTCATCATATTATTTTTTCTCCATGCCATTTACCGTTTGAAGTAAGACAGTGGGGATGTTTGGATGAGGCTTAAAAATGAACAGTGCTTACCACTAGTACTTTTCTTTTTTCTTTTCTTATTGATGTGTAGTTGGCATATGATGGTCTATCAATTTCAGGAGTACAACGTAGTGATTCGACAATTCTGTTCATTCCTCAGTGTTCACCATAAGGGTAGTCACTGTCTTTCACTCTGCTCGTATTTTCTTGTTATTTTTATCGATCGATCAGTTTCTTTGTTCCTTTTCCCCCTTGCCTGTAACTCCATGAAAACAGGGACCTTGCTAGTTGTGATTCTTTCTAGCGCCTGTATCCCCGGCATCTAGCATAGTCTCTAGTACATAGTTGGGTTTTTAAATTTTTTTTTTCTGCTAAGCTCAATTCTCACTGATACTCTCGGCTCTCATTCATCATTGCCAGACTTTGTTTGGTTCTCCCTGGTTCTGGCTGCCTCTCTGGCTCTTCAGTTTCCCGCATCCATAGCCCTCACCGGCCTCGTCTTGGTCTACCCCTGCTACGGGCAGGAAGGAGATGGCTGCTGGTGGCCCACATGCCCATCAGTCTGAGCGCGATCCTGCAGCCACCTCCCGCCCTCTTGCTGCCATCACACTATCGACTCCTGGAGGACAGGACCTTGCCTGGCACTTCTTGGTGCTTGCTGAAGTACTTGGCAATGCGTATAACCGGTGCTCTGAAACCATTTGTTAATTGACCTTGTATTCCCCTTCCTGGCCCCACCGCACTCTTATTTTGGTGAGAAATATTTTAGTGTATTAATTTATTTTCTCATATCATTTTTAATTATACAAGTAACACATGGGTATTGTAGAACAATTAGAAAGTGGAAATAGGGGCTCCTGGGTGATTCAGTTGCTTAGGCGTCTGCTTCTTGATTTTGGCTCAGGTCATGATCTCGCAGTTCGTGTGTCAGAGCCCCGCCTTGGGCTCGAGATGACAGCAAGGAGCCTGCTTGGGATTCTCTGTCTCTGTTTCTCTCTCTCTCCCTCCCCTTCCCTGCCTCTCTTGTGTATGTCCCCCCCCCCCACACGTTCTCTCTCTTTCTCTCTCTCTCACAATAAATAAATAAACGTTAAAAAAAAGAAAGTGGAAATAAACTGAAAGAACAAGAATCAGAATGATCTGAAATCTCATCTCCCATTATTATCATTTGGTGTATTATTAACTTATCTCTGTGCATTTTTTAAAATGTTTTCCTCTCTATAAAATGAGATTGATTTTGTCCTGCTTTCTTCCTCCGACAAAATAATTGAAAATATTTTTCCAAAGTAATAGATACACATCTATGCCATCATTTTATTTTAATTAATTTATTAAAAAATGTTTTTTAAGTTTTATTTACTTTGAGAGAGAGAGACAACATGCATCCATGGGTGCATGAATAGGGGAGGGGCAAAGGGAGAGAGAGAGAGAGAGAGAGAGAGAGAAATCCCAAGCAGGCTGCACACTCAGTGTGGAGTCTGATGCAGGGCTCGACCTCAGGACTGCAAGATCGTGACCTGAGCCTATATCAAGAGTTGCATGCTTAACTGACTGAGCCACCTTGGTGTCCTTTGCCATCATTTTTGGGATCTATAAAGTCTTGTCTTCCAAGGATATACTATACTTTATTTAACTAGTTCCCAATTGGTGGGCCTTTAGGTTGTTTCTGATTTGCTGCTGCACTGAACATCCTTGTGCACATTTCTTTTTGTGCACATGCCATTCATCCTGCTGTTTATTCAGCAGGTTTTTGTTGAGTCCCTTCCGTGTGCCAGGCTCTTTTCTATTCGGTGGAGAAACGGCAACAGCGATTTTCTGGGATAAAGGTGCTTTTATTATTATTGTTGTTGTTACTATTATTATTAAAGACCTGTAATACATATTGCCAAACTGAGAGACTAGATTGCTTTCCCTTCCCACCCGCGATGTGTGATTGTCCTGTGCCCCATCCCACCATTGTCCTTAAGAGCCACCTCTGCAGGGAGGCGTCTAGCAGTGTGTCTGGCTTCCGTTCCCTGCTCTCTTCCTCCTTTAGGTTCTTTTCTTGGCCACATCCGTTTTAGTATCGGCTCTGGCCTTTTTTGCTGCCCTTCTCTGGGTAAATGACTCTAGCTTTCTGCCTACTTCTGAGCAGGCTTTTAATTTTGAGGTTCCTTGGAGATGGTCCCTCTACTTGCCGTGACTCCATGCAGTGCTCCCCCACAGGCCCAGCCACCACTCTTTGGCCCCCTAATAGAGGGCCCAGACCACCAGAGGACAAGAGGCAGGCAGCTGTCTGGGGCTCCATGGCTGAGGCAGGTTTTATCCTTCCTTTGCTTTTTTGTCTAATTTTTTCCATATCCTCAGGAACCAATCAGGGGGCTCTCCCTTGATCTGTGTGCAGAAGACATACCCATAGCTGGAAGTGAATCTTAGCCCTTGGCCTAAATCCTTCCAGGGCAGCAGAATGTCCCTTGGCTTTCAGGGATTAGTGCAAAGCTAGCAGCCACGTGTTTGGATATGGCCTTGGAAACAGAAGGATCAGTGGTCCTATGGAAAGGGCATTCTGCTCTGAGAGTCCAAGCCCAGGGTCATGTGACCATACTAATCAGCCTTTGGGGAGTCGGCCTACCTCACTGCCACCCCTGTCTGTGCATCTGCCTCCCGTGGGGGTGATCTTTGGTGGCCATTTTTACATCATATGACCCCTTTGCCACATTGATTGGAACAGGAGTGGGCATGGGATCCAAACTGGGCCAATCGGATTTCTTCTGGAAATTGGGATTTGAAAAGATCTAGGATTTGTGGTGGTGACCTGAAACAGAGGTGAGAAAAACCAGAAATAAGTGCACAGAGACACAGAGAAGGGCGGCCTGCAGGGGAGGAGCAAGAGGCAGACGTGCAGAGGCAAATGGCCTGGGCTGTTGGTGGGTCTCCAGCTCTCGGGGCCCCGGCCTTGGGGCTGTTCCTGCCTTGGGGTGCGTGAGACACCCCAGTGTTCTCATGATAAGGCCCCTCCTTTTGCTTAAACTTGCAAACCAGCAAACACAAATCTTACATAACATGGCGAATGGAACTGAATGTCAAGCTTTCTGAGCCCATGTCTCAGGGTTGTTGAGAGAGCCAAATGTCTTAATGCTTTGTAGGGCTGTAGGCCAGTGTCTATCCTGACTCATCAGAACCTGGGCCTGACAGGTTAAAATATCTTGAGTATCATCATTGACTGTATGGGAAAGCCAACTTTGTAAGCTTTAAAATGGTATAGCATTGTGTGTGTGTGTGTGTGTGTGTGTGTGTGTGCGCGCGTGTGCACAGGTGTGAACGCCTATATACATTGCACCTCTCATCCCCAGTCCCCATTCTGACTTTTCCTATAAACTTCTCCATGGCTTTAGACAGTCATTGATCTTTTCTTGTCCTTCATTTATTTATTATTTGTTTATCAGTAAAATTGGGTTAAGTGCATGACCTCTAAACTCCCTTCACGTTCGGAGAGTGGAAGGTTGAGTTGGCTGGCTAACTCCTGCATGTGGTCCAGGCGTGCAGGGAACAACCTGTCTTGGGTTAGTGCTGAGGGCCCAGAGCCCTCCCTAGGAGGCAGGGATACTCCCAGGGAACAAATGCCAGGTTGAGTCAGGGAGTCAGGCAGGATCCCTTCTCTGCTCTGTCTTGTTTAGGTTTATGCTTCTGCCTTGTGGATGTCTCGATGCAGGCATAACGAGTCTCTAGGTTGTCCCTGTATCAGAAGGGACCAGAATGAGGAAAATCTAGCTTTGCCAGAAAAGCCAAGACTTTGAGGACACCTGCGGTAGCCTTACCAAAGCTGGGATTGCAGCTGGTCTACAAACTCCTCCTTTCTGCTGGGTGTCTCTACTTAGGACAGTGGCCAAGTCAGCACCAGGCCCAGGCTCAGTCCAGCCCAGCCCAGCCCAGCCCAGCTTACTTTCCCAGGGCCCAGAGGCTCAAGGCAAAAATGTTTCGTGTTCTTTATGTCTTTGGTGGCTACAAACTTCAAGGCTTGGCTAAATCAAGCACATCGACATTTCTTAAATGTCAATTTAATGGCGGTCATTTGTAAAGGGTGGAGGTCCAGAACGAGGGAGATCTTATTTTCTTCCCTGCCAGTCATACAGAGGAGAGAGAGCAGTGTCAAGAAAGATTGCAGGACAGAAGGAAGCCTTGTTGCTAAAGCACTGCTGATATCTGGAGCAGCTGTGTTACCTTTAGCAAGTCACTTAGCCCCTCTGAGCCTCGATTTCTTCATCTGTAAAACGAGCAGGTTGGATTGGATGGCTCCCAAGGTTCTTTGTGTGTGTTACATTTTATTATTCTCTGAATCTCAGGAGGATAAATCCTGAGAGCGTAAGCGACATATTTCAACAGAACGGATGCAAGGCTCTGAAAAAATGTCTGATGAAAATGTCAAAGATGGAGGAAAATGACAGCAGCAGATGAATGAGAATTGGTGGGGGAGGAGGGAGTTGAAGAATTTGTCTGTATGTCCTTGTCCTGAAATTGTTCATTTACTATGTACATGCAGGGCGTCTATATTATGCTGCTCTTAGGAAGAGGCGGAAGGTTAAAGGGCCATGTGGGAGGGGTGCCTGGGTGGCTCAGTCGGTTAAGGGTCTGACTTCTGCTCAGCTCATGATCTCATGGTTCGTGGGTTCAAGTCCCGCGTTGGGCTCTGTGCTGACGGCTCAGAGCCTGGAGCCTGCTTCCAATTCTGTGTCTCCCTCTCTCTCTGCCTCTCCCCTGTTTGCACTCTGTCTCTCTCAAAAATAAATAAACATTAAACAAACAAACAATCAATCAAAGGCCATGCGGGAAATGCTCAAGGTGGGGAAAGAAGACGGGCCTCTGTAGGCCAGGGTTGCCTGCCTGGGGAGGCCAGCATGTAGCGGTTAGCACAAGCTTTGGCTTCAGACAGGCATGTGCCGCCTAGTTCTCTTCCTGTGTGTCTTCGAGTCAGTTACATTAAACTGTACCAGCTTTAGTTTCCTAAACCAGAAAATGGGGGTCATGACAGTGCCCCTGGGCTAGGGTTGTGGTAGGGATTAAATGAGATAAAGTGAATGAAGTAGCTCGCACAGAGCCTAATCCCTAGTCAGCAGCCAATAACAGAAGTAGATATTAAGTTTTTACCCTCTCTCTATCTTGGATTCTAGTTTCCAAGTAAGTAGAAGAAAACTCTCAAAGTATTCTGCTTATATGCGGTAGTCTAGGCCTTTTAAAATTCATTTTGGCCAAGAAAAAAAAAAAATCCCACAGACTCAGACCAAACTTGGGAGTGTTTTTTCAAAGCCTGGTTGGAGGAAGCTAACTGCATTTGGGTCCCCTGCGTGCTTCTTGGTGTCTGTATTATGCTATTCATTCTCCTGAGCTTTAATTCCCATTGGAAACAGAACTCTGATTCTGGGTCTCTGGGGGGGGGGACCCAGATACAAACATGTAAATGTGTTAGCCAAATCCACAGATAAAGGCTGAGAGCCAGGTTCTTAAGGAACGTACCGCCCTGCCACCCAATAGACCACACTGGTGCTGCTCAGTCTTCCTGCATATAGGAATCTACTGGGAATCTTGTTGAAATGCAGATTCTATTTCAGTAGGTGTATTAGTCAGGGTTCTCCTAAGCAACAGAACTAATAGGAAATATGTGTGTGTATACACACACACACATATATATATATACATACATACACGCTATATATAAAAAGTATACAGTATATATATAATATATATAACATATATTTAAACATATATATATATGTATATATGGAATAAAGACAAAGTTTTGGCTCATGCAATTATGGAGGCTGAGAAGCCTTACAATCTGTCATATGCCAGCTGGAAACCCAAGAAAGCTGGTGGTGTAGATTCCAGTCTGAGTCTAAAGGCCGGAGAACCAGGAGCTCTAAAGTCAGGAGAAGATCAAAGTTCCAGTTCAAACAGTCAGGTAGAGAGAGAATTCAAGCATCCTCTGCCTTTTTGTTCTATTTATGCCCTTACCAGATTGTGTGAGGTCCACCCACACCAGGGAGGGCAATCTGCTTCACTCAGCTCACCAATTCAAATGTGAATCTGTCTGGAAGCACCCTCACAGACATACTCAGAAATAGTGTTTAACCAGATCTCTGGGCATCCTGCAGCCCACTCAAGTTGACACGTAAAATTAACCATCACAGTAGGTTTGGAGTGGGGCCAGAAATTCTGCGTTTCTAATAAGCTCCCAGGGGATGTCCATTCTGCTGGTCAGTGGACCACACGTTTTAAAACATTTTTTTATAATTAAAAAAAATTAAAATTTATTTAAATCCAAATTAGTTAACATATAGTGTAATAATGGTTTCAGGAGTAGAATTTCATAATTTATCATTAACATATAACACCCAGTGGTTGGACCACTGGGCAGCAATGGGCAGTGTTTTAGTTGGTGTCTGCCCCAGCAGATGGCTCTTTGGGCAAGGGTGTCATGGAGCTCAGCCCTCAGCTGACCTGTGAGGACATGTAGTGAGGACAAGAAATACGTGTTTGTTGTTTTCAATCATTGAGATTTAGGGAGGTGTTTGTTATTGCGGCATAACCTAGCCTATCCTGACTGATACACTAATCTAATCCCCATTTTGCCAAAGAAGAAATGAAGTCCAAGAGGAGTGACTTGTCTGTGCTTTGACACCTGGCTAATGAAATCTTCAGTCTCTGACCTGACTCCCAATCTCCTTCTCTTTCCATCAACTACTAATGCCTCTACCACAGGGTACCAAGGTACGACGTGTTTTCTCCCAGAATGCATGCCAGGTGCTTCTTACATATCATTTTGTTTCATCTTCATAACAATTATTTAAGGCCAATTATCATCCCATTCTTTATGTGAGGAAATGGAGGCCAGAGGCACAGCAAGTCGATAGGATTTGAACCTATGACCATCTGATCCAAAGCACATACTCCTCCCATTACACCACCCTGCCTCAGATCTGCCAAAAAGGTACTTTCATAAGGGAAAACACTTAGGTGGTTCTTTGCTTATTTCAGGCAGTATTATCAATGCTTTAACTGTTTTCACATTTGTAACAATCCCAGGAGGCAGATATTATCATCAAGAACATCCTCATTTACAGATAAGGATATTGAGGCACAGAGAACTTAAGCAATTTGTCCAGGGTCACACAACTAATAAATGGTGGGACCAGGATTTGAACCCAGGCAGCTGACTCCAGAGTCCAAACTCATACCCACTACACTTTATTGCTGTGAACAAAGCTCATGCATATATCTATCTGATATGTATGTACATGCATGTTTATCATTTATATACACAATATAACTGTATCGTCATCTATGGCTTTTATTTGCTTATTTAGATTGCAGGGTATTTTCTTCCCTACGAGTACGATTCTGCTACACCACTGTTCCAAGTTGATTTCTTCTCCCAACTGCAGGGACCCGGGTGTTCTATACGTTCAGCACAATGTGATTAATAATTTTTTTTTCAATACCTAAAAAAAAAAAAAGAACATTTCTTTTCAATCCTGGAAAAAAATTATTTTTAACAAGACTGGAAGGAACCAGCTGCCAAGAAGCCCCGGGACTCTGGGCCTCCTGCTCTCTCTTCTCTTCTTTCTTTACACCTCTCAGCCCTTTCTTTGTTTGAGGGGATGTTTCTGCTTCAGGCTTGACTGCCTCCTGCCCCCTGCCTGCCACTTCTGGTATTCATGCAAAAGTCATTCTCAAGCTCTGGACAAAAGCTCCTTGTCCCCTGGGCTCTGAATCTCCTTGTCACATACTCTCTGTGTTTCCAGGTACCCAAGACTCTGGGTCCTGGGTCTGTCCTGCCAGAGCATAAAGGCCCTGGGCTCAGTGGACCTTGACTCAGGACGTAACAGCTGGGAGTGCAGGAGCCAGTGTGTTCATCCCTATGGATTCCTCAACTTGGGGAAAGGATGGGAGACTCCTTAGAGAAATGGCTCTGTTTCTGTGCTCCAGCACCCCGAGGTGTTACAACACGCTTTTCTTCCCGCACTGAACTGAAAATCTGTCGCGTGCAACTGTTTCTTTGTAAGTCAAACTTTGCTTCCTATCTCAACGCCACACACACACACACACACACACACACACACACACACGAAAAGAATTAGGAAAATGCTTAATGTTGTAAGTGCTTGAAGTCAGAAACAAGAGAGGCATTGCCAAGGCGCTTCCTGGCGCGGTGCATGCGCAGGTGATTAAGGCACTGTTTAGGGAGGAACTGAGGTCTGGTGGACAAACATGGAGTTCTAACCACAGCCCAGTTATTAGTCCACAGGAAACATCCTGTTACTATTATAAAGATGAAGTGCTACTTTTTTTTTTTTTTTTAAAGAACTTTCTAAAAGTCTTCCTTTCCATTCTGATTCAGTTCAAGTCTGTGAGGCAGGAAGGTCTCAGGGCAGCCATGCCTGCAACATTAGCTAATCAGACTCCCAAGAAACATTCCATTCTGCTTAGGAGGGCTTTGGAGAATGGTTTGCTCATGGTGGCTTTTAAAATAAACTGAGGGTTGCCAGGCTGAATGGACTCCCTGCGGGGCTAGTGACCTGGTTCCAGGCTGGTGCCCAGCAGGCTTGCCCCCTGGTGGGATGGTGGATGTATCATTAAACATAGTTGCTCTGCCCGTTCCCCTTTCTCTGTGGATGAAATAGAAAGTCTTATGGCCTCCGTCCCTTCCCATTTAAGATTGGGGAAACTGAGGCCCAGGAGAGTAATAATAAAAGTAACAGTAATAGCCCATACATAATGCCCTTTATATTAGCTTACCTTAAGCATCAAGGGGAGGGACACCCTGGCATAGTGGCAAGAAAGATCTGGTTTCGGATCCTGGTTTTGCCACTCTGAAGCTGTGTGACCTTGTGTAAGTAACTAAACCTCTCTGAGACTCAGTTTCCTGGTTTGTAAAACATTGATAATGATACCTATTCCGCAGGGTTGTTGCATGGAGTAGAAATAATGGATGTAATGGATGTAAGTAGTGCCTGGCACCTAGTAAGGACCTGATCAGCGGTCTTTATTATTATTTAGGGACACAATGCAGGCCAGCCATTGGATAAATAATGTTTTCCAACCCTGCTTGACAGCAAGAATTACTCAAGGAACTGGTTGGAAACAGATTCCCAGGCCTCATCCCCTGCAGTCTGTGGAGAGGCATGGGAATCTATAGTGTAACAAGTTACCAGGTGATTCCTATCAGGCAGTTCTGGAAGACATCCAGGAATCCACTGCTCTAACCTATTGGTTTGGCTCTTTTGTTCTCTCTGCACCTGGCCCCATATTCAGTAAAACTTTAGCTTTTGCTTGAAGGTAGACATGATTAAAAGGTCAACTATCATTATATACTCTCAAAGAGAATGTGCCTTGAACTTTGCACAGTAGATTTATCCCTGAAAAGCTGTTTGCAAATGGAATTTGGTTGTGTGTGTGTGTGTGTGTGTGTGAGAGAGAGAGAGAGAGAGAGAGAGGAAGGAAGGGAGAGAGAACAGGCATATATCTAATGCCTTAGTTTGCTATTCAAGGGAACGCATTCAATTCAACTACATAGATATTATTTGCGGGGATAAAGAAGGTGTAGGAACTGTCTTCATGGGGCGCACTTAGAGTCCATTGAGGAAGATGGTCAGATAAACAGGCAGTTACAACACTGTGGTTGACATGAGGTTAGCACAGGGAACTATGAGAGCGTGGAGGGAGAAGTACCCCCAACTCAGGGCTGGGGCATCTGGGAAGTTCTAGGGGAAGTGACATCTGAAGAGGAGACCTATATAATGGGCTCTAGTCTCAAATCCTTTTGCAAAGCCAATGATCCTTCCTTAACGTATCCATGCGGAAAACTGAACTTTCACGCCATGGTAAGCCTGGGGGCATGGGTGCCACCACCCCACCGCACAGATGTTGAGTTCCCGCTAAGGGCAAGACACGCAGTGAAATGCTGCAGGGCAGCAAAGGTGACAGAGGCCCAATTCCTGCCCTCAGGGAGTCGACACCACGCCTCCTCAGGATTCATTTCATTTCTCGTGTAGGTCACCAATCCAGTGTGATCTGTTTATGACTGAACAGGTAGTTATTATTTAGGTCTTAACTCCCTCTACTGAAAAGGAGTGTTTACTCCCTCTCATCACCATGTGGCAGGGAAATCCCATTCTAACAAACACGTAAACGTGGGCATACAATTTACCCAGGAGAAGACCAAAGTGCCTGCTGGAGTTCACAGCGCCGTTCGCAAGATACAAGTCATGAAGCTGTGGAGGCCTGGATGGATCTCGAGGGTCTGCAGAGTCCGTATCTGGGGCAGTCTCCAGACGTGGCAGCTCCCGGAGTAAGTCAAGCTCCGCTTCCCTCTGGGCCTCATGGACACGACTGCCTTTCAAACCACCTTTCTCTGCCCCCAGAAGGGAAAGCGGTCGGGATTCCTTGTGCATTATGATAATCACATCGTGTGTAAGCACAAGGTGGCAAGGGGTTTAGGTCGGCAGGTGGGGTCCTCATTCCGACTGTGCTTGTCTGCGTGTTCAGTCTGGTAGGAGCTGCTTGGACCTTTTAAGTGGAGGTGTGTTCCCATCTTGCAGGTGGGAAACCTGAGGCACAGGAGGTGTCTGGAGGCTGCGTCTGGGGCTTTGCACCCTGCTGCCCACACACCCTGGCCCAGACTCGTGATTCAAAATCTCCCCTGAACGCCAACCCTCCCCCCCAACCTCCCATTCCCTGCATCTCCAAAGAACAAGCCTAAAGCATCTGCCTCCTGTTTTTTTTTTTTTTTTTTTTTTTTGCCAAGTTGCTCCCACTTCCTGAGACCCTGCCCCCCACTATCTGCCTGGTGAAATTCAACCCATCCTTCAAAGCCCAGCTCAGGTGTCACTTCTCCTCCTGGCTGGAATTCATCTCTCCCTCCCTGGCACTCCTTGGTTTGGCCCTTTCTCTCATTACTTCTCCTAGGGCAACAGGCTTAGCCTCCTTCCTAGACCCTCAGTTCTGTCCTCCGTGCACGCGCGTAGTAGTAACAGCTCAGTTCTCCTGAACCCCTTTGAGCTGGCGGTCTTCTTTGATGAGGTGATGAAAGCTGCCAGACGAGCAAGCGCTGACTGAGGCCCATTATGTGTCAGGCTGGGTGTTTAGGACTCTTCTGCCCATTATCTCAGGTAATGGCCAGTCAAGTCTCTCTAGACGGGTACCAGTATCATCTCCACTCCACAGAGGAGTGGGGAGGCCCAGAGAGGTGAAATGCCTCCTCGGAGGTCACACAGCTAGTACTACCAGTAAAGCTCGGCTTACCATATGCCGGAGCTGGGGTCCTAATCCCTGGACCCACTGCAGGGTCGCCTCTCTGCCTCCCTGCCCCGGGGAATGGGGGCGGGGAGAACACAACACACAGCGCGTCTCCTACAATTTAGGGGTTCATTCACCCTCAAGCGCACCCACCCGCCAGGTCTAGCAGGCCTGCGCCGGGTCGTTGTGTATAGGCAGGCCTGGCTGAGCCCTCGGCAGGGATCTCGGCCAACATCTGGGGACCCAAACCCCGGGCCACGGAGCGGGGCCGGGGCTGGGGCGCCTGTACCGAGGGGTGCGGGCTCGCGGCGCGAGAGGCGCGGAGCCGGTCCCGGGTCCCGAGTCCCAGGAATGCGGGAGGGCTGGGCGGAGAGGGCGGGCACGGCGGGGGCGCTTCCTCTGCCCGCCGGAGGGGAGCCGCCAGGGCGCGCGCGGGGCGCGCCGCCGCCCCCTCCCCGCCGCCCGGCCGGCTGGGCGGGGGCGGGGGCTGCAGCGGGAGGGCGGCGAGGGGCCGCGGTGCTCGGCAGCCGCCTGGCCGGCCGGGCGGGAGGAAGCGATGAATATTCAGAGGGGGAGGGGGAAGGGAGGGGGCTGAGCGCTCGCCGCGGCTCCCTGCAGCCGGAGCCGCATGACGCGCGGAGGAGGCAGCGGGAGCCGCCGGAGCCGCAGCAGCCGGGATCAGGGCGCCGCGCGCGGGGGGTGGGCGCCTCTTGCTCCGCCCCACGAAGCCCCTGCGCGCCCAGGGACGCGTCCCCCCCGCGGCAGCCGCGCCAGGCTCCGCCGTGTGGCCGCCGCCGCCGCCGCCGCCGCCGCTGCCATGTCCCCGGGGAAGCCCGGGGCGGGCGGAGCGGGGACTAGGCGGACGGGCTGGAGGAGGAGGAGGAGGAGGCGGCGGCTGGAGGCGGCGACGAGGGCGCCCGGGCTCGGGCGCACGGCGGGGCCCGACTCGCGCGTCCCGGGCACGTTCCAGGGCGCGCGGGGCATGAAGCGGGCGGCGCGGGAGGCGCGGCCGCCTCCGCGCTCGCCGGGGCTGCGCTGGGCGCTGCCGCCGCTGCTGCTGCTGTTGCGCCTGGGCCAGGTGAGCGGCCGGGTGGGCCCGGGCGGGGTGTGTGTGTGGGGGGGTGGGGGGTGGGGGGAGAGCACGGAGGGTGGGGGCGGGACTGGCATCCCTTGCACCTGCCCGGGTGTGCCCTGCCTGCGGGGTTCGCGGGAGGTGGCGAGGGGCCCGAGAGCTCGGAGCCCCCCTCCTGGAGGGGGTTCGCCGGAACCCAGCCGGCCTCGCGCGCCGGCGACCGAGCCCCTGCCCCGGCTGCCCGGTCCCGGCGGGGGCGCGGCGGGACCCGGGGTCCGGGGTGCCCGTGGCCTCCCGTGGAAGCCCCCGCGCGGGCTCCAGGCCGTCTCTGGCCCGGCCCTTCCCGGAGCTGGTCACATCTGGCCGGCGCGGGCCCGGCTCGCCCGCCCGCGGCGGCCGGAGGGGGCGTGTTTGCGAAGGGCTCGCGTCGCGGAGCGGGGCCGGCCTGGCCGAGCGCGGCCGACCTCCGACCCGGCCCGCAGGGGCCCGAGGGGCCGGGCCGGAGGGCAGCGGCGGCGGCCCCGGGGGAGCCCGGGCAGGGCCGGGCTTGGGGCCGCGGGGCGGTGGGCGAGGCGCGGGGGCCTCGCGGCCGAGGGCACCGCTTCTGGGGAAAGTCTCCAGCCCCGGCGGAGGTGGCCACTCGCAAGCGTTCGTCAAGGCGACGGTCCCCCTTCCCGGGGAAGCCGCTGGCTTCCCTGGGCGTTGAAGTCGTGCTTTGTGGGCGCAGGCTCTCCCTCCCCACCGCCCTGTTTTCTAGCTTCGCTTTTCAGATAATGCTGTGCCTGGCATTTTGGCGGCCGACCTTTCTGAAAGCGCCGTTTCCCCTTCAGAGTATTCCCACTGGGGGCGAGGCAGGGCAGCTGGGAGACATTCCCATGTCACAGATAGGGAACTTAAGGGGGGGAGAAGTGAAAGAGCAGAATCACCCAGCCCTGGCGCGGGAGCTGAGCTAGCAGGTTGGTCCTCACAGCCTTCCAGGAGCCTGCTAGGGTCTCGCACCCGCGGCCGAAAGTGGCCTGGCGAGACCCCTGTTGTGCATTTTGTTAATGAAAGTCTTGCTTGTTTTATACAAACGATGGCTCTGGGGAGATGATGCTTGAAGCCTGGGAGATGAGTTATTGGCTAAGGATGGAGCCTGGTTTCAGGGAAAAGTTTTCAGGCACAAATACAGGACTGTCTGACAGCAAAAACACAGCCTTGGGGCAGCAAGGAGGCCTCGCAGGCAGGCTGAGAAGGGAGTTGAGGCCTGGGGGTTCCAGCAACTCTCAGCACCCAAGGAGTTGCTCATGTCCCCTCCCAGTTTTCCTCAGTAGACTTTGGAAAGGACAGTGTGGCCTCCTGCAGAGAATACTGGGTTAGGCGTCAGAAGAATCAGCTCCGAGGGCCGGGCTTCAGGGCTGGGCATGCTCTTTTTAACAGCATTTGTAGGGTGGGTTCACACCACCTGCCCCAAGAATTGTCTGAGGAGCTTGCACTGGCCAATGTCTGAAACAGCTTTGTAAACCTTAAAGGGTGTCCAGATGGCGGTGTTACAGTAGGGTGAAGTGTGAATAGACTGTCTTCTTCCTGTCCCTTTAAGGAAATTCATGGACAGTAGTCCATGAATTACAAAAAAAAAAAAAAAAAAAAAAGCCTCATAATTGAAGATCTCTCGTACCAAAGTTCATACTAAAGAAATACTTGATCTTCATTTATTTTTAGTTTGACACATATATTTTGTATTATATTATTATTACTTTGTCCATAATGGTTACTATGCTTTGAATCAGTGAAACATTTCTTGGATGAATTTATTGCTTGCCCAGGCCTTCCTTGTATCTCAGTAGCACACTACCGCTCTCTGCGTGCCCCCGATTCAGATATTTCCTTCCTCTCCAGTGTGTTCTGTGGAAACTCAAGGGGACTCTTTCTATTTCTTGTTTTTGGATACATTATAAAATAGGAAATGTGAAAGGCTCTCTGAAAAAGCATTTTCACAATCCATAGTTGACAGTTCATTTTGATACTGAATATTTCAGGGCATTTGGGGGCCAGACCAGACTTTCAAGACAGCTCACACCCTTCATTTTTTTACATGAGAATATTGAGGCTGAGGTTACCTGGCAAGAGTGTGGAGGAGACTGGATGGGCATCTGCATTGCCTAGTATTTTCACGGTGACTTTTTTTTTTTTTTTGCCATGTTTTCACTTTGCGGTTACTTTTCACAGTAGCACAGCCCTACCCCACCGAGTACTCCCAAAACTGTGGATGTAAATTGAACCTTTCAAGGTTGAAACATATTTGAGATCGGAAGTCATGTTTGAGATTTCTGAATTTTGCGCATTTAGGAAATGTGGGTGAAGGTATCAGTCTACCTCCCTAACATTTGATTGGTTTTCTGAGGCTTGGATGGTGTGTGTGTGTGTGTTAAATGGCGTCAACAGTAACAGGTTAAAAAAAATGGGCAACTCTTGGAAAAGGCACAGCTCTGTTTGTGAATTAATGAGGATGGGTGTGGAGGCTGGAAAGCAGAGAGATGCTGGAAGATTCGGTGCTTAGTAGGGCTGGAAAAGCCATTTTGACCCTGGCATCTCATTCCCCTTCTCCAAGACAGGAAGGACGGTCAGAGATGATTCCAGCACGAGGACTGTGCTGGTTGCAACGTCTGACTCCACCCATTCTCGTAGCATTTTTGCACACTAATTTTGGTTTATGTGTATGTTTTAGACAAGGTGACAAAGCAGTTTCCCCCCAACCTTGCCTCCTTTTCTTGGGAAATATAGCCCTGACAGAGTCTTTAAGAAATAGGTTGGTAGTGGAGCTGCTTTAAAATGGGGGAAAAAAAAAAGCTGGTGACCGATAGCTGTTTTGTTGGTCTTACAGTGTTTGGGATTTGCTTTTTCTTTGCTTTTTAGTTTCCTGGTGAGTAAGAAGTGTTTGTGTCTATTATCAATAATAGCTAATCCTTAAGCCTGCTTACCTGCCTGCTTCATCTGGACTACAAAAAAATGTTTTGACTCCTCCTTAAGTTGCTTGTTAAATTCTCATACGGGTGACTTTAAATATTTTTGTTTTGCTTCAGAACAACGGCGGAGGAACTGAGCGATGATGTTTTGTTTGCAGATGGTTTAAGAAAACAGAGCGGACTGGTTTATGGTTAGACTGTGACTTTGAGTTGATTTCAGGTTGAGCCCTACAATAAAGACAACCACGGATACCCAAGCTTTCCTGAGCAGAGACAATCCTGGCTCCTGTGTGAGCAACATTGGTCAGCAAAGAGGTCATTTAGCTCCTAAAAGTAATCCTTGCTTGGGGTTGAGGCCGAGGGAGAGTTGCTGAGTGGCTGTGGGCCTGGGTTTAGCCAGCACATCATCTGCAATTACTTCTTCGTCCATTCACTGCTTGGCCAAGGGAATTATTTTGAGTGCAGTGTAAGAGGCAATTTTCTGTGTGTTTCCTTTTTAACCTAGTGCCGCTGGTAATACTATAATTAATGGGCAACATCGTATGTGCCAAGGGTTTGGATGCATTAAGTCATTTGACCATTTCAGAAATACTAAAAGGTAGGTGCTGTTTTATCTGAGAGAGAACTGAGGCTGGAACTCACCAATGATTCATAACCAGTATGTGGTAGAACCGGGTCTGATGTCTCCACCGCCCCAGTTCACTGTCCTGTGCTGAACAAAGCCGTGTGTTTTAGAGAAGGTCTTCAGTGTGCAGCTAAGAGATGGGGTGATGGATTTTCGGGGATGAAGAACAGGCTTGTGGGCCCTGAACCCTGATGGGGCAGGGAGTCACTGTGGCTTCTCTGAATCCTACTATAGGATCTGCTCCGTCTGTGCCACTGACAACCCAGGTGCCTCTTTCCTGCTCCTGTTGCTTTGAGACCCTGAGTCTTAGTGGAGACGGGGTCTGGAGGGGAAAGACCTGGGTTCGGGTCTTTGCTCTGCCAGTTCGTAGCTGCATAAACTTGGGCAAAGTCCCTCAAGCTCTGTGACTCCTCATGTCCTTATCTGGAAAATGGGACTGACACTTCCTGTTTCACTGGGCAGTTGAGAGGATCAAATATGATAGAAGAGGAACTGCTGTGTAAAATCGGAGGCACGATTCGATTGCTGGCTGTGGCTGCTGCTGTTATTTGGGGACAAGTGGGGCTTCACATCATTAGTTCATATAACAAATACCTATCAAGCGTTTCTCACAGAGTGGCACCTGCGGGCATGCAAGATGAACTTAGCACATTTTTTTTTTTTTTTAACTATTAAGAATGATTTATTTTAGGGGATGTTAGTGGAAAAAAATAGTTGTGTATCAAGTCCATGATTTTATTTATTTTATATTTAAAAAATTAAAAAAAAATTTAAAAAACGTTTCTTTATTTATTTTGAGAGAGGGAGGGAGGGAGAGAACCCCAAGCAGGCTCCATGCTGTCTTCGTGGAGCCCGATGCAGGGCTTGAACTCGCGAACCGTGAGATCATGACCTGAGGTGAAACCAAGGATTGAACGCTTAACCGACTGAGTCAGCCAGGTGCCCCTCAGGTCCATGATTTTATAGGTAGACTGAGACTAAATGGAGTGTCATGGTATATAAATTTGCTTAAATTTAATAAAAAGCTGATCCAAAGGAAAATATTGGGTGAATAATTATGTAAGGATGGTATGGTTATGGCAGACTTGTAAAGGTGAAACATTGCTTAAGTTTGGGAGATACTGGGTGTGCAGCAGGCACTGAGTGGAGGCCTGTGGGTAAGAAAGGGAGCCTGTCTTCATGACTTACAGGATTTGGGAGTGAGACATTACTCTGATCACCCCCAGCTAACCAGTGACAGTTGTGATGTAGGCTGTGTGTGTGATGTCCTTGTTGTTCTCCACACGTTCCCCCCCCCCCCCCCGCCCCCAGCTTCTACAGGGATGAGTCGGGCAGGGATCTACATCGAGATCCCTGGAGGTGGCAGATATATCAGACCAGAGAAGTCCACAGCAACTTTGCCACCACCTTGTGTGGCTTTCCAGTGGCTTCTCTGGTGACACCTATGGGGACAGGAGCCGTAGGAAATTTGTTATTACTTCCTTATTAGTGATAGCTGTGGTCTTCCCATTGTCTTAGAATTTCCATGGCATGTAAATGCCCGGGTGGAGGGCTGGTGGTATTGAGACAGAGGATAGGGGGCATTTTGAAAGCAAAGTAGTGTCAGCTCCCACAGAAGGTCTAATTTTAAACATGCAAATAATTTTCAGTTCCACTTTTCCTTCTTCCTGTTAGAGGAAAGCTGTACCCTGTTGCCTTTTCTGAGTTTCGAGCAGACAATGTCGTCATTATGCCCCAAACTATCTCCTTCTCCAGGGCAGGAATGGGTGGTGGTTTTCTGGGTGCCTGTGCTGGGCCCCAGCCCAGTGTTAGTTCATGGCTTCTGAGTAAATAAGTGAGTGACTATTAAAACATAGTACCAACGTGGAGTCTATATAACACAGTGGTTCTTAATCTTCCTGCAGAGGGGGAGGTATTAAGACCCTTACAGAGTAAGTAAAAGGGAAGCTTCCTTTCCACAAAAGGAATGTACGTATTTGCAATTTTGTATCCAATGTCAGGGGTTTCATAGGCTCTTCAAAATAGCCTATGAATCTCAGGTTAAAAACTCTCCAATGTAAAACTGTATACTGTTAGAAAAATACTAGTCTTTTTCAAAGATAACCACTGTGGGCATCCTTGATTTCCTTCGGGGGGGGGGGGAATGTTTCTTTGTATTGTATGCAAGTATCTGTATTCATCTTTTAAAAAAATTACATTAAAGAAAACTTTATGTATACATTGTATTCTACTTAGCCTTTCAATTTACCTTGTTGTCTTAGAGGTCATTTAATACCTGCTTTAACTCATTCTTTTAAATGACTGTCTGGGATTCTGATGTGTGAATTTACCACGATTTATTAGACCATTCCCGTATCAATAGACACTTTAATTGTTTTTGCACCCCCCCCATCTCTTATAAATCATGCTTCCGAGACTGTCTTTGGTACACATTTCTTGTCACTTTCGCAACGATGTCCATACATTTCTAATTTTAGGGTTGCTGTGTTAGAGGGTACATGCATTTAAAATATGAGAGCTATTGTTAAGCTCTCCTATAAAAACATTGCCCCAGTTTATACCTGCATCCATAGGTGTGAGAATTGTGGGTTGTTTAATTTTTATTTTTTAATTTTTTTAAGATTAAACAAATTTTAAATAGTCTCTACACCCAACATGGGACTCTGACTGACAATCCCAATATCAAGAGTCGCATGCTTTACTGAGTGAGCCAACCAGGTGCCGTGAAAATTGTTAAATGTTTAAATCTGAGAGGCGAGAAGTTGTATCCTGACTTTTACTTATATCTTTATTTGAGTTAGTTGAATATTTTTTCTTATGTTTTGGGGTGTCTGCATTCCTTCCTTCCTTTTCTTTTCTGTTAACTCCTGGTTCGTTAAAAAAAAAAAAAGATTGCTATTTTGTTATTGATTTGTATAAGCTCTTTGGAAATTAAAGAAGTTCGTCCTTCGGTTCTGATTTGTGTTGGAAATACGTGTGTTTTCCAACTATTTTAGATGTGGCCCTTGTTCCTTAGTGACTCAGGGATAGATGAGATCCCTGGGTGGTGAGGAGAATATGAAGCGTGGAACCAGACTGCCTGATTGCAATCCTGGCCTCCCACCTGACTAGCTGTGACCTTGGGTGGCGCCTAACCTTTCTGACCCTCGGTGTTTACATTTCTAAAGTGCTAATAATAATGGTAGTAGTGCTGCTCACACAGGGTAGTTGGATAAGTTGAGACTGCGTTATTATTGTTAAAGTTCCTTGTATAAATGGATACAGAATTAGGAGAACAGTATTTAACAACGGGGCACCTGCCTGGCTCAGCCGGCGGGGCTTGTGACTCTTAATCTCGGGGCTGTGAGTTCCAGCCCCACGTTAGGTGTAGAGATTACTTAAAAATAAAATCTAAAAAAAAGAAAAAAAAGAAACAATATTTAATGAAAAATTTCCGTTTACTTAAGAGTTAGATTTAACACATTTTTGTAAATGTTTATTTATTTTTGAGAGAGAGACAAGAGTGTGAGCTGGGGAGAGCAGAAGGAGAAAGACACAGAATCCAAAGCAGGCTCCAGGCTCTGAGCTGTCAGTACAAAACCTGATGTGGGGCTCGAACCCATGACCTGTGAGATCACCACCTGAGCTGAAGTCGGATGCCTAGACGACTGAGCCACCCAGGTGCCCCAAGAGATTTAAAAAAAAAAAATTTTTTTTTTAATGTTTTATTTATTTTTGAGACAGAGACAGAGCATGAGCAGGGGAGGGGCAGAGAAAGAGGGAGACACAGAATCTGAAGCAGGCTCTGGGCTCTAAGCTGTCAGCACAGAGCCTGACGCGGGGCTCGAACTCACGGACCGCGAGATCATGACCTGAGCTGCAGTCGGACGCTCAACCGACTGAACCACCCAGGCGCCCCAAGAGTTAGATTTTAGAGTTAGGGCACAAGGCCATAATTTTGACTTTTCAAAATTGTGCTACAAAGTCTTCAAATTGGATTTAAGAGATTAAATCTGCAATGGAATGTATACTTACCCACACATACACGTATGTGGAGCAGTGTAGGCTTTCCTGATAGCACAATTTAAATTATATTTCTCTTTTGACGGTGCATATAATTGAATTATAGATTAAATGACCGCGAGATATGACTGGAGAGTGGCGAATGTGGTCCTGGGCCCAGAGGGGCACAGGAATATTGACCATGTCCCTTAGAAAGACAGAGTCCTCCTTGCACTGACTTGAGTATTTCTCTGTGACCTGGCTGGCTCTAACTGTGGCTGCCCTGATCTCTGGGTACATTTTCTGTAAGGACAAGAGGAGCTATTTAATGCCACCAACTGAAAGTTTAAATTTGTTTTTTTTAATGTTTACTTCTTTTTGAGTGAGCGAGTGAGAGAGGGAGAGACAGAGAGAGACAGAGACAGAGACAGTGTAAGCCAGGAAGGGGCAGAGAGAGAGGGAGACACAGAATCTGAGGCAGGCTCTGGGCTCTGAGCAGTCAGCACAGAGCCTGACGCAGGCCTCGAACCCACACACCGTGAGATCATGACCTGAGCCATCCAGATGCCCCCACTGAAAGTTTAAAGACACAATCCTTGGCTCTAATTGCGGGAGATGGGAGACCAAGAGAGTCTGTGCTGACTGCCACCAGTTTCTATGGCAGCAAGGTGATTCTGCATTTCCTGCTGCTGGCTGAACTGGTTACCTTCTCTTCATGTCCTTATGTCATGGGAGTTCTTTCTTCCCCGCTGAGAGTGGACCAGGCTGACGGTCCTGTCCCCAAGGCCTGGAGAAGGAGAGCTGCGGGGAGGTGGTTGTGGGTATGCAGGGAGATTGCTACCCAGAGCTTAGTGCACTGGCTTTGGAGTCAGACAGACCGGACTCCTCCGATTCCCAGCCAGGTGACCTTGGGCCAACAATTCTGATGCCCGGAGCCTCCCTTGTTCTCATCGGGAAAATGGGGACAGCAAAGATACCTACCAAATAGAGTTGTGGTGGAAGACTGACCGGATCCAAATAACAAGTTCTTAGCATGAAATAAACCTTCCAAAGATGTTGGCTGTTGTTTTATTATCGTAATTTGTTGAGGTACGGGCATAATTTAGTACTTAAAAAGACTTAAAAATTGTTTTTACCTTATAGTTTAGAAAGCCCTTTGGCATATATGAGCTCATTCAACCCTCGAAACATTCCTGTGAGTTTGTCATTGTAATTTATGTCGTGGCTCGGTCTGTCCCTAGGTGGCTTGTCCAACCCAGGTGGCATCTGTCTTTGCACAGATGTAGCCTAGTTGTAGTGTAGTGTAGTGTAGCCTAGTTGTAAAAGCCAGTCAAATATATAATTAGCTTACAAGAGGCGAATTGGGCGGTTGGGTCCCCTGGTTTGGTTCATACATACTTATTAGGTTGAACCATATGAAATGACTGTTTCTGGTCCTTTGAATATTGGTAATTGTATATGATTCCCCCTAATATAATCCAGAACATTTGTAGAAGTTTGGAAAACCAAAACATAGATGTATCTGCTGTAAAACAGCGTGTTTACATCTGTGGGTCATAAAACCAATTTAAGTTATGAGCGGCATGAAAAAGCGATGGGCTAGAAAATATCAGGGTTTACCGCACGTAGAAAAGGTAAGTATTGTGTCGTGAAACTTGTTTCAGTTATGTAGACTTTGTGTGTCTTCGTACTGAATTACACAGAAAGTGGATTTCTTTTTCTTTTCTTTTTTTAAGATTTTATTTTTAAGTGATCTCCACACCCCAGGTGGGGCTCGAACTCACAACCCCGAGATCAAGAGTCACATGCTCTACCTACTGAGCCAGCCAGGCGCCCTGAAAATTAATTTCTTATTGTGGCTTTAGGCATTGTCCCAAAAAACTGGAAGCTACTGTCATAGGGGATTGAGCGGCAGAAGATGTGGGGGTGAAGGTGGCTTCTGTTTCCAGAGACAATGGAACACCAGTATGAAGTCCCCAATTATGCATTGTAAGTGCCCCCATATGTAGCTGAAGACTGTCTTGCAGTGGCCGGTACAGGAAGGACCAGCTTCCAGGGAGGTGCATAGGAAGGGAGCAGGTCCACTGAAAGCTGAGGAGGCCTACTCTTAAGTAGCTGCCCTTCTGGAAACTTCAGAGGGACCACTTCTGAAGAACACTTGTGTAGAACAAGCCTTTGGCGATGCTTTGTGTTCTTTGGGTCAGGGGTTAGGTAGAGAGCTGACACTGCCTCTTGTGTTGTGTGCTTTGGAAGAGAACTTGGGAGTCTCAGGTGGTCTGATGTTCTGAGGGATCATCACCCAGCTGGTGGGGAGTGGGGGACTCACCCTTGGCCCTGCCTGGCCTTCCAGCCCAGAATGTTTACCTCCAGGTTGTGCTGGCCTCACTCCTCTCATGCTGATCCTCTGGGGGCCCGTAGCCTCCAGTTGGCTCGAGGGTCCTGATCCAGAGCTGGTTGGTTCAGTTCTGACGTAAGTTAGTACTGGTTGTTGTTGTTTTTAATATATACAAATTGGAGATATAGATAAATAAAAGAAGAAAGCAAAATTACCTGTAATCTCCACTTCGTAAACTATTTTGATGGGTGATCCTTGTCTTTATTTATATTTTCTCCTTCCTTCCTTCCTTCCTTCCTTCCTTCCTTCCTTCCTTCCTCTCTCTCTCTCTCTCTCTCTCTCTCTCTCTCTTTCTCTCCCCCCTCCCCTTCCATCCTAAAATAGGACTACCTGCCACACGTGTTTTGTGACTTTCATTTTTCGTGTCTGTATGTGTGTTAGGACCGGGGGCAGAAGCATCCCTAGGGGGACCCCAGAAATCTACAGCATAAACATGAGGCTTTCTCCTGGAGGATCACTGTTACTCAGTGGAAAGTGTTTTGAAACAAATAGGGACACAGTATAGATTAGATACCAAATATGCATCCAGAATGTTTTCGGTGAATGCAAGAGACCACAAAGACATCTCCAGTTCCTGGGGGTGTGAGTCCACTCTCTTCTGAGTTCTCGGGGGCAGTTTGTGGCAGTTTGTGAAGCAGTGACAATGTGTGGCAAACATTTTCCCCTGCCAGTAGATGTTCTCTTGTGTAACCTCAGCTGTTGCATCCTGCATTATACAGAGGTCCTGGATCTCATTTCTCCTGTGATTAATCTTCTAGTGTGTTTTTTTTTAACATTTTTTTTTTTTTTTTTGCCACAATCAACACTATTCAGATGATTCTGTGATTAAATCTCTGAACCCATCTCTGATGATTGTCTTCGGATGAATTGAGATAATAAAAATAACAATAGCAGCTACCACAGGTTGAATATTGTGGATTACTGTTAGCACATTTTACCTATTATGTAATCCTATGATGTGGGTCCAGGGAGGGAAACTGAGGCCCGGAGAGTTACGATCTGGTTCATGGCCACACATCTCAACCAGCTAGCTGTGGGCTTCTTTGGGAGCACAAGAGGGGAGCCAGACAGTATTACCTACATGAGCGAGGCCATGTCTGAGACTCCTGCATGGACAGCTGGACTTGAGGGCCATTCCCAAAGGTAGCAAGGCCATCTTCTGTGGGAAGGGTGTTGCCTAGAGTCATGCTGTGGCAGAAGTAAAATGCTTCCAAAAGCCACAAAAGATAAGGGTATCTTTGCTATAGATATGTGATAAAGGCTTCCTGAAACTTTGGGGCCTTGGCTCCAATCAAATGAATGACATGTCTTGGCCTTCCTGTTGTGAATGTATTTGGGTTTTGTAGAAGCTGAATTTGGGCATGGGTGACCTGGCTTCAGAGTGTCCCGTAAGAAGAGGAGCACGGCCTTTGGTATCAGCAGAAGCGTGGATCCAAATCCACGCTCTTGTCCTACACCATGCGCCCCTGCTGTCTCCCCAGGTGCTTATGCTTCTTGGAACCCGTTGTGTCATCTGGAAAGTGACAGTGGTTGCCAGGCCATGAGTTATTAGGGATAATTGGGGAAGGTGTATAAGGCACCCCGTCCAGTTTATGGTGTTCAGTAGGTACTTAATTTTCCACTTTCGATATACCCCTCTTTATTAACACAGTGTCTCCTGGGGATGCAGTTGCCATGTGCCCAAGGTTGGAGGAGAACTTCTCTGAAGGTGTTCAACTTTTCCTTTGAGGGGGGGAGAGAGGGAGAAAGAGGGAGAGAGAGAGAGAGAGGAGAGAGAGAATCCAAGCAGGCTCCGTGATGTGCTTGAACCCATGAGACTGTGAGATCGTGACCCGAACCGAAATCAAGAGTCAGAGGCTTAACCGACGGAGCCACCCAGGTGCCCCTGAAGGTGTTCAATTTTTATGAACCTTGATGCCTTGATGCCTTGAGTGTTGTTATCTAAAGTGGCACCAAATCCTACTGCCTGAAGAGAAACTGTAGGAGATGTAGGCATAAGAGCTCTTCCTTAAGACGTGTTGGCCTGTCTGAGGATTGCCCTGCTAGACTCTGAACCACAACTGTCTCTAGGAAAGAATAATGTTAGTTAAGCTACAGCAGGAGAGCATGTGTGCGCGTGCGCACGAGATCACATACAACCAAGTGAGCCTTTCCTGTAGGCGAATAATTGTCCTGCTTGCCATTTCTCTCTGCTGGCGGGGCCATCCCAGTTCATTAATTCGTCCTCCGGGAACCATTTACGAAGCACTAGCCACATCTTTCAGATCTAGAGCTTGCCAGCCTAGCTCATCTCTCTTATGTCGCAATACACCTGCTGCGTATAGCTTGGCCTCATCACCAAATGCCCATCTTCTGACTTCATGCCTCGACCCATTTCTCCAGCTCATCTCATCCTGCAAACTACTTTCCCTGAAACCCCCTCTTTCCTTGTTCTCTGATCCTGCGTTCTCATTAGAGTTTAGACTTGATACTGAAATGGTTTTCGTAGTTCAGATCGGGGCTTCTCTAAAATCATTGATAACCTCGAATTTAGCTTCCTGGTATCTGGTTGCTGGGAGTTTGTTCCTGTGATTGTGGACATCAGACAACATGAAGTCACCTTTGTTGATAGTCTCACTCTGGGCTCGTTCATGGGACCGAGTATAGTGCAGGGGTTAAAACCTGGCTTTGGAGCCAAATGCCTGGATGGGAATTCCTTGTTTCACTTTGATTATGCTCATACCTTTCTGTGCCTCAGTTTTCTCAACTATAAAATAGTGGTGATAACGTGACTCTGCTCTAAGGTTGTTACAGGAAGTATGTAAAATAAGTATGTATCACAAAGAATTGTATAGCACACAAATTAAACATTAAAAAAGGGAGGAGAGACGTATTGGGGGAGGGGTAAGACTCAGACCCTCAGCCTCTGCCTGACCACTGAGTTGGCCAGCAGTCTTGATTTCTTTTGGGAGACGTGCACATAGCACTTAGCCTTTGCTGGCCCCTGGAGTCTGGTCTTTAGGCTTTGCAACTGTCCCAACACTGTGGTTGGGGTGAGGGTGGGTGGGGACTTCTTTTCCTTTAGCCCAGGATTTTTCAGCCTCAGCACTATGGATCCTTGGGGCCCCGTTAGTTGTTTTAGGGACTGTCCTGTGTGTGGTAGGATGTTCAGTGGCATCCCTGCCTCTGCTCGATGCCAGAACCCCCACCCCCTCCACTTGTGATAATGAAAAATGTCTCCAGACACTGCCAGATGTCCCCCGAGGGGGAAAGCGTCCTGGTTGAGAGCCACTGCTTTAGGCAATGCCTGTTGGGAAGGAAAGGTATAGATTGCCTGCACCTGGCAGTCTCAGTAGTGGGGACCCGCCCTTCTTCCATTTTCCATGTGACGCTGGTGGTAACTGACTTCCTCTTCCCAGTGAGACAGTAGCTATAAACTAAGCACAGTGTTTACAGATGCTGCAAACAGCCAGGTTGCTCAAGACAGGCCTCGCATCTGAGTCCCTGCTTGTTTTAGGGATGCTGTGGTAGAGCAAGCACTGCCCTAGGGGTCTTGGCACCTGGGCGTTGATTCCCATGCAACATTTCTCCCTGTGTTCGCAGCCTCAGTTTCCTCCTCTGCAAAATGGGGATAACTGACATTATTCTCCTTCTCTCCAGGGTGGGAAAGGAAGCCAGTGTTAATGCGGTGTGTGTGGGGCCAAGGTCTGCTGTTGGGGATGTGAAGTTGAGGGAAGGGCCCAGATGCGCCAAGTTCCACAGAAGAGATAGACCCAGTCAAAGCGAGATCCCATGACAAAGAGATTGGCTGCCAAGTTCCCCCTCCCACTAGCTCCCTGGAGCAGTTTTCAGCTTCTAGAGTGTTTAGAGAGGCCCCAGGGCTGTCCCAGCCGAGGCAGGGAGACCTGCAGAAATGAGCTGGAGGAGGAACCCAGGAAACCCACTTGAACTTGATGGTGCTGCCAGCCAGCAGCGAGGAGGGTTGGCTTTCTGAACACTCGCTGTGCACCAGCTTTTCAGGAAAACATCACTTTGTGAAGGCGAACAAGTGCCCCCAGCTCAGTGCTGGTCAGACCTGATCTGGACATACTGTTGTCTGGGGCGCCATTTTCTTAAATTAAAAAAAAATTTTTTTTTAAATGTTTATTAAAAAAAATTTTTTTTAATGTTTTTTATTTTTGAGAGAGAGAGAGAGAGAGAGAGAGAGAGACAGAGTGCGAGTGGGGGAGGGGCAGAGAGAGAGGGAGACACAGAATCGGAAGCAGGCTCCAGGCTCTAGGCTCTAAGCTGTCAACACAGAGCCCGACGTGGGACTGGAACTCACAGACCGTGAGATCATGACCTGAGCTGAAGTCGGACGCTCAACCAACTGAGCCACCCAGGTGCCCCACGATAAAAATTTTTTTTTTTTTTTAAATTTTTTTTTGCAACATTTATTTATTTTTGGGACAGAGAGAGACAGAGCATGAACGGGGGAGGGGCAGAGAGAGAGGGAGACACAGAATCGGAAACAGGCTCCAGGCTCTGAGCCATCAGCCCAGAGCCCGACGCGGGGCTCGAACTCACGGACCGCGAGATCGTGACCTGGCTGAAGTCGGACACTTAACCGACTGCGCCACCCAGGTGCCCCCAAAAATTTTAAAAGAAGATATCCATCCCCTCATTAATTCCCTAACATTTAACTTTAAATCTGACCTCTACCTCTGACTGCCTGGCTCATATCTACTTGCCCCCTGGACATCTTCACTCAAATATGTATGTAATAAGCAAATTAAATTTTTGAAAATGTTTTATTTATTTTTGAGAGAGAGTGAGACAGAATGTGAGCAGGAGAGCGGCAGAGAGAGAGAGGGAGACACAGAATCGGAAGCAGGCTCCAGGCTCTGAGCTGTCAGCACAGAGCCCGACGCGGGGCTCAAACTCATGAACCATGAATTCATGACCTGAGTCGAAGGCGGACACTCAACCGACTGAGCCACTCAGGCGCCCCTGGGGCTCCATTTTTGTTCACCCAGATTCCAGCCAGTTATTCTGAGATGTCCTCAGTGCTCTCATACCCTGTGTGCTGGACCCCACTTCATCCTTCAAATGACCTTGTCCGTTTTAGAAGGGAGGCACCAAGAGATGAAGGGACTTGCCCAGGGCCAGGGCCAGGGATGCGGCTGTTCACGATCTCGCTTCCACTGCTTTGTGACCAACAGCAGCACAGTGCTTTTAAAGGCCCGAATTTTCTCATGTGCCAAATGGGGATAATAAATGCTTCAGACGATTGTGATCAAGATTCCACAAGAAAATGTACAGAGAGTGTCCCACAAATGCCAGCTGCTGTCCTTATTATTGTTGGAGCTATCAGTGATAGCACTGGTGATCACTTTGATGAGCCTTTCCAGGAACAGCCCTGGCTGGCCCCGGAGTCTGTCTCAGGCCCTGTTTGGGGGTGCAGCTGCCTGGGGCAGGATGCCACCTGGGGAGGACAAAGAGTCTGAGAGTCAGGGAATAAAGCAAAACCTGCCCTCAGGGATGGAACGTGTGATCTCACAGTCTGGCCTCCGACCAGCTGAGCTCATTGCCATGCAACTTGGTAGTTAATCATTACTAGTAAGAAGATAAAAAGGATCAGTGCCTCAAAGAAACGTCAGAGTGAGAAAGGACCTCTGGGGACATTAGGCCAGGGAAGACAAATGGGTTCCAGTTTGTGTCCATCTTCAAGTGACTGATAGTGGCTGCTCAGGGTCCTGCGTGTGGAAGGGAGTGTTAGACCACTGGGGTTGGGCTAGCTCAGCAGGAGAGTGTGCTGGGATCGATTAGTGATGTCTGCCGTGGCCACAAGAAAGGCAAGGGGCTGCGTACCCGCTGTTTTATTTGCCCTTGCCCTCCGAGGCTTAAGACTTGCTCACTGGAGGGTCACCCAGCAAGTCTTCAAACCACAAAAATCTCTTTGGAAAAGGTGTCTTTGGTGTCTGGTTCTTGAGTTTCATCTCTGAGAAAGTGATCTTTGTTTGTGCTCAGCAAAGAGGAACTTGCTGTCCCAGAAGGCAGCACGTTCTGTTTTTGGGCACTTCTCCCAGTTAGTACTTACACCATTGAGGGGGAAGAAGGCCTTCGAAGCCACTCGACGTGGGCCCTTCTCAGCCATGGCTCCTCCTGGGGAGCTTTTAGGAGATCTCGATTGGAGGCCCCCACTCCTGAGTCGTGGGTTTTGAGTATCTGGATGGGTGGGCATCCCTGGTGCTGTTGTCTTTCTTCCAACTCCTCACATGATGTTAATGTATGGCCAGGGCTGACAACTACTGAGACCACTTTTTTTTTTAAGTTTTTTGGAAACAGTGGCCCAGAAAGGACACGATTGTCCAGGGTTACAGAGGGTTAGTAACACAAGGACAGGGAAACCCAGGAAGAAAGATCCTTTATGAAGTGCCAGCCCTGCGTGAGGCTCTTTTTCTTTCACCCCGAGACTCTTCTCGTCCCACAAAGTCACATTACGCCCCTGCCTGAAACCCTCTGTGGCTTCATGTCTCACTTAGTATCAACCCCAGTGGTGGCCTGGACCGTGGATCTGGATGTGAGCAGACCCCTCCCTTCCCTCTCACCTCCCCTCATCCCCCCACCTCTTTTTACCAACCCCAGTCACAGCTGTGCTGTGGACGCTGGACCCCACCCCACTGTCACCCTCATGATGCACCATGAGCCAAGGCCTCCTGGCTGCTCTTCTCAGACCCTTCTCTCCCGTTGTCCTGCCTCATCTCCTCTGCCCTCACCACCGCCTCAAACTCTGTCATTGGTTCACGGTTTCCATTTGCCCACCCCCTGGAGTCTGGACTTCAGGAGGGAGGAACCCTGTCTGTACGGTTCTCTGCTCTGTCCCTCGTGCCTCAAGCAGAGCCTGCCTCAGAAAGATGTTTGTTGAAGGGATGAATTGAAAGGGCACAAAGCCAGTATTTCCCCAAGTTACGATTACCTGGAATCCAGGCTTACTGCCTCCTAGTCCCATATTATTTCTAGTTATTTCGTGATATGTTAATCTTTTTAAGAAAAAGTTATTTTTTTATTTTGCGAGAGAGAGAGAGAGAGAGAGAGAGAGAGAGAGAGATTGAGCAGGGGAGGGGCAGAGAGAGGGAGAGAGAGAATCCCAGGCAGGCCCTGAGCCGCCAAGCGAGGAGTCAGACACAGGGCTCGAACTCATGAACCTCGAGATCATGACCTGAGCCCAAATCAGGAGTCAGATGCTTAACCAACTGAGCCGCCCAGGCGCCCCTCGTAAAAGATTTTTATCTTTTGCCATGACAGCCCTGAATGTGAACCATAGAAATCCTCAGGGTGAGGGGGTAGCTTGCTTCTGTGAAAAGAGTACAGATTTTTAAAAAGAGTAATCTCTGTGCCCAACGCCGGGCTCAAACTTATGACCCCAAGATCAATAGTCATAGGCTCTACGGACTGAGCCAGCCAGGTGCCCCAAAAAGAATACAGATTTTGAAGTCCCCACCCAGCACTGCCTCTTATTAGCTATGTGACTTTGGGAAATTTCTGAACCTCTCTGAGGCCCCGTTTTTCTTGTCTGCAAAATGGAATCACAGTCCTACTGATTAGCTGACACTGACTGAATGCTTTCTGTGTGCCAGGCACTGTGCTGAGTGCCTTATCCGTTTCGATGGAGTGTATCTCACAACCACCTGATGAGGTGGTTCTCTTCTTGCTGTCATTTGACAGGAGCGAAAAATGAGGCACAGAGAGGTTAAGCCACCAGCCCGAGGTCACATAGCTAATCAATCAAGGAACCAGGTTTGAGCTTTGGCAGTGTGGTTCTAGAGTCAGCCCGTTAGGAGTTTATGAAATCTTGTCCAATGGCCCCAGCACAGGTGGTGGTGTAGAGAGGCTCAGTTAACATTTGTTTCCTCTCCCCCTTCGTTTGGCCTTTACTCCTACAGTGACATTTAAACTTTCTTGTCATTTTTGTTCTCAGCTGGGTGACAAAAGGACCCATTTCCTGTCTGTCGGAGGTGCTCACTTCCAGACCCGGTTTCTGTTGATGGGACCTCAGGGCTCACACCTTGCAGGCCCCGGGGGTTCAGGGTGTATTGGGCTCTGGTGCTCACAGAGCGTGGGTGAACAAGTGCATTTTCCCACCTAGAAATTTCTGCCTCCAAGACCTATCGAGTGCCTGTTTTTGTGCCAAGCAGGCATTGTGACCGTGATCAATGGAACAAAACAATAATTCTTGGTCCTATCGCCTCAGCTCATCAACCCTCCATTTAATGTGCCCGGTTACCCAGGCCCTTTGCTGGGCTGTTATCACTTTAATTGGAGTCGTAGATTTATGATCGGGACAGGCCTGGGTTGAGAGTCACCTTGCTGGGGCATTTTCTGGGAGGATTTGCCCTGTTAGGATAAACAGAAGAATGAATGGCCCACACCCCATTTCCAGTGGGTGCTTTATTTTGGGGCGGGCAAGCCTCTGTGTTAGCATGAGATCAAGCGGTTCCAAAATGCGTGTTTAATTTTTTACTTTTTTCTTCATTATATAAGAGTGGCACAACAAGATTAAAAGGAATTTAGAAACTAGAGAAAGGGAGGAAAAAAAGCCACATATTGCCTCGCATCACAGAACTGTAATTCCAAAGTAGTTGCGGCTATGATTTATTCCAGGTGGTTTGTTATCTAAATTAATTGTGATCCCAGAGCAGAGACAGTTTCAGATTCTTTAATGCCAAACAGCTAAATGAAGAAAACGTTTTTTTCCACGGTGATACGTGGACAATAGGGACATAATTTTGAAGAGCTGCAGGATGCTACAGGGAGTGGATGTTCTGGAATTCACTTACACTTTCTCCTATTTAGATGTTTAAGCGGCAACCAGTTTTTCACTATTACAAGTAGTGCAGGGATGAATTTTTTCACATGTACAGCATTTTCGGTGAAATGGAAATTATTTCTCTAGATTCATTTCCAGGCACCTCTGTGATCTTTGACGACCCTCGCCAAACGACTTTCTGGAAGGAGTGCGTCTCTTCCAGTGCCATTGGAATGGATGAGGCTGCCTGTTTCGTTATGCCCGCCCTGGCGCTGGATGTTTTCTGTTTTTACAAACAGATTTTAAATTTAATATTTGCATTTGCAGACCTGGGCCGTGTGGTGGCTGCCTCGCATGGGTTTTGGACTATGTGTGACTCCCGTAGAACCTGTTTTTTTATGTGATCTTTAAAAAAAAAAAAAAAATCATTAGGTTTTTTTTTTTTTTTTATACTGAGAGAAAATGTCAAGTCACTGTGTCTTATACTGCAGTCTCCACTTGTCTGTGGGTACCTAGAAAAATTCTAAGTGCCGTCAGCCGCCAGTTGGGCTGAATTGTGTATTCTTACTTACCTGATTGCAAAATCAATCCGGTGTATTTATTTCATTAAAAAAATCTTTTTTAATGTTTATTTATTTTTGAGAGAGAGAGACAGAGTATGAGTGGGGGAGGAGCAGAGAGAGAGAGAGAGAGAGAGAGAGAGAATCTGAAGCAGGCTCCAGGCTCTGAGCTGTCAGCACAGAGCCTGACGGGGGCTCGAACTCTCAAACCGTGAGATCATGACCCTGAGCCGAAGTAGGATGCTTAACTGACTGAGCCACCCAGGTGTCCCAGTGTATTGATTTCATTTTTAGAGCTGATGTTAGGGGTGCCTGCTCTCCAGTAAGTAGTGTTAAACTCAAGTTATGCGATGGTTGGAAGGACATTGCAGATTGAAATATTACCCGGCACCTACTAGATATCTAGCCTCTTTGCGGTTACATCTCAGACGTGTGGGAAGACAAAGTTAACTTCCAAATCTCAGGTTTGCCGCTTGCACCTCGACCTTGATTAGCTTCCTCCTTACCCCTCCTCCATTACCTGCCTGCTTGTTTCCCCACCTGTAAATTCGTGTGATAGTGCCCATCAAGGAGAGCTGAGGTCAGGATTAAGATATTCATGTTAACAAGGATTTAGCACACCGAAGGCAGGGGGACCCTGCTGTTGGTAGTGACATAACAGCGGCCTGAGGGGTGGGGAGGCAAACTGGAGGTCCAGAGCCTTTCCTTTTTTTTTTTTCCCCCCTCACTTTAAAAAAAAGTTTGTTTATTTTTGAGAGAGACACAGAATGGGGGAGGAGCAGAGAGAGGGAGACAGAATCCGAAGCAGGCTCCAGGCTCTGAGCTGTCAGCACAGAGCCCAATGCGGAGCTCAAATCCACAAACCGCGAGATCATGACCTGAGCCCGAAGTCGGCCGCTTAACCGAGCCACCCGGGCACCCCCGGATCCTTTCCTTTAGGAGGTTCTGGTTTCATTGGAGAGATAAGGTGGGCTGCCTGGAGATTGTTGCAAGCTGCATACGTTGCCAGCCTCAGGGTAACAGCCAGGAGTTGAGACACGAGTAAGGCCGCACAAGTAACCTCAGTTCTTTAGGGGTGAGCGTTGGCAGCTCGGGCCTGCAGTGTCATTCTGGGGTGTGTGTGTGTGTGTGTGTGTGTGTGTGTGTGTGTGTGACAAATGGCAAATTCAGAGTTTGTGCCCCGGGAGGCTGGGACTGGACTGGGAGATCTTGGATGACTGCATGATTTAGACTCTGTCTTGTAGAGGATGAGGTACTGGGGGAGGATTTTCTTTCCAGATTTATTAACTAATTAATTTTAAAGTTTTTCTTTTTTTTTTTTTTAAGTTTATTTATTTAAGTAACCTCTATACCCAATATGGGGCTCGTACTCACAACCCCGAGATCAAGAGTCATACCGACTCTCTTAGCCAGGCAGGTGCCCCCCTTTTCAGATTTTTTTTTAAGTTTATTTATTTATTTTGAGAGAGAGACTGCACGGGAGGGACAGAGAGAGAGAGAGAGAGACAGAATCCCAAGCAGGTTCCATACCATCAGCGTGGAGCCCGACGCGGGGCTTGAACTCATGAACCGTGAGATCATGACTTGAGCCAAAACCAAGAGTCAGACGCTTAACCGCTTAACCGACTGAGCTACCCAGGCGCTCTTCTTTTCCGACTTTACGTATTAATCATTTTATTGTTTTGTTAGATTTTTTTAATGGCAATTAAAAAAATAACAGCTTTGGGGCACCTGGGTGGCTCAGTTGGTTGAGCGTCTGACTTCGGCTCAGGTCATGATCTCGTAGTTTGTGGGTTCAAGCCCCGCCTTGGGCTCTGTGCTGACAGCTTGAAGCCTGGAGCCTGCTTCGGATCCTGTGTCTCCCTCTCTCTCTGCCCCTTCCCCACTCACTCTCTCTCTCTCAAAAATAAAATAAAAACATTAAAAAAAATAACAGCTTTATTGAGATATAATTCACATACTATAAAATTCATTCTTTGTAAAATGTACAATTCAGTTGTTTAGGCATGCAGCCATCACCGTTACCTAGTTCCAGAAGATTTTCATCACCCCCAGAAAGAAACCCCACCCATTATTAGCAGTCATTCCCAACTCCCCTCCCCCCAGCTCCTGGCAACCACTTAATTTGCTTTCTGTTTCTAATTTGCCTCTTCTGCGTTTTTCATATAAGTGGAATCATACAACATTTGACCTCTTGTATCTGGCTTATTCTACGCAGCATGATGTTTTCAAGATCCATCCTTATTAGAATGTGTATCGAGACTTTATTCCTTTTTATGGCTGAATAGTGTTCCGTCATAGGGATGCATCATGTTTTACTTCTCCTTTCATGAGGGGGTGGACAGTTGAGGGGCAGAAAGGGAGACACAGAATCTGAAGCAGACTCCAAGTTTTGAGCTGTCAGTACAGAGCCTGATTCAGGGCTCAAACCCACGGACCACGAGATCACGACCTGAGCTAAAATTGGGCGCTTAACTGACTGAGCCACCCGGGTGCCCCACTGCTTCCTTTTCTTTTTTTTTTTTTTTTTGTTAAGTCTATTTATTTTTGAGAGAGAGAGAGATAGAGGCAAGACGTGTTTGCATGCATGAGTTGGGGAGGGATAGAGAGAGAGGAGGGAGAGGTCCCAAGCGGGCTCCAAGCTGTCAGTGTGGATCCCGATGCAGGGCTCGATCCCACGAACTGTGAGATCATGACCTGAGCCAAAATCAAGAGTCAAATGTCAACCGACTGAGCCATCCAGGAGCCCCGTTAGTCAAGTTTTCGTGAACATTTGTGTACACGTTGTGTGTGGACATATGTTTTCAACGTGGGACGATTCTGAAGTGGGAGTGTATTTGGAGCCTGAGGGCAGAGTGGGCTGAGGGAGGCCCGTGCACGCATTTGCTGTTACCAGGCCAGTCTGGGGCAGACGTTGTGTGCTTCATTTCTTTCAAATAACCCTACAAGGCAGGGTCTGTTATTTCCCCCTTTTTTTTACAGGTGAGGGTACTCAGACTCAGTGAAATTAAGTAAGCTGCACAACCAGGAAATGGGAGATCCCAGCTCTGTCCAGCTCTTAGCACGTTAGCATGCGTCTGCTCCTGGGAGACCAGGTGATTGCAGTGGCCTCGCTGGGAGGGGAGGCTGGGCGGTGCTGTGGAACTGGCAGTAAGCTGGACAGAATTGTGTGTGTGTGTGTCTGTGTGTGTGCGTGCACCGGTGTGAGTGCGCTGTGGGAGTGAGGGGAGGTGTTTCCGAGGCAGCATCGGTGGGCCTTGGTACATAGATATGGCAGTATCGGACTGTGTTGGATTCTTGGCACAATCTTTGTGACCTTGGACTGATCTTGTCTCCTTTGAGCATCACCTTCCTCTCCTGGAACCTGGGGCTCTTCTCCTAGCCTCCTGCCTCCTGCAAGGCTGGTATAAATAAGGGAGGGAGGGGAAAAGGGAGGAGGAGAAGAGGAGAGGGAGGAAGAGGTTGTAACAGAACCTGTTAGAAATGCAGAGCCGATGATCTGGGAGGCAAGAAGGGATGTGCAGCAGGTGCAGGCAGGTGCAGGAGGAGGTAGCCAGCTGGTCTGGGAGGACATCCCTGTCCATCTGGGGATTCTGAATCCTGTGAAAGCACCTACACGGAGGCTAATGAGCTGCTTGTAATCCAGAGACTATTGATTTTTCCTAGTATTTGAATCTCAGCCTTTGTGATCTGGAAGAGTCCAGTGTTGACCCATCTACAGCATCAACAGCCTCCCTTAGCACATCCCTCCCATATTCTGGCCAGGCATCACCTTAAAACAGTGAGGCTTTCCTGGGTCTTAGAGGTCACTTGGGTGGCCTCTCCTATCTGGGCCTGTCTCTGTTCAAGTGGCAGGGCCGACTGTCCCCTTTATCAGTGACTTGCAGCTTGCCTGAGTTTTGTGAAAAGCTTGTCATTGTCCGTTAGAAAATAAAGACAGAAACCTCTCCTTTGGATTTGCATTGCAATGACTTGCTCTTGTTCTGACTCCAGTATTTTGCTGGGTTGTTATGAATCAGTCACTTAATTTTTTTTTTTTTTAAGTGTGACAAGCACATTAGTCTTCCTATGAGAAGCCAGGCTTATGGGATGCAAGTCAGGTGATTTTTTTCTTCGCGTAAGTCGGACTCCTACCCCTTCCCCCCATGGGGGAGCGATCTGATGTGTTCTTCTTTATCCTGACTTATGAGGACCTGAGGGGACATACTTGTGAGATCCTTCCTTTGTGTGTTGCTGCTGTCTTGTCTCCAGGCAGCAGCTGTGGTTGGGGCTGCACTTAAGAGTTTGCATCACGTCGTATAGTCACCGTTCATTTATAAAATGGGTCAACTCCGAGGGTCTCATTCAGAGCAGAAGGGACCTTAAGGATCATTTGATCCAAACCTTTCACTTTGCAGAGGATGAAACTGAGGCCCAGAGAAGGGAAGTCACTTGCCTAAGACCACACAGCTAGTTACAGGGTGAATCCAGTTTCCTGGCTCCATGACCCTGAACTGACATTAAACTTTGAATAGTGAGCACAGTGGGGATTCAGGGACCATACCTATCTTTGACCTGTTTCTAGTGGATATGGACTTGGTCTTTGGGGGTTGAATTCTGATGTGTGTCTGCTGGATTCTGGCACCTGTGCTGTTTCTGGCCATTTGAGGGGAGGGGGAGCATGCTTAGCTCACCCAGAGGTGTTGGCTGCTGGGTAGCCCCTACCTGCCCCTCCCATTTATTGCATTTACCTCAAATAGAGAAACTAACCCAGTAACCAAATGACCTGATGGTTGGTAAAGCTGGGAGGCCGTGTTTGGGAGGTGGGTTGGGAAAGAACAAGCGTAAGTTTCCTTCTATAATAAAACTTGCTGATATAACGTTGAAAGTCACGGTCTTACTCATCGTCATCCAAGATAAGTCACACAATGGCTGATATCTGAGGTGCAGAGTTTCCCCCTTGAGAACACAGAGAGATGAACTTTGTGTGGGCTGGTCATTAGAAGAAAAACAAGAAGCCATTGGTCGGAAACACTCTAAATGTTAAGAGGTGGGAGATTGCTAAACTACTACCGTCAGTGAGGCTCGACAATGCTCAACGATAGGAAACGATGTTCATAACATGAGACATTTCGAGATGTGGACTACAAAGTAACAAAAGTCTAAACCCAGTTGGGCAAAACTATGGATGAGGCTTCAAACTCAAAAATGTGTTTTGCATGGCCATGTGAGTATGCTCTACAGTACGATGTTTGAAAGGCCAATTAGGCTGACTTGGGCCAAGGCTGGGCTCTGCCACGTCGTTGCTGTGTGCTCTTAGGCAAGTGACTGGACTTTTCTCAACTCAGGCTTCTCATTTGTAATGTGGGCACGATACCTTACCTCTGGGTTGTTGTGAGAGGTGAATGGGATGCCTGGGACAGGGCTTCATGCCTTCCGTCTTGGACCTCCCCAGTGGAGGCAGTGCCCTGTGGCCGCGCGCTCAGACCACACCACGTTACCTGCTGCTTCAAGCACATCAGAGCTCCCCGGGCCTTCTGGATTCTGGACGCACGCACTCTCTGGGCTTGCCACACACACCACGTTCTTTGCAGATTCTCTAGTGTGCCGTGCCCTTTTTTGTCACCAGGCCCTTAGGGTGAAGTAACTCGTTTTTTTTTTTTTTTTTTTTTTTGTAATCTCCCTAAATAGACTAACTTCCCCAAGGGCACCATGTCACAGGGCCTGGTACCCAGTGGGTACTCAGTAAATGTTTGTTGAAGGAATTGAAGAGCTGGCCTTGAATCGGGTCTTTAACTACAGTGTGGGGCTTGGCGAGCAGGGTGGGAGCATTGTTCTAGGAGGTGGGCAGGGCACAGGGAGGCGGGGGTCACTACTGCCTATTCAGGGGCCAGACCCACAGAGCACAGCAGAGATTCACACAGGTGCCATCTGACTTTCAGTGTTCCTTGTCACACGGGAGTTGCCACACTGTAAGACACTTAACCCATAAGGCTTGATCAGTCTTGCTACCTTCTGTAGTTTGGGGCTGTGTGTGCTTGTTTATGAGAGAGACGCATCAAGGCCAAGCCTGTGCGGTGATAATATACGTACATAAGGCTGCTGGCATCGTGTTGACGTAAGACAAGAACTGGACGTGGAGGCAGAAGGCAGCCTGGGTTCTGTTTTGGGCCTTACCACTTTCTAGACTGGCGATCTTAAGGGGAGTGACATTAGGGAAGGGAGTAATGCTTACCAGAGTGTTCCAAGTGCTTTTACACACAGGGTTCTCATTTAGTGTTTAGAGCAGGGGTGCGGCTCAGAATGTGATGGGCCACACATGTGTGATTGGCGTTAATGAGGCAGTAGGGAGTAGTGGGGACTCTGGCAGGCTAAGACAACGTGCCCTGTTTAAAGGGGAATGCCCCCTCCCCCACCTTTTAAAATTAGAACATTTTTTAAGTTTATTTATTTTGAGAGAGAGAGAGCATGGGTATGCGTGGGGGGAGGGGCAGTGAGAGAGGGAGAGAGAATCCCAAGCAGGAACTCGATTCCATGAACTGTGAGATCATGACCTGAACGGGAATAGAGTCGGACGCTTAACCGACTGAGCCATCTGGGTGCCCCAGCACATTAGTTTTAAATGTGTTAGGCACTGTGTGCTTTTTGTTTGTTTGTTTGTTTGTTTGTTTGTTTTAACTGTAGTAATATAGCTACAGCATAACACTTAGCATCTTAGCCATCTCTGGGTGTAAAATTTAGTGGCATTGTGCGTATTCTCAGTGTTGTGCACCACTATCCATGCAGGCAGTTTTTTTTCGTGCTTTGCAAAACCCACTTAATCCTCACTCCAACCTGGTGAAGTATCTCCAATTTCTAATCCTTACTGAAGAGTTGAGGTATCTGAGGTACCTGGCTGGTTCAGTCAGTTGGGGCATGTGACTCGTGATCTCTGTCTGGGTTGAGGGTTCAAGCCCCATGTTGGGTGTAGAGATTACTTAAAAACAGAATCTTAAAAAAAAAAAAAAAAAAAGGAATTGAGGTACCTGACAGGCAGAGAGGTTAAATAGCTTGCCCAAAGGCCATGCAACTGGTGTTGGACCCGGGAGTGTAACCCTCGGGAACCCAGAGTTGTCGGTTATTCTGATTCTTTTTTCAAGAAAAGCTGGAAAGAGTTTTTAATGTTAAATTTCCTGCTTTAAAAAAATATTGACTCAAATTAACCAAACAAAACACTGTTGGGGCCAGATAACACCCATCTCTATTGTTGGCTGGGTGTAGTTCTCCCACCGACACCCACCCCCGCCTGTCTCCAGGAGGGGGTGGGAGGATCCAGGGAGATAAAGCACGGAAAGTCTTTTGTAACCGTGAAGAGCAATATAACTGTCAGATACGGGGTTAGCGCAAGTGGCTGGTGCGCATGTTGGGTGCTTCCTACGTGCCAGGTCCTGTTCTGAGCACATTAGAGCCCTCGAGGTGGGGGTAGTGTTCCTTCCTGTTGCAGATGAGGAAACTGAGGCATGGAGGTCAGCTCCTTCCTCCGAGGCCACATGGCTGGGCGTGGTGGGTGGAGTCAGGCTCCAGAGGAGGGGGCGGGGTTCTGTCTACTGTGCTTGTTGCCTTGGTTTGGGCCCAGCTCTGGAGAGCCGCTGGCGAAGGGGAAGGGATGGACCCCGTGTTAGTCCCCGGACTGGCCCCCGATGCCGTGCGGGGCTCTTGCTCGCTTGATTTCACCGGCCCTCGCCACCATCTGGAGGCGAGGCTGTGGTGGGGTTTCTCACGTTGCAGATGTGGAAACTGACACTCCAAGGGGTCTGGTGACCTGCCAAGGTCACACGGGCAGGGAGATCGCACACCAGGATTTGAACTTGGATCAGAGAGACTGCAAAGCCCGCAGGATTCTTTCCTCTACATGGAAAAGTAGTAAATGAACTGATTTCCAGTTTTTTAAAATTTATTACTATTACTATTTTTAATAGCTGTGGAAGGGGAGAGAGCACTGAAAAGGGCAGTAGGGAAGACTTACATCAGCTCTGCCGGCTGGACCGAATGGTGTAGCAGTTTCCCTTCTTGTGCATTTGGGTGGCTCCTTGGGGGGCGGAGGGGGGGGTCACATGAGTCTAGACTGGGCTAGAGCCACATGGGGGCATGGGTGGGTATTCCTGGGGTGAGTGTCCCAGTCTTACTTCTCATTTCTTCTTTTGTGAAGGCTCTGTCAGTAACAACCTCCTAATTCTGCTTGTTTTGATCCACATCCTATCTCTAAGTGGAGTTAATGGAATTAAAAAACAAACAGACAAACAAACAAACAAAAAAAACCACAGTCCTGACACAGGTGTTTTCAAGGTTGGCATCTGGGAAGCCTTGTCAGGAGGCCTTGCCAACCAAAATGTTGACTGCCATCCCTGTTCGTTCAGCAGGTTCCTCTTGCCGCCTGCTGTGTGCCAAGCCCTGTGCTGAGTAGCGGGGGGGAAGGGATGGAGGGTGAGGTCCCCGTATACCAGGACCTCCCGTCGGGTGGGGGAAGGGAGGGGCAACTGCTCTGCCTCTTGTAACAGCAGATACAGCCCTTAGGGAGGCTGTTCCTGGCAGCAGGAAGAAGGCTAGCAGGGGCGGGGGGGGGGGGGGGGGACAGCTGGGAAGGCAGAGACACATCCAAAGGGGGCCTTGGGAGAAGAGGGCTCATGGGTCTCATCTGTCTTCCTCTCCCCAGCATCTAACTCAGGGGCCTGCAGACAGTGGCTGCTGAGAATTTCAAGGTTGCTTTCAAGATGTTGAGCCCCACGGGGCAGAAGGTGAATGACACGTGATTTTTAACTCCGTTGGGGCCACTGTCATTTCTTCCAGACACAGGGACTAGGCCTTAGAACTAGGAGGACCAAGAATCTGGTGCTGTGGAGGCCCACGTTAGGTGTGGACAGCAGGCCTGGAGTCCATGGCATGCAGGGGTCTGAGGTCAAGGCCAGTGTTCTGGTGTGGAGGCCTGAGCCAGTACTTGGTACTCGTCAGCTTGACAGCTGCTTCATAGATGAGTGCCTGTGCACCAGGACCTGTGGGGTGAGGGGGGGCAGAGGCTGGGAGCAGCCCTCTGCTGCCTGGAAGTGCTCAGTAAACACTTGTTAATCATTTCCTGCCTGGCAAGCCCTGCGGTGTGCCCAGGGGAGCCTTGGTTCATGTGGGGGAGGGGATGCTAGTCATTTGGATGGCCTGACCTCCTGCCCTTCTGGCTCCCCGGGAGCTGGGGTGTTGGCACCAGCCTGGGGAGGCAGGCAGCGAGAGTGTTGGCGAGGGTGTCAGCGAGGGGACCTCACTGTTGCCAGGTGGCCTCTCGGCTTAGTGAGCTGAACGGAAGCATGTGACGTACCCTGCAGGTGGCCACCCAGGGACTCCGGGATTCTGGGGGCCTAACTTGGACATACACCCAGATCCCTCCTACCCAGTCTTCTTCAGAGGAAGGGCCGTCCTCCCTGGGGGTGGCGAGGACCCCTCCCAGCCTAGTCTCTGGGACTGTGCTTTGACTTTTGGGTGTTTCTCTGCATGCAGGTGGCCCTGAGCCAGGAGGCTGGGGGTTAGTCTTGCTGAAGTCAGGTTGAGCAAGTGGGTTCTGGAATGTTCAGAGGCAGCCAGAGTGTCCGTGTGTCCAGACGAAGGGGGCTGTTTAGGTCTGAGGGATCCGTTTGATTAAAAGAAAGCAAAAACAGAAAACAAAAAACAATGATGTATTCCACAGTTAATAGGTGGTGGTGGTGGAGGGGGTTGCCATGGACAGTGGGTATGTTCTTTGTTCCTCAGCTGTGATGGGATGGTCTCTTATCTCTGGAGTGTCCCCCTTTCCATCTTAGGATCAGTTAGAGTCCCCCTAGGGTTGTGAGAACACTTGTGGGTCTATCTCCTGAGAGAAAAAAGGCATTTGTGGTCAAGCAAATTTGAACTGTGGGCTAAACCAAATCAAACAGATGTCTTTCTTGCAGGACTTCTTAGAACCTTTAGTATGCTTATGAGGGAGTAGAAAGACCTTATTTACTCCAGATTTTTATTTTATTTTATTATTTTTAAAAGTTTATTTTGAGAGAGACAGAGACAGAGACAGCGCGAGTGGGGAAGGGGCAGAGAGAGAGGAAGACAGAGAATCCCAAGCAGGTGGAGCCCAACGCGGGGCCTGAACCCATGAAACCGTGAGATCATGACCTGAGCCGAAACCCAGAGTCGGACACTTAGCTGACTGAGCCACCCAGGCACCCTTTTACTGCAGATTTTTGTCTCACCTCCTGTTTCTCTCCCTTTTTGGAAGTATCCTACGAGACTAGGGTGTTCGAGAACCTGCTGCAGGAAATTCATTCGTTCTTTCAACAAATATTTACTGAGTACTTACTATGTACCAGTGACCATTCTAGGTACCTGGGATACATCATGACCGCGATTCAGACCAAGAGCCCCTCCTCTCCTGCCCCCCACCACCCCGGGGCGGGGGGAATTTACATTCTCGCAGAAGCAGTGAACTGACCTTTGGGGGGCACTTACTGTGTGTCAGGCATGTGAGTTCTCACACATTTTCCTGTTGAACCCTCACATCAACCTGGCCAGACAGATGGACCATTTTACAGATTAAGCACCAGACTCTAAGGGAGAAGAGGCCTTGTCCACTTTGGCTGGATTGTTCTTTTCGGCCCGTGCCTTTGAACTGCAAGAGGAGGTGGTCAGCGAGTTGCTGGAAGAGATATTAGGGTCGGAGGAGGGGGTGTTAAAGGCTGTGTTGTTCTTCCGTTGTGTCCCTTTATGACGAGCCGGTGAAGAAGTTCCTCTGAGGCTCTGAATCAGGCAGGGAGAGATGAGTGGCTCCAGAACAAGTGGTTTGTTTTCATGTTCTGTGCACTGAGAATCTCGTGGCTGATCGTGTTTCCCTTTGGTTTTGGTTACTAAGCACCCGAGAGCCTGATGTGTGGCCCATCTTGACAGTTCTGCAGAAAGGGACGAGGTGGTATACCTTTCTATGTGCCGATCTTACTGCTGGCTTTATTATTTTCCCGGTGCTTATTTTCTCTTGGCCTGCCTCCCTTGACTGTTTATTTTATTCTTTTGTGTTGTTTGCATTATTCTAAGCCACCGTAAATACTTGGTGGGTGGAGCTGGTTATAACTAAATTTAAAAAATAATGGGAGGATGATTTGTGTAGGGTCCCCCAGCTAGTCTGTGGGGAGGCAGGCTCCACCCTTCCCACCGCACTCCGTGCCTCTCCAGACTGGGATCCACCAGCAGACAGGTCTGTTTGCTTTTGCAGCCACTGGGTTGTGGCTTCCAACGGAAGCAAGGCTGGCTGGATTGGAGGTCTTGAGTGGCTTGAACTGACCTGAATGTCACACACGTGGTTTGAGCAAGGCTGTGGGCTGTGGATTCCTTCTTGGTGCTTCTTCCTGCTTGTGGTGCAAAGGATTCCAAGCTGGGACACACAAGGCGAGCACTGGATGCTCTTTGCAGTGACTTGCCTTTTCTTATGCTCAAGGCAACTCTGGGGACAGAAGAAGAGGAGCAGGTGGTATTGATGAGGAAACTGAGGCCTGGAGAGATTGATTGACTTCCTCCACGGGGTGATGGGTCAGCCTGCACCCCAACGTGGTGCAGACATGCTGCCCGTTGCAAAGAAAACAAACAAACAAAAAACCCCAACCCCCCGCAAAAAACCAGACAGCCTCAGTGCAAGCTCACTGCACCCACTGTGGGTCAGAAGGCAGCATGGGAAGAGCTTAGGATTTGGGATTTGGACCCCATAAGTAAGTAATTTGCTTGAAACAGTTTAACTAGTTTGCTCAAGGTCACAGAGCTATTACGTGTTAGAGTCAGGATTTGAACCCAGGCAGCTGACCCTACAGGTGAACTTACCATCACTATCATATAGAAAGGGGCAGAAGCCTGGGACTTTTTTTGGGTAATGGCATCTGTGCACATGAAAGGAAAGGTACTCTGGACCCTCTGGGGTAGGGACTTGGTGTGGGTGGTCCCTGGAGGGCCGTAGAATGGGTGGGGGGACTTAGCCGGATAACAGCTCTGGGTGACTGAACTCATCTCTGAGCTCCAGATTTCTCACTTGTAAGATGAGATATGATAGTATGCCTCAGGGGGTTGAATGAAATAGGGACACATAGATGCTTGTACGTTGCTCTAAAAATGTCTGTGATGCGTGAATGACATTGTGCAAACAGGGAGAGTAGATGTAAATTAGTTGGACCGCCATCCAAAGCCCATCTCTGGGTTTTAGAATCCTGTTCCTTGCCAGATGGCTTATCGCTGCCAGAGCTCTGCCAGCACGCAGCATTCGGTCACCTCCCGGCTGGGGAGCCGCGGCTATGTGCTAGTCACGCCAAGCAAGCCACTGATGCTGCTGGTTCTCATCCGTGAGGAGAAGGCTCCCCGCCCTCCTACCCGTGTGCACCATGTCTGTGGACGTGCTCGGTTGGAGCCGCGAAGCACCTTGCAGAGGGCCTTCAGGTCTGCCCCCTGCAGAGCGGCTGGTTGGGGTGGGGGTGGGGGTGTGTGGACGAGGGACGAAGGTGAGGACGGGTCAGCGGGTCTTAGTTTCTCGGAGAGCTCTGGGTAGAGTTATCAGGAAGCAGAAAGTCCTAGGAGCATCATTGAGTCCTGGAAACTTTTGTGGTTTCGAAAGTACTTTATAAACTGTAAAGCACTTTAGAAATGCAAGTTAGGAGGTTCCTGTACTACATGGAATAAAAACAAAATGCACCGAAAATGATGGATCTACCAGGCTGGGGTGGGGAGACAGACACGCATGTGCTTGCGTGTGTGAATGTGACTTACTTGTGATTTTAAAAATACTTCATTTATGTGGAAGTTGGAAAGCAGAGAAAAGCCTTGAAAATACAAATCATCTATCATCCTACTAAGTAGCTCTCTCATGTAGTATGTTAGCCTGTATCCTTCCAGTGTTTTTTTTTTTGTTTTGTTTTGTTTTTTTTGTGCTTCTTTGTATAGGCAAGGGGTTTTATAACCCTTTACCTTCTGGAATCTGTTCAACGCCAGCTTCTTCTCTTTGTTGAGTGCGTTTGTTGAGAATCCATTTTGCAGAGTCCTAGCCTAAGGCCAGGCACAAGTTGTACCCCCAGGGATGTTGCTGGGGTTGGGGCCTGGGGAAGGGGGCCACCAGTGGCATGAAGCTGTGGGGCCTGACTTCTGGAGATGTGGGAGAAATCTTGAAAGCGACATCCCTGGGACCAGCCAGTGGGATCCTAGGGGCTCTGAGGTGGGAGGGAGACTTCCTTCTCTTTTCGTTGTTTAGGCCTTTTTTTTCTTACCACCGGGTATAAGTAACAATAACACTTTAAAAATTATGTGGGGGCTCCTGGGTGGCTCAGTCAGTTAAGTGTCCGACTTCGGCTCAGGTCATGATCTCAGGGTCTGTGAGTTCAAGCTCCGCATTGGGCTCTGTGCTGACAGCTCAGAGTCTAGAATCTGCTTCAGATTCTGTGTCTCCCTCTCTCTCTCTCTGCCCCTCCCCTGCTCATGCTCTGTCTCTCTCCCTCTCTCAAAAATAAATAAACATTAAAAATTATGTAAAAAACAGTTAGTTAAAAATACAAATATAGTCCCGTTGGAGACCAGAAAGAGGCACGGGAGAAACAGGTTAAGTGAGCGCAAGATCCTTGGCAAGTGCCAGGAAGTGGGGGTGGGGAGGATCGAGAGCAAATCCCTCATTCTCAAGGTGGGAACAGGACACTCCCTTCAGTGTGACTTGAGAAGCTTCAGATTTGAGTGAGTGACAGCCCCTGTATTTCCTGCTTTGTTCTCTCCCAGGTACAAATTGACCCCAGTCTTCATTCATGCAAATGACAGTTGCCAGAGGGAGGGAAAGATACCTGGGAGGGTAGATCAGAGGCCTTCCTTTCCTCTTGCCTCTCAAGTCCAGTCACCCCTCTCTGCAGGCTTCCCTGGTGTGTGTGTGTGTGTGTGTGTGTGTGTGTGTGTGTGTGTGTTGGGGATGGGGTGGCCCCCTTACAGCGGGGCCTGCAGGAATCCTGGCGTAAAGTGAGGCAAGCCTATTAGTTCTGTCCTTCCAGGCTGCTGGGAGTTTAAAATCACCACCTCCTAATCTCTGTGTTGTTTTCCTGCCTTTGGACACCCTCTGTTTAGGAACGGGATGATGGCAGGGGGAGGCGGCTACTTGGTCTTTATGAGAACAGCAGAGGCCTCTCAGTGGAAAGGAAACATCCTCCTTGGTTTCACTCTTGTCCTTCTGACCCTACTGAACAGATGTGCAGGGACAAGCCTGTCCGGACTCAGGACCTCCTGCTTCACCCATCTAGAGACACCAACCCCCTCCCCCTGCCAACCTCCCCCACCAAAAAAACCCCACCTCCTTTCTCTGAGCCTGAGAGGAGTTAATTGTGTTGAGGGGACCCAGGAGCCTTCAGGAAGGGGCCCTACTCCCTGAGTTGACTATTCAGCAAACACATTTGCCCAGGTCTAAAAATAAAATACGCCAGGGGCACCTACCTGGGTGGCTCAGTCAATAAGTGTCCGCCTCTTGGTTTCAGCTCAGGTCATGATCTCAAGTTTCGTGAGTTTGAGCCCTGCATCAGGCTCTGTGCTGACAGTGCGGAGCCTGCCTTGAGATTCTCTCTCGCTCTCTCTCTGCCCCTCCGCTGCTCCCTCTCTGTCTCTCTCTCAAAATAAATAAACTTAAAAAAATACACCGATCCAGGTTAAGGAGTGCCGTAATGTTGTGCTGCACATTTTGCTAGGGGGCCAAGCGAATGTTACCACTTCTGAGGCATTACCCTGAGACCTAGAATTAGGTTTTTTTTTCTCCCATTGTGGTGTTGAATGCTGTCAGCTTTTCCTTCCTAATTATTTAACCTTACAAACAGAGTAAAGTTGATTTGCTGCTAATGTCAGCATTAAGCACACCCTGTCTTCCTGCACACAGTTGAGGGCTGAATGCGGTTCTAGAGAACTTGTAGTCTGTGCTGTGCACAGAATGGTTGTCCTGGGTGCTGGTCACATGTGCAACTGGTAACAGAAGAGGAACCATAAATTTTGCAGGAAAGAATTTGTTTTGGTGCCGTGTTCTATTTACTTTGCATCACAGATTGTTTGAAAGAGGGATATTTTTGTTAGAGGAAAAGGAACTGTATGTTTGAGATAAGAAGTAGAATAAAGTGAAATAAATAGTTGAGTTTTATCAGGTGGGTGTCAAAATGGCATGGTTTCTGAGAGCACCCTTTCTCTGTGCTGTTCTAATAGTTATATGAAAATTAGAAAATACGAAGGAAGGGCCGGTTCCGAGATCCTGGTTAGATTGTAATTCATAATGGTGTTCCTTTTTGTTTGTTTTACAGAGCCGAGTTTGGTGAAATTTCAGGAGGTTTTAGCCAATGGCGATCCAAAGACAATAAATATTGCTTCGTGGGAAGGTCTCCACCCTGTGTCTTATTTGGTGACCGTTAAATGGTAGCCACATGTCAGAACCCATTATGCAAATGTAGAAGCGGCCAGATTTGAGTCAGTTAGCTTGGCTCCAGGCGTGAGACACCCTAGTTTTTGGTGCTGGTGGTGAAGGGTGTTGGCACAGAGAGTGGGGACGCTCTTTGTTCCTTGCTGCTGTGGGAATGTCTCGTCTCCTCCAGTCCCTTGTTTGGTTTGGTCCCTTCTTAGGCCATTTGGAGTTCCCTGAGTTGTGAGGACCTCGTGCATGTCTGTCGCCCATTAAGCTCACATTTGGAGGTCTTGTAGCTGAGCTGATACCGTCTGGGTGCAGAGCGAATGCTCAGTGAATGCAGCCATCAGAGCCCGGGTGCCTGGGATGGGTCAGCAGCTTAGCAGCTTTCAAAAGCCTCTAAAAATCCAGCCATGTGTTGGTGCTACCATTGCCAGCCATTAGCTTGGTGCTTCCAGAAGGAACCATTGACTAAGTTGGGTCTTAATGCTACTCTTGCTCCTGCCCCTCTTTGCCCTGGCTGTGCCAGCCAACCATGAACAGGCTGTAGGCAATAAATAAAGAAACAGTAAAGAAACAAGAAATTTGGACAGTTCACCCCTGGCTTATCCGACTTTATTTATTTTTTGTTTTTTATTTTTTTCTATACTAGTGGCTTATTATAAAGAAATAATTAAGGGGCGCCTGGGTGGCTCAGTCGGTCGAGCGTCCAACTTCGGCTCAGGTCATGATCTCACGGTCTGTGAGTTCGAGCCCCGCGTCGGGCTCTGTGCTGACGGCTCAGAGCCTGGCACCTGCTTCGGATTCTGTGTCTCCCTCTCTCTCTGACCCTCCCCTGCTCATGCTCTGTCTCTCTCTCTCTGTCAAAAATAAATAAAACATTAAAAAAAATTTAAAAAATAAAGAAATAATTGAAATGCGTACAAACAATTCAACCTAATAAATATTCATAACAGCATTTCGCAGATTAAAAAAACACAAACCGCCTAAATGCCCAACATGAAAGTGATTACACAAATTAGGCTATATCTATGGAATGGCAAACTACACAGACGTTAAAATATTATACAAATTGTTTGATGGTTAGGAAAATGTTCATAATGTTTCAAGTGAAAATTTATATTGCAAAGCATTATCTGCAGCAGGAACTCTTTCTTGTGAAAGCACAGGGATACACAGATGAAAAGAAGGATTTCGAAGAATTTGGTTATTTTTTCCTTAAAGGAGGGACTTGGGGATAGATTTCTTCTCTCTTGTGACTATCTATATGTGCTAAAATTTCAGTAATAAACAGGTATTTTTCTTTAATAAAACTGTAAAAGCTTTTATTAAGCAAAAAATAATGACTTCTTTGTTTTGTGTTTATTTCCTCTCCCTGTGGAATAAATAGTTGGCATTTCATTACTTCAAATGGAGTTTATCTGACTTTATTTTGAGGGGCATGTGCCAGAGTTGGGTGAAGAAAGATCCCTGATAAAAAAAAAGAAAAAAAGGAAAAAAAAAGAAAGATCCCTGGATAGAGACAGATGCCTTTTTTTCTTTCTTTCTTTCTTTTTTTTTTTTTTTAAAGAGCCATTCTACTCATGGTTGTGGAAACACCAGGGTTTAAGGCATCAGGGATGGGAATGAAGCCAAAATGGGTATGTGCAAAGGACAAACGCATTGAGAATGGGTAAAAAAATGTGGGCCACCCTGTAGATTACCATGTGATTACACTGCTCTAGCCCTTCAAGCATGCAAACACCCTGAGAAAAAAAGCAGACACTTGGTGTAGGTCTGGCACACTTAGGCTTTCAGTGCAATCTCCAGTGTTGTCTTTCATACATTTAAACAATTTTTCCTTTTTATGGGTCTTTTCTTTTGAAGGGAAGCTCTGTGTGTATTTCATTTGTCAAGTAAGATACAACATAGTAATCCCTTTCCTGCCTGAAGGTGGCAAGTAATTCCTTCCAGCAAACTGGGTAAGAACCACGGGTATGGAGCCAGGCTGCCTGGGTTCCAACCCCTGCTCTGCCACTTACCAGCTCTGTGAGCTTGGCCAAGTTCCTTAACCGCTGTACCTCAGTTTCCTACCCTGGAAAATGGGGAAAATGAAAGAACCTACGTCATCACATTGTTGTGGGGATTAAACACGTAATCCGTGTGGAGGGTTTAGAGAAATGCTGGGCACGCGGTGAGTGTCGTGTGAGTGTTAGAGAAGATGATTAGGATGTCTCGCGGGGCACTGGTGGAGCCCTGGTCTGCTGAGTCTGGAGCCCTGGTTTCCGGCCTGATTCTAACACACTGGGTGCCTTTGGGTCTGGCACTTTCTCTCTCTGGGGTTCTGATTTCACATCTGTCAAATGAAGAAATTTGACTTGAATAGTGCTGTTTTTGGACTCTGTGGTAAGGGGTAGAGGTCGGGGCAGCCCCAAGACATAGTGGCAGAGGCCTGTAGACTCCCATCTTTGCTTCAGCTGGAGCAGCTGCGGCTCTTCCATTTATGGGTTTTGGTTTTAGGGAAAAGAAAGGTTCTATAGTGCACGCGTGCACGTGTGCGTGCGTGTTTGCGTGTGTGTGAGAGAGAGGCAGATGGATGGACAGACAGAGAGAGGGAGACAGAGAAGTGTGGAGGTAGCTGAAGTTCAGGACCCTTCCTAGGGAAGAATTGTGGGGGGTGGGTGAGCCGAGGGGAAGTCAGTGGGGAGGGGGCTGGCAGGTGTGATGGGGCCCGGGGAGCGGGATTTGAAGGGCTGAGGTCACATGGGACAAGACAAGACTAACTGTAGTGTGGGGCAGAGCAGTGGGGGAAACGCTGTCATCAGTTTTGTCCAAGTGTACGAGCTGATTTGCTTATGGGGGAGGTACAAATGCCCGGTGTTAAAAGGCGACCAGAATTTTGAGGAGACATTAAGGGAAACGTTAAGGGTAAGAAAACTGAGAAAAATGACTAGTAAAAAAGTGTAGACATTCAATGTTGTTTCAGTTTAGTTTTTTTTTTTTTTTTTTTTTAAGCAGTCTCCACACCCAGTATGGAGCCCAGTGTGGGCCTTGAGCTCCATTACCCTTGAGGTCAAGACCTGAGCTGAGATTCAGTTGGATGCTTAACCGACTGAGCCACCCAGGTACCCCTTTAGCTTAGTATTTCTTGCTGGAGGTCACCCCAACTTGAACAAAACAGCTGTTGCCTTTGCTGGAATTTAAACCAGGGGGAGCCTGCTGGTCATTAATACTCTTGCTTCCTCCTCCTTCTTTCCTTTCTTTTCCTTTCCATTCTAATAATCACTAGGAATTTCCCCGATAAGAAGTCCCATTCATTCCTTTGTATCATCACTTAGTGATGAAGGGCTGTCTTGCCAAGTGGAAAACCCATTCACGGGCGAAATCTGTGTCTTTCTGAACTGGAGTTTTCCCTGGGATTTTGAACTTCAGTGAATGTTTCCTACCGTTTTTTCAATTATAGTTGGATCCACAATCCAAAGGAAGGCCTTTATGATTGGTCCAAAACAGGATTTTGATTATTTGTGCCCTCCTAGGCCACCTCTTTGGTTCAAAAAGTCTTTCTGCCCAGCTTCTAGCACACCTCGTTCGGTGGACCTCTCCCCCCCGGACCCAGGCCCATGTTCACATTCCTCCCACACCTCTCTTAGTGACTTCATCAATCTCTGGGGTTTGATGTTTTGATTCTGAACTAGACTGTATACTCACTGAAGACAGGAAATGTGCTTCAATTTCTTTTCTGTTCCTCTACCGTGACCAACCTTTTTTTCTTTCTCTCCGTCTGTCTCGAAGATCGAGGCGATGGGGGAAACTTCCTCGCGTGTGCCATCAACAGCCGAGGCTGGTGCGTATCGGCATCGGGGGCCGTGAGTTCCACCCTGTTCAGAAACACTGTGCTGCCGCCCTATTTACCGGCCAGTGAGTGCTGAACATTTGGTTGTAGGGTGTATGTGGATCACTAGGTTTCACGCACGAGCTGTGTTGTTATTTCCCTCATTCAGAGTGGCATCTAAGCCAGGGCTGCTTGGGGTTTTTCCAGGTCCGCTAGACCTGGCCAAGGCAGCAATCCCGTGTTGTTCAGCTGTATTTCTTGAGCCCTGCCTGGAAGGCCTGACACACGGCGGGTAGTCAGGAAGAGCTGAGTCAGGAATAGAAGGAAAAGTAAGGGTATATGGACTTTCTTCTGAGCTTGCTGTCCATGGCTCTCGAGGGGGCTTCTGATTTCTTTCCGTAGTGCCATCTGCCAGGGCCCAGGAGGGTGTGGAGGAAGTGAGGATCCGGGTCTCGTCGGTGGGCTGTGTGCCCTTGCTGAGGGATTAGTACCCGGGACTGGAAGCGTCAGGACGGCTCAGCCTCATACATGTAGTTTAAATGTGGTGGGGTGTCGCAGACTCAGAGGCCTCTGGGGGTGTGGTGGGCGGCCTGGCAGAAGATAAGTGGGCAGTGGATGTTGATTGTCAGTCTTGGAGGTTACAAAGAGGTGACAGGGACGCCTGGGTGGCTCAGTCAGTTAGGCATCCGATTCAGCTCAGGTCCTCATCTCGTGGCTTTGTGGATTTGAGCCCGGCATTGGGCTCTATGCTGGCAGCATGGAGCCTGCTTGGGCTTCTCTGTTTCCCTCTCTCTCTGCCCCTCCCCTACTTGCGCTTTGTCTGTCCATCTCAAAATGAATAAATAAACTAAAAAAAAAAAAAAAAAGACAGCATGACCGGATGGGATTGGGGGTTGCAGGCTGCACGAGGAAGCGCAGTCCTAGGAAAATCCAGAGTTTTAAATGTGATGTCTCCTAATTTTGAAGGGTTTTGGCAACAAATTCACGTCAAAATCGTGTTCTGCTGGCCTGCGAGTGGGAGACGAGGCGGGTGAATGCCAGAGGCCATCAGGGGACACGCACATGCCATAGGGTCAGATTAGGTGGGGGTTAGTCACCATCCAGATGGTCAGATACCGGGATCGCCACAGAAATGGACACGACATGCAGAGTGCGTGGGGCAGATGCCAAAAGTTGGCATCCAGGAGGCGTTGGTAACAAAGGCCAAGTTCTTTGCCCACCCAGAAAGCCTTCTGTCCCTTGTCTCCTTCCCTCCCCCATGCCTTCAGGGGCTGCTCACTGTTCCCCGTAGCATAAGTCCGAATTTTCCAGTCTGCATCCAAGGGCTACCATTGGCTCTGCTGTGACGGTGTCCCCCACTTCAGTGGGTGACCTCAGTTTACCCTTCCCCTTGGTCCCGCTGGACTTCCCCGGCTGCCGTTGCCTGAGCCCGCTGGGGCTTCTGAGACCTGCCCACGGTTTCTTCCTTCCTGGCTTAATTCATGCCGTTCCCGCTTCCTGGAACGCTCGTCCCCCCCAGTTTACGGGAATCCTACTCTCCATTCATCCTTCTGAAATCCGCTGCCCTGCCCACTTGGTAAATTTAGAATAAATCACATCCTTCTCTCAAGTTTCCGTAGCACTTTCCCTCCATCTCTACCGTGGGGTTTGGGTCACAGTTGTTCAGAAGTCTGTCTTCTGTGGTAGATGATGATAAGGTCATGGTGGGATGGTTCCAGTCTTAACTCATCACTGGGCGCCCTCAGTATGTGGCTCAGGGTAATAGTCAACAGAAGTTATTGAAATAGACAACAGAGAGCTGCTTAAGGTCTATGGTGAGCATGGAAAAGGGGCCGTCGGCTGGAGCACGGGGGGTGATGGGAGCAGGTAAGGCTGGGTCTAAGTCCTCTTCAGCCTAAGGCAACACCCAGGCCATACCTTTGACCTGGGAGGCCACGTCCTGTGTGTCTTCTTCATGCGGTGGTGAGCCCGTGTGGGCCTGACTTGAACACTGGGATTTCAGGTCTGTCCTTGATGCCCACCAGAAGCTGAACAAAACAGATCCAAGTCATCGTTCCCCGCCCCCCCAGGACGGCTTCTCCCCCAGGAGACTTTCTCCTGCTCACTATGGCAGCCATCCTGGTGTCCTTGGAGGTGGTGAGGAGGTGGGAGGAGCCTAGAGGTTGTGAGCAGGTGGAGAGCTAGAGGAGGCAGTGTGTTGTAGGGAGAACCCTGGTTCTGGAGCGTGGAGAAGTGATTTCCAAGTGCCACATCTGCGGTCTCCAGCTGGGTGACTTAGAGCAAGACTCATAACCTCTGAGTTTATTTCCTCACCTGGTTTAAGCAGTTGCTAAGGTCCTTTGGGCCCTGACATTCCATGACCCAGGGTCTGTTGGGTCAGGTGGCTTTATGGTAGGTTCACTAACCCCTATGTCATTCCACGTCTTCATGGACTTCAGCACAGGGGCTGCAGGCCCTCAAGGGGACACTGTGGCATTGTCAGATTTTCTGCTTTTTCTTCAAAGAATGCTCAGGGTCCAGGCAACGAGTGGGAGTGAGAGGGGCTCCCCGGCTGAAAAAAACACCTAAGTTGATAGTATTCACTGTTGCATTTGGCTCGGATATTAGACAAAGCAAAGGTCTCCGCTACTACAGAGTTATATATTTTCTTACCTTTTTTGAAACCCAAGATCTTCTTTTTTTTTTTTTAATTAAAAAAATTTTTTTTAATGTTTCCTTTTTTTTTTTGAGAGAGAGAGAAAGACACACACAGAAGCAGAGACAGAGCATGAGCAATGGTGGGGCAGAGAGAGAGGAAGACACAGAATCTGAAGGAAGCAGGCTCCAGGCTCCGAGCTGTCAGCACAGAGCCCAACACAGGGCTGCAACCCATGAACTGAGAGATCATGACCCAAGCCGAAATTGGATGCTTAACTGATTGAGCCACGCAGGCGCCCCTCTTCTTGGTTTATCTTACCATTTTGTGCTTTCGATAGAGGCACGGCACCAGGAAACGTTTCTCTTACAGGGGTGAAGTGGTTGTGAGGATGGGCATTGGTGCTGGGAGCACCCCTTCCCCCATGCTGTCACCTCCCCAGGTGGCCAGTCCAAGCACGGGGACCTGATGTTGCCACATCACCAGTTCTTCATGACACACTAGAGATGGGGGCTTTTAATGGGAAATTTATTAATTGTTGAAGTTGGCTTAGATTTGTTTCAAAACATTGTGTGGGGCAACCAAACTCATTCAGTTCTGTAGTCCAGTAGCTACTGGAGAGGGAAATTAAGACTGCAAGTTAGGGCTCCCGCAGTTGAAAGGTAGTTTGGAAGTGAACCTAAAGCAAGAGAGAACATTTTATTTATTTATTTTTGAAAATATTTTATTTATTTTTTAAGTAATCTCTGTACCCGACATGGGGCTCGAACTCACAACCCTGAGATCAAGAGTCACCTGCTCTACTGATTAAGCCAGCCTGTGTGCCTTAGACCTTGTGACCTCATGCATATTGGTCCAATGACTTTTCCCTTTACAGAGCCATGAAAAATAATTCTATTATTTAAAAAAATTTTTTAATTTTGTAATGTTTATTTCTGAGAGAGAGAGAGAGAGAGAGAGAGAGAGAGAGAGAGAGCAAGCAGGGGAGGGTCAGAGACGGGGTGGACAGAGGATCTGAAGCAGGCTCTGTGCTGACAGCAGAGAGCCCGAAGCAGGGCTCAAACTCGGGAACCGCGAGATCATGATCTGAGCTGAAGTTGGAAGCTTAACTGACTGAGCCACCCAGGAGTCCCTATTAGTTTTTAAATGGGGGAAAATTGTGAAACATTGCATGTACATAGTTGCATAAAGTTTAGGTTATATAGGAAGATATGAAGAGGGGTCATTACTCTTTGCTCTTTCTTCCCTTCCCAATTATTTTTACAAGAAGAAATGTCTAACTAGTTATGACTTCAGACAAATCCTCTAACTGCTCCATATACAAGTTTCCTATGCGTTATGGGATAATAGTAAAACCTAACATGTTATTATTTCTTCAGTGTAGATTAAGTGAGGTGATACAAAATCCCCCAAATCCTATGTACATGTTAGAGGTATTCATAGAACTTTCTTTTTCTCTTTTGTGTATTCAGGATTTCTTTGGCAATCCCCTTTGTAATTATTGCACAGTTTGTACCATGCATACTTGCTGAACATTCATATTTAGCTGCCTAAGGGGAAATAATAAAAATATTAAAGGCGAACATACTGTTTTCAACTTGAAGTCCTGTTCTGTCCTTCTTGCTTCCACGTGGGAGCCTAAAATTGCTTTCTGCACCGTCTCGTCCCCTGGACCCATGAAGACTTCTGATGAGTGCCTCACGGTAAGACTAGGGGAAATTTCTCTCTTAATTAGAAAGGAAATAGAGTCTTGTATGTTCTTTGGAGCTAGTGATGGAGATGATAGTATAAGAAGTTCTGGACATTCAAATGTAAAACAGATTAATTTGTAGGAATGTTGGATTTTTATCTGGACAGATGTTTTCCTTTTCATGGAGCTGGTTGGGAGTAAAGATGGGAGCAGAGCTTTGTTGGTGTTTTATTTTTGCTTTGGGCTTATAGTTAGTTAAGATTAGCTCTTGCTGTATATAACAACAACAATGGAAAACCGCTCGGTAATTTAACAGAGGCTTAAGTGATGTAAAGGATAATTTCTCTTCCACATAAAAGTAAGTTGGAGGTAGCAGCCCAGGGCTGTGAGAGCCCTAGGGTGTCATCTGGGACCCAGGCTCCCTTCTTCCCGCACGGGCTTCTACCGATGCTCCATGGTGCAGAGTGGCTCCCAGGACTCCAGTTTTCATGTCTGAGCTGTATCCTGGCGGAAGGATCCTTCTCTGTGGAATCAGCTCTCTCTAAGCTCTTCCCTGGAACCTCCCTGGAACATGCCTGCTTACGCCTCACTGCTTGTGACTTAGTTTCACGCACGCACCTTGCTGCAAGAGAGGCTGAGAAATGTGGTGTTTTAGTCCTGGATGCATTATATAAAATAGAAATCTTTTACTAAGGAGGAAGAGGAGACTGGGGGCTGTGGATGTGGATGACGCCCACTGTTTTAAAGGACTTGAACGGATTGTAGACATTTGTAAACTGACTTCCGTCCTACTTCTCGGCTTGCCTCTGACCAGAAGAACCATCTGATCCTTCTGCACAGTGACCATTGCCTGTTGGAGTCTTGGTGTACAGACTCCTAGTTGCTTGCTTTTTTTTAATACATGGTAGAATGAGGATGCGGGGAGCCTGAAAAAGTGTGTGTGTGTGTGGGGGGGGGGGTGCTGAATGTAAACTATCACAGGAACAGAGGTAACCTGCGTTGAGATGTAGAATGAGCTCGGGCCCTGGCCTCAGGAGATTTGGGTCAACTCCGGTCCTCCTCTGGGACTCTGTCATCTCTTACGTCTCTGAGCTTTGCATAGCAGTGAGGTGGGGGGAACCACTAGCACAGGGCTACCCCCCCCCCCCGCCTCCGCCGGAGCCTGTGGAAGTCCCTAGTGGACTCTAAAGCATGATGCAGACGATTGATACTCAGCAGGCATGTGGGAAGCACTGACAGTATGGAAGGAAGATGTAAAAGATGGGGGTCTCTTTCTGTGGGGCTAGGATTACATCTCTGAGTACTGTCCTTGGATCGAAAGGCCTGTAAGGATGGATCTGAGTCTGGCTTAACACGCTGGTGGGGTGGGGTCAGATTCTGGCTCCGCTCCTTCTAGCTCAATGGGCAGACTTGGCCTGGGCAGAATGTGGGATTGGAAACGCGCACCTGATCTTCCTTGTTAGTGTCCCGATGCCTCTCATGTGACGGTCATCTTGCCATGGTGAGTATGGTACCAGGGATTAAGGATACACCATTTTTGTACAGTGTGGTTCCTGAAGACAAGCCCGTTGCTTCTCCTGTTCCAGCGCTGGAGCTCAAGGGGACGGCGTGTCCTTCGCTGTGTTGGCACGCTTCAAGAGTTATCATGCTGATGCCTGATTCTGCCCCCTACCCGTTGATGTTAGGACCCAGCCTCATGTTAGGGGCAGCATCCCTGTGACTGTGTCATAGGATTGTCATAAGGCTGAGTGTCCAGCTCAGGTGCCTGGTGCTGGGTCAAGCGACTGCTGTTGCTGCTGTGGCCAGCTGGCCAGATCAGGCCAGGTGGCAGAGGGTGATTTAGTCCCCAGCAAATTCCTGCTCTGTGTGCCCCAGGGCTGGGTCCTTTTTTTATGAAATTCTCATCCCTTGGCTCCGAACTTTCCTATGCCATCAGTTTCAAAACATTGTGAAAAAATATATTAGCGGGAGGGGTGGGGAGGGGAGGTGGGGAAGGGAGAAAAAAGAAACTGAGATGCCCAATCTAGCTCTGGCTGCTAAGCAGCTACAGAGACTCTTTGGCTTGGCCTCAAGTGCTTTTTAAAACTTCCTTTTAAGTTAGGTCCCAGATGTGATTTTGGTTTTGACCTTCTCTTTGATTACCTTGGCCTCTGGCTAATTAGCCAGTTAACTGATCATTCAATACCTACTCTGTGCCAAACGCTATTTATGTGTGGAGGATGTTGATAAAACCCAAACAGACCAAATCCCCATCTCGTGGAGCTTACGTATCATGAGAAGACGGGTAGACATCAGGGCTGTGAAGAGAAGTGAAGTAGGATAAGGGGATACAGTGTGATGGGGCCCGGTGCTGTTTTTACATATGGTGGTCAGGGACTGGATGGGAGATCACCATCATGTTGGGTCCATGGCGCTGGCCAGGTGGTGCATATGTCCAGTCTTGGCAGATGTTCAAGGCCTATAATGTCTGCCCTCCTCATTGGCCTTGGATGTACATCTGGGCAGCGTGACCAAGGACCAGTCACTGAGCTGCTCCAAACCTTGTGTGGAAATCTCTCAGAATGCCACATGGAGGCTGAGAAGGAGATCATCACCGGTGGGTCTGTATGTGAGATCTGCCCTTGATAGCTGTGTGGTGGGTGGTTATCGCTGATGGTGGCCCAGTTGTGGTTGGTCAGCAGATACAGAGCATTTGCCTCTACCAGCCAGCTGAGCATTCAACGAACGCTTCACTTACTAAAGGGCTTGTCTCCAAGGCCAACTGGGGCATGTGTGAAGCAGGGACTTGGGACGATTTCTCAGTTTGAGCTCCAAGGTGCTGACGCTGTTGACAGTGGCTGAGTGGAGCCCTTCTCGCTTGGTCGGAAAGCAACTATAAACTTGGCCCCAAGTTTACTTTTCCTCTCCTTCAGCCCATCGTGTCTGGTGCTAGGCATTGGCTTGGACCTTCCTGTTGGCCTTCCCCTCAAGATGGCATGTGAGAGGGATGTGCTCTGTTGGGAAGAACTTGGTTGTACAGGCAAAGACTTGTTCTAGAAAAAGAACAGAAGGTCATTCATATGGTGCTTCCCATTAGCTAGGCTCCCTCCCCCTTTTTTCTACTTTCTTTGTAGAAAACCTTTAAGAAAGGAAGATTCCCAGGCCTTCCTTAGAATTTAGATCCCAATTTCACATCATAGGATTGTTTTTCTTGGGTTTCGATGAAGGGCTTAAATAACATAGTGGATATGAAAGCATAATATAGATAATAGCAACCATTGCTATAATTGCATTAAAGGACACCTCTGTTCTTCAGATTCCTATTGGTTCATTTTATTTGTGAACTTTTAAAACATGTTTATTTATTTATTTTGAGAGAGAGAGCAGGCAGGGGAGGGACAGAGAAAGAGGGAGAGAAAGAGAATTCCGAGCAGGCTCCTCACTGCCTGTGCAGAGCCTGACTCGGGGCTCGTTCTCCTGAACTGTGAGATTATGGCCTGAGCCAAAATCAAGAGTTGGACACCCAGGTGCCCCATTCTTCTTATTTTTGTTTTTATTTCTATTTATTTATTTACTATTTTTATTAAAAAAATTTTTTTTAACATTTATTTATTTTTGAGACAGAGAGAGACAGAGCATGAACAGGGGAGGGTCAGAGAGAGAGGGAGATACAGAATCTGAAACAGAATCCAGGCTCCGGGCTGTTAGCACAGAGCCCGACGCGGGGCTCAAACTCACGGACCGCGAGATCATGACCTGAGCCGAAGTCGGACGCTTAACCGACTGAGCCACCCAGGTGCCCCTTCTTATTTTTATATAACAAATCATTAGAGTAATGCCTGGCAATATGTATATGTATATATGTATACACACACACACACACACACACACACACACTCACACTGTGGAAATGCTTTACACATACTAATTTAATCCTCATAGCAGCCCTAGAAGGTAGGTACTATTATTTCGCCCATTTTACAGGTAAGGAACTAGGTATAGAGGTTAAAGAAGGTCAACTAAGCAGCAAGTGGTAAAGCTAGGAATTGAATCTGGGGAGCCTGGCCTCAGGGTCTAGGCTCTTACACATTGTACCCCAAGGCCTATTGGTTTTCCCACAAACCTTTACTAAAGAATAATGATGATGGCCTTGCCAACGATTGTGGCTCTTTATATGTTGTGCACCGTGTCATGCATTTCAGATGTTGAGCAAAAATCCTCATCCTAGCCTGAGGAGGAAATGAAGGCTTTGAGCATTTGAGGAACTGCTCAAAGTCTAAGGACTGGAGCCAGGATGTAGTCTGGTCTGTCTGGCTTCCGAATTCTGCTGTTTTCTCAGCACAGCGGCCTCCCTGCAGGGCCGCAACGCTCCCCTTCCCTGGTGACTCATGGTACCTGGTTACCTTCTTTCACACTCATTTTGTGGCCCGTGGCACAGGATGGGACAGTGGCCCATGTTTCTCCAGGCCTGGATCCAAGGCCACATGAGCCATTCCACGGAGGCCTGCCGTCAGAGCTTGGATCTGAAAGCTGTTAATCTAGCGGGGCCCCTCCACATCCCTTACTCCATTTTATTAAGTCCAGGGTATTCCCAGAGCACCCAGATCTGCTTTTCCTGTGCAAGGAGATTAGGCCAGTGTGGTCATGTGCAAGCATCCAGTTTCTGGTCACCATCAGGATGAGCAGTTTCGAGTGAAGTGCCTGGGCCTGGCGAACCCCTGGGAAGGGTGGGGACCATCTGTGCTGTCCTGTAAAGGAAATTGTGGTTTCTTTCTTTCTTTCCTTTTCTTCTTCTTCTTCTTCTTTCCCCCCTTTTTTAGTTTATGGGAAAGGGAGACTTGTGTCTCAATTGAGTCTTTGTGGCGTTGTATTACAGAGAGTCACAGAGAATGTTCTATGTAAATGACTGTGTGCCCTGATTAGAGCCTCAATAGGTGCCATTGTGTCATATTGCTATTATTGGCGATTGCAGGATACTAAATGATATTCTCATCAGGCTGAAAAAGCTCAGTGTTAGCAGCGAAACTCGGGGTTAATTATACTGCTCTGAATTAGAGCATAGAATTAAGTTGTAGGGAGAGCAGGGCTCTTGCTTTCTCCCCCTCTGTCTTTTCAGGGTTGTTGCTGGGGGTTTGATCAGAGTACCGTTTAACCCACGTTCTAAATTTGTACTTACTGGCATTTTGCTCTGCATGAGTTACTGCCCCTTTTGGCGTTGGGAAACACAGGGCCAATTTATAGGACAGTTGGAGAGGGGAGAGATGGTCTACTTAATAGTGCATTCTTCTTAGTCAATAGCTGGGTAAAAACTAGCATGAAGATTTAAGTCTTTGGGGAGTGCCGGACCCTCTGGAGGGGCCTCTTTTAATTGAGCTCTTCTGGTCTCTTCTGCCTTTGAATTATCTGCTGCTGTGATCCTGACTCACCTCTTTGAAGAAATGACACACTGACCTACATCTCGGCTGAAACTGATAGAGGAGTCTATCTCTGCTCTGCCCCAGCTTGGTGTTCCCCACACGACCTACGAGGGAATGTGTCTGAGGGCTGAGGCAGGCCCTCTCGGGTTTCATGCCATTGACTGCTCTGCCTTGGTTTAAGCACAGAGCTTGGCTCTTTTTGAGTCATCCCCGATTGTAAACTTCCTGCATTCCTTTTGCTCATTCATCTGTCTACAAATTTCATGTCACTTGCATAGGGTCTAAAGCCACATCTCCCCCCCCCCCCGCCCCCCTTTACTGTTACACGGGCTGTGACTATAATTATTATCAAAAAAATCTTCAGAAAGTTATTTTTAGTGGTGGCCTCATAGTTTATCATATATGCTTATCATTACTTAGTTAACCACTTCATCCTTTGGGGATGTGTAGGTTGATTTTTTTTTCTTTTTTTTTTTGCGATCGTAAGTCATTGCCATTACATTGGCAGCTAGCCTAGGACAGATTCCTAGAAATGAGGCTACTGAGAATATGAAGTCAAAAGCAGAGACGGGATTTAAACCCAGATCTGTCTGCCTTCAAATCCAGGGCTGCTGTTTCTCTGATTTGTTCTCTGACCCGGCAGAACTCCAGCGTCCTCTGTGAGAAGCCAGGCATGCGCTGCCCTCCGTGAGCAAACGGCTTCCCGCCTGCCAGTCCAGGGTGATGTGGCTCCTCTTTCTCCTTCTTCATCGTCCTCCCTTGATTTGTCAGTGGTAAACTGACAGTGCCCTGGAGCGGCACTGGGTAAGCCCACTCGTATCGCAGAGCCCTGTCCTTTACGTGGTGTGAGCACAGCACATGCAAAAAGCACATGTTAAGAAATAGCATGCTGTTTAAAAAATTCCACTTAAAAGAGTAGGTAACGTTTGGTGACCATGGTGAATGCAATTCAATCCTTCCAAATTCAGGCCTCTTGCAGAGGGCCTCAATATGAGGTATCATTCTCAGTCGGGATAGAAACATATTTTCTATATTTGTAATATATAAAATAGACTTAAAAATTTTTTTTTAACGTTTATTTTTGAGACAGAGAGAGACAGAACATGAGCGGGGGAGGGGCAGAGAGAGAGAGGGAGACACAGAATCCGAAGCAGGCTCCAGGCCCCGAGCTGTCAGCACCGAGCCCGACGTGGGGCTCGAACTCGTCAACCGCGAGATCGTGACCCAAGCCGAAGTCAGATGCTCGACTGGCTGAGCCACCCAGGCGCCCCTATAAAATAGACTTTTAAGAAAATATTTATTTTTGGGACAGTGTAAGCAGGGGAGGGGCGGAAAGAGGAGGACAGAGGATCTGAGTCAGGGTCTGGGCTGACAGGCTGACAGCAGCAGGCCTGATGCGGGGCTTGAACTCATGAACCACGAGATCACGACCTGAGCTGAAGTCAGACGCTCTAACAACTGAGCCACCCAGGTTCTCCTAAATAGTCTTCCTGAAGTAGAGCCCCGATCAACACAATAGTCTTTTCCATACTGTGCGTTCTCTCAGAATCAGGACAGACTGTGAGGGGGGAGAAAGGGCCCTTTGGTTAAACAGGCTAGGAAAAGCTTCATTCTAAGGAGATTCCCAAAGCCCTTCGAGGTCTTCAGGGCTCAGATCCATGCTGCGGTTAGGAAGCCTGTTTGATTCTGTGGAAGCTGGTCTGTCCCACAGGATACCTGTTGATGTCTTCTGGAACAAGCAGCTTGTGAAATGATGCTGAGCTAAGGATGAAAGTCCAGACTCCTAGCTTTTAAAAAACCTGCATGACGGCCCCCCTCCCTGCTGTCGTCTTTTCGTTTCCTATTTCTGGCCTCTGTGAGTTTGCATAGAGCATTGTCTCTGCCTGGAGCACTCTTCTCCTGATCTCCACGAGACTAAACTCGACCCTGTGTGCGGGGCTCAGTCCAGGTATCTTCTTTCTGTGCTATATCGTTACACATTCTCCATGTAATTGGCCCTCGGCCTCCTGTATTCTGACAACTGCTCTCTGTACCTGCCTTATGGCACGACTTCCTGTGTAGGATCACAGATACTTGTGTCCGTGTCCTTTTGATGGATTCACCTCCTTGAAAACAAGGCCAGTCTTCCTGGCGTTGCTGCAGTATTGACTGTCGTGTTGGCTTGTGCATAGCAAGCTCTCGGCAGATGGGGGTTCGTGGTGTCAGTAAATATCTCAGTGGAAGGAGGGCCTGGCAACAGCATTGACAGTGGCCTTCCACACTGACCTCAACCAGGTCACGGCGTGAGACACCGAATTCGCCTTTGGCCCACTCGGCATCTCTGGGGCGGGCAGCTCTGCTTCTGAATTCTTTCTGCTCCACTGCACGAACGTCTCATCTGTAAGACGGGTGGCGATGGCCTTTGCTTTTCTGAGCACTTGCTAGGTGCCAACTGCCTTATGCACATTTTCTTTTTTACCCTCATCGACCGGGTGAGTTGGGTTTTGTTGTTTAGGCGGTGGCCCAGAGACTTTGGAAAACCGGCTCAAGCAAGGTCACATAGTAGATGGCAGTGCTGGGAATGAAGTTCAGGTCTGACTCTGGAGCCACGACATCACATAACTGTGTTGCCCTTTGCGCGCGTGTGTGGCATGTGTGTGTGCGCTCCTGTGTGTGGCTTTGATTGATTTATTGAATTGATGCTGGAGCCCTCCCTCCCCACTTCCCCACTCTCTTCCTCTCTGTCTTTTTTTTTTAATATTTTTTTAATGTTGATTCATTTTTGAGAGAGGGTGAGAGGGAGCGAGAGAGAGCGCATGCACAAGCGGGGGGAGGGGTAGAGAGAGGGGGAGACACAGAATCAGAAGCAGGCTCCGGGCTCCGAGCTGTCAGCACAGAGCCCCATGCGGGGCTCGAACTCACGAGCTGTGAGATCATGACCTGAGCCGAAGTCTGATGCTTAACGGACTGAACCACCCAGGTGCCCCTCTGTCTCTTTCTGAATAACACTGTGTAATACCATTTCTTTTTCTGTCCTGGACGTGGTATTTGTGGAGTTTTAAATGTGGCTAGTTTGCCCAGCTTTACAAGCTCTCTTCATTCGGCTGCTTTCCCTCACCCCTCTCATCTTTGAAGCTTTGCTGAGAAACTGGCTGACGGGAGGCTAACGGGCTTCCAGTGTCAAGTTTGACATTCAAAGTTAAGTGTCTCCCTTGGTCTGCTGTTTGCCCCTTCTTGGCATCACTGATGCATCTGGTCCCTGAGACTTTCCAAGTCTCGGATTTGTGTTCTTTGGAAGACCACTGCAGGTAGATGTTGCTTCCCAGATAGCACAGGCTTTGCTAAACAGCACAGTGCCAGGAACTCTATCACTGGACCCCCAAGATGCTGGGTGCGTGCGTGTGCATGCCTAGTGAGATGTAAACATTTACAGGGAATAAAAGAAATTCCTTCCCCAGAGCCAAAACTTGGATAATCTCCTTATGTACGCAGCTTTGACAGTGATTCCATATGTTTCGTTCATCTTTGCTTTTTTTGCAGCCTCTACAAATTTATTTTCCATGCTGCTCCCACTGACAGCATGTTTCCAAAATGCATGTTATTCCATGGCTAAAAGTCCTTCTTTGGCCCTTGGAGCCCTTAGGGTGATTGGCCTCTTGGCCGCTCACCTCTCCAGCTTCTTGTGTTCTTTACCTGTATTTGCGTCCGCCGTGGTGAACTCCACATGGTTCCTGTGTGTGCGTGTGGTTTTCTCTCTCTTCTCTCTTTTCTCTAGGCATTCCAGGCTGGTGGCCCCCTCTGTCTGTGTCGCCTTTCTCCTCCACCTGGCTAATTCCTCTTGGCCGCCGCTGGAAATTTCTGTTGGGTCTCATCCATCCTGGGTCCGCCCTTCGATAGCATCTCTTCTGCTCACTGTGCTCTGTTTCGTGTCTCTGTGTCTCCCTCAACCAGACTGTTTACATCTTGCCTTCTAATTGTCTCTGTAACTCCCAACTCAGTGCCTGGCATACAGTAGGAGCTCAGTAACTGTTAAATGAAAGATTAGTCACAGGTGTTCATTTCCTGTGGAAATGCAGGGTGGTGGAAAATCTGAGCTTTTCTTGTTCCTTGTGCGTAATAACGACAGGTTTGCATAATAATGATAATACACACCGTCATTTTTCGACTGCATTCTATGTGCTCTCTATAGTTTAGTGCTGTCCTTGTAGTGCTCCCGTGTACGTGGTGTTATTACTAATGTCATCATGAGAAGGACGGAACTAGGGTTCTGTTTCTCTTTGTTTCTCAGTTAAGAAGTCTTTGCTCCAGAACAGACAATGGCTTCCGCATTTCAAGGTATTTTCCGGATTTAAAGCTGAAAGGCATCACCACTGAGACTCAGGGAAATATCGTGACAGTACTTCAAACAGAATTTTAGGTGCTTGGGGCCTGAGAGGTTGCCAGTTGCCAAATCCTTGAGTGCAAAGAGGGAGAGAGAGCAAGAGAGCGGGCTTTCTTTCTCAAATCGTTTACATTGAAGTGAAGACCAAGTTGGACTTGTTTATTGATCCCCTAAAGATACTATGTCCTTGAATAATTCAGAATCTAATATCCCTATTAGAGTCAGGTCACCTTTTTTGAGGGACACTGGGCTGCTGCATTGCAGAGCTGGGGAGTTATAAGGGTGTCTTCAGTGTCTTGTTGGTCATATGAATTTTATTTGCCCAGTGGAACATCACCGAGGCTCTGAATAGTCAAAGAAAGCATCTCTCTTATGTTTTCCTCATGAATAGAACACTCTGTGTCCTGAATTGTTGCCCCACAGGGGCCAGCACGTGGTGTATTTTCCTAATGTTTGAACCAGTAGGCTTTTTCATTTTGGGGCAATCCAGGTAAAGGGTTTCTGGTGCTCCCGTGTGGCGAGGAAAGCCTGTCTTCTTTCCTTTTCTCCCTCTCCCTACTGTCCCTGAGTTTGAAAAAGTATACTCTGAGTTGCATGACTAATTTTAGCATATTTACTAGAAATTAATGTTCTGCCAATGAACAGAAATTCTTTCCTCTCTTCCTTTCTGCCAAATCAAAACGGCTCTGTGGATTGGGATGAGGGGGTATTTAGAACTGGAGGACAGCAGTTCAGCACATTGGAGACATTTGCAAGAATAAATTTATCGCCCTGGGCTCTGACTCTCTTTTGTCGTGTGTGTGTGTGTGTGTGTGTGTGTGTGTGTGTGTGTGTGAGTGACAGAGAGATAGAGAGCCGGACACACACACACACACACACACACACACACACACACATGGATTGACTGATTGATTGGAGAAGGCTGTTGCATAGAGAAGAATAGGGCTTTCTGAAACCTGGGACCCGAAGAGATGCCAAAGAGACATCATAGATAATCATGTTTTCCAGTCCTTGAATTAGGCTTAAGGCCTATAGAAGGTTTTCTTATGATTTGTGAATCTGTTAATATGAGAAGCCTTATAAAGCTGTAAAAATGAGGCTGGTGGACTGCCTTATGAAAAAGAATAAAGCCCTACAGAGCGGGCATTGACCTGTGAGATCTGGAACCTGGTACGAGGGCGGACAATGGTTTTCTTAGTCTTTATCAACTCTGTTTTGGGTGGAACCTTCTCTTCTAGCCTGATATTCATAAACAGGGTCACACTGAGTCTGAGTTCTTCTTTTCCGATAGGAACAGAACCACACCCTTGGGACCAAGGGACCTAGGTGGAGCTCCGGGAGACTTGCACCTCATGGCTAGAGGGCTGGAGAGCTGAGGATAGTCAAGTGCAGGAAAGCAGCAGATTCTCGTCTTTAGAAAAAGTTCAGTGTTCACTTGACTGGAACAAGTACCACCTGTAGGACACTATGGAAGGTCAGACAGAATGGGGAAGGAAATGGCTGAATAATTTTTTTTCTTGAAATTTTTTTCCTTCCCCTCTTATCAAGAGGCCTATCTCGAAATTGGCAAGGTTCAGTGAAATAGCTCTTGGGATTCGTGGGGGTGGGATTGCTGAAGGGGCTTAGCCAGTTGACTGCTGTTGATGGAATGCTGCCCTGTGCCAGCACCATGCTTAAACCCCAAAAGATCCTATGGGTTGAGGAAGTAGAGGCAGAGAGGGCGGGGACCTGGTGTCTCAGAGCTAGCAGGTGCAGTTGAAATCCATTCTGGTGGGCAGGTGACGTATTCAAAAGGGCCATTGAACAGCCCCTCTCCCCACCCTGTGAAGGGAAGCTTAATCTTTTGGTGTTGCTTTGCTGCCCTGGAAGGTTCCAGACCCAGGTGATCAGTTTACTCCAAGGGCTCCTGGTGCTGGACTCATTTCCTCCTGAGGGGGAGGGTGGTGGCAGGGGGAGACTGACCACGTGGGAAGGTTGGGGGAATCTGATGTGCTGGGCTGTGGGAGGCATTGGCCGTGGCCCACGTGACCTTCTCTGGGGTGGGGAGGTCCACACTTGGGCTTCACACTTGTGTTTATTTTGAGGCATATGTGCTTCTTGTTCGAGTGGGGTTGAACTGATTCTTTTGCCCCGCTGAACGTAGGGTTGACTTCCTTAGGGGTCCCACCTGGGCGGTGGGAAGTGCGATCTCTAGTGAGGGCCACGGCATGGTTGGAAGGATTCACAGCTGCTCTGAGGTCAGGCCTGATGGGCGGTGAGGGCCTTGAGGGAATCGGATCACCCAGGGGCCAGGCTGGGGCCCAGGATGGTTGCTCCTGATGACCAGCACCACTCTATGTGGGCTCTCCAAAACTGGTTGGCTTGCTGGTGACACTGGACAAAGGAATAACCAATTTGCGTAATTCTTTCATATGCATGAACTAGATTTTGGTTCTCAGAAGACACTGGGAACGTAGATAAGTCTATCCCATTTCATACCTGAGAAGATGGAGACTTGTTTAAGATCATGAAGTAGTTGGAAATCAGCTACGGTTCCCAAGTCTGCTACTCCCTCCACTACCCTGTAAAAAACCCACGTCGGGCCTTTGGTGACCAAAGCTACAGGGGAGGAGAGCGCCAGCTGGACTCAACAGTGACCAAAGACCGAGTAGATGCCCTCATATCTGGGGTTTGTCTTGCTCACGACTGTGTCTCTAGCTCCTGACAGGACCTGGCCACAGTAGCTTCTCAAGTAAGTATTTGCTGAGAACATGAAAGAATTTCTTAGGTGTGGGGAATAATCTGGCTCACTTGCTCAGCGCCTTCCAGAATTTCCCCCTTCTCTTTCCAACTCCCTCTTCTTTTCCCCTGGGTATCACTTCTTACTCTGGGAGTGGGATGCTCTCTGGGACACCCATCCAGCTCTTCCTCTCCCCCATAAATTATGGGATTTGGGATTGCTCTCTGGGAGAAACAGGTAGCTATTAGGCTCAGTGCATTAACATGAGATCTGGATTTTGTAGCTTGCTTCTCATGCAGATAGACCACCTCTGATCTGGAAGAGTGTCCTGTAACCTCTTTATTTTGACAGCTGGTGAGAGTGGGGCCCAGAGAGGTTTTGGGAGCTGCCTGGGGCCTCCAGCCAGTGGTGGCAGAGCTGGGCCTGAACCTGCCCCTTTCACTCTGGTGCTTTCTCTGCAGTATCCACTTCCGCCCCAAATCCCAGTGGGGGACCTTGCACATCTTTTGAGATTTAAGTCTCTCTGGTTTCTGCCACTCGGGAGCTCAGCAGGAGACCTTCTCGTCAGTGCAGGTCGATCGCAGGGGTGTCTCTGTCCAAGCTAAAACTTGGGGCTCTTTGCTCAGGACTCTTGCAGCTCTCAGCTTAGGACCCCCAAGGGTTTTTTCTCTTGAGTTTGGTTTTCTCCCCTTTCCTCTGCCTCCCGTGTCTCTCCCCACCTTGTGTTTCGAGTCCCTCATGGCTGCCCTGGCAGGGATGAGTGGAGGGGAAGCGGTGGAGTATTTATTTGAGTGTGGAGCTGGCTTCTCAGACCCTCTTTGGGTCGGTGCTGGTGGTTTGTGGCCCAGGTTGCTCGGCCTTGTGGTCTGAGGTCTGCAGGCCACACCCTGCCCTGGCCTCTCCCCAGGGGTGGGGGGTCGGCCACCTGGCACTCACGTGTGGAGTTCTACATCTGTTCCTGTGACCGGAGGAGAAAATAAAAACGCCACCCGATGGTGTGCCTATGGCTTGTGACCATTTCAAAGCTTAGTTTTCTTTGTGGTTTTGCTGGAGCCGGATAAGCTGTGGATTGGTCTTTAGCAGGCATCTGTGTATGAAAAGTCCCACACAGGGCGCCTTCTTCTACATGAGCTCATGTAAACTTCACAACATGTGAGGGGATGATCTCTCTGTCTTACAGATGAGGACACGAGACTTAGAGCCTTTTGCCAAGGGTTACTTTGTTCATTCAATAGGTAGTTACTGAACATCTGCTGTGTCCTGGGCCCCACCCTCAACTTGGCCTTGGTGGATAAGATTGACAAGGTCCCTGTTCTCAAACAGCTGAGAGCCCCTGGTGGTAGTGTGGGTGAGGTGGCTTGTGGAAGCAGGGGTTAGGGGCCATAAGAGAGGGTTAGGGTTTTAGCCCTTTGTACTCAAATGCTTTATATTGTACCCTGTTACCACCCTTGACCTTGTGTGCCTCCCTCTCCCCTGATGGGGATTATTAGCGCAGTTTATATATGGTTAAATATAGGCTCAGAGAGGCTGAGTGACTTGTCTAAGGTTGCACAGTAGATGAGCTGGAATAGACTCTAGATTGAGCCCTGTCATCCCATGCCTACCTGCGAATAATGTGGTCCTGCTTTCTTCTTCTTACTGCAACTAAAAAAAAAAATTGAGATACAATCAACACAGAGCATCGTATTATTTTTAGGCGTACAACAGTAATGTGTTTTTATCAAAATAAAAAAATAAGCAGTTTGCAGAAGAATATTCAGTCCTCCTGCTAGCATTTTGGTGACCTCTCAGACACATTAAAAAAAAAAATTCGAAGTTGTTAATAAGCAGAGGGGAAGCCCTGCACCTCATTTTGTAATCCGGATCCAGCAGGGTGGCACATCTGTGGTCTGAAAGCTAGGGGGTTTGGCTCTCTGCGACCTGGGGTTGGCCACGTCGTGGTCGTGTGCCACTGAGAGTTTGGGGGAAAAGCTCTTAAAAGAGAGCCCTCACATTTGTTGCCAACATTAACCGATAGTAATTTTTGACCCTTGCTCAAACTTTAGAAAGCAGAAGTCTGGAAATTCCGAGTTGAGCCACGGGCGACCGACCTCCTGGTACACATGAGCATGACTGTGACACGGGATCAGGGAGGGTGACGTGGCCCCAGGGCAGATGCCTTTGTAGTTTTCTTTAAAAACACAAGTCCACGGCATGCAGAGTCCTTCCTCATCCCTCACAGAGCTTTTGTGGGGGCTCTGAGCCTCTCTAGTTATGTGGTTCTGGCCATTAGTGGCCTTCTTGGGGGGATGCCTTGCAGCGAGTGGGCATTTGGGGGGACCTGTTGGAGGCCCTGACCACTGCATTCTCAGTTGCTTTTGTCACATTAGTTAAAGGACAAAGTGAAGGGGGCTGTGGTTTAGTCTTCGGCTCGTTCCTTTGGGGTCTGGAAGAACCCAGGCTGAACATCTTTGATAGTTATTTGCTCTTTGCCGCCAGACGCTGACCTGGGAGTGGTCTGGCACCTGGGTCCTTCTCCCACTGTCTTTACGTGGTGAATCATTGTCCCCACCCAGAATACTGTTGGGGGTGCAGGTGACTCCAAGAAACTCTGCTCAGTTGCTGCTGTCTCTTCTCAAAGAATCCTGAGCTGCCCCAGACTTCAGCCTCCCAGTGGCTCTTCTCTGCTTCTAGAAGACTCATCTGCTTGCCCGATGCTTCTTCAGGCCGGCAGCTCCCCATTTTATGGCAGCAACGGCTGTCACGGTCCAGAAGCTGTTTCAGTTTTGCCGATTAGTCTCTCGTGCATTTTGTGTTTGTGATGCGCAGGGCGCTGGAGGACTCCGAGCCTTTTATGCGTGTAACCTCACTCCATTTTCACCCAGATCTTGGGAGGCAGGTATTTTTATGGTCCCTATTTTACAACGAGGAAACGGAGGCCCGAGGAGAGAGTCCATCGCTGTGTTAGCTCACACGGCTGCCGATGCAGGACAGCCCTTCCCAAAGGAGCACAGTTCTGCTCTGGAATTAACCTTCTGGTCCTGAGGCAGGAGTTTTATTTTGAGGCTCCCTCGGCTTCCCCTGCTAAGCTTTCGAGTTGTGGGAGGGCCTCTCAGCCTGGGCACTGCCAATGTGGGGGGCCAGGTAAGTCTTTGTCGTGGGAGCTGACCTGTGCCTTGTAGGCGATGGGGCAGCACCTCTGGCTTGTGCCCACTAAATGCCAGCAGCACCCCTCCCCTGCCCCCTCCCCTGCCTCCCCTGCGCCTTGGGGACCACCAAAAATGTCTCTAGATGTTGCCAGATGTCCCCCGAGGAGACAAAACTGCACCCGAAGGGGAACCACCGAGTTCTGGTGACCATTTCAAACCCTAAACCCAGATGTGCGTACAGTGTGGGGAGACAGGAAGGTAGAACATTTAAAATCAGGCCTGTCTTAGAAAACCCAAAACTGGGGCTTTTAGGTACAGCCCTCTGTGTGGGAGGACAGACTGACAGCGGCCTTTATGTGGGGACAACCTTTCACAGTGAAATTTAAATTACACCACCTGCCTTTTGGAAGCCTCACTACAGAGCCTCCTGAAAATACTTTGTCTTGGGGAAAAATTGGTCTTACATTTATTGCAGTTTTGTGGTTAACAGCACTTTTTGTTGAAAAGAACCAGGTGAAACGGAGAAGGGCCTCCTTTGAGTCACTTTGGACGGTTGGAGCGCTTACAACAAGGGGCACATTCCTGTGCCTTTGGTAGAGCCCTTGGGGAACCCGCTTTTCAGGTTTCCTCGCCATTCTCCTGGGTCAGATGATTTGAGAAATGTGTGTTTTGTGGTGTGTGTACACAAGCCTGCATGAGTTTGTTTTCACACTCATTGCTGGCAAACCTGTCATGTTTTGTCAAATCTGATTTCTTTTCCTCCGTGTATAGCTTCTGTTTGTTCACACGTTTCTCCCTCAAAAGTGCTTCAGTGTCTGCAGTGTGCCAGGCTGTATCTGAAGCCTCTGGACTTTTATTTATTTCATTTCATTTCATTCCATTTTATTTATGAGAGAGAGAGAGAGAGAGAGAGAGAGAGAGCAAGCGCGAGCAGGGAAGGGGAAGAGGGAGAGGGAGACAGAGGATCTGAAGCAGGCTCTGTGCTCACAGCAGAAAGCCTGATGCCGGGCTCCAACTCACGAACCATGAAATCATGACCTGAGCCAAAGTCAGACGCTCCACCGACTGAGCTACCCAGGGGCCCCTATTCTTTTAAAGCATTGTGAATTGTATAATCTTCAGCATCTGTTCTAACCTTTTTAAAATTTTTATATTGCTGAGCATTTAATTCTTTATTTTTTTAAACATTTTTTTAATGTTTATTGTTTTTGAGAGAGAGAGAGAGAGAGAGAGTATGCATGCACAAGCAGAGGAGGGGCAGAGAGAGAGGGAGACACAGAATCCAAAGCAGGCTCCAGATTCTGAGCTGTCAGCACAGAGCCCGATGCGGGGCTCAAACCCACGAACTGTGAGATGATGACCTGAGCTGAAGTTGGACGCTGAAGCAACTGAGCCACCCAGGCGTCCCTCTTTTTTTTTTTTTTTTAATCTTCATTTATTCCGAGAGAGAGAGCATGAGCGGGGGAGTGGCAGAGAGAGAGGGAGAGAGAATCCCAAGCAGGCTCTGCACTGTCAGCGCGGAACCCCACGTAGGGCTTGAGCTCACAACTGTGACATCATGACCTGAGCCGAAATCAAGTCGGATGCTTGACCAACCGAGCCACCCAGGCACCCCTAGTTATTTGTGATATTTCAGTATTATAAGTGGCTGTCGCTTCAGTGCTGCTCTGCTTGTGACATTTGTGTGTGAGCATGTGTGTGTTTATGTGTGTGTGTGTGTGCCTGTGTGTGCAAACTCAGTCACAGCATCAAGGCTGTGTGCTGGGCCATTGGGATCCAGGCTTGAGCTGGAAGGTTCTTCTATGTGACTTCTAGGCTAAGTTGTAGTTTTCTTCCTTTTCATTTCATTTCTTTCTTTCCCTTCCTTCCTCCCTCTCTCCCTCCCCTTCCTTTCCTTTCCTTTCCTTTCCTTTCCTTTCCTTTCCTTTCCTTTCCTTTCCTTTCCTTTCCTTTCCTTTCTTTCCTTCCTTCCTTCCTTCCTTCCTTTCTTTTTTCTAGAAATTCGCTTGATCATATTTTCCTCTCTCTCATGGCATAAGGAAAATGGTGCTTCTGATGATAGTGCTTATCTGTGAATGTGGGAAAACCTGCTGCTGGTTTTCAGAGAGGGTTTCCAGGTCATGTGAGGTGGGTCTCAACTGGACATTATGCTAACAGTAACTGACAGCGGTTGGGCACTGACTGAACCAGCCACTGACCTAACTGCTTTGGATAACTAGTTTCATTTACTCCTCACATGGGCCCTGGGAAGCAGATGCCGTATCATCCCCATCTCGTAAAGGAGGGGACCGAGGCACGGGCCAAGAGCAGGTCTGGGATTTGAGGCCGAGCTTATACCCAGGGCCCCACCATGAGTTTGTGTCTTTTCTGCCACACAGTCCTGGGCCCTGGCCTTGGTATTCCGTGTGATTCATAGCGGGGGATGGTTTTGCCACCCACGGGGCATTTGCCAACATCAGGAGACGGTTTTGGTGTCATGACTGGGGGGGTGCAGAGGATTCTGAGGGTGTTATTGGCATCTAATGGGTAGAGGCTAGGATTGCTGGTAAGAGCCCCCACCGTGCAAGGACAGCTCACAACAGTGAACCCTCCAACCCCAGATCCCAGCAGTGTGGAGGCTGAGAGGTGCCGTTAGGCGAGACAGCCAAGAAAACGAAGAAGATGTGAGCTCCTCTTAGAGAGGCACCTGGGAAGGAGTGGAAGAAAGAGGTGCTTGTGAGTGAGACCTCTCCTTAGTTTCGTCGTCTTGCAAGACGACATGAACTTTGTGAGGCTCTGCTTCCTCATCTGAAAATCAGGAAATGATGCTTCTCTGGCATTTATTTTCAGCATGGATTCAGGAGTCAGACTCCTTGGGTTTGGATTCTAGTTCCCTCTATGAGTTTGAGCAAGTTACTTTAACTTTGCCAAGCTTCAGTTGCCTCATCAGTTAAACAGGCCAGTGACAGTTGTACTAAAATGTGTAATGAGAGTCAAATGCGTACCATATGAGCTGAGACATGGTGAGCACTTGATGAATCTTAGTGCCTTGAGAAAAGCAGTGATGGTGGGGGTGCTTAGCCAAGTAAGAAGGTCAAGTGTCTATGCTTCCTAAGGGCAGAGTTTTGTCTTGTCTTGGGCTCTCTCTCTAGTGTCTACAGTTGCCTGTAGGTTTGCCCCTGGATCCATCAAGGTGGGACTGAGTATAGAACGATGTGAAATAGCACATCTACAGTGATGCAAAGCTTGGCGTTTATTCCTGGTCTGTGATGTAATGGAGTCACGATTCAACTGTGAGTGGGTGTTGGGAGCAGAGATGGGCAATTTTCAGGTTCTTGAAACGTGGGAATATGGTTCCCTCAGGGCAGGCACTCGCCATTCCTGGCTTCAGCCTGGAATGTCGGCACTCATCACCCCAGCCCATGCGTCAGTGCCATAGCTGTGATGGCAAATCCCTCGGCACCTTGCCTACCCTGCCGCTCGACAAAGACTTGTGCTCTCTGGGTGGTGGAAGGGCCTCTGAGGCCGGGTGAGGCTGGCGATCTCACGTGTCTGCCTCCCTTCGCTGGCAGGAGGAGGAAGAGCCCAGCTCTGAAGGAGCGGGACGGATGGATGCGGGCAGTGGGGAAGAGCCTTGGGGAGTGTGTGTCAAGTGCACTTGCCGAGGGGGCTGGCTCCACATTGCTGGCCGTCAATGACACACCCTTCATGAGTCTCCCAGGTAACAGGGAAGTGCGACCGAAAATCTTACAACATAACAAAGACCTGGCGGCCCTGTAGAAACTAGTGATGGTTGACCCGCTGTACCATCTCACATCGCCTCACTTGATGCGGTGCTTCCTTTATACGGGGCCTGGGCCACCAGTCCACAGGGGCCTGGCAGCCACACACATGAGGGAAGTAGGCTGGGGGCACTGGGGATGAGTTGGAGAGGTCATGTCCCCCAGAAGTCAACCATTCCTGCAGCCCTGGCCCTTGTTGTTAAGCGAGAACTTGGCCCCGTGTTGCAGATCTTCTGATTTGTTTTTCCCCCCGCAGAAAAGCAGAAATTCTACTTTTATGGGAAACCTCTTTCAGGAAGGCCATAGCGTGGTACCTGGCACATGACGGGCACTCAACGGGTATCCCTCCAGAATGATCAGGACTTGCTCTGTGTGGATTAGGGATTCTCCGGTGGCAGTGGGCTGCATTTTTTGCCCGGCTGATTGCCTTTTGATACAACAGTGATTCTCAGAGTCCAGGAGGCCCCACATTCTCCTGACGGATCTCTGGGTTTAACATATACTCAACTTCTTGCTCTGCTTTCTCAGCCTCTGTGTCCCTCCCTCCCCCTAGTATGACAGCCACATCCTCTCTAGAATGTTTCTGGTGAATTCTGACCTTGGGAAGCTTGAGGGCTGGTCTTGTGATCAACGTGTGAAGTACAGTTGTCCCCCACCCCCAGCCACTGAAAGGGCCCCTGGGCTCCGTACTTCAAGGCAGATTAGCTTCCAAGGCCTGCTGACACATCCTTCTGTGGTTGCTTGCACAGGCCTTGGGGGTACGAGGGTTCCATTCCACCGGTAGGTCTCGGGGTCAGGTGACAGAGGTAGGTCCCTGAAGTCAGGTCCAGAAAAAGGCCACTGGGGCCAGCCTGTCTCTGCCCTGGGACACTGATCTCACAATCCAGCAGGATGCTGCTGGCTAGCTTGGCTCAGCCTTGCAGCATTGAAGACACAATGCATTTCAGTCCAAGGCGCTCTGCTCCCTTTCCGGGCGTCGGGAGAATGTTTTTCCAGCTCGGTTACTTGCTGGCATGCATAGGTCAACATACAAGGTGTTCTTGGAGAAACTGGAGCTGGATGTTGACTTTTGCTTCCTGGGATGTGTTCTGGGAGGAAGTGGGTTTTTAGGTTGTGGTGGGTATAGGATGTGGTCTGGAGTGATTAGTATCACACACTGTGGATGAAGTTAACAAGAATCATGGAGGTTTTTTTCCTTTTGTACTTTTGGGCTGAGGCTCCTTCAAAGGAGCTTGTGTATCAGAGATTCTGCATGTATTTTAAACATTTGTGTAGAACGTAGAGCATTCGGATTGCCTTGTTTTATGCACCAAGTATGTTTCTGGCAAGTGACTTGCTCAGTAAGACCTGGGTTTGACACTTAGTAGTTGTGTGAGCTCTAGCCAGGACACCGAACCTTGCTCTCCAGGGCTCGGATTCTGGAGGGTCAAAGGGGGAAGGAACAAAACTCATGGATCGTTGTAAGGGTTTACTGAGTTATTGCACGTAAAGCACTTTGTGTACGGTTCTTGGCACAGCGTAAGTATTTAGTAATGGTAGTTATTATCCTAATTATTAGAGAGGCAGCTTGGTAATAGTAATAATGGTGGTGATGACAGTTATTGGAGGCTTACTATTTGTCACTTATTCTTCCAAGTACTTTCTGTCAATTGACTCCTTTCATCCTCACAATAACCCACCAAGGTAGGTGCTGTCATAATCTCTGTTTTATAGATGATAAAACTCAGGCACAGAGAGGTTAAGTAACTTACCCAAAGTCACCCAGCTCCCACATATGAAAAGATGATGGACTGGAGAAACGTGGACTGAGTGGCATGTTTGCACGTCACCTCCTGACGGTGTGGCTTGTTGCAAACTACTGAAGTCTCAGCGTTGCCTTCTCAACTGTGAAATGGTGCCGGTGACCCAGTCCTTGCCCCCTGATCCCCCCCTTCATTGCCTAGTGTGGTGCTTGATGGTGGGTGTGTAGGACTCAGGCGGTGATTGACTGATGATGCCAGGAGAGTGTTATGAGGGCCCAATGAGTTGTGAATCTCTGGACAAAAGGTAGTTGTTATTTTAAATGCCCCGAGGTACTTACTGTTGGGGTTTAAACACAGGGCCTGTTTTTTAGATTTCTGAACCACTTAAGAGAGAGATACAAGTTAAGAAGGCACAGATCAAAATGTCACCTTTGTTACTGATAAAAGCTCGGTTGGAGGATGTGGCTTAGGTGTGGGGTGGCACGGGCTTCCTGATAGGACTGTTATTAGCCAGATGTACCCACCCAGTCTCGGGCCGCCTTGAGCACCCAGAGGCCACCTCATACGGCATGGTGAGTTGGCCTATAGCAGTGGCGCCCCCCGCACCGCCCCCAGGAAGCTTCTGGGTGCAGGAGCGGACCGCCAGAGCGAGATGAATCACCTCTGCCTGGAGGAAGTGCTGGGCGGCGAGGCAGGAGTTTTGAAGGAAAAATCCTTTTTTGGAGACCAGAAGTCGGGAAGAAGCTTACCAGCTACGATTACTGTTTAAAGAAATATCCCCCCTCCCCATAAAGCCCCCAACAACCAAACAGCCACTACCAGCTCACGATGCTACCCACGTTCCCCCCTGCGCCTTCCATGGCTGTTGCATCTTTCCACTTGCTCACACCCAAAGCCTTTGAGTCATCTTTGTTCCCTCAAGCCCCGTATCCGTCCATCTGCTAGTCTGTGGGCTCGACCCTCAAAGCAGATCCAGAATCCAACGACTTCTTCTGCCTGGCCAACTGACTAACCCGCTGGGGCAAGACGCCGTTCTCTTGTCTGGGTCCTCCTTGCTGCTCTCTTCACTTCTACCTCGGTGTTTTCTCAGTCTGTTCTCAATGAGGCAGCCAGAAGGAGCCTTTTGAAAACTGAAGTGCTTTAGGGGCCCCTGGGTGGCTCAGTCAGTTAGGCCTCCGATGTAGCTCAGATCATGATCTCACGGTTCGGGAGTTCGAGCCCCGCGTCGGGCTCTGTGCTGACGGCTCAGAGCCTGGAGACTGCTTCGGATTCTGTGTCTCCCTCTCTGTCCCTCCTCTGCTCGTGCTCTCTCTCTTTCTCTCTCAAAGCATAAATAAACATTAAAAAAGAAAAGCGAAATGCTTTACAAACTGAAAGACCACCTCCTTCCTCTGCTCCAAACACTGCCGTGATTCCTTGTTTCATCCAGACGAAAAGGCTGGGTTCTCCCAAGGGCCTGTCCATCTGGCCCCACAGCCCCCTGACCTCCTTACCTCCTCTCCCTCTACCCTCAGCCCTGCTGTCTCTGCACAGTCGCATACTCCTGCCTCACGGCTTTTCACTGCAGTTTTGCTCAGAACAGCCTCCCCAAGTCCTCACTTCCTCCAGCCTCCGAGAAGCCTGCCCTGACTTCCCCACACGTGTACAGCAGCGTGCCGGTGCTCCAGATGTTCCCTCCTCCGCTCTACTTTTTGCCCGAAGCACACATCACCTCCGATAGACTGTATTGCCCTTCCCGGACTTAAAATGTGGGCTCCCTGAGGAGTCCGACCTGTTTTGTTGACTGATGCCTCTCTAGCTTCTAAGGCGGTGCCTCTAGAGCAAAGAAGGTTCAGAAGATGGCCTTGTGATGGGAGACTGTGCCACGTGCACTTGGGCCAGAGCAGGAGCAAGACGCGTGCTGCCCTAGGCTCACGGGGCTGAGGTCTCGTGGGTGAAACGACAGCATACAACTTCTGTAGCCCTCGCGGTGCCAGGCGCTGCACCGAGTGCTTCCTCACGACCGCCTGACCAGGCAGCTCCTGTTACCATCTTCATTTTCCAGGTGAGGAAACTGAGGCAAAGGAAGGAGGAGTAATGGACCCTAGGTGACACATGTGACTTCAGCTGTAGGTGACCACTCCAAGAGCCTGCCCTTAACCACTGCACCTTCCTTCTGCCCCCACTAACACAAACCCGAATCACGGCAAGGAACGTGAGCCCAATTTCGGTTGAGGCTGTAAAGGAGCTTTGTGGCTGATTAATGGAGGGTTCTGGGAAGCCTTCTCTGTGGAAGGAAAGTTTTATAAAGTGAAGATGCCTGGTAAATGGATGATTGCCCCCCCAAATTAGCTTGTTTTTTGGGCTGACTATGATACATCAGGCTTTCAAAAGTAGAGGGGTGTGTGTGTGTGTGTGTGTGTGTGTGTGTGTGTGTGTATGTTTCTAAGTCTAAGAAGTAGATTTTTGATATTGGTAAAATTCAAAATGACTGGGGTTACCAAGAATTCAAGAGGTGGGTTAACGAGACAACGTTTGAATGCAATTTTATCCTTTGAAAAACATTTTTGAGAAGTCCTGTTTCTAACCAGGAAGCTTCCTGGTTCATGAAAACTCTCTTTCCCATTAAAGTATGTATGGTCTACTGTAAACAAAGATCGAGTTCCTGTGAGCTGCTTTCTCATAACTTATAGGAGCTATTTTTTTTTTAAAGGATCCAAGTTCATGTTGCCACACAAACAGCAAAATAAACCGGTATGTTCCAAGAACAAACATTTGCTTTACCCACCCACAACTTGGAAAGACGCAGGGTGGAAGGAGAAATCGGAAGCCAGGGAGGTAACGCCAGAATATTTTAGCGGCTCCTATTAATTTCAGTAAGCCTGGAAGAAGCTCATAAACCTTTTAATGTTTTCATTAGAACCACCAGCTCGGGGTGCCCGGGTGGCTCAGTCGGTTGAGCGTCTGACTTCGGCTCAGGTGATGATCTCACAGTTTGTGAGTTTGAGCCCCACGTTGGGCTCTGTGCTGACAGCTCGGAGCCTGGAGCCTGCTTCAGATTCTGTGTCTCCCTCTCTCTCTGGTCCTCCCCTGCTCACGCTGTCTCTCTGTCTGTTAAAAATAAACATTAAAAAAAAAAAAAAAAAAAGGAACAACCGGCTCAACAAACTTGTTAGGAAAAGTATGATTGTAGAGATTCACTGGGCACTTTATCTCTTGGGCAGCTGGGAGCCCCAGCCCCTTAACAAGGGAAGAGAACTTCTGCCCCTGCCTCTCTTCCTCATCCCCACTTTTGCAGAAGGGCTCTTGTGTTCTGTGCACCTAGTGGCTTCTCAGGGAGTCTCAGGAGGGGCAGAGGCTGCTCAGTGCTCCGCCTGCCCCCCAGGTGCCTTCCTCCCTGGAGGGGTGCGCGTGTGCCGGGCCCTGTCCTGGCTCCTCCCTCGCGTGGTCACTGCCAGTGTCGTTCTCAATTCCCGTCTCCTGTGTCCTTCCTGATGGAAGCCTGCTCCTCCCGGTCTCACTCCTCGTAGGGGTGGCCACGTGACCCTGTCCTGGCAAATGGTTGCACGTCGTCATCACTGGGGGAAGCTCCAGGGAAAGCCGTGTGTGCGTGTGTGTGTGCGTGTGTGTGTGTGTGTGTGTGTTGGCGGGATGGGGGGGGATAGACTCTGCTCTGCTCTCAGGGCCGTGTGCCCTTCTGACCCCAGTGTGGATGCTGTGCTTGGAGGTGTGACGTCCACAGCTGCTGCTGCTGCTAATCACAGTAATAACGACCGTGACACTGCGTCTGTGTGTCCAGGGCTCCTCCGAGCCCCTTTTATTAATGCATTTAAGATAGGTAATATGATGATCTCCATCGGATGGATGAGGAAACCGAGCAGAGGAAGGAGAGTGGACCCTCCCAGGGCCCCGCGCTGAGGGAGCGACAGGACCCTGGCACCAGAATTTGTATCCGTCACCTCTCTGTCATGCCGTCATGCCGCCTCTCACGAGAGTGCAGGTCCTGTCCCGAAAAATGGGAGCAGGAAGTAGCCTTGAGCAGCCCTGAGTGTCCTGGGCTGCCTGCTTCTGGAGTACTTGTTATTCGACAACAACGAATCCCTTACTTGTTACCAGTGGCTTTACACGAATTGATGGAAGCATTCCGTGTTGTGTGACTTTGGACGTGTTCCTGAACTTTTCTTCTCTTTAATTTTTTTTGAACACTTATTTACTTTTGAGGGAGAGACGGAGTGCAAGCGGGGGAGGAGCAGAGAGAGAGGGAGACACAGAATCCGAAACAGGCTCCAGGCTCCGAGCTGTCAGTACAGAGCCGGATGCGGGGCTTGAACCCACGAACCGTGAGTTCATGACCTGAGCCAAAGTCAGATGCTTAACTGACTGAGCCACCCAGGCGCCCCTTAACTTTTCTTTATTTTCGTCTTTTCATCTGTCAAATGGGGATAATAATGGCACCAACCGACGGGTTGTTTAGAAAAGCTCCGTTGTTACTGTCCTAGCATGTTATCGGCAACACTGGCAGGGAATTCATGTACTGATCTCCTACTTGGTACCAACCTCAATGAATATGGAGACAGAAATTGCCTGGGAGCGATGGGCAGGGTCCTGGGGGCAAGGAACTTAAAAAGAGAGAAGTATTGAATAGTAAGACCTTTCGTCCTTGGACAACTTTGTTTCTGAAGCACTTTTGCATACATGTGTCCCAATTTAGTCATCTCCTCCCAGCCAGATTTGCTAACAAGCACATCCCTAGGCAGAACTATTCCTTACCACCCTGGGGCTGATATTTGTGCCTAGACAGGTTGTCCATGTGTGTGCCCAGACGGATGCAGGGGCAGCGGGTTGGCATGAATTCTGGGCTACTAGCTGGGCAGAAATGAGCAGATTGACAGGCATGAATGAGGGGGTAGCAGAATGTCTTTGGTGTCATTTCCATTGTGAAAACCAGAGAACGGATGCCTTTATTTAAAAATCTGGCTTTGGAGAAGTTAAGCCGCAAGGAGAGAGGTTTTGTCTATTTTTGTTTATTTCTAAAATTGTGACTGGAACATAGTAGGTGCTCAGGAAATATTTGCTGACCGAGTAATGAAAGGAAGTTGGCCTTCCTTGCTGTGTTGTCACTGAAAATTCTGGTTTCCACACAAGGGGCAGTGTGCTGCATAGGCTGCCGGAGGGCGGCTGTTCATGGTTCCCTTACCAGTCTCTCCTGACAGGGCGAAGTACACATTTTTAAGCTACTTTTGCTCTGACTGATACACTTGGCTGCCTAACAAAAAGCCAGAGGAGAACTAAAATTTTTAGCATCATTCAAAATGCTTGCCATTCTTCTTGCTTTGCGAAATCGTGAGCCAGTTATTTAGAGTTCATATAAAGGTCAGAACTTGATCTGCAGGAAGGAGGTTCCCCTTGGTTTATGCAAGGGGGGACTTTTCCCCCCTTCTGTTTATTTTACCCAAACGCTTCTGTTTTTCTCCCAAGCTAAAATCTGGCATTTGTTGTAGAAAGTTTCTCAGCTTATGTGTGTTTTTTTTTTTTTTTTTTTTAAAAGAGCTCATGTGTTTAGCTTTGGTTGTGATTCTCAGTGATTTTTCTGCTGCCTAAGAGTTGATTTTCTGCTCCTTGAAAGGCCGGCTCTTAAAGTGGGAGCCCGAAGTTCACTTTCAGTTTTAGAGGGAACTTAAAAACCATTTCCCTAGGCCTTTTAAGTGCCTCTCCAGCTTGTGTTTCCTTCTGTTTTTAGTTGATACGGGGGGCAGGGTCTCTCAAAATACATGGTGCCCTCTCCCTACCCCTCCACCCGGTTTGTGGTGTGAGATTGAGTCCCCCTTGGTCCTTCATGTGTAATTCTTTTGTGGGGAGGAGGGTGGAGAAGGCCCTTGACCCCTGGCATTGTTGCGGCCCCTCCCCTGGGGAACTGGAGGTCTCTTTCCCTAAGGGCTGGGTTCATTCAGAAAGTGGGAAGGGTTAGAACTCTGGGGGGCAGGTACGAATGGGCTGAACACGAGGTGGAGACTGGGCTGAGGCCCAGAGACATTTTTGGCTGCAGGGTCAGTCCACTGCGGCCCAGGCGGCTACCCGGGCTTTGCCTGGTCGGGCAAGGTGGCTCGAGCCCTTCCTGCTCCACTGGGATCCTCAGAATGTTTTCCTTCACCTCAAGGGGTGGAGGATAAACCCTACCAGTCAGCCAGTTTAAAGGAGGAGGTGAGGGGCACCTGGGTGGCTCAGTAGGTTGAGCATCCGACTTCAGCTTAGGTCATGATGTCATGGTTTGTGGGTTCGAGCCCCACGTCGGGCTCTGTGCTGAGAGCTCAGAGCCTGGAGCCTGTTTCGGATTCTGTGTCTCCCTCTCTCTCTGCCCCCTCTGCTCTAAAAAATAAATAAACATTAAAAAAAAAAAAAAAAAAAAGGAGTTGCTGGGCACAGGGATTCTCTCCAGCCCCAGCAGGGCTTAGACCTGTTCTCCCAGCAGGCTTGGTTCTTTAGGCCTTTGCAGGCCTCCTGGCCCCTCAGGGAGGAGGGGTCCCTCCCAGGACCCCTTGTCCTACTCTGCATGCTTCTCGTCTTCGTTCTCTCTCCCTGTGGAACCCTCCAGTTTTTTCTCCATGACACAGATTTGCATTTCAAGTTCTCCTACAGCTGCACGTGTTTTTCCTGTTGGTAAACTGTTTATCTTCTGGTAGAGTTTAAACCTTTCAAAGCGAATGTCTTTCTGTGATGCTGTGACCTATTTGTATAGTGCATTACAGATTACAAAGCGCTTTCCTGCCTTGTCTTATGAGGAGCGGTGACAAGGGCAGACACCCAGGTAGCACTCACTGGGGGGATGGACTGTGTCCGAGAACCGTAGAGTGCTGCCTTGTACTCTTGCCGCCCCCTGTGCTGCTCTCACCCCTGTTACAAAGCGGGGAGAGCTGAGGCACAATGGCTAAAGGATACTCCCGAGGCCACATATCTGCCAGATGGAAAGCTGGGATTTTCACCCAGGCAGATGAGCTCCAAAATCCTGATGTTTTTAGCCACGATACCATACTGACCCTCGTAGTAGCAAAACAGGATTAGGATTTGCTGCTCTTCGTTCTCAAAATCAAAAACCAAATAAAAACCCAAACAAAACAAAAACCCAAAAACCTTCTCCTGAAAAACTTCGGAAGTAATCACCGCAGGAAAAGCTTAAATGATGTAGGTGCGTAAAAGCCGAGAGTGAGAATGCCCCCTTCCCCCCCCACCCCCTCGCCCCAGCCCGTGCCTGTGCTCCCGCTGCTCTCAGACAGACCAGAGTGTTAACAGGGGAGGTCCTTGCAGACCATCCATCTAGAATCATTATGTACTTTATACGTTAAGTATGAGAACATACACAATTACACTAACGGGACCTCACCATAGACCTGCAGGTGGTGGGAGGGAAGTGCAGGTGTTAAGTCTACTCAAGGGCACACGGTGACTTAGAAGGAGAATCTGGACTTGAACCCAGATCTCATCTCTTACTGTGACCAGCCTCATGGGGAACTAGCCAGAGGCTGGTTTCCTAAGAACTGTCCCGCTGTATTGTCGCCAGATGGTCTTTGACACAGTTGTGGGCACCTTCCAGGGTCATCATTAAAAAGGGAATAGGCTTCGGGCAAGAGCTGAATAATGCAAATCTTCAGTTTCGGTTTAGAAAATCCGAAACTTGCGGTGGGGATATAGAAAAAAAGGAAGTAGAATGATTGTCTTTCTCCCTCTTCTTTCTTCCAGAGAGAGAAGGGGTTTAGGAGGCCTCCTGGAAAACAGTCCAGGAGAGTCCTTTCCTGTGATAAAACCAACCCCTCCCCCTCCCCCAGGGTAATTACAGAGCCTGGGGCCTGGAACCGTCCTCACCAGTCTGAGGAGACACCATTCTGCAAACAATGGGGGGAAGGAAAGGAAGGCAATGCGTTTGCCAATGGTGCCGATGACTTCCTCAAATGCAAGGCTCAGGCTGTACTTAGAAAATCCCTGCTCTGAGGTCCCCCTGGTAGGACGTGCAGATAGGATTTGCTTTCACTCTCTGCGTCCTATTGTCCAGGGCAGAAAATTTCAGACTATGGATGGGCCCTCTGACTCTGAATTCATATGGAAGTTTGAAAGCAAAGGAATCTTAAGTCTAGGGAGCCTTTCTCTTTTTCTGGATTTGACTGATCAGGAAACAGTAATTATCCAAACCACAGCTCTGTACCAAGAGGCAAACCACAGGAAAAAGAAATCTGAACAAGTCAAGAAAATAGAGGTCCCGCAAAGCATGCTTCAATGTTTTCCTCAGAGGAGAGTCTCCTTAGTCGTGTTTTAAAGACTTTGGTCCAGTAAATATAGCTCTTCTGGCTTCCCATGCTGCAGCAGAGAAGCAGAAAGTTGGAGGGAATGGGGCAGTCAGGGTGGAGATCAGAGACCCTGGAAAAAGAAGAAGCACGTGTTTAAACACCTCTGTATCCCCCCCCCCCCCCCCCCAGGGAGACTTAGGTGCCCGGTTTCTAACAAGAGTGCAGAAGGCCTGGGAAATGTAATTCAGCCCGGTATGTAATATGAGTGGCTGCTGGTAATATGAGTGGGCATGGCCACAAGATTCAGTGATGATAAGGGTAATATTATTGTTATTAAATTTTTTTTAACGTTTGTTTATTTTTGAGAGAGAGAGAGAGACAGAGCACAAGCAGGGAAGAGGCAGAGGGAGAGGGAGACACAGAACCTGAAGCAGGCTCCAGGCTCTGAGCTGATAGCACAGAGCCCGATGTGGGGCTCGAACTCATGTACTGTGAGATCGTGACCTGAGCTGAAGTTGGACGCTTAACCGACCGAGCCACCCAGGCGCCCCTGTGAGGGTAATATTATTAAACTTAGAGTACAGTAGACCCTTGAACAAGGCAGGGTAATAGAGGCACTGACCCTCTCCCCTCTTTTAGTTGAAAACATGCCTATAAACTGAACTACTAATAGCCTACTGTTGACTGCAAGCCTTACTGATGACAGAAACAGCTGATCAGGACATGTTTTGTCTGTTATATGTATTGTATATTGTCTTCGTACAACAAAGTAAGCTAGAGAAAAGAAAATGTTACCAAGAAAATCACAGGGCAGGGGTGCTTGGGTGGCTCAGTCTGTTAAGCGCCCGACTGTTGATTTGGGCTCAGGTCATGATCTCATGGTTGTGAGATGGAGCCTGCTTGGGGTTCTCTCTCTTCCCTCTCCCTCTGCCCCTCTCCCATCCGCAAAAAGCACAGAGGAGAGAAGATACATTTACAGTGCCGTACTGTATTTATTGAAAAAAAATAAACCCCTGTGTAAGTGGACCTGCACAGTTCAAACCTGTGTTGTTCAAGGGTCAGCTGTACTCAGTTTAAGAAGACAAGAGGGTGTGTGATACATACGGATTTCCGTCATTTATTTCTCATTTGGAGAGGCAGTGCCAGGTTGATTGATTATTGATTGGATAGCTGGCCTCTTCCAGACAGCAGGCACTGCATACGCATTTCTTAGTCAGCTGGCACAGGTCGAGAAGCGGTCAGGTTGCTGAGGATGGGTGGGACAGACAAGGTCTGTCCGCAGGGAGTTTGCGCTTTAGTGGCGGTGAGAACGATGTCATTGGTGCAGAGGTGAGAGAGCTGAGGCAGGAGAGCCCAGAGCCAGGATGAGCTGGGCCGTGAAGCTGATTCCACCACTTGCCTGAGCAAGGGGTGCTGGCTGGGTCCCTCTCCTCCCTACTCTGCACTTTGCTCATGTGTGAAATGAGGACCATGAAAGTTCCTCCCCGTGGAGCTCTCCCAGGAAGATTCAGCAAGAAAAGGCAAGGAAACTGCCTTTGCACACAGCCTGGCATATCCCGATAGCAGATAGCCGCTGGCTGTCTTCTTATTTTTATTCTCCTTCACATTCCCAATCTGCCCCATGGGGAACTCCAGGACGCTTTCTCGAGAGGAAGGGATCTTTGAACCCAATGGGGAAGTCATCGTAGTAGGTGCAAAAGAGGTGCCACCAGGTGAGAATAATTCCAAAGGGCTGTGATGAAAAGTGTGTTGACAGTTAATTTGTCTTTGTGGAATGCCATATGGCCTGAGGACGGTGGGAAAATGCAACTTGACTGTGTAATACTTTGATGTTGGACCCAGGTCGCCATTAATGGTGCCAAGTGGGAACACAATCAGTTGGAGCATAGATTCTTGATGGGAAATTGGTGCTGTGGGAGAAATGCTGTTTAGTTGGAATCATGAGTGGAGATTATTCCTGGAGTCATCCCGAAATATGGGGCACAAAGTGGTACTTACCTGTCAACGTTGGGGAATACCTCCATTTCTCAGTAAGCCTCCCTCAGCTAGTTACTCTTCCGTGGTTGAAAAAGGTACCGTCTGTTACTGAGCATCAGGGAAAATATTATATTTAGGGGCTCCACAGAATGGAAAGTCTACGTCCTGAAATGTTGTATCACTAGAAGGGTGGTGAGAAACGGTGCATGGGACTTGGGACTTACTGAGGGAACAGCAGATTTGGGTCTCCCAGCTCAGGCTCACTCTCTCATAATGTGGAGCAGCGGCGCTATTTAAATTATTTTTCTTTCACTTCTTCCCTCCCTTTGGCAGGTAGAGTTTAATTCACTTAAGGAAGAAGCTTATATGATGGGACCTCCACGCCGTTTTGATTTTGCCACTGCGGGTAATCTGATTTTAAACAGGAATATGTCATTGCTCAGAGTTTTTGTTTTTATGTGTTACTCTTTGTGGAAAATTTCTTGATGTATACCTCATTATTTACCCCCTGGCAATTCACCAATAGCAGCAAATCTCATTCGTTGTTATTGTTTGGAGGAGCAGACTATTCTTATATTTTTCAATTAAAAGTGGCTTTGACGTTTTCAACCGCAGAGGGAAATTTGATGAGTTAGTGTGATAGGATAGCTGGTCTGAATGTCACGTGATTGTGCTAATTGCCGTAGCAATAATGTGTATTATTACCTGTTTTCGGGGGGGGGGGGTAGGGGGACTTGGTTTCCCTGAGATTTCATAATTCTTAGTTCACTAGCACTGCAGACAAGTTAATAGAACAGTTAGAGAATTTGCCATTCACCTTTCTTCCAGTGTGGAGAGTCTTCTACAAGGTTCTGTATGGATGTACCAGGTCATAATAGCGAGGGCTAGAGCTCAATTGAGCTCTTTCTACAAAACAGTGTGAGAAATACCAGCGGAGGTGGCAGTGAAGCATCAAACCACTAGGTCCTTGGTACTGTGCTTAGTACTGGGGTGACTTTTAAAAATAATCCTGACAACCACCCGAATAGAGAGAACGCTACATTTGCAGGTGAGGAAACGCACAGAGAAGGTTGGCAGTTTTAACCTAGAGGGGTCTAATTCAACAGCCAAATGTTTTATGTGACTTTTTCTGATCTGGCCTTCTAAACATGGTGTCCTGTGACTCCTGGTGCGTGAGATGATTATAGATGCAACCCTGATGAGTATTTATTTATTTATTAAAAAACTTTTTTAAAAATTAGTTTTCTTTATTTTTGAGAGGCAGAGAGAGACGGAGCACAAGTGGGGGAGGGGCAGAGAGAGAGGGAGACACAGAACCCGAAGCAGGCTCCAGGCTCCAGGCTCCGAGCTGTCAGCACAGAGCCCGACGTGGGGCCCGAACTCACGAACCGTGAGATCATGACCTGAGCCGAAGTCGGATGCTCAACCGACTGAGCCACCCAGGTGCCCCGAGTATGCATTTTAATAGTCACTTGTCTTAATATGTATTAGGGAAAAACCATAGAGCAGCGAACCTCATGGTTTTTTGGATCGTATCACATAGGGTGAAGCTAAATTCATTTCAGTAAAATGTGTAAGAAAAATATTAAACTGATAAAATGTGGGTGGTTTGTGACTGTGGCCAACACAATGGTGGTGGTACCTGACGCCCAAGTAATTTCAGGGATGGATCTGTTCGCAGATGCCAGTGTTTTGTTGATGTGTGCTGCTGATCAGGGCCCTTACAGCCGGCGGGGGATGTCTCCTTTTGCCTGCACATTCTGTTTGGTCCTCCTGGAGTCACACGCTGGGAACCTGCATGCGTCTTTCTCATTCTCTCTGGTATCTTCTTCTGCAGGTTAAACATCCCCAGCCATCTCCACCATTCCCCGCGTGCCTCGGTCAGTCCTGCCCTAGTCCTTCCTTACTGACAGTATCTGTCCTAATGTGGGCATCCCACATGAGGTCGTATTTCCTCCTGCGATCTTGGGCCATATGACCTCCCTTCCGTTTCCCCATCTCTTGCTGTTTTTCTCATGAGCCACTCACCTCTGTTTTCTCATCTGTAAGATGGAGCGATAGCCTGTCTGGAAAGCGCTTCACAAAGTGTTTATAGTACACAGACCACTGTTGCTGCTGGCAAGTCACTTTGCGGCTCGTGGGTCATATTCTCTGATTATGGCTTGTTCGATAGGAAATAGTCAACTGTGACTTGAAAATGGACAGATTTAGGACTTTGGGCCTCATAGCGAAAGGACCCCTTCCCAATTCCCTTTATCAGTTTTTCCTCTCAAAAAAAAAAAAAAAAAGATGTTTTACATCTTTTCACTTTCGAGTTCAGTTTCTCTCTTCTGCTTTTTTTGGGGTGATGGTTAAAGTTACTTGAAAAAAAATTTTATGTGCATGTGCTATAACCTAAACCTACGTAGCTGAATGTGTCTAAAAGGTTTTCCTCGTATTTTTAGTTGACCCGTTCACTTTATAAGTCATTAGGACATTATAGTTAAGACGCTTGCAGCATTTTATGTATGTTTTACACAGCAAAATGATACTTAACAGCATATTAAATTTTTTTTAAACTATAGAGTGAAATGTTATCCAAATTTTAAAAACTAGGGAAAAAAGTGTTTAAAGTACTTTAAATTTGAGAACTTGAGGTATCTTCATGTGTTCTGTGTTATCAGTTTATATTAGTAGTGGTAACGATTTCAGCTAACATGTTGGAACATGGGACTAATTTGTGCAGAAGTATATTTAGAGCCCTTTTTTTAATAGTTTTTTGTTAATGTTTATTTTTGAGAGAGAGAGAGAGAGAGCACGTGTGCATGCCTGCGAGAGCAGGAGTGGGGCAGAGAGAGAGGGAAGATGTGAAGCAGGCTCCTCACTGACAGTAGAGAGAGCCCCGTGTGGGGCTCGAACTCACAAACCACCAGACCATGACTTGAGCCAAAGCCTGATCCGTAACCGACTGAGCTACCCAGATGCCCTAGAGCCTTTTACTCAATTAGAATTACTCATATCATGTTTGGATTTGTAATTATCCGGCATGGGCCCAAATTAATATACAGTGTTTAGAGTCTAGGCAACAATGCATTGGGTAAGCTGGCATCCTTTAATTGTTGTAGGATCTCTGAATTTGAGCAAAGTGTGCTAACTTTTCTGAGCCTTAGTCTCCTCATGCATCGAATGGAATAATTAGACCTTTCTCCTTGTAACTTAGTAGGGTGTTAGTCAAGGTAATGTGAAAAGGATCTGTCATTGTACCAATGCAGTTCGGGCAAAACCATGTTTGGTATGAATGTCCCCATCCTGGAGGCTTTGAACCTTAGGTCTTAGGTTAGTGCTTCACAGGTTTTTTGACCCTCTTGTTTGATGTTCTCTGAAGTGCACTGTGGTGTAGTTTTTAGGTATTTTTGAGAATACTAAAGCACTTGCCAAAATAATTGACGAGTCTGTGGAATGTCACCATATTAGGCCTAGGAGTCAGTGCTCTCAGCGAGGGATTGCTCAGGGATTGCTATCAGACCGGATTTTCTTTGCTGATAGGGAAGTTTGTGAGAGCATATCATACCAGATGAGGTGTTAGCTTAAGGAGGAGAACAAAAAAAAGGATACTGGCGACTTCTTGAATCTCCAAGATTCTCTGGTCCTTGTTTAGAACTCGCAGCTGTCTTTTAGCCTCTTATGCCTTTTCCAGAATACTCGAATATTTTGATGTATGGTGATATCCCTTACCTGCTCCAAAGCCCTTGGTGGCTGCTGCTTTCTGCACGTTTTACTTTGGCCTCCAAGTTCCTTACTGTGGCTCCTTTCCCAGCCTCACTCCTCTACACATAGGTCATGTTCTCCTTACTGTTTTCCAGCCTACTGTTTCCTCTGCGAGTGCCGGGGGTTGGGGCCTTCTGCATGGAATACTCTTTCTTCCCAGCTGTATCTACTAAAGTCTTGGTCATCTGGTTTGTTCCTGAAACCTTTCACGGTCTTTCCTCAATCCCAAGCAGGCATGCTTTTTCTCTTCTTGGGACTACTCTGTGGGAAGAGCATGGTGGCTTGACCTGGATTCAAATTTCGACCCGTGAGTTTCCCTGAGTAATGATCTCGGGTGGGTCAGTTCACGTGCTTACAGCCTTAAAACACCCAAATTCAATGAAACAGGACAGCCGGAGTGCTTCACACAGGGCCTGGACTTAGGTTCTCGCCCAGCATTGGTGTCTTACTTTTTCTTTCCCTGATGGTTTTTACATTTGCTCTTGCGTTAGACTATTTTTTTTTTTATCATGTCTTGTTTTAATAAATTATAATCTTATGGAGGAAGACTGTATCTTTTCTTTGTTTCTCAAAGAGTGCCTATCACAGTGCATTCACAGAAATGGGTGTTTTGCTGATCTCCGTAGATTCAAGTGGTTCTGGAGTCATTCTGGTTAGGGGATGGTATTGGAGAGCTCTTGTGTTCAAAGGGCCTACTTCCCCTTTTTCATCCTTGTATTTCTGTCTTCTCCCTATCTTTTAGCTTCCATTTTTACTTCCTTTAGTACTGAGAAAGAGCCAAGCTCACTTCAAAGACTTGACTTCAAAGCCCCTTTGGCCGAGAATTGCTCGCCGCAGAAGCCTATAGGAGTTGGCGTCAATGGAAGACCTTGTGTTGGTTGCATTTAAAAGTTTTTTGGGACTTCTATTTTTATAATCCTTTTAAAGGGGAAAGGGGGGAGGGTTACAGAAACATCTGCTTCTTAAAAAAAAAAAAATCAAACATAAGCCAGCATGAGTCCAAAAAAAGTTGAGATCTCTTAAAAGAAAAAAAAAGTGATTTTCTAATTGGTGGAAATGAGTAAGTCTTTTTTCTCAAAAAAGTTACTTTTGCCGTTTTGTCCTAGTTACAAGGGCTTGGGACAGAAATATAGTCTTAACTCCTGTGCAACGTTTTCCAAGATGGCTCCAAGACGGTTGCAGGTTACGTAGCCGAAAACAGGGTTTGGGCCTAGGGAGACCTCACACTCATCTCTCCTTTGAGCCGTGCGTGTGGGCCGAAGGAGAGGGCAGAGATTACAGAGCAGTGATGTCCCACCATGGACACTTTGATGCTCTTGTTTGTTGACTTTTTGAGGCTTGGAGTGAGGGACTCTTCCAGGAATGGGAAGTGGAACCCTCCTGCTTTCTATGGTAGTCCCAGATATATTTACTGAAGGCCTACTGTGTTTCAGCACCTTGCCAAACCTCCCTGACAGCCTTAGTGCGCAGGCTCCTGGGCCAAGCTCTTCATGATTTCACTTCTGCCACCCGACTAGTCATACCCCCTCTGCTCCAGCCCGAGACTTTGTGCGAATCTTTCCAGCGTGCTCCCAAACCCTTATGTCTTATTGGCCTGATGAATCCTCACTCTCCTGGTTTAAGGGTTAATCCTTTATAGAACCTTCCCCCAATTTCCCCTCAGCTGGCTGCTTTGTTCTCAAATATGACCTGGGAACATCAATTAGGATGTTTATTTTATTCTTCGGTAATTATCTATTTACACTTCTCTCTTTGCAAATTGCAAGTCTTTTGAGGGTTCAATGAATGGAATAAACAAGTGCTGTAGGAATTGAAACCAGGTGGAGGTTAGGTTATCCGGGAGAGATCTGACTCAAATCTGTAAAGATTTGATACAGTTTGTTCGCAAAATGTAAGGGGATGGGCTGAGGCAGTTCAGGCTGTGAAGAGACAAGGGTGGGAAAACATCTTTGAGTCCAATGGAGACAGGCCTCAAATGGCAGTCAAGATGTTCGGCCATTTTTACCAGGGGGAATGAGATGATTAAAGCAGAATTCTTAGGAAGCTCTGCCTGGGTAGTAGTGAGCAAGACGGATTTAAGGGGTAGTAAGGGGGGACCAGGAAGGCCAGGTAGGAGAAGATTGCTGAGGTCTGGGAATGAGGCAACAAGGGTGCAGAATCTGGCGTCACCCGACTATGTTCTGCCACCTGTTTCTGTACAGAGAGCTAAGAAAATATGTTGTGACGTGTGGAAATTATATGCGATTCAGATGTCAGTGTCCATGAATAAGGTTTTGTTGGAACACAGCCATGCTTATTCATTTACATATTGTCTGTGGCTGCTTTCACACACTCTCATCAGCCTTGAGGAGTTGCAACAGAGACTGTGTGGCCTGCAGAGGTGAAAGTATTTACTCTCTGGCCCTTTACAGAGTAAGGTTGCTGACCCTGGGGTTGGGCCAACCAGGGTGAGTAAGGATGTGAATGGGGAGGAAGGGACAGGCAGGGTCAAGGGACAGTTCAGAGGAAGAAGCAGTGGAGGAGAGTTTTTCCAAGTCATTGCTCTTCCCTTCTTCTGTGTAATTCCATGTCTTGGGGGTGGTGCTCTAGATGGGGCATCGTTAGGGCAGCGGGGTGTGGAAGTGCAAAAGGGTTGTGCTTTCATGATGCACACATCCTGGGCCCATCTGGGTGGTTCCAAGTCCAATGTGGGCTCCTTGTGCCTTGACCAGGGACAGCTTGCCGGCTCCTAGGGGCGGGACAAGATGGGGGTGAGGCCAAAGGGTCCACATCTGACTGAGAGCTTTTGGGGGCGACTGTGTTCTACAGAGAGGACAGGAGTGGTGGAGGGGCTTTCAAGGAGGCCGCCTTCTACCCCCTGCAGCTTCCCAAGGGTGTGTTTGTGCGTGACCTGGGCAGTTGGGAGCTCTTTGTGGCTGGTGTTGACACATCGTTTCCCTGCCTTTGGGGCCCAGAGAGGAAGCTGATGACTCCCTTTAGCCTAAGTGAGGAGAAGGCTGGTAGGCCAACTTCCCTGCTGTCCTGTGTCTGCCTGGGGGCAAGTGTCACCCACGGAGCTCTTTGAGGATGAACAGATACAAAGAAGGAGCGTGGGGTGAGAGGGAGGTCCGAGGGAAAACAAAATAGCCTGAGGCATGTCCCCAGTGAGGGAAAAGGCATGACTTTCACCCAGCCTTAGGAATGCCAGATGGGCATCTCAGGCGCCATGAGTCAGAGACGACATGCCCATCGGTCCAGGACAGATCCTGGGGACTGACCGACCATTACCACTTCTGGAAAAATGTTCGTTGTCAGAGGAAACTTTGGGAGGGTCTGGTCTAAGCCTCTTGTTTTATCGGTGAGAAACCTGAGGCCCCAGATGGACGGATTTACCAGACCTGGTTGCTGATGGAAGTGGGGTTTAATTTCAGGCCTTTTAGGATTATTGCTGAGCAATTCCTAACTTTTTTGAACGTGTGTCACGTGCCAGAGGCTTTATATGCATCTTTAGCCTTCCTGACGACGTTGGGAAGTAGCTACTGTCCCTATTTTATAGATTGGGAAGGTGAGGCTTGGAAAGGCTGATTTGCCCATGACCCAATAATGGCAAATGGCAATTAGACCTTCGTCAGCCTCACTCCAGGCCCTGTGTTCTTAAGCAATAGGTGTACGTATAGCATACAGCTGAGCTGCTTCCTAGCTCCTGTTCCCAGAGTGTCCGCTCCATTGTCTGTTTCTGTTCATCCACTAAATGTGTACCGAGTACTTGTGAGATGTCAGGAGGATACCGGGTTAGGTGAGGACACGCAGGATATACCATCTTGGTTTTGGCCAAGCCAAGGGGAATGCCAAAGCCAGCCAGGGTAGGGAATGATTGTTGCATGGCGTCCCCCTTCCCACCCTCCTGGCCTCAGCTCCAAGATCCCCTTGTCTGCGAAGCCGCCCCTGACCCCTCAGGCAGGTTGATTTCTCCCACTTTGGGGCTCCCACAGTGCCCCATGCTCTGTCTTTTAGCACTCACAGTGTACTGTGTCTTCCGGGGACTCTCAGGCTAAGAGCGTGTGTATTTATCTTCGTCCCGCCATCCATGAGCACAGTGCTCAGCATCTTGGGGCACTTGGCAAGTGCTGAGTGAATGAATGAATAGATGAATGAATGCAAACTCAACTGTCAGTGGTGCTCTGACTTTACTTTGCAAATGAATCACTGGAGGCACTAGTTAAAGATTCAAGCTCCCGAGTTCTACCCCTTGGCGATTACCCCTAGATTTGAGAGAGGACCCCAGATTCTGAAGTTCCCTGCGGCACCCAGGTGTTTGTGATGCAGGTGGTCTACAAGCCACACTTGGAGCAACTCTGGCACAGGTGCCAAGCTTTCTGGACTAGAGACAGGAACCAGACCTTAAAAATAGCACTCCATTCATCTGCTTGTGCTGAGACGCCAAGTGCCCCCTCCTGCTGGTGACAGGTCCGGATGTGGGCCAGTTCTCAGCCCAGGGAAAATGAACAGTGTCTTCTCCGTGGCGTCCAGAACAGTCTGAGTCAGTGGAATGTGCCGGCCAGTCAGGCAGAAGGGAACTTCTACTTCTTTTTTAAACCTTGGTGGGAACTGTGTTGGCAAGGCAAACCAGGAGGAGAGGAAGCACGATGGGGGTTTGGGGTTGGCCGACGTCGGAGGGCTGGCTGTACTTTGGGTGGCCACCGAGGGCCATTGCTATATATGCCCCTTTCCTCTTGAAATAGTCACTTCCCCGGCTGGGGTGTGTGTTGCTTGGCCGCCACAAATACATGGCCGTTGTTCAAGGAGGCCTCCTGGGATGTTAAAAAGAGAGAACGGGGCTGGGCTTGGGCCAGGGCTTTCTCTGGAAGACAAGAGAGCTGGCTTTGCCCCTGTCACACCTCTGACTCATTGTAAGATTCAGAGGGAGTGGCTCTGGGGCCTTAGGCTGGCTTTTCCATCTGTAGAATGAGGTGGGGGGTGATGGGGCAGAGTAATAAAGCTTGTTTCTTCTCCTGAAAGGGTGTTTCGAGGCCAGGATTGAACACAGGGACTCTGTTGTGGGTCTGAAGCTACTGATGGAGGCGCAGGAAGCTCGAATTTTGGTGTTAACTCTTTTAGGGTACGTGAGTCGAATGGTGCCAGGTCTCCTGGTTTTCTGTGATGACAGGCCACTAGAGTATCAGCTCCCGGAGGCAGAAGGCAGGGACATGGTCTTTCTTTCTTCTTCATCTCTGGGTCCCTGCCGCTGAGCCCTGGGCTTGGCACACAGTAAGCCTCCATAAATATTTATAGAGCTAATAGCCACAAACACTTGGTGCCTACTAGGTAGGCATCAGGCCCCATATCTCTCTTGTCTTCTTCACAGATGGGCTGTTTCAGAAGGGGGACATGATGAGCAGGACGTTTTTGAAGGAAGAAGCCAAGCTCATACCTCTGTTTTCACCATTTTACCTCTTTCCTCTTCCTTCCATGTAGGACTATCAGAAGTGAAGGAAATGGCACAAATCTTTATGATGGAACGAACCATACTAAGGAGTCAGGGGACCGGGGTTCAAGTTGTGAGTTACCACTTCCTCGGCACGTCGCTTATTAACCTCTCCCAGGCTCCGTGTCCTCATCCGTCAAAGAGATGGCTGATACCCACCCAGGCCACCTCTCAAGGACCCGCGTGAGGCTCACGCAAGACAGTGTATGGGAATGTGCCGTAGTTGCAGGGGGAGGGGGCTGCCGAAGTGATGGTGCGTGTAAACAGGGAGGGGTGGAAGCCTCTGGGTGAAAGGAATCTAGCCTCAGTGGTGAGCTCTCGACTCTTCTACGGCAGGTCACCCCTCCCCCGCCCCTGCCCGTGTCCGCAAGTATTTTGGTATTAAGAAAACACCCCCTATTTTATTGTGAAACCCTTAAATTAGTGACTCCCAGGCTGGCTGAATTAGGTTTGCCAGGGAAACCACATGCCCCTGTGCACATGTCTGCACAGGGCTTCGTCTTTCCCCTAGTGCTTGGCACGCCCTGACATTCTAGTGTACGTTTACTTGTGTGTGTGTGTGTGTGTGTGTGTGTGTGTGTGTGTGTGGCCGTGGCCTCCCGCCCCCAAGAGAATGTGAGCCACACCAGGGCAGGGGTCTGTTTTGTGCACTGTGAAATTCCCAGCACCTGGAGCAGTTTCTGGCACATAGTGGGCGCCCAGTAAATATCTGGGTGAATAAATGAGTGAATGAATCCTCACATTCAGCAGATGTGAACTTCTTTGACTTTAGTCTCAGCTGGTGTTTCTCAAAGAGTGTTCCTAGGACCTCTGGGGGTTCCTGAGACCCTTCCAGGGGTCTGTGCAGTCAGAACTACTGTCCTAATGAGACTGTTATCTGTCTTTTCCTTTTCATTCTCTCATGAGTGCAAGTCCTAGTGAACCAGTATTTTCCAAGGAAGCAATGCATGATGGATGGCACAGAGCCATGCAGGGGGAAAAAGAACTGTTCCAAGTGCGATGGATGGAAAGGCCCCTCGCTTTTCACACGACAGAACGTGAAAAATCACGGACGCAGTTTTAGATTCTACAGTGCAGCCAGCTTTTCAAAAAACGACCTACCATTTGTCCAGTTTTGGTGTGGTGTCAAAGAAAATTAGACAGATTACTGAAAAGTCTATGAAAATATTCCCTTTTCCGACTACATGTGTGTGCGAGGCCAGGATTTCTTCAAAGACTGCAGGCCCCGAGACCATCTTATCGTAGAGCGAATGAGGAAGCACAGTGAGAAATTAGCTGTGTCTTACTCGGCCAGACATTAAAGAGCTTGGCAAAAATCTCAAATGATGCCACTCCTCTCACCAGTTCCTTTCCATACTGGAAGATATGTTCCATAAATGTTGTTTTGTTAACAGATAATGGGTTTATTATGAACAAAAGTTCTTTGGGGTCCTCAGTAAGTTTTAAGACCATCAAGAGTCTTGAGCCCAAACGGTTTAGGAGGCCCGGTTTAGGCCGGAGCCCCGCAGGCCATAGAAGGGGCTGTGTCGACCCCGCAGCTCACACCAGGATTCCTTTCCAGGCAGGTGACTGCTGTTTACAGAGCATCCCTGTGTCAGGAGCTGCCTGTCAGAATGACATGCTTGCCTTCTAGTTGCATGGCTCTGGGCACGTTGTGTCTCCCTGGGCCTTGCGCTTCTGATTTCTTAAAATTGGGCTTGGGAGGGATGCTCAGTCCCCACCCCACCTGAGGGTGCCTCAGTCAGTCAAAGGTCCTACTCTTAGTTTCAGCTCAGGTCGTGATCTCACGGTTTGTGAGTTTGAGCCCCGCATCGGCCTCTGTGCTGACTGTGCGGAGCCTGCTTGGGATTCTCTCTCAACCTCTCTCTCTGCCCCTCCCCTGCTCATGTGCTCTCTCTCTCTCTCTCTCTCTGTCTAAATAGATAAACTGAAAAACAAAATAAAAAAGAATTGGGCCTGGGGACTGGGTCTGAAATATGTCTTCCTGACATATTTATGTTTAATTTTTGAACCCTTCTCCGCGTGTCAGCTCTGTTCCCCCTTCTGAAAGAGATGGGTGAGATGCGACACAGTGATGGGTTCCAGGGAAGTGATGGGGCTTGAAGCTGGACGGGGTCAGCCTGTGAGGGAGCGGGGACTACTGCATCTTACAGGTGGCAAGCTGAGGCTTGGACCCAAGGCAAGTGACATTGGTGGAGGTTCAATTATCTTGGGTCTGGGTCCCAGACTGTCTCCAGCCTCTAGCCTTACCTCATGGTCTGTGATGACGGCACTGACCTCACATGGGGCCTTTCCTGGGATTTATTGAGCAACTGAGGTCAGTGGCCTGGGGCCACCTGTCCTTCCTGACCAGCCAGTGACTCTGCAGGAAGACACTGTGCGTGTGTGTTTGTTTTCATTGCTCCTGTATGACTTCCTGCTGTCTTCTCAGTGCAACAACGCTTTCAGAAAAAGACTCTGTATTTCCCCACGTTGAGCCATGAAATACGTTGAAATCTGGTTTTTTCCCCCTCCAGTCTGAAAATATTTCCCTACCATGATGCCCCCAGAGAATTGTACACCTTATAGAAAATGGGCAGAAGTTGGGTATGGAGAATTACATGAACCAGTGCACCCCAAGCACTGATTACCTTGTTGCCTGCAGAGCAAGAGCAGTAATAAAATTAAAGTCATACATGATTATCATGGTCAGTGCTGTTTCTCTTTAACAACTAAAAAAGTTTTTGTTTTTTTTTTAATTTTTTTTTTTTTCAACGTTTATTTATTTTTGGGACAGAGAGAGACAGAGCATGAACGGGGGAGGGGCAGAGAGAGAGGGAGACACAGAATCGGAAACAGGCTCCAGGCTCTGAGCCATCAGCCCAGAGCCCGACGCGGGGCTCGAACTCACGGACCGCGAGATCGTGACCTGGCTGAAGTCGGACGCTTAACCGACTGCGCCACCCAGGCGCCCCTAAAAAAGTTTTTTTTTAAATGTTTATTTTTTGAGAGAGACAGAGTGTGAGTGGGGGAGGGGCAGAGAGAGAGGGAGACACAGAATCTGAAACAGGTTCCAGGCTCTGAGCTGTCAGCACAGAGCCCGACACGGGGCTCGAACCCACAAACCATGAGATCACTAGCTGAGCTGAAGTTGAGTGCTCAACTGACTGAGCCAACAAGGCGTCCCCTTAGCAATTTTGATAGTTGATTTGTACATCCCATTCTGCCAGTTTTTTTCTGCAACTAAAATGCGTTGAATTCTAGTGTGCCAGGCAAAGTGATGAATTTTCTGTCCTGTGATGAATGTGGTTAGAAATGCATAGGACTTAAGTTCCCAAACATTGGCCTACAGATGGGTGCAGAGCTTGTGCAAAGTTCCTAACTGTCCATGTTAAAAAGAGAAACTCTCTCCCCCTCCTCCACTTGTGCTCTCTCTCTCTCTCTCTCTCTGAAAAAACAAACTTAAAAATAAAAAGAGAAAAATAAGGATAACCCCCTGAGATTCTCATGACACTAATTCAGTTCAAAGGACCATCGTTTCATCAGAATATATCCTTCCCATCTTTTTATGGGGAAAGTGTTTCCTTTTGTGTAAGAAGAATGATAGTAGGTAGTAAGTACCCTTTATTTGGAAAAGTAAAAAGTTGTAACCCTTTGGTTGACCCTTAATGTTTTGGGTGTGTAATGTTTGAAACTGCATTGATCTGTGAAATCCAAAAACCTGGTAGATAAAACCATAAACTGTCACAGTTAGAGGGGCCTGAGCAAAGAGCCCAGAATGTGCCCCTCATTTTACAGGCAGGGGCCTAAGACTCCGAGAAAGCATGTGACTTGCCCAGTGTCCCACAGCAAATCTGAGGTGAGTCAAGGCTAAGACCCAGAAAGGATGGCTGTGAGCTTCGGTTTTGAGTCAACCGCCCCTCTATTCAAATTCTGCCTCTGCCACTTCCAGGCTGATCTCTTATCTCTGAAATTGGGGTACCTGCCAAAGGAGTCAACATGAAGATTTAATGAGATGATTTGATTTGGGAGAGAGTTTGGCGCAAGGGTAGAGGAAACCTTCTCTTCGCCTCCCCTTCCTCATTAGTAAATAGGTTCTTATGATAGGTCACTGTGTGACATCCGTCAGAAGGTCCCCACGTTTCCTACTTGTGTTTCTAAGTAACCCCAGCTTTTCCTTGGCTTCCCAGTCCTTTCTTGGTGATCTCTGTCTTCAACTTTGAATGATTTTAAAGATCTGATTTGAGCCTGTCTGCCGCCAGTCCCAGGCACAGGTCCTAGGCGGGAGGGTGGGATAAAAAGGGCTTGCCGGGGTCCCATGTTATGCACACAGCTCGGGCACTTCCCTTTCCTGGGGGACCTGCCTCCCTCTTGGAGTCCCAAGATGACTGGCAAGCATTTTCTTTCTCATCTGGGGCGACGAGAGGCGGCCTTTTAACGGACATACCACAGAGTAGCAAGCACGCAGAAATTCTCATGACATGTCAGATTGAAAGACCGAAGAACATCCCATGCTTCGTCTTGAAGCCTTATAATAACTGACATAAATTATCTGTGGGAATGGAATGGCCCTGGCCTAAGCCGAGCTGTACCGGGCTCTTCTAGTGACAGTTTAGTGACTCCATATGTTCACAGATGAAGGGAGCATGGCAGCTTGGCAAATGGCCCCAAATGTCTCTGGCTTGGTGCCATAGGCTTATCCTACAGACCTGGGCAGAGTGATGTGTGAAGAATGCCCACCTTTGTTCTTGGCCCCCCAAGAGGCCCTCTGTAGGTAACGGTCGTCACTGCTGGGATTCCAGCGTTCCTGGTCCTGAAGGCTTCTCTCTCTGCATGTTATTTGAGTGTCTTCTTCTTAAGTCTCTTGTGTCCTGCAGGTTGGATGAATTAGATGCCCGTGGTAGGCCCATCTGTGCACAAGGGCGGGAGTCACATGTGGCTTCTATACATGTGGCTTCTGTACCAATCGCATGTGCTTGGCTTTGCTTTGGGCGATCTGAGCAAAAATGCAGGTTCCATCCTGATGTGTTGTATTACGAAAATTTATGTTGTACTGGCTTCAGCCAAGTCAGCTGACATGCTTTGCTTTAGGAACTCTGTGTAGAGCTTGTCGTCTATTATTTATTCAGGTAACACGCCGTATCTCTTCGTGTTAGAGACGCACTGTTTGTCATCCATAGTCAGTGTGTCAGGCAGCCGGGGTCTGTCTGCTCTGTGTGAGAGCCACTCTGAATGGTTTTATTTTGGCTGTTATTCATGCCCAAATGTCCTAGGAGACACTTTTTAATTGTAAAAGGAAGCCATGCCCCGTGTGGAAATTATGGCAAGTACAGGAACATGTTTAAAAACAAAACAAAACAAAACGAAACAAAACAAAAACCCAAAACGTTGCCTATAATCGACTACTGGAGGAGACCATCGTTAAGGGTTTGATGTGTGTTTTTTCAGTATTGTCTTAAATGCCTTAAGATTTGGTGAATGTCATACTGTACGTGTGTGGATGACTAAATGGAGATGATGCGTTCAATTTAAAGGGCTAAGCGTTTAATGAGGAAACAAATGTGAAATGAGAGGGATTTTTGTGGAGGGTATAGAGCAGGGCTTGGCCCTGTCACATCCTACTTCTAGGGCCCTGTATTGCTGTACTAGCCATTGAAGTATGGTGCCTTTGTTTCACCATCTGTAAAATGGGGCTAATTATAGTATATCCCTATATGAGGTCTTTGGAGCTGCCTTATAGCCAGCTCACAATAAATATTGGCTGTTCTTATTCAAGACAAACATGGGAAAACACATTTCTTTTTACAAAATTTTTTTCACGTTTATTTATTTTTGAGACAGAGAGAGACACAGCACGAACAGGGGAGGGTCAGAGAGAGAGGGAGACACAGAATCCGAAACAGGCTCCAGGCTCTGAGCCATCAGCACAGAGCCCGACGCGGGCTCGAACTCACGGACTGCGAGATCACGACCTGAGCTGAAGTCGGACACGTAACCGACTGAGCCACCCAGGCGCCCTGGGGAAAACACATTTTTAAACAAAGCAGGTGTTCAGTCTCCTCTCCCAACTCCCTAGTCTTAGTGGGTCAAGGAAACTCTCGTTAATTTACAGCCTGTTGAATGGCAGGTAGGAGCAGTTCTCGAGGGTCGGCGCAGCATACGTTGTCTTTGTATCCCATGCGACATGTGACCCCTGCCACCTGGTTTGTCTTCAGCTAATGAACAAATGTCCAGATGACCTGGATCTCCCCTCCTTCCTCACACACATTTTTCTCTCCTACATCCACTTGTTACCCACCCCTGGACTTCCCATCCGGTTTAATGAAGTGCCTGCACCCTAGAGCTGTCCCCGCTGCCTGCCTTGGCTCTGCGTGGCTGTGGGCTTGTGGCTGGTGCTTTGTATTTTTGAATCATTCGGGCCGAGTCTTCATCCTGCTAGTATGTTCCCCTCATGACGCCCAGCCCACCCAACTCTAGAGGGTGAGTGTCTCTGGTAGAGGTGAAGTGGTTCCTAAACCAAAGGCTGTTTATCAGACCACAATCCAAAGAGTGACACTCAGTGATCCACGGGGACATTTCCTGTTTGCCTTGGAGGGTTTCTTCAGTCTGCAATTAAGCAAAGTCCTCTTTGGTAAAAGGAGAGAGGGGACAGGCTTGTTGTGGACCAGTCAGGTGGGACTGGAGAAAATACCCTGGCGGGGGGGGGGGCCCAGGCTAGGTGTCTGGTCTTGGGCAATTCACTTCCTATGTTTGGGCATCAACTTCCTGATTGTAAAATGGAGATAAGAGTATCCCTTATCTCCCTGGAGTGTTATTAGGATTCCTTACGTGTGGGAAAATGTTTCCTGGCATATAAGAAGACGTCAGTCAAAGGGCTGTGTTGTCATATCATTATTGTTAGTATAAATTTGCAGTTTTTTATTGCTTCCCCTTAAGGAGTTAAGTGTATGTGTGTTTAAAAGGTTAGGCTCCAAAACAGAACTTTGTACAGACCTTGGGGCTGGATGGGCCTTATTTATTTATCGGTGTGTGGTGACGGAGGGGCATGTTACAGGCCAGCTGTTCTCACCACCCTTCTCTTTCTAAAGGCAGGTCTTCTCTGGTCTCCCCTAAGGGTAACATGCGGTGGTGTTCACGTGACTCTCTTTTCCCTTTCTGCTCCAGATTCCACCTTTTTGTTCCTTCAGGTGATTGAAACATTTCTCAGAGATACCTGCTTCCTTAGGATTGCTACCGAGGCACGTCTAGGTGAGACATCCAGAGGAGGCCGGCTCTGAGAGCTCCCACTCTTTGCTCAGGGTTTATTTCACTCAGAGGATGGTGCGCCCTCCCCCAGCCACAAGAAAGGTCCAAGCTTGTTTGCTGGAGCCCGAGGTGGGCAGAGCCTGCTGAAGATCCGAGCAGGGCCCGAAGCATTGCTGGTCTGTGGAGCTTGTAGGTTGTAAGCGTTGGCAGTCTACGTCGTTATTTCTGGACTCCCCCGGGTCCTGTTCAGAAGTGCAGGTGCTTCTGGCCATTGCTGTGGGATAGAGAGGTAGCAGCCAAACTGAGAAGGGTAGCTGCTTCCTTCTGAAAAGCTGTCTTAAATTTTTTTTTAAATGTATTTAATGTTTTTATTTATTTTGAGAGGGAGAGAGAGAGATAGGGCGTGAGCAGGGGAGGGGCAGAGAGAGAGGGAGACACAGAATCCGAAGCAGGCTCCAGGCCCCGAGCTGTCAGCACAGAGCCCGATGTGGGGCTTGAACTCACGAGCTGCGAGACCATGCCCTGAGCCGAAGTCGGACGCTCAACTGACTGAGCCACCCAGGTGCCCCTGAAACGCTGTCTTAAAGATGTATTTTTGCAGACGGGAAGATTTTAATAGCATAATATTCCAAGAGTGGAGTCTGCGAAGAGCTGGTGTGTGCCATTTCACTGGATCTTTGCACAGTTCTGTGAGGTCAGGAGGCAGGAGTGTCATATTATGGACAAAAGAACAGAGGCCCAAACAAGGTGAGGTGACCCTGGGATGGAACAGGTGCTTTGATTCAGGACCAGGATGCAGGTCTCCCTACCCACGGGAATAGTCTCACTTGTCTTTTGGATGAGTCCTGAAGTGGGAGGTGGCTTCTGCCATGATCTGCTACCTGCAGCCTCCTCCACTGCCCGGCTGGGACTTTGTTAGGCAACTGCCCGTCTAACCAACCAGCTGATCACGCCAGCGGCCTCCACCCAGCTCCCGATTTCCCAGTCCTCTCCCTTTCTCTCCTGTTCTGTCCCCCACCTCCCTCCCTCTCCGTGGCCCCTCTCCCTTCCCTTTTTTTCCTCCGTCTCTCTCTGGAATTAGGGCTCTCAGTGCCTTCCTGCCCGCACCCTGGACTTAGGCCTGTGTTCCTGGCCTGGCTGTAGACCAGACCCCTTTCCCTCCCTAGTTAAGAAGGCACTTGAGGGGGCAAGTGTTGGCTGTTTGGTGCGAAGTTTGGATTTGCTCTGCTTCGATAAGAAGTCAACTATCCGCAAGCTTATTAGTTATACATTAAGGGCACTGTTTCTCACCACTGATGGTAACCTACCTTGTCAACTGAGAACCATTTTTCTAGAAGCTAATGATTAGCTAATTGAATAAAGCAAGTGGTTCTAAAGTGGATATGAACGTTCAAGGGCCGCTTTAAAGTGGTCTGCATTAAATGACAGAGCACATTTAGGAACTGGTGCACATCACTCAAGCATCTAGCCTACAGGCATGTATTAAACACCAACTATGTGCAAGGCACTCAGAGGGGGAACAAAGGAGCTGATGAAGTGTGTGTGTTTGTGTAATTTACGCTGTCGTGAGGGAACGAGGGCAAACCTCAGACACCCACAGGCTAGAATGCAGTGGGGCAATGGGCATAGTGGAGAGGACATTGGCCAAGAACCAGGAGGTCTGGGTCTGTCTTCGGCCCTTGCTCCCAACCTTGGAGTGCCACCTCGGGCAAGTCACCTGACTTCTCTAGTTCTTTATGTTTGTTTATTTTTGAGAGATAGTGAGAGACAGAGCGTGAGTGGGGGAGGGACAGAGAGAGAGGGAGACACAGAATCTGAAGCAGTCTCCGTCTCTGAGCTGTCAGCACAGAGACCGACACGGGGCTCGAACCCACGGACCATGAGACAATGACCTGAGCTGAAGTTGGACGCTTAACTGACTGAGCCACCCAGGCGCCCCCTCTAGTTCCTTATGTAACTGAAGCAGTGCCCAGCCATCTAGCGATCACCTGATAAATGTTAGCTGTTGTCATGGTCACTGATGATGCGGATAGTGCGTTGTGTTAGTGGCTTAAACATTTTTATCATGTATGTGATGATATGTGAAGAATAGAGTTGTGCTCCCAGTGCAAGAATAAAGTATACACCTGTGAACCCACCACCCAGTTATTTCATCTACCTGTGTTCCCTTTTAAGCCCGGCATTTGCCTACTCCCCCCCCCCAACCAGATCACCACTGTCTTGAATTGTATTTATTGCTTATCAGCATTAAAAAAATCTTAAGAACATATCTGTGTAGATACTGAAGCAATCTCTTGTTTAGTTTTGCTTATTACGGAGTGTCTCACACGGTTTTCTGTGACTTGCTGTTCTCTCTCAGTCTTGTCTTCCTAATCTTCATATCGTGTGTTGCTGCAGTGAATTCAGTTGTAAAGGCGTAAAGTGTTATTTGATATGTTACATTGCAGCTTTCTGATCCATTCTTCTGAGTGGTTGATATTTGGCTTTTCCCACTTTTTTTGGCTGTTGCACACGATGTTGCTGTGACCATTTCTGTGTGTGTCTCCTGGTTCGCACGCAGTGAGGGTTTCCGTGTGGCTCGTTCTCATGAGTGGGATTGCTGTGATGAAGTTTTAACTTCACAGGATTGCCAGATTGCTTTCTGGAGTGATTGTGCCCAGTTTCCCACCCCTTCAGCACTGTGTAAGAGTTCCTGTCGATCCATGGGTTCTCCATCACTTGATGCTATCAGAATTAAGTTTTGGAAATCCATATTTTTGTGGCTTTCATCTGAGCAGTTATTTTTATCTCTGATGGTCACTTGTATTTCTTTTGTGAAATGTTGTTCAGGTCATTTGGTCGTTTTTTTCTGTTGGATTATTTGCTTTATCTTATTGATTTTTTTCAAGCTCTTTATATGTATATGTATATATGTATAATTTTTTGGCAAGCTTTTTATATTCTGAGGTTAATTCTCTGTTGGCTGTATGCATTGCATCTTCTCTCTGCTTGTGGCCTGACTTCTCTTTCTTTTTTTTTTTAAATTTTTTTAATGTTTTTATTTATTTTTGAGAGAAAGAGAGCATGAGTGGGGGAGGCGCAGAGAGAGAGGAAGACACAGAATCTGAAACAGGCCCCAGGCTCTGAGCTGTCAGCACAGAGCCCGATGCGGGGCTTGAACTCACAGACTGTGAGACCTGAGCTGAAGTTGGACACCCAACCAAGTGAGCCACCCAGGTGCCCCCTGACTTCTCTTTCTTTTAAAAAAATTTTTTTTAAATGTTTTTATTTATTTTTGAGACAGAGACAGAGCATGAGCAGGGGAGGGGCAGTGAGAGAGGGAGACACAGAATCCGAAGCAGGCTCCAGGCTCTGAGCTGTCAGCACAGAGCCTGACGCGGGGCTTGAACTCACAGTGAGATCATGACCTGAGCTGAAGTCGGACGCTTAACCGACTGAGCCACCCAGGTGCCCCCCACCCCCCGACTTCTCTTTCTTTAAGGTATCTTTTGAGGAACTGGGGTTCTTAGTTTTGAAGGGGGTCAAATTTATCGGTCACTTTTTTTATGGTTATGCATTTGGGTTTTGCATAAGTTATGGAGATACTCCCTTCTATTTTATTCTGAAAGGTTCAGGGTACTGCCTTTCATTTATGCCTTTTATTTGTTTAGAAGTGATTTAGGTTTATGGTTTGACGATCGCGGTCTGGTTTCACAGTCTCCACATGGATACCGCACTTTCCTGTTAACGCAGTTTGATGAATTCTTCCCTCTGCTGCTCATGGTTCTGTGCCGCGGGAGCTTATAGCAGGGTTCCAGGGGTGAGGAGGTTTCTGTCATGGTTCTGGGTTCATTTTCATTGGTCACTTTGTTCCCATACTAGCACCACACTATGTTAGTTACTATTAGCATTATAATAAGTTGTTATAGGTGGCAGAAGAAATGACTCTACCAGATTCTTCAGGAGGAGGTCCTGGCACTTCCTGGCTTTCTGCCATTTAAGTCTTAGGATCACCTTTCTGGAAAAAACCCAACCTCATTTGAATTTTGGTTAGGATTGCGTTGAATCTATAATCAACTTGCCAAGAATTAACATGTTTCCATATTGAGTCTTCTAGTCCAGGGACGTGGTATATCTCTTATAAGTCTTTTATTTATTTATTTTATTTTATTATTATGGCTTTTAAAAGTTGTTTATTTATTTATATTTGAGACAGAGAGAGTGTGTCTAAGTGGCAGAGAGAGAGAGAATCCCAAGCAGGCTCTGCTGTCAGCACAGAACCTGATGTGGGGCTCAAACCCATGAACCGTGAGATCATGACCTGATCCGAAATCCGGAGTCGGATGCTTAACCACCTGAACTACCCAGGTGCCTCTCTTCTAAGTGTTTTTTTTTTTTTAATGTTTACTTATTTTTGAGAGAGAGAGAGACACAGAGTGTGAGCGGGGGAGGGACAGAGAGAGAGAGGGAGACATAGAATCCGAAGCAGGCTCCAGGCTCCGAGCTGCCAGCACGTCGCTCGAACTCACGGACTGCGAGATCATGACCTGAGCTGAAGTCGGACGCTTAACCGACTGAGCCACCCAGGCGCCCCTGTCTGATTATTTCTAAGAATGTGTCTGTGGATTAACATTTTTTTTCTATACAGCCAATTTTGTCACCTCATTTTCTGTAAGTAGATAGTTTTACTTCCTTCTTTCTAATTCCCAGTATTTCCTTTTCTTGTCTGCTATGTAAACAGAAGTGGTGCCTGAGCATGCTTGTCTTGGTCTTGATTCTTCCCCCACCCCCCACCTCTCCAGTTTTATTAAGGTTTAGTTGACAAATAATATCTTGGTCTTGATTTTAGAGGGAGTCCTCCCCAGTTTCACTGGGGTTCAGAATGCTGCCTGCTATTTGGTAGATTGCCATTATCGGGTTAAGGAAGTTCCTTTCTAGTCCGAATTTGCTAAGAATTTTTCATGTGCGAGTGTTGAATATTACCAACCCCCTCATCTGACCTTGTGTTTTTCCCCCCTTTAATCTGATACTATAATAATGACATATATTTTCTATCTCTAAGCCATTCTTGCATTTCCTGGATAAGTCAACTTGGTCATGATACTGTCGTTTTTATAAGTTGCTGGGTTCATCTTTACTAATATTCTGTTTAGAATTTTTTCATCTAAGAAGTGTATCAGGTTGGCCTGTAACTTTTCTTCCTCATTGGTCCTTGTCTGTCTTAGTGTCAGTATATTGGTTTCATAGAATAAGGGAGCGTCGCCCCTCCCCAACTCATTTAAAAAATTTTTTTTAATGTTTATTCATTTTTGAAAGACAGAGAGGGACAGAGCACAGGCAGGGGTGGGGTAGAGAGAGAGGGGGACACAGATTCTGAAGCAGGCTTCAGGCTCTGAGCTGTCAGCACAGAGCCCGATGCAGGACTTGAACTCACGAACCGTGAGATCATGACCTGAGCCAAAGTCTTACACTTAACTGACTGAACCACCCAGGGGCCCCTGAAGATGTATGTTTACTTAAATGATTGTTCTTCCTAGGTTTTACTTGTCAAATGTCAGCCCTGATCATTTGGTTTTACTGAAACAACATTATGACCACAACCAAAAAACCTCAGTAATTCCAGAGGTGCTTAAGTCCCCAGTAAACAGGGATCAGGCCTGATTTTTCTTTAAAGGGAGTAACTCTGACCACTTTTAGTCTAGATATATGCAAACTTTTCTGTAAAGAGCCAGATAACAGTTCAGCCTTTGTAATCTCAATATGGTCTCTCTCACACATTCTTTGATTTTGTTGTTTGTAGGACCCTTTAAATTTTTTTTTAATGTTTATTAAGTTTTGAGACAGAGAGAGAGAGAGTGAACAGGGGAGGAGCAGAGAGAGAGGAAGGGAGCAGGGAGGCAGAATCAGAAGCAGGCTCCAGGCTCCAACCTGTCAGCACAGAGCCCTACGCGGGGCTTGAACTCAACAAACCGTGAGATCATGACCTGAGCCGAAGCCGGACGCTCAACCGACTGAGCCACCCAGGCGCCCCTCCCCTCCTCATTTTAATCCTTTAGTAGCTTTTGTGTAAAATTGTGTATAGTTTATAGTGTGTAGTGTATAGCGAATAGTTTATCAAATGTTCCTCTGCCCCCGGAACTGTGTGAAGGTGTGAAGTGATAGGCGTTAACTAACCTAATTGTGGTAACCACCTTGTAATTCATATGTATATCGAAATCACCACCGTACATCTTAAACCGTCAATTATATTTCCATAAAGCTGGGGGAAAAATTTAAAAAAAGTTTTAACACTGGAGGCTGCTACCCATGTGTTCTTTTTTATACTGCCAGCTTAACTTTTTTTTTTTTTCTTTTAAATGATCCCTCAGGAATAAAACCCCTGCTGTCTGTTTCATTGTGACGAATTGTTAGACTTTCATCATTTACAGCTACACATCTATGTGAATCAGAATTTTATTGATTTTGTGCAACTGAACAGAACCCAGAAATCATTGGGATATAACCCATGACTTCAGATTTTTTGTTTGCCCAGGTTGCTGTTTTGATAAAGTAGATGGGTACTTCATAATAAGTAAGTGGTATGAATTTGAACTTTCAAAATTAAGGCTTACTAATAATGTTATTCATCGTATCGGGCTTTCTTTGGGATTCACATGAGATTTGATTTGTCAAGAGGATTTTGCTGTTGTAAAATAATACAGAGGGGAGCCGCTGATGGCTAATGGCTCCTGCAGTTCTGACGATCCTTGATGAAGTGTTCTTTGATGATGTGTCGGGACAAATGGTGCAAACCTTTGACAGACGCACGGCCGTGCCTAGAGAGAGCCCAGCATTAACTGCTGACCTCGCCGTCCCAAGTGAGCAGGTGTTGAATGAGCTGAGCTCCCTCTCGCTCTTTCTTTCTCCCTGGTGGGTCATTGGTTCCTGAGTAAGATAGATGCATGCAATAGAAGAGCTGTTAATAGCATTTACTCTGTCTTAATCCTTTTTAATCCCATTCATATTTCAGTGTCTGCAACTTGGCAGGCTGTCAGAAGCCACAGTACAAGAAGGGAAATTTCTCTTTGGACAGCGAGGAACAAGTAAAATTGTTTTCCTGATGTTTAATTTGTTAAAACATTTAAGAGTGGAATAGTCCCTCTTAGATCCCAAATAGTGTGCCACCAAAAGGTTTTGCCAAAATGACCTTCCTGGAGCTTCTTCTTATCTTTCTTTTTTAAAAAAATGGCAGTGAAGTCGTTTTATCAAGTTTACCAACTTCCATAATAAGATATTTCTGGCATTTTAAGTTTACTGAATGGGGAAGTAACTTTGACAGAGGCTGATGGCTGGAATCAAGTGTTGCCGGTCTGATGTCAAACCTGTTGGGAATTTGGACCATTCACTCTGTACCGATATGACCTTAGCCTCTACTTGGGCTTGTCTGCCCTACCTTCCTGATTGATAGGAACTGCCTATTTCCTTGCAGATCTGATACAAGGAATTTGGCAAATCCCAGTAAAATGCCGGGAGGACTGAGACCCCGATCTCTCTGGAGATCTGTTAAATCTGAGATTGGGTGGACTGGTTTGTGGTGTCTAGTGTGATGCAAGTGTGATTTGAAGTCCTTATGTAGCCGTCAAGGATGTTTTCGGGGTGCAGAAGTTCTTGGTGGCCCAGTGGCTCCCCACATGACCAGACGTGGGGTCAACTTCAGGGTAACAAGAGGACAGATGCACAAGAACACGGTGTCTTGGGCTTCCTGGCCTTCCTCTTCTGAGGGCCGGCCTTAATTGGGTGGAGATGGGTCTTGTCTGGAGGGGGGGCCCTTTCTGCCATTGGGCTCTTGCCCAGCCCTGGGGTGAGGGCTGGCCGAGGGGGGTCCACACCATTGTGGGAGAGAAGCCTGAGAGCTCCTTGAGGAACATTTGGGGTTTGAATCAGTTGTGTCTTTGAAAAAATTTACCCATTTTGGACTTGTCTGTGGAAGCAATTAGGGAGATCACAGGACCGTTTCTGATTCCTGATTCTGTACAGTGTCTATTCAGAAAAATAGAAAACAGTCAACTGGAACAGGGGATTATTTGAGCACACACAGAGTCCTGTTGTCTCAGAGGCATGCCCTCAGACAATTTGCCTTTTAGTGAAGTTTAAGCCCATGAAAGGAAATAAAAAGTGTTTTATTAGATGGCAAAGAAAGATGGACTGGACTTATGAGACTTTGAGAATTTTAGCTTTTTCTTTGTTAAGGCAAACTTAGGAAGAGAGTCACTCTTTATATAATGCAATTTATTTGTACAATGTGGTAATTATCGTTAATAGTTAAAATCATCTTCAATGGGGTAAAATACCCGTGTGTGTGTGTGTGTGTGTGTGTGTGTGTGTGTGTGTGTGTTGTGAGCCTTTTGTCCAAAGCCAAATGTTACTACTTCTGGAGATGAGTGTACCTTCAGGATATAACCCGCTAGCAATTATTAAGCACCAACTTTGTACAAGACCATATGGAAGTTCTTGCTTGCCACCATCATGAGAGGTCAGGCCACATTGTTTTTCCGATGAATATGTGAATTGGTGGCTCACCTAGTAGGTAGTGAGATGGAGATTCGAACCCAAGTCTGACTCCCACATCCGTTCTTCCTCTTCTGCAAAATGCTGACTCATTCACTTCAGGTCTTGCTGGAACCCAGCCTGCATCACTGCAGCTTCCAGAATGTTTACATCCATCATGTCTTTTTAAGTGCTGAATTTTGTTTCCTGAAAGCACACAAGAAAGGGCAAGGCATCCATGAATGTAGCAAATAATGTGTTGTGTGAGCAGATGGTGCCAGTCAACGGGGAGGGGAAGGACTTACTAAACGCTGAGTGACAGAGTATTGGTCCTCCTGACCCTGGTATGGAAACATTTCAAATTGTCAGTCAGTGAGGAAAATCACTCTTAGCCTGAATTCCCACATAGGCTGGTGGGATTACTTCCTAGGATCTGTTGGATTGCTGGATTCATTGAAGGGAGAACCGGAAGAAGCTGCCAGAAATTTGTGGTGTTTCTGAGGGAAACCCTCCCTATGGCCCACCTTTTCCCAGCCCGGTTTGTTTGTTTGTTTGTTTTTAATTTATTATTATTTTTTTAATGTTTATTTTTGAAGGAGAAGGAGACAGAGTGTGAGTGGGGGAAGGGCAGAGAGAGGGAGATATAGAATCCGAAGCAGGTGCCAGGCTCTGAGCTGTCAGCACAGAGCCCGATGCGGGGCTCGAACCCACGGACCACGAGATCATGACCTGTGCCAAAGTCGGACACTTAACCGACTGAGCTACCCAGGCGTACCTCCAAGTCTGGTTTTAGATCCATTACAACCCACTGGGCAAACTCCGCCTAGATTCCAGAAGACCGGGCCCCTCCCTTGTTTAAAGACCATTAAAGGATGTCTTCAGTTTATGTTGGGTTAAGTTTTCCTCAGACCAAACCAAGTAACTCCCAGCTCATTCCCCTCCAGTTGTTCAGGGCTTTCCAGGAGCTTATGGGTTGTGGCTATCTAGGCCAGAGGGGACTCATCTTCTCCTGCTATCTCTTTAAAATGCCTTAATCCAGGGACGCCTGGGTGGCGCAGTCGGTTAAGCGTCCGACTTCAGCCAGGTCACGATCTCGCGGTCCGTGGGTTCGAGCCCCGCGTCAGGCTCTGGGCTGATGGCTCAGAGCCTGGAGCCTGTTTCCGATTCTGTGTCTCCCTCTCTCTCTGCCCCTCCCCCGTTCATGCTCTGTCTCTCTCTGTCCCAAAAATAAATAAACGTTGAAAAAAAAAAAAAAAAAAAAAGCCTTAATCCAGTGGTTCTCACACTTTGGAGGGGATTTGAGTCACCTAGAGAACTGATAAGGAAGAGGCCCAAGCTGGTTGAAGTAGAATAGGGCTGGGCTTTTGTATTTTTTACCAACTTCCCCAGATGGCTCGATATCTGCCAAAGTGTGAGAACCACTTCCGTGTGCTTTCTTGCCATTTTATTTGTTTCTTGGCTTGTATGTTCTCTTCCATTCTTTCTGGCTGTCCGGATGAAATTCAGTTCTCATGCCTAGACCTTGTCCCCACCCTCATCCTTTCTGCCTATCACACTGCTTACAATCCGGCTGTCCAGTGCTCAGCAAGCTCAGGCACTGTGCTAGGTGTGAGTTATAGAGTCCCCACCCCCATGGGGCTTCCAGCCAGTCAAGGAGACACATATAATCATGAGCCCCAAGAGGTGAGGCTGGGGGTTGAGCAGACCCACAGAGGACAGCTCTTGCCACGCTGGGAAGCAGACTTAGGTGAAGGTGTCCTGGTGGAAGAATGAGCAGGAATTGGGAATTCCCAATCAGTTGGGAAAAGGAGGGAGCAAGATAACTCTCGCTTTCTAGGTAGTAAGACCAGCAGGAGGCAAGGTAGGAGATGGCTGCACAGCTTTTTACGAGAATTTGAGGTATGTCGATAATGTGGAGAAATGTACATGAAATGTGAGTTCTGCTTTTATGACTCACGGTTTCCTTACCGAAGGCATTGATTACATCTGTTGTTGAAAAAAAGGCGTGTATGTTGAAGAGCTCAGGAGAAAATAGAATAGAGAGGTAGAATGTACGAATTTGATATCTTCCCCGAATTAAATGGTTCCACCTAAGGAAACAAAGAAGAAAATCCAGTTTATTTCTCTGTCTCCTTTGCTAATTTTTAAGCAATGTGAGACCAGGGAGCTTCTGTCTCTGTGTCCCTAGAATGTTAATGGGGCCTGGCATATAGAATGCAGTCAGTGAACGTGGGGTGAACGAATGAGTTTCAGATCCAGCTACTTTGACAAATCACCTTACCTCTCTGGGCCCGTTTCCTTAACTCAAAATGGAGGCTGATTGCTATAGATAATCTCTAAGATTTTATCCTACCTTACAAGTGACCACATATATCCCAATTGGTTGTTCTTGAGGCCCTGAAGTTCACACACACCTGTTTGGCTTTACCTGTTCACGCTCAGGCCAGCTCTGTGTCCTGCCCTGGAGAACCAGTTAAAACCCACAATCAGCCACCACTGAGCGAGTATGTGTCAGGGAAGACAATACACTAGGCATGGGAGGATGTGAAGTGTGTGTCGCCCGCCCACCCTTACCTTAGGAGAGAGTTTATCATCTAGCTAGAGAGATGAGGTAAACACATAGAAAAATAAGTTGCCTTAAGCTGAGAGAGGGTCAGAATGCGAATGTACAGGGTAACCAGAAGAGCTACTCTGAGAAGCAGCTCTGTGGCCAGTGTGTGTGTGTGTGTTTTATATTTAAGATTTTTTATTTTTAAATAACCTCTACACCCAACATGGGGCTTGAACTCACAACCTCGAGATCAAGAGTCTCATGCTCTACTGACTGAGCCAGCCAGGCGCCCCTGTGGCCAATGTGTTTTGGCCTCCAGTCACCATTCTCTGTCACCAATGGGCCCATATTGCAAGTTATTTTCTCCCTTGAATACCCTGTATTCATTCAGAGACATTTTGTTCCTTCCTATGTCATATCAGCCAAAGACTTCCAATTGGAAATTCAGACTAGCATCGAGAGATCCTGTGTTCTTCACACTGAGCTGATTGAAGTCTAGCCAAAGACAAAGAAACAAGCAAAGAAACAATGGCAATTATGATAGAGTTATCCTCTCTTGAACATTTGTCTTGTGCCAGCCATTATTTCATTGAATTCTCCTAAGTGTTCGAGGAGAGAACTGTTGTAAATCCCTATTTTCAGATGAGAAGATGAAACTTTAGCTTCGTGTTCAAGGTAGTAATTGTTGGAACTGGGACACAGAACCAGACCCAGACCACAGGCTCATGTTCTGTCCTGCTGTAAGCCTGTGCCTGCGGCTCTGTCCAGGGTAAATACATGATTTAGGACAGTGGTCGGCAAACTACGGTCTCGTGGGCCAAATCCACCTACCACTTAGTTTTGGGTGGCCTGTGAGCTAAGAGTAGGTTTTACATTTTTAAATGGTTGAAAAAAATTCAAGAGAAGAATAATATTTTATGACAGGTGAAAATTATATGAGACACAAATTTAATGCTTATAAATAAAGTTTGATTGGAACACAGCCATGGTCATTAGGTAATGCGTTGTCTGTGGCTGATTTGTTACTGCTATAGTAGTATGACCTGCAAAGCCTAAAATATATACTGTCTGGCCTTTTACAAAATGGCCTTTCACCGACATCTGATTTAGGGCATTCATTAGACTTTATGAGTTGTTGAAAATCACCTGTCACTTCCCATCTCTGTCTTTACAAGTCATGGACAGGCTCTGCTGGGCCAGCTCTCCCATAATCCAGTATTTTATGACTCAGAGTTCTCTTTTCATTGCCTGGATGTCAGATACAAGTGTCTACTTTGTGGCATCACTGACTTGATAATACCTGCCCCAGGTAATTGGTCAAGGTGCCATTTTATCAAAGATCAGTTTCTTGGAGAGGATGAAGGTATGGCTTTGCCTTGAAACCTTTTTTGGGGGTTGGTGATGGTTGTATTTAGCTTATTGTTAAAAGCTGACTGGAGAGGGGCACCTGGGCGGCTCAGTCGCTTGAGCGTCTGACTTTGGCTCAGGTCATGATCTCGCAATTCATGAGTTGAAGCCCTACATTGGGCTCCTTGCTGTCCGCACAGAGCCTGCTTCAGAAACTTTGCCCCCTTCCCCCTTCCACCCCTCCCCTGCTTGCATTCTCTCTCAAAAATAAATACAAACATTTAAAATAAAAAAGCTGACTGGAGGGGCGCCTGGGTGGCTCAGTCGGTTGAGCGACTGACTTCGGCTCAGGTCGTGATCTCACATACAGCTCGTGAGTTTGAGTCCCACGGTGGGCTCTGTGCTGACAGCTCAGAGCCTGGAGCCTGCTTCAGATTCTGTGTCTCCCTCTCTCTCCGCCCCTAACCCACTCGCATTCTGTCTCTGTCTCTCTCAAAAATAAATAAACATTAAAAAAAAATTAAAGAGAAAAAAGCTGATAGGGGAACAAAAAAACCATTGAAGTTTCCTGTGTTGTCTGGCTGTTTCAGTGATGTACTTTTTAATTAGAAGGCAATACTGTAGGCAGAAAAATCTGTGTAAGAACTGATCTGTCACCAGCACCTGTGAACTTTGAGGCCACCTTGAGACTGTTCTGGCACATGGGGAGAAGTAGGGCCTGAGTCCTGTGCCATCCACTAAACTGGGCCGACTCCACCCACAGTGTAGGGGAGTGGGGCTGATTGTGGGTTTGCAGAGAGCAAACCTGTGGCCTCAGTGCAGCTTTGGCTGGGGTGGGCAGGAGGGACCAAGAAGGCAGCCAGCCCGAGAATTGTAGCTCAAGTTCCTCTCATCACACGACAGAATCCAAGATGCCGGCTGGCCTGTCTCTGTTTTTCTTGCTTCGGTGTTAGCAGAAATATCTTCTGGTTCTGCTTTTTCTGTGCAAGCCAGCTTACCCCTCCCTGTGTGTCACCTCTCGGGCCCTCTGATCCCAGCTCCTGGGAGTGGTAGTAATTGGAATGATAGCTCACATTGCCTGTGCCCTCACTGTAGGTGAAGTATTTGCTGTGGATTATGTCACTTCAAATTGGCCACGGTAAACAGCAAATACTGTTTGTACCATTTACTTTTTCATTTTTCATTTTGTAATTAATTAATTTAATTAATTTTTTTGTTAGAGAGAGAGAGAGAGAGAAAGAAAGAATGTGAGCCAGGGAGAGAGATAGAAGGAGAGAGTTTTTTTGTTTTTTGTTTTTTGTTTTTTTGTTTTTTGTTTGTTTGTTTGTTTTTTTTAGGAGAGGAAGGGAGAGAGAGAGAAAGAGAGAGAGAGAACCCCAACCAGGCTCCACACTTAGTGTCAAGCCTGACGTGGGGTTCTATCCCACGACCCTGGGATCATGACTCTGAAATCAGGAGTCAGACGTTCAACCAACTCAACCTGAGCCACCTAGGTGCCCTACCATTTACTTTTTTATTTGTGAAACTTATCAGACGTACACAAATGAACTCCCATATACCCATGGCTCAGGTTCAGTACTTATCAGTAGTTCACCCCACCCTTGCTTCTGGTGGGTGTGGTTATTATTGTCGCCAAAGGGGACGAGTGTCTCCCTCAGGTTCACGCAGTCAGTAGGGTTGGACTCCAGAAGCACGTCACTGTGCTGTCCCACCTCTCAAGGACTGACGTTTGTTGCTGTGTGTAGAGGACCTACTAAGTGCCCTTCATTCTCCACATCAAACCTACAGAGTAGCTGGTAACTTACAGGTGAAAGAATTCAAGGAGTGTGGCCTTAAGGCTCCTTGGCTAAGATGTGGTGGTTGCCAGGCTTCACATCCGAACCTGATGCCATGTCCTGTTGATTTTTGACCACACCCAGTTCTCTCTCCCCCTCAATGCCACCATGCGGTGGGGGGATCAGTGGGGTGGTGGTTTGGCTCGTGGAAACCTCTGTTTGCAAAGCCTTGGAAGAACACAGAGTTACTTCAGTATGGTTCTGAGAGGGCGTGAAAAGCATCTGGGTCTGTGGAAATCACCACTGGCCCTGTGGCTTTTTGGCCAGAGTGAATAGGTCATGAAAGACCCCTTAGCTTTTCGTGGTCAGCTGAAGGCAAGGCTTGTGAAGGTGGAAGCTGGAACCTGGTGTCCTGATGTTTGGTCCTCTTCTAGGAGGAAGTGGGAGGGATGTGGGAGGCTGGGGAGTCAGGAAGGCATAGATTATAGATACACCCAGCTGGGTGGGGTGAGGAAGGAAGGATTCCATGAGGAACTAGCCTGACCATCGCAAGCGCTTGGTGAGTGGTGGCTATTAGCTATTTTTGTCTACACCCTAAGGTGGATGGGCAGTGCAGGGAGGAATTGGTGGGAGTTTTGGAGTGGTTTTATTATTCAGATGTAAAAGTAGGAAATTAAAGTCTTTAATGAAGGATCAGAACTCTCCACCCTGGTTTTTGCGTCTTTTTGGAGGTGGTGGTGGCATTGGGTGGTAGGTTGAGCCGGGGTGAGCAGAGAATTTAGGGGCAGGCAAACTGGTGCATTTTACATTCACAACATGTACATAATTCACATCTGGCATTGGCCAGAGATCTCTTCCTGAGAGAGAAACTTACAAAGTAAACAGGTCTTTAATAATTGCAACCCATGAATTTTGCAAGATGCCCTTCGATCAATAGTTAGAAACTCACATGTTTTCAGGGGTAGTTGGGAAGGTAAATAAATGGAATGGGCCGAATAATGAAAAATCACACTGCTTCTTGATCTTTCATATGCTCACGTTTGATAGAAAAAAGCCACAGATTGGGTACCGTGTTGCTTGGCAACTAGTATTTGCCCTCAGCATTGAGGTGATGCTGGTTGGGAGTGTGGTGAACTCGTAGGACTTAACCCACCAAAAGGGGAAGCTGACACTCAGATCCAGTTAATTGCTTCAATGTGACCGGGTAAGAAAGCCAGATCTTATTATTATTATTTTTTTTTAGAAGCTAAAAATTAGGATTTAAAAAATGCTAGGACTCCTAATTTTCACACTTTGTACCTTCTATATATACAATTTTTATTTGTCGGTTATCTATCAATAAAGTTGGAAAGCCCAATGGGGAAAAATAGAGCCGTGTTCTAAGGGACATAAATTAAACAAAACAAAACAGAACACTGTGGATTGAGTAAAACACGTCAGCGGGCTGGATTTGGACAATGACGCTCCCATTTAGGCCCTTCAGATGTATCATACAACGTGGAGAAGGGGTTCAGACAGGGGTTTGGAGCTTGCACTCTCACCTTCCCTTGAGATGAGGAGATGAACCCTTGCAAGGAGTCTACAGATTTGTGCTTTAGCCTCTGTGCTGGGTGATCTGAGTCCAGTTGCTGAACCATTCTGGGACTTACTTTCTCCCTTCATAAAGTCAAAGTTCGAAAACGAGTGTTTTCAAATCGTGTTCCTTGAGTTCCATCAGGGGGTTCCGTAAGTGTTTCATTAAAATAAGATACCTTGAACTTTAAAATAAATACATAACAAAACATTGCTTCCATCCAAGTATACATATATGTACATATACATGTATATATTTAGATATGTGTGAAATGTGAGACTTTATACATGTAGTTCTTCAGAAGATTCCTCTCGAAATAATAGTTCTGCTGCTAAAAATACCCATGGAAACTTCTGGCCTGGGATTTCCTCAGCTCTGCCTCTCAAAGTTCACATAGCCTCACCAAAATAGCCCTTCTGGTTACTTTGTGTTCTGTGCAACTGGAAGAGTTCATCATGCCTCCAGCTGTCCCAGGAGGGAAGAGATGAGCCAGCTGGTCTATGCAAGCTGGTTGGTGCCCATCCCTTCCATCGGAACCACACCTGGCTTTTCTGGGACACAGGGTTCTGGATTTTGCTGACCCTTCTCTGCAATCCCTTTCAATGACAGCATCAAGTTCAGAGAGTCACCTATTTGCAAAGGAGGCAGAGTAAGCCAGCTCCTTCTCGCCTTTGCCATGCTGCCTGTCCCTTGCCTTTTGGACTCTAGGGTGGAAACGGATGCCCAGCATGCATGCCACCTCCCAACGCCACACTTGTCTTCTGGGGAGTTTCCCATAAAGATATTTACTGCCTGGCTTCTGGGTTCAGAGGGAGAGCCCATCCCATCGACCATTTTCATGATCAATGATGTACCTTTCAGGGACCAGTTTTATAGTGCGCTGTTGGGGGTGATTTTCACCAGGGAGATAAATGAGAGTTAGGAAGAATGATGGCCTTTCAGAATTGAGATCCCTGCATGCACCAAATCCCATAAAATGCTGTTTGATTTAAAAAATTGCTTGAAGCAGTTCACATTTTAGTTAATTACGTCAGTGGGTAAAAATAACTATTGTCATATGGTGCGTGGGCTTGGTTTTAGAAGGATAAAGAGTCTATTGTTACCCATTGTGTTATTCAGCCACTTATTATCCATCCCTAAAAACCAAACGTGTATAATGGAAAACCTGAAGATTTGTCACTTGCTAAAATCCAGGCTTCTCTGTGAATTTACCCTCAGACTCTGCTCTTTTCGAGAGCAGTGCAGAAGCCTTCTTAATGGAGTCCGTTTAAATGCGTTGCTAGAACCTGTCCCCAGCACCCTTGGCAGGCAGGGGTTCGTGGCCGGCGGCCCTGGAGTCACTTGGGTTCCATAGTCTCAGTGGAGACTTGCTCAGGGACAAGCCAACTGAGTGCTCCTGGGAGGGGTTAAGGTACAGAACTTCCAAGTCAGGTAGACCTGGGCTAGAATCTTAGGCTTACTAGCTGTTAAGATGCTGGATCAGGACCTTCAGTTTTCCAGGGCTTAGTTTCTCCATCTGGAAAATGGGGATGAACACCGTTAGTGCCTCCTGGGATTGCTGTAAGGCTAGTTGAGAGCTCAATCAGTATCCTAACAAGTAGAGTCAACCAGCATTAAGTACCTGCAGGGAGTCCCTCTTTAGGTGGTGTTTCTACCACTCTTCCCTGACACATCGCCCTCAAGCCCCTTCAGACCCAAGTTCACAGTGTCCTTGGGCACCCCCTGCCTGGTTAGTGGGGTGGCTCCACATTGCACTGTCACGTGCTTTCCTGCCTCTTTTGTTTGGAGAGTCGGAACCGCCTTAAGTGCCCTCGGTATCTTGTTGCGGTGCAGGGTCTGGGGCAGGGTGGGTTAGGGGTGGGGGGAAGGCCTGGGCAGCAAGGACTGAAAGGGGCTCAGAATCTGGAGGCAGCTGGGGGCTGGAGCTTTCCTGAAGGTCATCAAGGGAGAAGGTCATCAAGGGAGCTGACAGGTGGCAGCTTCAGGGGTTAGGTGAGGTGGAAGACAGCTCTTAGGCTGGGAATCCAGAATCCTTGTTTTGTTTGAGCCTCAGGGAGATCTCAGATGTGGGATCTGTGTTGTGTATATCCTTCCACTATTTAAAAGTGATGAACTGGATGGTTTGGTGAGACTAGACCCCCCCCCCCACTCCCCACTCATGACTGTTGGGGGCAGTTGCACCTAAACCTCTTGGTCACCATGCTGGGCTGTGCTTACCATAGTCACAGGCTCTCAGAGGTGCGGGGACATGAGCCCTGTGGTGTGGATCGTTTGTGCACCCCTGCAGACCCTTGCCTGCTCATCTCCACCTTCCCTGCCACTGGGAGGAGGCTGACCTCCATGGGCTACGTCAGTGGATGCCCTTGACTTCTCCCAGATAGAGATGGGGGAGGGGCAGTCCCTCAACCCTTTTCCTTTCTTTCCCCATTGCTGCTGCCTTAGGATTCTTGCCCATCCCTTATTGGCTCCACTTACCCCCACCCCCACTCTTGTAAAGAGACTCTTAAACTGTGTTCAGTCCCCCCCACCCCCACCCCGGTTGAGTGTGCCCATTTGTCCCTTTCAGGATCCTGGTGAATATTAGCATGTTTTAGAAAGAATAATGTAGTGGTTCTATTTATTTTTCACCGTGTGTGCGTTGTAGGGAGAGGCTAGAGGAGGGGCAGCCAGGGGTGTGGATGAAGAAATAGGGCCTGGCTGTCACCTCTGGTGTTCATCACAAAGGGCCTTGATTTAGGTGTTGGCCTTTTATCCTCCAAATGAGGGATTATGGGTAGAGTCACAGTGACGCTCTGACAGGATTGAAGGGAAAATATACTGCAACAGATATTACCCTCTTCTGGCACTTTTAAAATTTTTGAAAGTGTATACCGAGCACTTCAAAAAATGAATATGGCCTGAGTTTTTCTGAGCCCTAGGAGGAGGCTGCTTCTGTTATTTAGGGCTTGGGGTTAAGAGGATTTGGTTTATGGTGGCCACAGTATGGAAGGGGGGAAGTCAAGGTGCTTTGGGCGAGGAAGCATCTTTAGGACCTGGCTACTGAGTGTACCGGTGGAGGGCGAAGGGAGGGAGGGGTCAGGTTATTCTGGTTATAGCCTGGGAGACAGGTTTAATGGGGCATTTACAGGGAGACTTGGAGAGAAGAGAATCCATATGTGTGTGCTTTGCTGTGAATGTAGGAGTAAAATTTATATGTAGAGGAGCTGGGGAGAATTTCAAAGTTTTAGGTAAATGCAGCTAATGACATCCTGTGATTTAGGCGTTGAGTAGAAAGAATCCACTGTTCAGAGTGGACCACTGATGTAATGGCTGCAGCTTTGGCTGCGTTGTGTTGGCATTGAGGGCAATGTTAATAGTTTGGTCTTCCGGGGGTCCTGGAAGAGGATCCTTATGCCTGGAACTGTAGTTTCAGGACCGGTGGTAGTTTCCAGAGAGAACGAGAACTTTGTTTGGCTCATCACATCGGCATAACCAAAGTGAAACAGGAACACATTCGGGGAGGGGAGTGATGAATAAGGCTGGAAGGCTCAACAGCCGGGGTCTGCTTCTTGGAAAAGAGTCTGGAGGTGACTCTGCTATTCAGTGTAGGATGGTCAGTTAATACCAGCCATCTGGTTGACCAGTAGGTTTCTACTGAGCCTGGGGAGTCGAGGTCAGCAGACTTTGAAGTCTGTGGCAGGATTGAAGATAGTATCTCATACTTTTTTTTTTTTTTGTATGTCCATATGTCTTCCTCTTAAATCAGTGAGCCTAATCTCTCATCTCAGTGATTGCTTCATTTGCCCAGCCATGGGGGCCTGCAGAAGTCTTGGGTCATCTGTATGGGGGATTTTGCAGAGGAGTAGTGAGAGAGGAGGGTGAGCTATGAGTACTCCATCTGTGTCTACATCCCAGGAGAGAAGGGGTTGGGGAAGCTTAGTGAAAGTGGTTGAGGTTGAGGTAGAAATCAAGACCTGCGTTCGGGTTTTGGTGCTTCTTCACTGGCTATGTGTCCTTGAGTAAGCCGCTCTCTACCTCTGGGCCTCAGTGCCTACCTCTGTAACTGAGCTGTTGCTCATTCATTTAAATGCTTTGCAGATATGAGTTTCAGATTGCCCGTTGGTTTTGTCAGTAGGATCTGAGCCTTGGTGTTGTCATCTGTAAAATGGGGATGAAAGTACCTTGCAGAGTTGCTCTGAAGATTTAAAGATGATGGTGATAGCAATAGCTGTTGAAGACATCACTTACTTTCATCCTTACTACAAGGCAGGCATGATTATCATCCCTGTTTACAGATGTAGCCCCGGAGGGACAGAGAGGTTAAGGTCCCTGCCCAAAGTCACAGAACCAGTAAATGGTGAAACTGAATGATTTCCCCCCGGGCAATCTGATTCCAGATCCTAAGCTTTTAACTGTGATTCCATGACTCTGCTCAGACAAGGGATGTAGAAAGCACACCTCAGTGCCTGGCACACAGTAGGTGTCCAGGAAACTCGAGTTCCTTCCTTTTTATCCTCAGAATGCGAAAGTGGAGGTTGCCCAGAGCGCCTTCGGTCAGGCAGTTTTGCCCAGCTCAGCTTTCTAATTTCCAGTTCATGGTGCTTTCTCCCTTTTCTTCTTTTCTTTTTTCTTTTCTTTTCTTTTCTTTTCTTTTCTTTTCTTTTCTTTTCTTTCTTTTCTTTTCCTTTTTCTTCTCATTTTTCATTTCATTTCATTTCATTTCATTTCATTTCATTTCTTTTTTTTGAGAGAGAGAGGGAAAGAGAAAGAATCTTAAGCAGGCTCCACGCTTAGCGGGAACCCCAACTCGGGGCTTAGTCCTACAACCCTGAGATCATGACCTGAGCAGAAATCAAGAATCAGATGCTCAACTGACTGAGCCACCCAGGTGCCCCCTTTTCTCCCTTTTCTAATTTTCCAAATCTTCTTTCCAAAACCTCCCTATTTATTACCGTCCTCTTCTCTCCCACCTCCGGCCTCTTCCTTCAGGAAGCTTTCTTTCCCTTCTTCCTTCTAGTGGCTGAACTTGATCATACAAAGTTACCTTCCTACTATCTTAAAAAAAAATTGAGATGAAATTCATGTAACATAAAATTAACCATTTAGAAGAGTATAGTTCAGGGGCACTTAGTACATTCAGCGTGTTGTGCAACCACCACCTTTATGTAGTTCCAAACATTTTTATTACCCGAAAGGTGACCCTGTACCCGTTAGCAGTCATGCTTCCTTTTCCCTCTTGCTAGCCCCTGGCGACTACTGGTCTTCTCACAGCCTGTTTCTATGGATTTCCCTTTTCAGGACATTTCCTGTAAGTGAAATCAACATATGGGCCTCTATGTCTGGCTTCAATTTCATGTAGCATAATGTTTCTGAGGTTTATCCACGTTGTAGCATGTACCAGAATTTCACTCCTTTTTATGGCTGAATGGTATTCCCTTGTATGGCTGTACAGCATGTGGCTTATCCATTCATCTGTCAACGGACATTAGGTTGTCCTCCACCTTGGCTATTGTGAATAGTGCTGCTGTGACACCCACTCCTTTTTATGGAAGCTCTACTCCCTCATTCAGCTTGGGTTCAGGGGCTGTGACTTCTGGCATCCCCTGAGTCCTAGCCACAGGGCAGGCTCACTCATAACCCTTTCATGGATGGGTCTGCTGAAGCTAGGAGGGAGACGCCTGGGAGCCTCGGATGAGAAGGGGACAAACATTGGAGTCTGATGTGCCGCTGGCACCAGGCTTGGCCGTGCACGCTAAATCTAGCTCAGTTTCTGCCCCTGGGGGAGGTAGGGAGGAGAAGAGAGTTTTATCTCCAGCCTCAAGCACCTGTTTTCATCTCTCCTTCCTGTGCCTGGGGCAAGTGACACCAGCCGGGAAACTCAGTTGTGTGACCTCGGGTTGTGTACTCTGAGCCCTTGTGTCCCCATCTGTAAAGTGGGGAGTATAATTTCTATTTTATAGGGTTGTTTTGGGGATTCAGTAAAATGGAAAGCTTCCTTCTTTTTCTATCAGGATTTAGGGTCGCTGGGTTAGGGAGCAGTTGTGGAAGGGCATTTGAATACAGGATGATTTCTGTGGATGCCTTCTTGATTAGTAATCACTAGAGTTCTTCTGGATCCTCTTAGAAAGGGAAGGAGCAGAGGTTACTCTCATTGTGTTTAGCTGGTACTGCTGGGAAGTTGTCCCCAGCTTCCTCTTTTCTGCAGTTAACTTTCATGGTTGGTGTGTGAACCTGTTTCACCTCCTGGTACAAGTAGGCTTGGAGCTAATTTTAGAAGGATGAGTTTTCTGTTGATTGTATTGTTTTATTTTATTTTATTTTATTTTATTTTATTTTATTTGAGAGAGAGTGAGCGAACATATGAGCAGGGGAGAGGGGTAGAGGGAGAGAGAGAATCTTAAACAGCCTCCATGTTCAGTGTGGAGCCCACAAACCATGAGATCACGACCTGAGCCAAGGTCAAGAGTCAGACGCTTAACTGACTGAGCCACCCAGGCGCCTGGATTGTATTCTTTTAAAAACTAATCACAAAGTTTCTCCCATGCCAGGTGTCTTGTGGGGGTGTTGTTTGCAAGGGTCTTTTTCTCCTGTGATCAGTGCAAAAGTTTAGGGGTCCGGCAGACCGGGGCTTACATCCTGGTTTTACTTCTCCCTGACCAGCTCTGTGACGCTGGACGACAGATCATTGGCCTTTCAATTTCTTCATCTGTAAAAATGAGGGTTCACGCGAAAACTAGCTACCTTTGTTGTTATTGTGCCAACCAGTGTTCTTTTGGTTTTAAATATTAGACAACCCCAAATGAAAGGGAGGTTGCATCTCCCTAGGCAAGAAGGCTCGCGGTAGGACAAGCGTACGATGGGTTGATTTAGTAGCACGAGGATCCCGGTGTTTGCCCCTTTCTCCTCATCAGCCATCCTCAGCAGGTAGGCGATTTCTCCCCTCCTTGTCACACCGAGGCTGTAGCAGCTCCAGGCATCACGGGCAGATCCGATGAAGTGCGGCAAACTAGGATGGCGTTTTCTTCCATGTAATTCCTTCTTCTTAGTGAGCAAGCTTTTCCCTCGGAAGCCCCCTAATGACTTCTCTTGTGTCCCTTTGTCTCGTGTTTTAGTCTGGGCTTTTTAGGTCCCCTGGGTCCTGAGGAAAGGATTGAAGTGTTGACGCTTTATTTAGGAAGTCAGGCCCAGTGAGGTCAAGATGAAGGAAAAGAAGGGGGAGTGAGGCCAGGGAAGATGGAAGCCGTGTGATCGTTTCACGCTGAGCCGCGAAGAGACACGGCTGGTGTGTTTGTGTGGCACATTGAGGGGGGCTGCCGGGAGAAACTGTACCCCGATTTGTCAGGAACACTCTTCACTTCACTTGCTGGAGTTTTTGGAGGGTAGAAGGAAGAAAGGTTTTGACGTTGATAGCTTTTGAAATTGATATTTAAACCTTCCCTAAGTCCTGGTATATTTCTCACCAGTTGCTTTACATCGGGAGGCAGGGTGGCCGGTGGTTAAGGACATGGCCCGTGAGTCAGACTGCCTGGGTTCAAATCCAGACGCTGCAGCTCACTGGCCCACGAGGGATCTGCTCCTACATTTAGGGTTATTGGGAGGATTGAGTGAGTTAATGTCTGAAAGCACTTGAACAGTGCCTGACAAGTCAGGCTCTGTGCATATTGATGGTGACCCTTGCCCTTTCACCTCTAGAACTCAGAGCTGTTTGTCCCATGTAATGATCATCAGCCAGTCAACGTTTACTGAGTCTAGGGCTGTATAGGACACAGATCGAAAGGCACAGACACTCTTTGCCTTCTGTGTACGCCCTCCTCTGACTTTGGCCTTCCGTGTACGCCCTCCTCTGACTTCCTTCTGCGAATGGTACCTACCTTAGGGGCACCTTCCGTCTGTCCTGTCATTTGATTCAACGGTCTCTCTCAGCCGTGAGCCCCGCAGGGCACAGAGGCTGTCTCTCTGTCTGTCTGTCTGTCTGTCTGTCTTAGCTCTGGGGCTTTACACTGCACTTGGCACCTGCAGGCGCTTGAGAATTGCTTAGTCAATGACCTGTCAGTACTTTCTACTCTACCTTGAAGGACTTATTTACAGACATGTCTTATTCCCCTTGCTTTCCTAAAAGCAGTTAGAGACCAGGCCCCGATCGTCAATGTTTGTAGGCGCTGTTTGGGTGGATGGTTGACTGCATGAATCCCAGTTCAGGATACAACATGTAGAGGCATATATGAAGATATGAAAAGATAATAACACTGCAGAGGGCTGGGACAGGCCATTTTAGGGTCTTGAGGTCAGGTAGTTTATGTTTTCCAACTGCTGGGTGGAAAAAAAGAAAAAAAAAGAAAAGAAAAAGCTTGCTGCCTGTGCTGACTTGCTTAGCAACCTGCTCCTCGTCTTTCTCTCTCCTGTGGTCCATCCAGGGACTAGTGGATTGATGCCTGGCATGGATGGTCGGCAGGGCTGGAGGCAGGAAGATGAGCTGAAAGAGTGTAGGCCTGAGACGAAGAGGGGCTTGAGGGGGTAGGGTGGGGGTGGAAATGGAAAGCATGGGGGGGCGGTGGGTGGGTGGGTAGGAAAGGAGAAGCAACAGGTGTGGGCCCTGAATTTCGTGGGGTGTGAAGAATGAGGAGGAAGACTCCGCTTCCTTTGGGGATTGGTGCCTGGGCCCCTGGAAGATAGGGTGGCGAGCAGATCTTTTTTTGCATCTGCCTAACCCGTGAGATGAAAGTGAATGTTGTCTTTGCCTTCCCCATTTGGTAAGCCCGAAGGATATTTCCTTTGGGTTGGGTTGAGTGCTTAGGCTCCTGGCCGTGTCCCGCCTTGGCCTTGCTGTAGGACCTTGGGCAAGTGTGTTTCCACCTGTAGGCCTTAGGGGATTACTTCCTTTCCAAAACAAGAGGCTCATTCTTTCCTTTAGTGTCATTTACTGAGTGCCTACTGTATGCACCATTCTAGGCATGGGCACAGACGAGGTTTCTGTTCTCATGGAGCATACATTTTCGTTGGAGGAGGCTGAAGATAATTGAGGTAAATTGCCAAGGAGGAAACATACTAGTGATGTGATGGAGAGTGAGAGGTGCTAATTTCCGCTGGTTGGTTGGAGAAGGACTGCCTGATGAGGTGGCATTTTAGGCCATGACACAGGAAGGTCTGGGGCAGAGTATTTTTGGAGAAAGGAATCAATGTGTAAAGGCTGTAAGAGAGAACCAGCCTCAGGAACAATGAGAAGGACGTGAGGAGATCATGGGGGATATGTAGACTGTGGTTAAGACTTGGGGTTTTATTTAAGGGTGATGGGAAATTGGAGGACATTTTTTCCACTAGAATCCCTTTTGATTATTTTCCTCTTTACGAGGGCCATACTTTTAAAAATCCTGTTAACCAAAAAAGTGTGCTTACTAAACAATAGATGTACAACTTCAAATTATTTTAGGTTTTTAAAGTATGGGGAAATAATTTATGGATCATGATGCGTATCTTTGAGGATCCTCCGGGTATCTAAAGGTGGCAGATTGAGACACTCAACTGAATAATCTTGAAGGTTCCTCTGTTTCAAGCATTCATGCTTCCCAAAGCTGCATGCCATGTAATTAAAAAAAAAAAAAAAAAAAAAATTACGCCACCTACCGACAGAAGGAAGAAGGTGAATTTTTGCACAAGGAAAATCCCAAACCCAGTAGATTTCTTCGGTTGTGCACCTGGCTTTACATTCTGTACATGCGACCTGAAAATGGCTGTGGGGAGGGGGTGTTATGGTCCTGCTTTCCTTTTTGCTTCCCTAGAGAATCTTGATTGTGCGTCTATGTCCCTGTGCATCAATTCATGATGCAGTGGCAGGGGAGAGGGCTGACCTGGGAGCTGCCCCAGTATTGGATGTATGTGTGGGGAAGAGCACTGGATGGCTCGGCCTCCATATAACTGAGTTAATCCATTGTTTGTAACTGACCTCTGGTTTCACTGAGTTCCCTTATTCAGTGTCCCCACACCCTAGTCCCTGCCAGTAGGCCTTTTTTAATGTAGTCGTTAACACCCCATCCCTATCATTAAATTCTCAACTGCTTTATTCCTGATTTGCATTTTCCGTGGTGAATGAATGCACTGACTTCCGTTTTTTTTTTTTCTGTTACAGATGGTGTGCGCAGGTGACGGTAAGTAGCACTTCCCTGTCTTCTCTTGTGTTGTTCGTTATCGCCCCCTGCTGGACACAGCATCATTAACAGCAATGTGAAAATCACAGAAAATGCAAATTTGTTCAAACTCTTAGTTTCCAGTTTTATTTTAGAAGTGGGGTGAGTGTGGAAACAGCACGGGAAAGAAAGAATTCAATCATTTGCGCAACTTTGACAAAAATTTTCTATTTTCTGTGATTTTTACTTTCCCCAGCCTACATCTGTGGGTGATTTTTTAAAGACTTTGTTGTCACAATGCAGTATGATTTATATTTATTTTATGTGCTGTTTTCCTATACATATTTTTTGGGGCTGATACATTGCTCCATGATTTTTAAAAGTGATATACAGGGTGTATGTAACCTTTGGAAAACCAGACGTAACCTCCTATATATTTTGCTTCCGTGTGGAGGGCTGAGTTCCAGTTGCTAACTAGTGTTGGCCCATTGAAGTTCTCCCTAGTCTAGAGTAGAATGAGAAAACTAAGACTATGATAGTAAGATTTAAGTGATGCTAAACATATTTAGTTGAAAGCACCATATATTCTGGGATTATGTCCTTACTATTTTTTTGGTCATTATTTGTTTCTATAAGAAATAAATATAACTGTATTTGGTAGTTAAAAAAATGTACCTTTTAGCATAAATAAAAATTGGTAGCTCTTGTCTGTCCTCAAAATTTGGGGACTTTTTTTTTTACCTGATTGGTAAGATCCCAAAGTTTGTGAACCACAGAGATAAAATAATTAGAATGTTCTTCCAGTGCCACGCCAAGGGGGCAGATCTTGCTGAAACCTTGTAATAAAGGCAATCTCAGTTAATAACAGTGATTCTGCAAGGTCTGTACAAACAATGAGAAGAGCTCTGCAGTTGCTTTTTCTTGCTTGTTAATCGGTTTGGTAAATAAACTGGTAGGTACCTTGTGTAGCCTTGAATCATCGGTGCCAAAGAAGAAAACTTACGTGCATGGAGAAAAGGGGGCAAAGGGGAGATGAGAGAACTGTGATTCGTTTTAAAAATCATAATGAAAACCTGTTGTACAGCAAGTATATAGTGGGAGGTGCCATTTTATTAGTTTGGGTGACCACTGTATCTGACTGCTCAAATCAGTCACAGTTTATCACTGAAAAGTTTCCTGGTGTCTTACTGAGATGGATTTCAGTGGCTGTAGATGTGACTGATACCAGATCACAGCTGAAGCCTAGAACATGGGAAAGAAAAATGAAATGCAAACTAAAAAGTCTGTGAACCATTGCTCTAAAATGATTAGAATGTTCTCCCAGGGCTTTGAGTAAAATCACATGCTAATGACCAACAGGATGGGATTCTGAACTCAGATGTTTTACAATGTCCAAATCCAGTGACTTTGGTTACCATATTATAAAAATAATCCTTTATGTTAAAAATAGTTTATTAGAGCTGCCAATAGAGGAGCTCCAGAATGGGAGGCTTTAAGGGACTGATTCTAGGTCACAGAGGTAAGGGACAGAGTGGGCCCGTATGTCTAGTTCTGAATTCGAAGACCAGCTCTTTTCTCCTTATGTTATTCTGTCTCATGCCATCTTTGTGCCCCAAAATGGCGGAGCTTCCTCCTAGTATCAGGGTTTGGCAAGAAAGTTATCTTCTGCACCATGTAAAACCTCTCCACACACAGTGTTTTCTAAGAATGGCGAGAGACTCATTTAGCATCTTAACGTCTTTTTTTTGTATCAGCTCCTGTATAGATTTAATCTGTATTCAAGTGACAGCCAACATTGCCAGTCTCTGTCATTTTGGTCTCTGTTTTGCAGCCTTCTGTTTCACTAACACACACGCATGCATGTATATATATATATATATATATATATATATATATACATATACATAAATGTATCTACAGTTAGTTTGTGGGAAGAAAGTCCAGGAGGAGAAATAGAGGGAAATGAAATTCTGTGATTGCACAATTCACTTCTGAAAAGTAGAGATGCAGAGCAGTCCTGACTGTTATATTTCTTTTTTAAATATAATTTTTTCTTTCCTCTTTTGGGAAACCATATTAAAATAGAATCCTTGTTTGTGTCTGACGTTGAAGCTGTGTCCATCAGTCCAACCAGTGTGGCCCCAGCATGGACAAACACGGACTCAGCTGCTTCTACGTACACGCACACAGAAGGTGAAGGTCAAGCTGGGGATAACACCACAGGCTTTAGCCCAACAGCTTCATACACATCCTTCACCACTTCAGAAACAGTCAGTAAGACTTGGGCAGATTCCATGGTCGCAAATGATGTGACAGGTAAGATGAGCTCCCAGGAATGATCGTGAGACGTTCCTTTTCACCCTGTATCCTAGAGCCTTGTCCATTCACCTTGCCTGTGGGGGAGAGATTGGTTTTCGTTAATGGTGGAAGGGGAGGAGAAAAGATGCCATATTGGTTCAAGCCCAGGAGTTCAGGTGATACCTGAATCATTACCTGATCAATGCGGATCATTTGGTATTCAGGTCTTGGGTGCTTTGGGAGGTTTTAAGTAGGTCCACTTTTAAAAATCTTTTGCTATTATTGGCTAGTATTTGCTTTTCTGCTAAGACTTGGGAGCAGTGACCCCATTAGACATGTGTCTTGATGGTGTCTGTAATTAGTAGGCTTTTCTTAAGCCTGGCAGGGAAGTTAATGCTGTTTATATTCTCAGGAGTATTTGCCGGGCCTGGAAGTTTGGTGTGCTTTATAGAAGAGCGTGTGCTTCAAATGAAATGATAGCCCAGTGACACTCGCTTAGGTTTAGATTTTTATTTAGCTTAGATGTCAGTACCCTGAGGCACGTGTTATAGCTGCAGATTTAGCTCTCTCCCTTTTTTTTTTAAGCAGAAAAGAATCAAAAGTACAAAAAAGAGACAAGAAGCTCTTTTAAGCTGGGAAGAACCAAACATTTAAAAATGAGCTCTTCTTTTGGTTTTCTGATCTGGGGATGTGATCTCTTTGGCTGGTGAGGCCCTGGAAGCCTGATGTCTTGGAGCCCATGGCACCTTCTGTACATGGAACAGGCAAATGAAACCGTCGGTTTTCAGCAGGCTTTTTTTTTTTTTTTTTCAAGCCAGGAAACTATTTCTTTAAATAAAATCTTGCCTGGAAGCCCCATAAGGAAAAAGAACTGGAGAGAGAGGAGAGAGGACCCATAGGAGTGGGGTGTCATCAGTACCCTCAAAAAACTCTTGTCGCTCCGTAGAGCACAACTTCAGAGGCAAAAAAAAAACCCCTACGATAGAGGTTTGCTCTATCGTGAAAGAGAGGGGGACAGGTGGAGAGGGCAGGGAGAAGATGGAAGAGAATGAAGGAGGAAAAAGAAGATAGAATTTGGCAATGGTGATGGGGATGAGATGACACAGGCCAGAGGAGGTGGGAAGGTGGCGGGAAATACCCAGCCTGGTTGCTGAGCCCCTCACTCCACCTGAAAGCCCCCCGGGACAAGGCCTTCCTCATCAGCTACTATTTATTGGTCGTGGACTAAGTGCTTAGTTGTTTTTTTAAAATTAAAAAAAAAAACCCATTTTTAAAAATGTTTTTATTCAATTTTGAGAGAGAGACATGGACAGAGTGTGAGCAGGGGAGGGGCAGAGAGAGAGAGAGGGAGATAACCCTAAAGCAGGCTCCAGGCTCTGAGCTGTCAGCACAGAGCCAGACCTGGGGCTTGAACCCGTGAACTGTGAGATCATGACTTGAGCCAAAGTGAGACACTGAACCGACTCAGCCATCTAGGCACCCCTGCAGTTTGACAATTTTGAAGACAGTTTCAAAGACTCTCAAATCACTGTTGAAGTTAACTGTTGTGGAGCAGAGCAGAGATCCTAAAAATCTTTGGTTACAGGTTTATTCTTTTCTGTATCATTTCCTGCTGTGAAATGATGGACTTGCACAGGACCCTGATATAAAAAAAGTATTTTTAGTGAGTCACATTGGAACATCAGTGACCCCAGTCATTCCCAATGAAAGGTGACTGCAAATACCTTGTTCCATCAATGCCCATTGTGTGTTTTTTAAAATAGAGCCGAGTCAAGTTTCTGATCTTCGTGTTTCCTTCGTGGGTGTGACGCAAGTTGCTATTACCTGGAAGAATGGCAATGACACTGCCACCTGCTGGATGCTCTTTGAAGGCGTCGAAAGTTGTAAGGAGTTGCCTCAAGTCTTGGTGGTCAACGTATCACACCTGACACCAGGGGTTCGACACAAGGTCACCCAGTGTCTTTCAGAATCAAATGAGGAAGGGAGAGAGTCCTCGGTTACAGATAGTGGCTTAGGTGAGTTACAAAAGTGCCATACTGGTTTTGACTTTCAGTAACTTAATAGTTTTAAGAAATATTGTTCTTGTACTTGTATAGAGTTTTAGAATTTCTAGAGGGCTTTGCTCCAGACTGTTAGTTTTACCCCACATCTGTATGAGGAAGGAGGGAAATGTTCTTATTTTACAGGTCAGATCATTGGGGTTCAGAATGGTAACAGGGGCTGAAGCTTTCTGAGTCTGGCATCCCGGAAAGGAGCTGGCCCCTTTAGCTCTTTAAACTTTCAGTTCAACAAATACTAGATGCATTAACCCAAGTAGGGCCATCGGATGAACTTGTCACATCTGTTGCGAAAAGCGAAACTTAGCAAGCGAGGCTAGCAGATGTCTTCTGCATTGGCAGTGGAGTAGCCATTTACAGATTTGAAGCATTTTCAGAGGCAGCCCTGTGAATTGAGAAGAACAAGTGCTTAATCCCCATTTTGCACTTCAGGAAATAGTACTACGACGGGGGTGTTCGGATTGTTGACCACAACTGACAGAAACCAGACTTTAAATAGCCTGGGCTAGAAAAGCAGCTTGTTGGCTCATGTCTGCTTTCCTGCTGTGGGCAGTAAGGCCCTGGAGCAAGAGATGAGGGGACTCCCGTCTCCTCCGCCTGCCTCCTTCCATATCGGCCTTGACTTCAGACTGGCTCCTGCCCCAAAGCTCAGGGAGAAATGGCCACCAGCAGGTCCCGCAGTTCACCTCCTATCAGAAGGGGTCTGGCCCAGGGGAGAAATTCCTGGAGTGAGATCAGATTAGCCAGGTTTGAGTCCAATGGCCGTCCCTAGATGACCACCTTTGGAGCTGGGTGGGAGACGATTTTCTTGAAAGAAGGGGAAGAGCTGAAAACAGCCGAGTTGGAAAGAGAAGGGGGGTGGTACGTGGGATACAAGTAGAGAGCGAAAGAGCTGCTGAAAATCAGGGTCCTTCTAGGAGGATGTGTCTCTCTGTGGGGGAGGAAGGGAAGAATTTGTGGTGTAGTAACTGTGGGTGCTGCCTGACGTGTCCTCTTATGGGGAAGGTGCTGTGGGCGGACAGGCATGTGCTTCCGTTGCAGTTAATGTATTTGACTTTTGTGATGGAAGTAGATGCCAACGCCACGGAGAGCTTCTCCCAGCAACCCCGGAACCACACGGCCCCCGTGTCTGGATACCAGCTCAAACGTGTGGACCTGTCTTCGGACCATCTTCTGACCGGAGACACGGAAGTCCTGATTACGGGGTTGGTGCCCAACACGCAGTACTGTGCCGCTGTCTATTCTCAAGCAGCAGATGGCACAGAAGGAGGGCCCCAGTGCATAACGTTCAGGACGGGTATGTTGAATTTTGTAGAATGTCTTCAGCCCTCGTTTTCCAGCACCCACTTTGGTCTTCTGTGATTCTCGTCTCTCCGGTATCTCTTGCTTCACAAGTACTTGTGTTGTCAGAGGGAGTTTTCTGGAAGAGATTTCGGACAGAGCAAATCCAGTGAGTTTCTTCTTAACTCCATGGCCAAGACGCTTCTTTCTTTCAAAAAGCTCACTAACGCGTATCGGGCAGCTGCTACGTGCAGACGCGAGGTGCTACCTCGTGTCTTCCTTTCGTGTCTCTGCACCCAGGCCAGTGGGACAAGCTGGTGTAATATTTTTCTCTTATAATTAGCTATTCTTCTTGTCATTTGTTGGTTAAGTATTTTCCCCTTCAGGTAAGAAAATGAGGTGTTTTTTGTTGTTGTTGTTGTTGTTGCTTGTTTTGGGGTTTTTTTTGTTTTGTTTTGTTTTGTTTTTTGACCTCCCCTCCAATGCATGCTGATCTTTCTGTGGAAGCTTGTTGATATGTGCATTGCTCTTCCTACCTATAATTTAATGGTATTTCCGCTCTGTAAACTGACCAATATTTGGAGGTGTGTCGGATTGGTGCTGACGAGGGGGCAAAGAAATGCATGGTTCCTTCCTAAGGGGAGTTCAGGATAGATGGGGAGTCGAGAGAGACATCCACGCATTGACAAGTCCATGGTCAGGCCCCATGGGCTCAGGAATAAATGCTGCACCAGTGTCACCCTCAGGGACTTGGTTGAGGCAACACGAACTCCCACTCTGGTTACCTGACCCAAAAATATATCTGTTCTCAAAGGCTGTCGGAGACCCATAGAATGGAGGAAGAACGGGTGCGGGCTGGGGGATACAGGGCAGAAAATAAGACTGGGATCCAGGAATCTCTGGGAGGCTAGTAACACCTGGTTACTAGCTGGGACCTGGTAACACCCTCAGGAGTCCGAGTCCCAAGATGGAGACGCTGTCACGTTCGTGATTTCTGGATGGCTGCGTTGGGGAAGGGAGTGTGGTCCTCCGGCTTCTACGTGGATGACGAGCACTTCCTCCCCCCAGGGGGGATTTGGTGCTGTTGGGTGCCGCACAGGTGACACGTGGCCACCGTCCACTGCAGCTGCCCCCTGAGTGCTCTAGACAGTGGAAGGCTGGAGCACGATCTTAGCATCAAATCCCAAGGGAAGGCCTCTTCTATAGGCAGGATTTGAACTTGCTTTGAAGAGAGACTAGGATTTGGATAAAGGGAGAGAGGGAGGAAGACATGTCCACTGAGGAAACATTATGAATGAAAGTGCAGGTGGTGGACCCCGAGGTATGAAGGTAGAGAGGTGCGAGGAGTGGGTGACAGCTCGAGGACCCTGGTAATTCTGGAGGGGTCGGCTTCGTTCCTAGAGAGTTGTGATTGTATGCTCGTGAGTCGGGTGTCTCTGTCAGAGGCAGTTACTAGCCTGGCCATGTCACTTGCAGGGGCTGGACAGTCTGGGCAGGATGCCTATGACAGGTTGTGTCTGTAAAGAATTACTGCTTTTCCCTGTGTCCACCTTGAAGGAGGGTCCACTTGTGCCCTCCTTTCTTCTTTCCCGTTCTACCGGTGATGCCAGTGTGTGGGTGAGGAGGGGAGGACGTAGCTATAGGAAGGGCCGCTTGGCTTCTGGGGACCCTCAGTGACCCAGCAGGTTGGCAGGTGGGAGGGCTTGGTGTCTAGAGGGTGGGGCAGGAGGAGGAGGAAGAAGGGGCCCTTCAGGGGTGCCTTTGACAGCGGTGGGGCCGTCCTACACACAAGATGCTTGTGCAAGAGGGTGAATGGGCCCCTCGCTGAGCAATGTACCCCAGGGCTGGCTCCATCCAGAGGATGAGCCCTTTGCCTGACTTGCTAAAAGGGGTCTTGTGGGTTAGCGTGGGCCTCTGGTTCCCTGCTTTTAAAGCTGTCTGAACAGAATTAAATAGTGATTGCAGGGGCACCTGGGTGGCTCAGTCGGTTAAGCATCTGACTTCGGCTCAGGTCATGATCTTGTGGTTCCTGAGTTCGAGTCCTACATCGGGTTCTGTGCTGACAGCTTGGAGCCTGGAGCTTGCTTCAGTTTCTGTGTCTCCCTCTCTCTCTACCCCTCCCCTGCTCACGCTGTGTCTCTCTCCCTCTCTCTCAAAAATAAATAAACATTAAAAAAAATAGCGATTGCATCTTAGGCTCTCAGATATATGGATACACATGGCCTGGTTTGTGTGAACTGTCCTAGCACTTGATAAGTAATAATCATAGTAACTTTAACCCTCTCTGTGTGGCATGTGTGTGTGTATATGTGCATATCTAGATGTATATACATGCACACAATACATGTCTCGCACCAAGCATTTTTCAAGCATCTCGTTAGGTGGGATGGGGTTAAGGAAATCATCAGAGCACGTTGAGACACCTGAGATTAGTCGTGGTAGGAAGTCACCTCTAAGGCTGATGAGCAAGAGGAAGAAGGGGTGCTTCTGGAACCTGGTGGGGGCTGGGGCAGTGGAAGAGGCAGCCTTGTCAGAACAGGCAGCCCGAGCAGAGGCCTGTGGGAGAAACACTTCACTGCTTACTCCTCTGCTTCCAGGTCGCCTGCTCACATTGCTTGCAGGTGGAACCCAGTCCCACGGCCTCTGGCAGGGCCCCTCCTTCCTGCCCGCCGCAGTGATGCAGCATGTAGGGGTCAGCCTTCCAGGGCACAGAGCAGGCAGGGGATGGACAGCATGGATTGGGAGGGTAGGATGGGTCAGTGGCAGATTATTAGAGCTCTGTGTTATCTTTTCTCGAGGTTAGGAATGTTACCCCCATTTTGCAGATGAGGAGACTGAGCTCACATGATTTTCCTCAGAACTACCTGGCCATTAATGCAGAACTAACCTTGGAACCCGGACCTGCCTTGCGCTAAAGTGTGTGATCTTTAATGGGTCCTGTATGGTTCATTCTGGAAGCATATATGCTTGAGAGTGTTTCTGGGTCACCCCAGGACCCGGGCAGGGCATGAGTAGAGTCCATGTTGTTGTTGGAAGAGCCTGTCGTATCTCTAAGAGTACTCACAAGAAGAACAAAGCGGTAACTGTGCAGTTGCAATTGGCCAGGTTGTCTCTTCACTGAAGATGATGTCTGACACTTGCTGGGACCCCCATACATTGATGTATGTTGTGGTGAAAATGTGTAGGAGAGGAAGGCATGATTGCTGAGAATCTTTCTTATAATGGATGACAGGCCCTGATGATGGTTTGTCTCTGTCTGTCTCTCTGGCTTGGCCATTCTGGTTACTGTTAACGCCTCTTCTGTCTTCACAGTCGCCAGTCAAGTGTTTGACGTTGAAGTTGTGGACATCAACGCAACAAACATGACCCTGACCTGGAAAATCAATGATAACGAGTCGTCCTCTGTCTATACCTACAAGATACAAGTCACTGGGGAGACGGATTCCTTCACCCTCCATGTCAATGAGACTCAGGTCGTCATTACTTCGCTCAACTCGAGTACCTTGTACAACATCACGGTGCATCCTTTCCTTGGCAACAGTTCCGAGGGCGTGCCGGGTTTTCTCCAAGTGTACACCCGTGAGTTCACTCATTGTTTTGCTGACCTCTCTCACCTGCCTGCTCTGTGCCAGGCCCAGGTACGAGACAAAGCTTTGTCCCTACCCTCGAGGAGAAACAGGGACTCTAACCTCCTTCCGGATGTGTGCCGTCGTAATGATGATCGTTGACTGACCCACCCCACGTGCTGAACATGGTGTACATGCTTTCCTGGCACTGTCTTCTTTTTATTTTACTTTTTTACACTTTTAAATTTTATTTTGTGTGTGTGTGTGTGTGTGTGTGAGAGAGAGAGAGAGAGAGAGAGAGAGAGAGAGAGAGAAAGCGAGCATGTGAGCGCGGGAAGAACAGAAAGAGGGGGGAGAAAGAATCCCAAACAGGCTCCACGCTGTCAGCGCAGAGCCCAATGTAGGGCTTGATCCCATGAACCATGAGATCATGACCTGAGCCTAAATCAAGAGTTGGTCGCTGAACCGACTGAGCCGCCCAGGCACCCCTCCTTGTACTCTCTTATGTGGTGTTCACAGACCTGTGACATGGTTGGAATTAGCCTTATTTTATGAATTAGGGAGCCGTGGCTGAGAGAGGTGCTGTAGGGAGGTGTTACACACGTAGCAGAGGTAGGATTCAACAGCTGGGCTGACTCCAGCCTGTGCTTGTAATGACCATTCATTCTAGCATGGTAGAGGCAAAATGATGCACGGAGACAAAAAGAACCTGGTTATTCACGTCTGTCTGTCCTTTGGATACTGACATTATAATGAAGCAGGGCACAGATGTATCTCACCCTTTCTTTGCTTACCTGTGCTTTAAAGAGAAGATGACAGGCAGCAAATAAAAAGCTTCCTGTTCCAGGGCACCTGGGTGGCTCGGTCAGTTAAGTGTCTGACTTCGGCTCAGGTCATGATCTCACAGTTCGTGGGTTCGAGCCCTGCACTGGGGTTTGTGCCGAGCCTGGAGCCTGCTTTGGATTCTCTGCCTTCCTCTCTCTCTGCCCCTCCCCCACTTGCTCTCTCTCTCTCTCTCTCTCTCTCTCTGTCTCTCAAAAATAAACATTAAAAAAAGATGCTTTCTGTTCTAAAGAAGGTCCGAGAATTAAAGTAAAGCAATAATGGTATACCAGTAGTACATAGTATAACAGTATCAGTATCATACCTTACCAGGCGCTTTATGGGTATTGCGATGGCCTCCATGGTAGGTATTAGGATCCCTGTTTGACAAATAAGGAGGCTGCAGCCCCACCCAGCCGAATGATTTGCCCAAGGGCGCAAAGTGGCAGAGCAGAGACATGGGTCCCAGGGATGCCTGGCTCTGGACCCAGGGCTCGTTTCACAGAATGCTTCACTTGGGTGTCTGTTGCTTGCTAGGAAGCGCACCTTAGGCACCTTTACAAACGTCTTCTGGACTGGCTCTTTGGGGTAAGTGGAATCTGGTTTCCCTTCCTCACCTTCTACACTTTTACTCTTCAGTCCCTTTATTAGTTCAGATTAGGTTTGGCTGTGAGTAACAAAAAAACTTCCTGAGTATGCACGGCGTAAACAAAACAGGAGTTTGTTTCTTTGTCCTTGTAGAAGCAGCACCAGTGCTAGGCAGGACGGGATGGAGGAGTGTTAGCCAGGGCTCCGTGGCAGGAAACAGAAGCTTTTTACGAGCTTTTTTCAGCCCAAAGGAACTCGATCCTGGGAGCCGAGGGTTTGCAGAGTTATTGGGAGGGCTGGTGTGTTATTTTGCCAGGGCGGCTGTTAGAAGTACCACAGACTGCAGAGCTTAAACAACAGAAATTTATTTTCTCACAGTTCTGGAGGCAAGAAGTTTGAGATCAAGGTGATGAACGGTTGGGTTCCTCTGAGGCCTCTCTCCTTGGCTGGAAGGTGGCTGTCTTCTCCCCGTGTCTTCACGTGGTTGTCCTTTGGTCTGTGCATGACTGTGTCCTAATCTCCTCTTCTTACCAGGACACCAGTCATATACTGGATTAGGACCTACTCTAATGACCTTGTTTTACCGTAATCACCTCTTTAAAGGCCCTGTCTCCAAATATACCACCTTCTGAGGTACTGGGTGTTAGGGCTCCAACATATGAATTTTGAGGGGACACGATTCAACTCTTAACAGCTGGGGGAGCAGGCTTTAGGCTGGGAGCCAGGAATGGCTCCCACACTAAGGGGTGCAGTTTTGTCACAGTCTGCAACCCCCACTGTAGGTGTTGGCTCCAGAAATATATGTTCTGAGCTGTAATCTGGGGATCAGGAAGCCATAGGTGCCACCACAGCCACCGTACTCGTTCTGGAGCTAGGCGGCCTGAGCTCTGGGTATTGCATCTACATTCCAGCTACAAGGAGGAGGAAGGGCAGAAGGTAGTGCTCCATGCATTCATGATACTTCCTAAGAGTCATACGGTACTTCTGCTCACATCCTATTGACCAGAACTCAGCCACATGGCTAATCTAGCAGCAAAGGAGGCTGGGAAATATAGTCTTTACTTCCGACAGCCAGGTACACAGCTAAAAATCTGGGGTTGTATGACTAAGGGAAAAGCCAGGTAAGGAATGGGTTTTAGGGGTCAACAGCAGCCTCTACTGCATGTTTCTAAACAGAGGTTCTGGGAGGCCTAATAATGTATTTGAGATAAAGCAGCCAGCAACAGCCAAGGTCCTACCCCAGAGTGTTAGCCCGTGCCCATGTGGGTTTACCCCTCCTCTCATTTCTGGTGAATGACTTTGTACAACCTAAGCATGCAGTTTCTATGCTCTTGTAGCCAACTGTTTCCTCAGTAGCCAAAAATACCAGTTGCTAAGGGCATTGTAGGTGATAATACAAAGAAGAGAGAAAGGTCGGATGTCCCAAGTGTGCATATAATCTCAGTGTAAATATTTTGTGAGGTTCAGTCACCCTGTCTTCTGTAGAACCAGGCTCTAAATCTGGTTGTTTACTCTCTTCCCACAGCCCCCTGTCCAGTTTCCGATTTTCGAGTGACGAGTGTCAGCACAAGGGAAATTGGCTTAGCTTGGAGCAGCAATGACGCAGATTTCTTCAAGATACTTACCACAGAGGAAGGAGCTGGAAAATCTCCGCTGGAAACAGCCACCCAAAACCAAAGTATTGTCATTGGTGGCTTATACCCTGGAACCAAGTATCGTTTTGAAATATTTCCACAAGGACCAAATGGGACTGAAGGGGAGTCCCAGACGGTTTACAATAGAACTGGTAAGCAAATAGGCTGTGTTTTCTGTAAAACAGTGGTGTTTCTTAAAGGAAATCAGTATAATTTATAATGCCAGGTTTTCCAAATACTGCTTTTAATTATCTAATGAAAATCTTAAAAACATTTATAATGACAGTAATGCATATTCATTATGTAAAATACATAGACAAACAAAAGAAAATCACATAGTAAACTATCAACCAGAAATAATCACTGGTAACTTTTGGTGTATTTTTGATGTATGAGATAATCAATGATAACTTTTCTAATTTTAAATATGTGCCTATATTTTATTTATTTATTTATTTATTTATTTATTTATTTATTTATTATTAATTAATTAATTAATTTAGAGTGGGGAAGGGGCAGAGGGAGAGAGAAGTTGTGGGGTTCCATCACATGAATCATGAGATAATGACCTGAGCCGAAATCAAGAGTCAGATGCTCAACTGACTGAGCCACTCAGGCACCCCTATATATTTTTTCTTTTACAAACATTGAAGTCATCTTATTCATGTGGTTTTATAATCTGCTTCTTACCACATAGCAGCTTATTATGAGTGTTCTTCCCTGTCAGTATAAATATTTCTACAGGATAATTTTAATATCTTCCTGGCATCCCATTGTCTAAATCAGGTCAACAGATAATAATGGCCTATGGGCCACATCTAGCCATTGCCTGTTTTTATAAATAAAGTTTTATTAGAACACAACCATGCTTATGTGTTTATATACTATCTATAACTGCTTTTGTGCTAGAAATGAGCAGTTGCAATAGAAAATATATGGCCCACAATACATAAAATATCTATTCTGTGTCCCTTAAAGGAAAACTTAGTTGACTTGTGGGCTAGATCATTGTTACCCAAAGTGTGATCCAGGGATCTCTGAGAGTCCCCTAGATTCTTTCAAGGAGTTGATGAGTTGTTATTATTATTATCATACTGCTTCTAAAGTGTTATTTGGCTTTTTTAATCTTATTCTCTCATGATGAGTCTATAATGGAGCTTTCCAGATGCTATATGACAAGGGATGACATCGTCACTCTGATGGCTAATGGAATGTATGCTTGTGTATTCTTATGTTTTAAAAATTCTTCATTTTTTATTTCTTTAAAAAAATTTTTTGGTGTTTATTTACTTTTGAGAGAGAGACAGAGAGAGCGAGCGAGCGAGCAAGCATGAGCAGGGGAGGGGCAGAGAGGGATGGAGACACAGAATCCGAAATAGGCTCTAGGCTCTGAGCTAGATGTGGGACTCCAACTCATGAACCGTGAGATCATGACCTGAGCCCAAGTCGGAAGCTTAACCAACTGAGCCACCCAGACGCCCCTTCATTTTTTATTTCTAATACAGTAAATATAAATATAGCTTACATAAATAAAAATTCTCTCTTAAGGAGGTAAAGGGGTCCTGAGATTCAAAAGTTTAAGAACCAATGATATGGATGTATTGTAAATTATTCAAGTACTCCCCTATTGTTGGAAAAGTAGATTGTAGATTATATACAGTCTTTCATAAACAGCATTATTCTTTGAGGCTAAGTGATCTTGATAAAATTATTTCATCAAAACAATTTAATGTTCATTACTGTTTTTAAAATTTGAAACACGTTTTTTTGGGAAAGCTTGGAAAACATACACTATTCCTTGAGCTTTGATTGCAAGAGAATTAATCTTTTATATAGAAGGGAAGAATGAAAAAATGAGGCCTAATTCCTTTAGGCACACTTGAAATCATTTGGGCTTTTGAGATTCTCCTTGTGTAGGTTTTTTCAACTCTGTTGGTTGGGTGAAGGCATTGATAGTTCCTTGAAAGGTTTGTTTCCAAAATAACGGACTGCTAAAGTACATTCCCTAGATGAAATGCAGTAATTCCATTTCAAGTCTGAATTTTATTTTTTTATTAAAAAAATGTTTTTAATGTTTATTTATCTTTGAGAGAGACAGAACATGAGTGGTGGAAGGGCAGAGAGAGAGGGAGACACAGAATCTGAAGCAGGCTCCAGGCTCTGAGCTGTCAGCACAGAGCTTGACGCGGGGCTTGAACCCGTGAACTCTGAGGTCATGACTTGAGCCGAAGTCAGATGCTTCGCTGACTGAGCCACCCAGGCGCCCCTCAAGTCTGAATTTTAGATTAGACTGTTGCGATGGCGTCTTAACGTCAACGTATATTTCTGTTTTTCTTTTGAGAATGTTGCTACCATGAGGATTACCGTGGTGGGGGACACTTGATATTGTGTGACTTGCCAATGCCCAGAACTTAATGTGATAATAGCTTAATATATTGGGGGTCTACAAAGTGCTGGGCTCTCATCTTTTATTTAAAAATTTTTGTCATAACTTCACGAGGTAGGCACTGTTAGCATCTCTGTTTTCCAGAGCAGGAAATGGGAGTTCTGTGAGCTTTATAACTGGGCCCAGAGTGACAAAGGAGTGAACTGACCTCTGGCTTTGAAGAATGAGGTCTCAAGCAGAGTGTGGACTGATGGTCAGCTGCAAAGCAATTTAGGCCTATTCGTTGAGGAGAAGTTACATCTCTTGTACTGTAACCTCTAATTGAGTCCCATTGAATGGGAATCATGAAGAGTTGTGATAAGGCACTAATCTCTTCGGGGATTATCATTCTATGGTTGAACAACTTCCATTATTATTAAAGTCAGTATAACAGCATTAAAGGCAATTTTGAGGAAGGGAAACAAATGCTATATGATTCAGCAGTTCCAATTCTACGTGTGTGTGTGTGTATGTTTGTATACATATGTTTATATGTGTATATGTATGTATATGTATTTATATGATATTTATATTTCCCAAAGGATTGAAAGCAGAGACTCGAACAGTTATCTGTATACCAGTGTTCATGGTAGCACGATTTACATCAGCCAAGAGTAGAAGCAGTCAAGTGTCCAGAGAGTAGTGGATAGACAAAACGTGGTATATCCACACAATAGAATATTATTCAGCCATAAAAATGAATGAAATTCTGATACCCACTGCATGGATGAACCTCAAAACATTATGCTACGTGAAAGAAGCTAGACACAGAAGGACAAATATTGTATGATTCTACTTACCTGAGGTTCTTGGAATAGGCAAGTTCATAGCGACCAAAGGAGAACAGAGGCTACCAGGGAGGGAAGTGTGGGGAGTTGCTGCTTAAGTGGAACAGAATCTGTGTTGGGGGTGATGAAATATTTTGGGTATAGATAGTGATGATAGTGTCACAAAATTGTGAATGTATTTAATGCCTCTGAGTTGTACATTTACAAATGGTTAAAATTATAGATATGGATATTTTACCACCATAGAAAGGAAGGGAAACAAGAAGAACTCTGCCTTCTAACCCCGCTGAATTCCTTTCACATCTGTGTCCACAGTCATAGGTTTTGTTTACATTGTTGTAATTATTATACAAATAATTGTATTTTGTATTTCAACTATTTTTTTTTAACTCAGTGTATATTGTAGCCTCCCTCCCATAGTATGTATGGTCTTTATGTTTTTAGTGGCTGCAGGATGTTTCATTATATAGCCAGATCACAGTTTATAGAGCCCTTCTCTTTTTATGGAATATTTAGGTTATTTCTTTTTTTTTTTTTTACGTTTATAGATAATGATGTACTTTTTTCTTTTTTTGAAGTTTATTTTGAGAGAGAGAGAGAGAGAAAGAGAGAGAGAGAATGCATGTGGGAGGGGTAGAGAATCTCAAGCAGGCTCCATGTGGTGAGCATTGGGCCTGACGCGGGGCTTGAACCCTTGAACCCTGAGATCACGACCTGAACTAAAATCAAGATTTGGATGCTCAGCTGACTGAGCCACCCAGATAATGGCGTCCTTTTATGGTCTTTTGTCTGTGGAATCCCTGTGACATCAGGAATCTGGTGGTAGGGAAGGAAGACTCTCAAAGCTACCTACCTTTACAGAGGAGCCACTTAAAATTTTTTTTTGGAAGAGAGTACGTGCGTGTGGTACATGCATGTAAAACACACACACACACACACACACACACACACATACACACATACACACAAGGTTTTACAGTGAAAATATTTCCCTCTTTTGTCCCCTCACTCAGTTCCTCTCACGAGAGGGGACTTGGGTTCCCAGGTAAAGAGAAATGTTTTGAAAGCAAGGGCAGAAAAGTAGTAGGTTACATGGTTATTTCTGGGCCTCGATCTGTGCATGCACATTACAGCTGGTTCGGTGTGTAGAGGTGAGATGGGGGGGAGCAGGGTACCCCGAGTACCCCTGTGGGAGAGTTCTCTTCTGACCCCAGCTGGGAGGGTGGTTGGGGTGTGTGCGTACGTGTGTTTTCCCTTCTCCACCCTGGCCTCGAATACTCTCAACCTAGTAAACGTCAGCTGTCCATTTCAGTTTTTCTTTTTGGTATATGCCTGTGTTACAGGAAAACGTTTTCAGGGAGTTAGATTAAACACACACACATCCACACACACGCCCACCCACCCACACACACATACACACCCCCACACACACCAGACTACTTATTGAGCTGTAATATACATATTGAAAACACACACGTCATAAGTGCATAGTCTGATGCATTTTCACCAACTGAACCCATCTGGTCATCAGCACTCAGATCAGGAATCTGAATAAGACCTCCACCCCACAAGACCCCCAAAGGGGGCGTTTTTATGACAAAAGCGAAAGACCAGAGAACCCACAGGACAGATTGGTAAGCTTGCTCATCTGTGTCACGGAAGAGCCAAAATTCTCGAAAGACAGGAGTGTGCGTGTTTCTCGCTTGCTTTGGAGTTTGCCCTCTCTGAACTCGTCTGAGACTTTGCTGGCAAAAGAGCAAGTTCTCTGGACACTTTGCAATAAAGCTGGGTGTTAAGATGGTCCTTGACACTTCCTTTGTACCTCCTTTCCTCCCACCAGATCCCAGTGCCGTCTTTGACATCCGTGTGTTCAACGTCACCACAACCGGGATGGAGTTGGAGTGGCAGAGTACGGACAATGCTTCCGAATACACCTACCACCTAGTTATACGGTCCGAGCGCGGCTCTGACAAGATAAACACTTCTCGCAAAGAGATCACTCTCAGGGGTTTGGTTCCAGGCACCTTATATAACATCACGATCTTTCCAGAGGTGAACCACATCCAGGGGGAGCCCAGCTCCACGGCACAGTACACATGTAAGTCTCTTAAGGACACCCTGGTAAGTGGTGTTCTTTCTGATTCTCCTGGAGGGTGGGAAGCAAGCATTGGTTACACGGTGAGGTAAGTGGCCATTGTGTCTCGGGGCTCCAGGTAGAATCTGAAGCTGCTTAAGCTGAAAACATTGGCCTTCACAAAGGTTCTGGTGTTCTCTTGGGGCATTGGTGCTGAGCTTCTAAGGAATTGTCCTTAGAAGCAGAAAGATCTGATAAACATGGACAACATAATTATTCCATTCATTCCTTGGGAATACGGACTAGAGGAGAGTCACCTTGTCTTGGTGACATTAGAAGATACTGCTCAAATGGGGAGCTTTGCTTGCATAGTAAGGAAGGCGTCTTGCTAATGTTTGATCTAACTATATGGTAGAGATAGATGGTAGTTTGTATTATCTTTTTCGCATATATTTTCTCTTTCATTAATCAGATTTCCAAAACAGATAGGAAATTATATCTGGAAAATATATTTCAGATAAACTTAAAAAAGAAGCCTGGAAAATGAATTCTTTTGAGATTTAATCTGTATAATTATTTTCTGAATGTCTTTTTGGGAAGCCTTCTGTATTTTGAGTCAGCAAATGTTAGCTTTATTTATTCTTTCCTCAAAGGAGCCAGGCTATTTTTAATTGTTTTTTATTTATTTTATTTTTTTAATTTTTTTAAATTTTTTATTTATTTTATTTATTTTTTTTATTTTTAATTGTTAAAAAAAATTTTTTTTTATTGTTTATTTTTGAGAGAGAGAGAGAGAGAGAGAGCAAGCACAAGTGGGGGAGGGGCAGAGAGAGAGGGAGACACAGAATCTGAAGCAGGGTCCAGGCTCCAAGTTGTCAGCACAGAGCCCGATGTGGGGCTCGAACCCACGAACCGTGATATCCTGACCTGAGCCAAAGTCGAACACTTAACCGACTGAGCCACCCAGGCACCCAGGAGCCAGGCTATTTTTAGATGCAGTAAATAAAATAGTCCTGGAATTCAAGGCTTATCCGTGCCTTTTTTTTTTTTTTTTTTAAACTAAGGGCCCAGCAATGTAGCCAACATTGAAGTAAATACCAGCACCACAGAAGCAACCTTATATTGGCAGAACTTTGATGAAGCTTCTCCCAGGTATACCTACTACCTTTATATTGGGAAGGATGGAAATTTCAGCCAAGCAACACGACTAGTCACAGACATTGGCGTCACCTATGCTACCGTCACTGAGTTAATACCTGGCTCATCATACACAGTGGAGATCTTCACCCAAGTGGGAAATGTCACCACGCCACTGGCATCTGGCAGGCAGTCATTCTGTACAGGTGAGTAGCCTCAGGTGCCTCCTGCACTCTTTCCTGTGTGGTGCTGACCTTGCAGATAGGTCCTCTGCAGGCTTTAGTTTATTAGGTTTCGGGTCGTGTGTGGTAACAGACCCTGGACTCTCCCAGAAAGCCCATTAGCTTAGTAGGGCTGTCTTGTCCTCCTCATTTATTCATCCAGCAGATATTTATGCAACACTTACTATACGCCAGGCGCTGTTAAGTGACACCCCCAAGTCTCTGCCTTCCTGGAACTTCGATTCTGGTGGAGAAGACAGACAGATAATAAGTCATTAGATGATGATTACTGCTAGGGAGAGGGAAAAGAACAGAGAAGGGGGAGAGGAGATGTTTATGTAGGATGCCCTGGGAAGGCCTCAGTGAAAAAGTGACTATTGAGCAGAGACCTGAAGGAAGTGAAGGAGCCGGCCAGATGGCTGTCAGGGTGTAGAGCATCATAGGCAGAGGAAAGGCCAGTGCAAAGGCCCTGAGGCTGGAGTATGCCTGCTGTGTTGAAGGAAGAGCAGGAGGCCAGGATGGCAGGAGTGGACCAATGGGAGCAAGAGGGTGATGGGTAGGTGGTGAGGCCCCGGGAGGTGACGGGCCAGGAGAGGCTTGTGGTTCATGATATGGCTTTCCCACTGAAGAAGATTGAAAAGGATATTGTTAAAATGGATGCTCAGCCTTTTTGCCTTTCTCAGTCCTTATCTCTCAGTGTAAAAAGTGCTATAAAGAGAAAGGTAGCCCTGTGTTTAACCTAAGGAGCTTTCAGAGAGCAACCCAGGGAGTGTTCTACAGATGGCTGTGAGTACTTGGGCTCACGGGTCTGATGGGGGCACCTTTGTCACCCCGGTGCCCGTGCACCACCTTATTCTTCCCCCTCTTTGTACCTACCTCTTTCCTTGCTTAGACCAAGCTGCTCAGGTGTGTTCAGGCTGATTTGGAAGCTGAGGGCTGTCATCGCATCAGCCTCCCTGGTAGCGTAGGAGCTGGCACTTTGATGACCTCTGACCTTCCAGGTGGAGCTGCTAAAGAAATCCCTGTATCTCCAAGTCACCCCTGCTCCTCGGGCCCTGTCCACCTGGTCTAGAAGCTGATCTTTGGGATTTGGGTGGCTTCTGCTGCCGAGACTTACCCTCGCTGTAATTATTGCAGTCTAGAGCAAGAGGAAAATACATACGAGCATTTATGCCCGGGGGTGGCTGGAACAGGGGCTGTGGGGGTAGCGGTGCGTTGGGCGGGTTACTTTCCCAGGCCTCTGGCGGAGCATGTGGGAGCTGTTAATGGGTGGTTCGTTAATGCTTTTCCTGCCTTAAAATACTGCAGCACTGAAGCAGTGATAATATTCTGCCCCCAGAACCTTAGTACAGAGCTCTCTATTTACAGCAGTTTAGGGTCGGCCGTCAACAAAACTCTATTGGTCCTCAGACAGGTAGAGACAGACAACACACCATTTGAAAGATGAAGAAACTGATCCCATTTACTATTGATTATTCCGCATGTTGTGTGTATACAAAATGCCCTGGACTTGGATTCAGGAAACCCGGGGTCCAGTTTTGGCTTTGTTGCCTAGCAACCAGGTCATCTTCAGCAACTTACGCAACCTCTCGAAGCCTCAGTTGCTTCATCGGCAGAGTGGGGCAGTATTAACCCTACCTCTTCCAGAAGGATTGTCAGGAGGGCCCCAGAATGAAGGAGTTGCTGCCTCCATACTGTTATGATATCGCTAGCTCTCGCAGAGCCCCGTTCTCTTCCAGGGTGGTGATTGACAGCCACTTTCACAGAATCCTCATACAGTCCTGCTGCTGAGGCTCGGTTGGGTAACCGGCCCAGGGTCACACAGTTCAGTAATGCCTGGTTCAACGTCAGCCTCTGCGTCTTCTACCATTCTGCACGGCAGTCTCCTCATCACAGATGAGCCGGGATTTGACTGCCCTCCGAGTGCCGGCGTTTGCAAAGGCACCCGTCCCGGACTCTGATGATGTGCTGTGCTTCCCTTGCAGATCCTGCACCAGTAGCCTCCTTCCGCTGCGAGGTGGTCCCCAAAGAGCCAACCTTGATTCTCAAGTGGGCCTGCCCTCCCGGCACCAACACAGGCTTTGGGCTGGAGATCAGCAGAGGGGCTTGGAAAAATGTGACAGACCTGGAGAGCTGCTCCTCGGAGAACGGCACAGAGTACTGGACGAATGTCACATATTTGAATTTTTCTACCTCCTACAACATCAGCATCACTGCCTTGTCCTGTAACAAGACGGCACCTCCCACCCAAAACACCTGCCTCACTGGCATCACAGGTGGGCTTTGTGGTCCACCCCTGGAGAACGCTGACCCAGCGGGTCTGCACGTGTGGCCTAGAAATCCATATTTCTTTTGAAATTTCTTTTATTTATTTATTTATTTATTTATTTATTTATTTATTTATTTATTTTTTCAACGTTTTTTATTTATTTTTGGGACAGAGCGAGACAGAGCATGAACGAGGGAGGGGCAGAGAGAGAGGGAGACACAGAATCAGAAACAGGCTCCAGGCTCTGGGCCATCAGCCCAGAGCCCGACGCGGGGCTCGAACCCACGGACCGTGAGATCGTGACCTGGCTGAAGTCGGACGCTTAACCGACTGCGCCACCCAGGCGCCCCATGAAATTTCTGCTAAAATATATATTTTTTAAGTTTATTTATTTATTTTGAGAGACAGAGACAGAATGAGAGGGGGAGGGGCAAGCCGAGAGGGGGAGAGAGAAAATCCGAAGGAGGCTCTGCCCCACCAGTACAGAGCCAGACATAGGGCTCGAACCCACGAAACCGTGAAATCGTGACCTGAGTTGAAACCAAGAGTCGGGCACTTCACCGACTGAGCCACCCAGGCGCCCCTAAAATATTTGTTTCTGCTGGCGTAGACCGTTAACCCAAATCTGTAGAAATCAAGTCTTGAAGAACAGGGTAAGAGAGACTCATTTTTAATCCCGAAAGTTTCCTTTGCTTTACAGAATAATTCGCTGCCACATTTTCTTTTAGGTAGTGAGTTCCTTTATTATATTACATGAGAAAAGCATTTTCATAGAAATATTTAAATGTACACAGAAGTAGAGGCAAGCATAAAGAAACCCACATATCCATCATCGCCCAGTTAAATATTTGTCGGAGTTTGACCAATCTTCTTTCATTTATACCCCCCTCCTCCCTGATTGGATTACTTTGAAACCAGTCCTCATCATTCTATAATTTTATCTATAAATACTTTAAGAAGTATTTCTCCAAGATAGGGGCTCCTTTCCCCTTTCTTTCAGACATAACCATATTGCCATTACCTTCGCACTGAAAAATTGAACAGTACTTTTATTCACTATTATCATACATTCGGTCAAGATTCTTATTTCCCTGGAACCCATATTGATAAGCTCTCTGGCTGTTTTGGAGAGTGGGGGGTCACTCACTGCACAGGGGATCCCCCTAGTCAGACTTTTCAGGCTCATCGTTCTTATTTCTTTGGAAGAAAGTTGCTTCTTATATCTTTGCTTTGTTTTTATCTGTCTTGCTCGCCATGTCTTTGCCAATGTTATGTCTTAGATCAGCCTGGCGGGTTGGTTTTGCTTTGTGCTTTTCAACCCCTGGATGTGTTTCCTTTAGGGTATCAGAATGTTTCTGGACAATTTCCAAAGAATTCGTGGTTGACATAGTAAGAGAAAAAGGCCTCTTATTACAGGGACACTGACTTGAAAAGTGGTGGAGGGGTTCTGTGGACAGAGTGTTGGATTTAGACAGGCCAACCTGGGTTTGATTCTAAGTTCTGCCTTTTACTAGCTGTGCGATCTCAGAGAAGCTGCATAACCCCTATGAGCCTTGTTTTTCTTCATTATAAAAAGGGGAAGTAAGACTAGCTTTCAGGACTGTTAAACAAATTAGATGAGGTAATTTGTATCGAAGGCCACTTGACAGCGGCCATGTATGGCTGCTCAGGTTGTGCAGCACACAATTCCAGGGGATACCATTCATATGGACTACAGTGTGCACGGGGCTCCTTGGAGTTGTGTAGTCCACACTGTAGACGATGGCCCTGGGTCACACTCCTTTGGGTTTCTGCAGCACTCTAGAACATAATGGAAATAATGAACCTTTTTGTAGTTCTCTTTTATCACATCATCTCTTGAGCTGCTGAGGAACATCAGCCACATCTGATTTGGTATCTCTAGGGCTACGCTCAGTGCCTGGTGAAGAGAAGGAACTTGTCAGAAGTAGTTTCTGAGCCTGAACAGTATGGTAGGGTTGGATAATGACCACTTACTTAGTCCAGGGATTCTCTTACTTTTTATTCTGTAGCTCTCCCTTTCCTCAGATGAATTTTCATATATAAATTTAACACGTTTTTTATTTACTGGAAGAGCGGAGCTGCAATTTCCCCAGGAGAGGTAGGAAGCATTGGTGGGATGGGTAAATCTGGGGGAATTGAAGTGATGGTCTTTTAAGCAATATTTGTTAGTTGCACCGTGTGTGCCTGGGGTAAGGGACACCGGTGAGTAAGGCAGACAGGGCCCCTGCAGCATAGGATTCAGATAAGCAGAGAGAGGGAAAGCGTTTCCAGTCTTGCAGGTAGATGAGTTAGCCTGCCACCCACAGTCTAGTCCTCTCTGGGCAGCTCAAAGGCAGAGCGCTGGGGGGGAATCCTGGGAGCCTGTGTTAGGAAGTCTGGCCAGGCGGTTGACGATTAGACCTGGGAACGGCGCCTCCAAGCGGTCACTGCTGTCAGTTACTTGAGTGGTTGCCGAAGCCTGGTTCGGAGCTGCACGGCCCGGTAGAAAATGTGAGTCTCCTGCAGAATTTAACCTTTTTTAGGAGCTGCGTTAAAAAAGGTAAGAAAGGGGGCGCCTGGGTGGCGCAGTCGGTTAAGCGTCCGACTTCAGCCAGGTCACGATCTCGCGGTCTGTGAGTTCGAGCCCCGCGTCGGGCTCTGGGCTGATGGCTCGGAGCCTGGAGCCTGTTTCCGATTCTGTGTCTCCCTCTCTCTCTGCCCCTCCCCTGTTCATGCTCTGTCTCTCTCTGTCCCAAAAATAAATAAACGTTGAAAAAAAATTAAAAAAAAAAAAAAGGTAAGAAGGAACAGCTGGCATTGATTTCAATCACATTTTATTGAACTATGTTGAAAACATTATCGTTTCACTCGGTGAAGTAATTTGTGTGATCTGTGTGAAGTCGATTACTGATGAGATACTTTGCATTCTTTTTTCGTGCTAAGTCTTTGACGTCCAGTCCGTGTTTCATGTGTGTGGCTCATCCGAGTTTGGGCTGGTCATATTTTCAGAGCTCAACTGTTCCGGGTGGCTGGCGGCTGCCGTGCTGGCCAGCACACGTGTGGGAGTCTCGCGGTGGTGTTTTTGTTCAGCTTTCTCAGCCTCCTGGAATCTTGACACTCTAATGAAAACACTCAAACTGTACGTGGGAGACAAATTTAGGTAGAGTGCATGTGTGTATGGTGTGTGTGTGTGTGTGTGTGTGTAGAAGGATCATCTTTAATTCAGCATTTTCTTCTTTTGTGTTCATCCGGAGGGTGACCGCACAAGCTCAGCTCAGAAAGGGGAGGCACGTCATCATGAGGGTCACGCGTGGGACGTTCCTGTGTGCGCTTTTCTGGTTTCTAGGAAGAGGGTTGGTCGGGTTTCTCTGGTTGGCATTTTAAACCAACTCAGGCAAAAATGAGGACTTCAGTGTGAAGGATGTGGAACAGGAACACAGCCAGGTCTCAGGAGAAAGTGCCTTCTCTCCATTGCGGCTTTGCTTCCCTCTGGGTATCGGTTCTGTTCCACCATGGTCCTCAGCGACCAAGCCATCTGGTGCCGTGTCCACGCAGTGGGCAGGTGCTGCGGACAGCTCCCTCCTTGAGTTCCAGCCACACAGGCCTTTTACCTGTCGCTCTCCTCCTGCCCTGCTTTTCAGGATACGGCACCTGCCGCCTCTGGGTCAGAAGGGGCTGGGGAAACATAGGAGAGGGAGGTTGTTTTCAACTAGCAAGTTTGCTGGGAGCTTTCTCCAGGCATGTGGCGGGGCACGCTGGAGGTGCCATTGTGAGCTGGGGGATCTGCCAGCTCTGCCTTCCACTGCCCTTCCCTGCCCCTTGCTCTGGATGAGCCCAGCACACCACTCCCACAGCAAGGGCAGGACTTGAGGGCATGGTAGCAAATGAATGCCTCCTTAATCATCTTGTTCTTTTTTTTTTTTTTTTATTTCTTATTTTGAGAGAGAGAGAGAGAGATTGAGAATGAGCACGAGCAGGGGAGGGGCAGAGAGAGAGGGAGACACAGAATCCGAAGCAGGCTCCAGGCTGTCAGCACAGAGCCTGATGCGGGGCTCGAACCCATGAACCACGAGTTCATGACCTGAGCCAAAGTCAGATGCTTAACCAACTGACCCACCCAGGCACCCCTCTTCTTTGATTTTAAATGGTGGGTGATCATGTTTTGTTTCGTTCTGTTTCAGATCCCCCTTCTCCAGACGGATCCCCGAATATTACATCCATCAGTCACAATTCGGTAAAGGTTGAGTTCAGTGGGTTTGAAGCCAGCCACGGACCCATCAAAGCTTATGCGGTCATTCTCACCACTGGGGACGGTAAGGAGGGGTCAGTTACGGGTTAAACAGCCAGTGAGCTGTGTTGTGACCGGGTGCCATTCCTGTGCCCACTGAGGCACATTAGAGCTACAAATACGTGTCTGTTTTTACACTGTAGCCCACGCTTTGGCACTGAGAAGCGGGTGGGTGAGCTATTTGCCCGACGGTCTAGGTCAGGATTGACAGACCTTCTGTAAAAAGCTGGATTGCAAAGAGTTTAAGCTTTGCAGGCCATGCAGTCTCTGTTGGAGCCACCTGACTCTGCTGTTGTGGCACGAGAGCCGCCGCGGAAGATGTGTGAAGAATGAGTGCGGCTGTTCCCATAAAATGTTGTCTACCGGAAGGGGTGGCTGGCTGGATTTGGCCTGTGGATCCTACCTTGCTGACCTCTGATCTAGGTTTTTCTTCTCTTTTACAACACAGGGTCCTCGAGGTGGCCGAATATTAGTCTTAAGCAACTCTCTCTCTTTCCCTCTCTCACCCATACACTCACATACCCCCCCCCCACCATACTCAAAGGGTGGCTGTCTCTTGAAGGAAAACAGAAAGTGATTTGCATTTGTGGTGGGCACTTGCAAAGAGCCATCCTCACAGCTGAGAGTGGAGGAGGCCCCCAAGCCCCCTTTCCTGACAGGGCTCCTTTACATTCTTTGGTGGGAAGGAGGGCACGACTAGAGGGTGTCTTTGTTAGCTGTGTGTGGGTGCTTTGCACAAGGCTGGGCTTTCAGGACCCAGTTCTGTTGTTTTTGTTGATTCTTTAAATATGAATCATGCAGGGGCACCTCTGTCCATTCTCTCAGCCCATGATAACTGTCCTCACCTCCTCGAGGACGTAGAGATCAAGCACCTTGTAAGGGGAGTGGGGATCCTGAAAGACAAGGACGTTGCTGGTGTCATAAACGCACGGCAGAGTTTCAACAACTAATGCTGAGATCTCTCAGTCTCTCTGGCTTTTTGTTTGGGGTCTGTTTCAAGTCATTGTGTTGGAAAGGTTTTCAGCAACATCCAAGCTTATACCTTTGCCGAATGAAGGAGGCAGTATTTCCTAGTGACCACAATGACCAGTACCAGCCTGTGGTGGATGAGACCACACACTCCAAGTTGATGGTCTGGGTTAGAAATCAACCCCACTGTGTGGGTGGTGTGGCCTTGGGCCCAGGTCCTGCTAGCTTTCCCGGCCTTCATTTTCCCATCTGTAAGATGGGACTAGTCAACGTATGTGATGAGACTCTTGTTAGTTGCTATCGTTTAGTGCAGAGAGATCATGTAAGTCGAACAGTTAGAACTCAACAGAGGTAAAGCCTGGACCGGAGAGCACTCTTGTGCTCTGTCATCATTGTCATCGTTATCACCCAGTGTCAATGTCATTATGTAGACGTGGGCGAGACGTAAACCTTTGTCTGGAATCCCTTTCTCAGGACTTTCCTTCTGTGTGTCTTTCTTAGCTGTTCGCCCATCTGCAGATGTTTTGAGATATACATATGAAGATTTCAAAAAGGGGGCCTCAAATACTTACGTGACATACCTCATAACAACAGAAGAAAAGAGACGTTCTCAGGACTTGTCTGAAGTCTTGAAATACGAAATTGACGTTGGGAACGAGTCGACCACGCACGGCTATTACAACGGCAAGCTGGAACCCCTGGGCTCCTATCGGTAATGCCTGGTGGTTCTTGCCCTTTGGGGCTGAGCCTCCCGAGCGCAAAGCCCTACGTGCCTGAGGTGGTGGCCGTGTCTCAGCAGCCTCTTTCCTTCTTGTCATCCTACAGGGCTTGTGTGGCCGGCTTCACCAACATCACCTTTAACCCTCACAATGACGGACTCATAGATGGGCCCGAGAGCTATGTGTCCTTCAGTCACTATTCGGATGCTGTTTTCTTGCCCCAGGATCCAGGTAGAAAAAGAACAGCGGTGCTGTTAACATTTCAGTGGGTTTTTGCTTCTGGTGTCCACGGGAAGCCTGGATTTGTGTCTTCCGTCAATTCTCATATTCACGTGGCTCCAGGAAGCAGGTCTTGGCCGCCTGGGAGGGCTGGGCTCTCCTCCTAGAAGTTGAGATGTCACCAGGACCCACGTCTGTTCCCTCGACTGAGGTCCCCACGAGCCCCCACCCCACACTCTCCCTTCTCTGAGTGCCAGCTACACTTCACTCTGCAAACACTGCATAGGCCTTTGTTGTCAGTGTGGTTATTTGTGTGACCATGTGCCAGGCACACAATTTCACTTTCGGTACATAGAGCCTTCGACTGTGAGGGTTGGAAGGAGCCACAGAAATCGTCTTGTCCCGTTCCTCTTTTAGAAATGAGGCTGTTAAGGCCCAGAGAGGGGCAGTGACTTGCCCAAAGTTACACAGTGGCTCAGAGGCAGGCCTGACAGTCTTCCCTCAGACTCCTTGTCAAGCACAGCCGTCTTTTGTCACACAGAATCATTTAGGAGCTTCAAGGACCCAAGCGGGGTACATACTCTGCCTTCAGGCCAGAGACAACGTGACTAACTGGTTTGTTAGTTGGTCTGGTTTTTGTACTCGATAGTTGTTGGCTTTGGGAAAGAAGCCCCAGAAGCAAAGTGCAGGGAGTCCCTGCAGCCTTCCCCAATAAAAAAAGGGTGTTATGTCCCATGAGTACAGAGCTGTCGGTATTTCCACTCACACGTGGGTGTTAGTCTCACAACGTCAGAGGTGGCGGGAACCATGTGGAACATTTTGGCTTGTAGTCTTTATTTTATTTAGTTTATTTATTTATTTAAAAATTTTTTTTTAACGTTTATTTATTTTTGAGACAGAGAGAGACAGAGCATGAATGGGGGAGGGGCAGAGAGAGAGGGAGACACAGAATCTGAAACAGGCTCCAGGCTCCGAGCCATCAGCCCAGAGCCCAATGCGGGGCTCGAACTCACGGACCACGAGATTGTGACCTGAGTCAAAGTCGGACGCTTAACCGACTGAGCCACCCAGGTGCCCCTTGGCTCATAGTCTTTAAACACTGGTCACTCCACCAAACAAGAGCCAGTCCGGAGATCCTTTCTGCTGCCACCCGACCTCCACGAGAGTGTTTCTGCCTGGCTTTCTATTTTATTTATTTATTTTTTAAATGGTTTATTTATTTATTGTTAAAAAAATTTTTTTTATTCTTTATTTATTTTTGAGAGAGAGAGACAGTGAGGCAGAGTGTGAGTGGGGGAGGAACAGAGAGAGAGGGAGGCACAGAATTCAAAGTGAAATCCAGGCTCTGAGCAGTTAGCACAGAAGCCGACATGGGGCTTGAACCGCAAGATCATGACCTGAGCCGAAGTCGGATGCTTAACTGACCGAGCCACCCAGGCGCCCCAAATGTTTATTTTTGAGAGAGAGAGAGCACAAACGGGGGAAGGGTCAGGAGCGGGGACAGAGGATCTCAAGCAGGCTCTGTGCTGACAGCAAAGGGTCCGATGCGGGGTTCAAACTCATGAACCGCGAGATCCTGAGCTGAGCCGAAGTCAGATGCTCAACCGACTGAGCCACCCAGGCACCCCCTGGTTTTTTTTTTTTTTTTTTTTTATTTTATTTTATTTTATTTTATTTTATTTTATTTTATTTATTTATCTTTTTTTTATTAAAAATTTTTTTTTAACGTTTATTAATTTTTGAGACAGAGACAGAGCATGAATGGGGGAGGGTCAGAGAGAGGGAGACACAGAATCTGAAACAGGCTCCAGGCTCTGAGCTGTCAGCACAGAGCCCGACGCGGGGCTCGAACTCACGGACCGTGAGATCATGACCTGAGCCGAAGTCGGCCGCCCAACCGACTGAGCCACCCAGGCACCCCTGGTTTTCTATTTTATATATTGGGCTGCTGCATGCAATTTCATGTGAAGAAAGGCATCAGCGGTAAGAACAACTTGAAAATCGCAGATGGCCCAGTTCTTTAAGTTTGCAGTTGAGGATACTCAGAAGAGAGGAGCACTGATTTTCTCAAGACCAGCCTGTTATGGTGGACTGGGGATAGAGAACCCGGATCCCAAATGCCCAGGCTAACTTTATGTCCAAAGGCGTTTAACACACACACACACACACACACACACACACACACACACAGTCACACTCTGGTTTGAGGACCCTGGGTTGGTTGTTTGTTTGTGAACATCTTCTGAAGTGCTTTCCATTTGGACTTTTCTCAGGTGTCATCTGTGGAGCAGTTTTTGGGTGTATCTTTGGTGCGCTGGTAATTGTGGCTGTGGGAGGCTTCATCTTCTGGAGGAAGAAAAGGTGACTGTTGCTCATGTTAATAATACCCTACTTTTTTTTTTTTTAATGTTTTTTTATTTTTGAGAGAGGAGAGAGAGACCGAGCACGAACGGGGGAGGGGCAGAGAGAGGGAGACACAGAATCTAAAGCAGGCTCCAGGCTCTGAGCTGTCAGCACAGAGCCCGAAGCGGGGCTGGAACTCATGACCGTGAGATCATGAACTGAACTGAAGTTGGATGCTTAACTGACTTTGAGCCACCTAGGCACCCCGATAATACCCTACTTTTTATTTTTTAAATTAAAAACTTTTTTTCTATGTTTTATTTTTATTTTTGAGAGGAAGAGAGAGAGAGAGACAGAGCATGAGCAGGAGAGGAGCAGAGAGAGAGGGAGACCCAGAATCTGAAGCAGGCTCCAGGCTCTAAGCTGTGAGCACAGAGCCTGATGTGGGACTCGAACCCACAGACTGCGAGATCATGACCTGAGCCAAAGTCGGATGCTTAACTGACTGAGCCACCCAGGCGCCCCGATAATACCCTAGTTTTTAAAGGAGCTTTTTACTCTGGAAAATTTCAGACATTCTCACAGTTGGAAGGACTCGTGTCACGAGTTCCCATGTCCCCGTCACCCAGGCTCTTCACTATCTGGCCAGTTGTACTTTGTCTCAGCCCCTATGGCATCAGGTCGGGGCAAACGCTACAGTGTGCAGTGCTCCTTTCGAACAGTGCCCTCTGATCCACAAGTCAGTGTTGAGGTGTTAAGGGATTTCATTAAAAAAATTTTTTTTAAGTTCATTTATTTTGAGAGAGAGAGTGGAGGAAGGGCAGAGAAAGAATCCCAGGCAGGCTCCATGCTGTCAGTGTGGAGCCTGATGTGGGGCTTGAACTCACGAACCGTGAGATCATAACCTGAGCCAAACCCAAGAGTTGGACGCCTAACCGACCAAGTCGCCCGGGAGCCCCAAGAGATTTCATTCGAGAGTTAGCTAAGTTTGAACACATGCTCTGTGTTCTGACTAGCGGTTAGGGAGCTTCGCTGTAATGTCCACATAGTCTGTGATGTAGGGATAATAACGGGACCTAACTTGTGACACGGGGGAGCATAAAATAAATACAAGGCTTCAACAGTGCCTTGGACCCTGTATGCTACTATTGTTATCTGTACAACTACCCTTCGAGGTAGTTAAATAGTAAAAAAAAAATCACAGCTCTGTTTTGCTAGCTCACTCTGCACCTGGATTTGTGTCTTCTGTCAAATCTCATGCTCACTGGGGCTCTAGGAGGAAGGTCTTGAAAGCCACCTTGCAAGGAGGCACAAGCTGAGTGTGGGAAGCGTGTAAATGAACTTGAACTTGGTGTTTGCACTTCATTGCTCAGTCTCCTGTCTGACCGTGTGGCCATTGAAGCCTGCGTATCAGCTGGGATTCATTCCTGGTTGTCAACTGCTGCCAGTTGGAGAATTTCATTCTGGCTCAGAGTTCCTTGATGTAACTCTGCCCGGTCCCTCTGCCGCCATCTTGCCCTGTAGGGCTGACAGGCAGAGTAAAAAAAAAAGGTTTTCTGAGGGAGGGGTCAAAGCAGCTTTATTGTTTCTTGTTAAAATAAAAGTTATACATGCTTGTGGCCCCCCAAAAAAACAAATACAGAAGAGCAAAGACACTGGATGATTCGTAATCACAGCCCAAAACGACTCTGAATGTTGATAGGATAGTGAAACTCACACACAAGTGGAATCCTATTATGTGTATTATTTTCTAGTCTGCATTATTATTTAAGACATTGTGTACAGCTTTAAATCTTCATTTTAAGTGGCTGCGGAGTATTCAATTGTACAGAAATTATTCAACCAATTTTCCTGATGTTTTCAGGTTTGTTTTTTGGTTTTTTGTTTTTGCCACAGTAATCTTTGAGCACATTCCTGATTATTTCCTTAGGCTAAATTCCAAGGTGGGCAGTTGCTGGGACAGTGGGTATGATGCACGTTTTCAGTTTGATATGCACTGCCAGGGTGCCCTCCAGAGGGTTATTTTTATTTTTTTATTTTATTATTATCATTTATTAACACCAGTATGGGGTTTGGCCAGCAATGCAGGAGAATGCCAGATGCCCCGCCTCCATATCTACAGTGGCTGTATTTTCTGATTTATTTCATTAACTCATCAGAAAGGCCTTTCTCAAGAAACAGCATGAAAAAATGAGTCTGGCTTTACCAAAGGGTCAGCTGCTAATGTATTTTTACCCAAAGATATTCCTAAAAGTTGCCCGAGCAAGATTCTTCCATACTTTTGGATGGTATGAAAGAGAGTTACTTCATAGATTTGTAATCAGTGTTTGCTGCTTAGACCATGAAGCTTAGTATTAGTGAATGGGATTTAGTGCCATATATGAACTAATGCCCGGGGAAAAGTCCTTTTGTGGATACGTTGAAAGGGAAAAAACACAGAATTACCCTTTCTTGGTCTAATGGGTCTTTGTTTCTTTCAAAACAGGAAAGAAGCAAAGAATAATGAAGTATCCTTTTCTCAAATTAAGTAAGTCTCTGGAGTTAGTTATTGAGAATTTTTATTTTACTTTATTTTTTTATTGTTTAAAAATTTTTTTGAAGTTTATTTATTTTGAGAGAGCAGGAGAGTGGGGGAGGGGCAGAGAAAGAGTGATAGAGAATCTCAGGCAGGTTCTGTGCTGTCAGAGAGGAGCCCATTGTTGAGGGGCTTGAACTCACGAACTGTGAGATCATGACCTGATTTGAAACCAGGAGTTGGATGCTTAACCGACTGAGTCACCCTGGTGCCCCTCTAGTGAATTTTTGATGGAACTTGCTGTCATTTTTCCTGATTGACACATTTGGCCTTGATCATGCAGGAGTTCTTGCTAACTTTGTTTTTCTGCAAGGACTGTCTGTTTATTAGTCTCCTGAAGCTGCCTGCTTCCTTGCCGTGTTCTACTATGGCAAGTAGAAACTTACTTCCATATTCTACCAATAAATATGTATTTTCTGATTTTTTGTTTTTTTGAGAGCATGAGTGAGGGTGGGGGGAGGGGCAGAGAGAGAGGAAGGGAGGGAGGAAGAGAGAGAGAGAGAGAGAGAGGGAGGGAGGGAATGTCTTAAGCAGGCTCATGCCTAGAGTGAAGCCTGAGGCCAGGACTATATCTCACAACCTTGAGATCATGACCTGAGCTGAAATCAAGAGTCAGACCCTTAACCGACTGAGCCACCCAGGTGCCCCTCATATTTTGTGATTTTTGAGAACAAATAAACGGGTTATCAATAGGTAGGAGACCTTGTGTAAAGTCACAAAGCCCATCAGTTAAGTGACAGGCTCTAGAAGGGAGATTTCCTGATTCACACGTTTCATTGTTTTGTAAATAACATTCTATTGACACGCCCTCCCCCCATTATACTCTGGTTTTTGTTCCTTTGGGAAGATTTTTACTATCATTTCTAGAGTCATGATCCAGTCGGTGTTTCTAATTCTTATTCTTTTCTTTCCCTTTCTATGATGAAGACCTAAAAAGTGAGTAGCCTCTTTAATTTTTAAATAACTTGTCTTTTTCTGTTTTGAGCATGAACTTCACTGGATGTAAAAAAAGTCCTCATAAGCTGTTTTTATTTTCTTAGATCCAAGTTAATCAAAGTGGAGAATTTTGAAGCCTACTTTAAGAAACAACAAGCGGACTCCAACTGTGGGTTTGCAGAAGAATATGAAGTACGTGGTTGTAAATAATGTCTTCTTAATTGCTTTATGTTTCTCCTGCAAGTTGGAAAACCGCCTGTTTTTATTGCGTGGGGGAGCGCTGGATAAGAGGCGGCCCTCTTAGAGGGGAGAAGAACTCTGTCAGGTATACCTCGGGTCCTAGTGGCCCTGTGGGCTGTGAGCACTTAGGTGTACCCTCGCTTCTAGTGGTTTGTGTGTTCAATCTTGTTGATAAATGAAGATTATGCGGAGAGGGAGAGAGAGCGAAAGGTAGAGAAACTAGGCGTTCAAGTTCAAGTCTGAGGGCTGTTAACTGGGGTAATTAGGAAGCTGTTCTGGCTGGCATTTCCGGGCTGGGGCTTGACGGCTGTGTGGCCGACATTGATTCCGGAGCATTCTGTGAAGTCCTGCGGAAAGAGTTTCTGCCTGTCAGTCCCCATGTGCTCTACCCCCCACAGCAGCTTGGCCGAGCACACTCGCCCTCCCTGGGCTGCCCTGCTGTGGTCTCTGCCTTTATTGAATCTACTCCCTCTTTGCATTGGTTTCCTGCGGCTGCAATAACAAATCACCACAAACTGGTGGCTTGAAACAACAGAAATTTATTCTCTTGCAGTTCTGGAGGCTATAGTAAGTCCAAAGTCAAGGTGTCAGCAAGGCAGTGGTTCCTTCAAATCTCTGGGGGAGAACCTCTTGCTTGCCTTTTCTGATTCGGGTGGCTCCACGCGTTCCGTGGCTTGGGGCCCAGTCACTCCACTCTCTGTGGTCTCCTCCTCCCCCTCCCCATGGTTCCCCTCTGGGTATCTTGTGTATAAGGACACTTATTGGATTTAAGACCCACCCACATAATCCAAGATGATCTCACCTCAAGGTTGTCAACCTAAATACATCTGCAAAGACTCTTTTCCAAAATAAGGTCACATCCACAGGTTGTAGGAGTTAGGAAGGGGTCTTGGCTTTTTTGGGCCTGCCATTGAACCTACTGTGCAACTCAAAGCACAGCCCAGGAGGACTTAAATTCTCTTTCTACCTGTTTCATCTGTGACATGTGGTGTTTATTTAATTCTGCCTCGTTGTAACATCAGTTATTTCTAAATTAAAAAAAAAAAATTAATGTTTATTTACTTTTTAAAAAAAATTTTTTTAACGTTTATTTGTTTTTGGGACAGAGAGAGACAGAGCATGAACAGGGGAGGGGCAGAGAGAGAGGGAGACACAGAATCGGAAGCAGGCTCCAGGCTCTGAGCCATCAGCCCAGAGCCCGACGCGGGGCTTGAACTCACGAACTGCGAGATCGTGACCTGAGCCGAAGTCGGACGCTCAACCGACTGAGCCACCCAGGCGCCCCAATGTTTATTTACTTTTGAGTGGGAGAGAGAGAGAGAGAGAGAGACAGAGAGACAGCATGAGTGGGGGAGGGGCAGAGAGAGAGGGAGACCCAGAATCAGAAGCAGGCTCCAGGCCCTGAGTTGTCAGCACTGAGCCTGATGGGGAGCTGGAACTCACGAACCACGAGATCATGGCCTGGCGGAAGTCAGATGCTTAACTGACTGAGACCCCCAGGCACCCTGACGTTAGTTATTTCTGCCTGTGCCTCTCTCCCGGGGTGTAAGCACCTGGAAGGCAAGGATTATCCTTTTTCTTTTATTTTAACCTCTGCATTAGTTTCCAAGGGCTGTGGTCACAAAGCACTAGAACAACAGCAAATCCTTCTCTCACAGTTCTGGAGGCCAGTGGACCTAAATCAAGGTGTTGCTAGGGCTGTGGTGCCTCCGAAGCCTCTAGAAGAAGTTCCCGCCTGGCTTCAGCCAGCTTGTAACAACCTAAGTCCTGTGCCTGCCTTCACCTCAGCATGGCCACCTCCCCTTGAGTGTCTATCTCAGCGCCTCTTCTTCTGTAAAGACGTCAGTCCTGTTGGATTAAGCCTCCCCGTCCCTAATCCACTATGACCTCATCTTATTTTGATGACAAATACGGCTGCATTCCCCGGTCCTGAGGGTTAGAACTCCAACATACCTTTAACTCAAAACACCTCTGCCTTCACACTTTGTTTTGTCCTACGCGATGCTCAGTATAAATAATATCTGGACGCTAACTAAATGAACGACTCATTTGTTTTGTTTTCAGGATCTGAAGCTTGTTGGAATTAGTCTACCTAAATATACAGCGGAACTGGCTGAGAACAGAGGAAAGAATCGCTATAATAACGTTCTGCCGTGTGAGTTGTTTTTCCCACAAGATCTTCCCTTTTGTCTGTCCCTGGCCATCGCCCCTCTCACAGTGGAGGGAAGTGGGGTCAAGATAGTTACTAACCACCTCCACAATTATTCAGGAGTCACCTGCGGTGTGCTAATTTAGCCTTTGAATCCAGGCCTCATGAGAACCTTATGCAGTAGGTAGTAGCAAGCATATTCATTTTGCAGATGAGGAAACGAGGCACAGGGTAGCTAGGTGATTTGTCCCAAGTCACACAGAGGCCCGTGGCAGGCAGGCTGGGCTCTGGATTAGGTCTGTCATTTCTTTCAGGGTAAGGGTTAGAGTCTGTGCTCTTATCCCCTCTATCTCAAAGCCCCTTTATTTCAGCTAACATAGTTCTAGAAAGGAAGTGGGTAAGAGGAGGACAGGCAGGGAGTAATGCTTTCTGCTTGTCCGGATACATCTCTGGTTGGCTGAATGCATCCCACTGCTAATTATGAATTGTATCTGGATTCACATTTTGAGAATTAACAAATATCTGCCGAATACATGGGGCTAACGACAAATTGGGTTTAAAATAAGAATTATTTGTTACATCATCCATTCAGATGAAATGTGAACCTTCCTCCACAGAAAAGTTCTTTGCGGTCTTTCTTTCGGATGAGAATTAGGGTACAAAGACGTATCAGTCGATTGCAGCTGTGTTCTGATTTAGGCGTAATTTCTAGGTTCTGCTGATACTTTTTACACCAGGACATTTAGAGACATTGTCATTTTATATTTGAGGCTGTGTTTTTCTTTCCTGGCCTAAAACATTAACTTCTGTTTAGATTCAGGATTTTTTAGCTTGTGTGCTTTCTCTTCATCTCCTCCCTGTGCCCCCTCCCCCCCCCCATCCCCTTTGTATTGACAGCAGGCATTGAACGTTGTTCCAGGAAAAATGTTTTGAAAATCAGGCTAGTGGGATACGCCCCCATCCTGCCCTTCTAGGGTTAACCCAGGATCACTGGCCTGATCTTACAGTTGCTGCAGAGGTTTTCAGATCCAGAGTTCGGGTACTGTTTTTGTTTTTGTTTTTTTTAATTTTTTTTAACATTTATTATTTATTTTTTGAGAAAGAGAGACAGTGTGAGAGTGGGGGAGCGGCAGAGAGAGAGGGGGAGACACAGAATCTGAAGCAGCTCTAGGCTCTGAGCTGTCAGCACAGAGCCCGACACGGGGCTGGAACTCACGAACCGTGAGGTCATGACTTGAGCTGAAGTCGGACGTGTAATCGACTGAGCTACCCAGGTGCCCCTCGGGTACTGTTTTTATTGGGAAAGTTCTAGACTGCGAGTCATGTTGGTAACCGAGCTTGGAACTGTCATATTGTTTTGTCCAAGAGGAGGATGAGATGGTATATAGTCAAAGACAGGGAAACACGTGGTGCTGCTGATTATTCCGCCTGACATTTGAAATTCTCAAGTTATTATTTCATTTCTTGAGTTGGACACATTTGTATGGTTTTGAGATGATAGTATTTAGAAAACATGAGAATTTTTGTGTTTTAGATCTTTCCGCCTATAATAGTCTTATGCATTCGGTTTATTCTGGAATTTGGTACTGTCTTGTCGTAATAACATTTCTATGGAAATAAAGTATGCAAATTTGGGTGTTTACCCTGCCATGGTGGAAAGGGCACTAGAGTTGAATTCTGACTGCCCTTGACCAGACATCAGTGCTGGGAGAAGTCACTTAATCTTCCTGACCCTCAGTTTCCTCGTTTGTAAAATGGGCACACAGGCCGGTAGGGTGGTTTTGAGGAATAAATAAGATTGCTCAGTGCACTCCCTGGCTCACAGCACACACCCAAGGATGTTAATAGTAGTAGGTTTGTGTTGTTTCAGAAGGTGGTCTGGTGTGGTTAGGAGCTTGCACCCCAGCGTCAGGCTGCCTGAGTTCGAACCCTGGTTCTGCCAGTTACTAGCTTTGCTGGGTAATTGCCTAACTTCTCTGTGCCAGTCACATAGGCTGACTGTGAGGGTCAAATTAAGGTCATCTCATTTTCTGTAAAATGCCACGCAGCACACCCTCACAATGTGTTGCCATTTTGTACTTTTCTCTCTTATATGTAATTCTCCTCAAACATTTGCTTCTAATGGGGACCTTTTTTCTCTTAATGTCATAGATGATATTTCCCGTGTCAAGCTTTCTGTCCAGGCCCATTCAACTGATGACTACATCAATGCCAACTACATGCCTGTAAGTGGGGGGACGTTCCCATGGCATGGCTTGTAAGGATGAAATCTTCAGGGCTCCTCTTTGTTTCTGTGACGCTGAATTTCTGTCACTTTCCATGTTTTAGGGCTACCATTCCAAGAAAGAATTTATTGCCACCCAAGGGCCTTTACCCAACACTCTGAAAGATTTTTGGCGTATGGTTTGGGAGAAAAATGTATATGCCATTGTTATGTTGACCAAATGTGTCGAACAGGGAAGGGTAAGTATCTTTGATTTAAATTATTAAATTAAATTAATTAATTCATTTTGGCTGTGGTTAAAGGATATCTTTAAAAAAATTTTTTTAATGTTTATTTATTTTTTGAGACAGAGAGAGCACGAGCAGGGCAGGGGCAGAGAGAGAGGGAGACACAGAATCTGACACAGGGTCCCAGCTCTGAGTTGTCAGCACAGAGCCTAACACGGGGCTCGAACTCACGAACCATGAGATCATGAACCTGAGCTGAAGTTGGATGCTCAACCGACTGAGCCACCCAGGTGCCCCAGTGAAAGTATATCTTAAGAAGCATTTTTGTTTTTTAAAGAAAACACTCCCCCAAACATCACCTCTAGTCTTAGAAACTCGTTTTCTGTATTTTTCTTTTCTAAGAGAAACGCTTAAAAATCAGTTTAAACAAAGAAGAGTTTTAGTGTTACCTTCTTTTGTGGATGAATATCAGTGTTCTCTGTTCATGAGGCTGCTGCAGCTAGAGTTACAAGGAACAGGAGTTGGGGTCGCTCAGCGCAAAGCTCCCAGTCCGGAGCAGAAGCGGCTCCGGCTGTCTCAGCTCTGTGTCTCTAAGCATCCAGCTTGTTCATCTGTGAGATGATAGATTCGACCAACTCAGTGATCAAACCCAATTTTTAGCCTTGGAACCCTTACTTTACCCCAAATCTCAGACTTCTCCCCAGATAAACCTCAGCAGTCCCCTCTCCCCTGTGATGGCCTGAAACCCCCCGGCTGCTTCCACCAAAGATAAGATTTCTTCTTGTAATAAAATCCCATGTCTCCATAAATGCATCTAAGGAGACCTTAAAGACACAGGCTGACTTCAGAAATTCTGTACCCAAGGAATAGGACCTAACGTTGCTCTGGGAATGTTTTCCTGTGGGTTTGTTACCTGAGGAATAGGAATTCACTCCCTAGGCCATTGCTTCTCAGACCTGAAAGTCCATCAGAATCCCCTGGAGGGTGGTTCTGCCTCCAGAGCTTCTGGTTCGGGCAGTCTGGGCTGGGATCCCCAGAACTGCATTTTGGAGAGTTCTCGGTGAGGCTGCTTCTGCTGCTCTGGAGTGCGCACTTGGAGCCGCTCTGCCCTGGGTGGTTGTGGGAACCCATTGAAGCCCCTTTAAAAAATTTTTTTTTAAGTTTATTTACTTTGAGAGAGAGTGTGTGTGAGCAGGGGAAGGGCAGAGAGAGAGAATCCCAAGCAGGCTCCACGCTGTCAGCGCAGAGCCCAACATGGGGCTCAGTCTCATGAAGTGTGAGATCGTGACCTGAGCCAAAATCAAGAGTTGGATGCTTCACCGACTGAGCCACCCAGGTGCCCCGACACCTCTTTTAAAGTTCTTTATTTAACCTGAATGTTTATCCTGCCCCAAGTATGTGTAAGGTGCTCTGCTAGGGGCTGGGGCTGGGGGAGGGAAAGATCACAAAACACAGTAAGAACTGGTTCCCACCTTCACGGGGCTTGCGATATAGAAGCTTGGGTTCCACCACCTCCTTGCATCCGGAGAATAGGCTGTTGTGCAAACAAAAGAACTTTGTGAATGCAGATAAACTTTATGGTGTTGTGGAGCTCAGGCCTGGTACATGGAACATTCTGTTAAATATCTGTTAGACAAATGAACATGACATAGTTAAATTAATGGAGAACACGAAGAGAATGAACCTAGGTGCGCCCTTGTGTATCGAAAGTCAGGAGGGAAGTAGATTTACTGACTCTGGATGAAAAGGGAAGGGAGGCAGTGAGCTTTCTACACTAGATACTCCATTTATGTTATTTCTTTCCTATAACAACCCTCCTGTATAGTTACTGTATCGATGGGGAAACTGAGGCTCAGAGAGTTTAAGAACTTGCCTACAGGGTGGCAACAGAAACCCAGCTGGGAAGAGGCTGAGCTGAGCATCAGGTCTATGTCATTGAGTGTCCAAGACGTGTGTTCTTTCTGGGAGTAGTGATCTAGAAACTGGGATCTTCTTGAAAATACAGGTCCCCAACCAGAGTCTGCAGCTCTGGAGGTGGGGCCTGGGCATCTGTTTTTAAAGCAAAACAGACCTCCAGGTGAGTTAGATAATAGAAGCCACCTGCAGAAGTTAGATAATTGGAAGCCACCTGCAGTAGAGTATGCCTCTCAGAGGGGGTGGGGAGGGAGAGAGAGAGTGGGAGACTGTGTGTGTGTGTGTGTGTGTGTGTGTGTAATCATTTACCAAATCTGGGGATTTGGATATTCGTGGAGAACCGATGTTTCCTGATTTTTATTTCTTTTTTTTTTAACGTTTATTTATTTTTGAGACAGAGAGAGACAGAGCATGAACGGGGGAGGGTCAGAGAGAGAGGGAGACACAGAATCCGAAACAGGCTCCAGGCTCTGAGGGGTCAGCACAGAGCCCGATGCGGGGCTCGAACTCACGGACCGCGAGATCATGACCTGGGCCGAAGTCGGACGCTCAACCGACTGAGCCACCCAGGCGCCCCTCCTGGTTTTTATTTCTGTTCACATCTGCCCACCAGCTTATGAAAATCAAAGGCCCAGAGTGATTTGATTTGATTCTCTTTATTGGTGTCTGTATTTGTATTATAATTAGCGTGGATCTAAAAGTATTGGGCGAAGTCCTCGTTTCTTCTAGCTGCAAGGGGTTATGGGTCAGTCTGAATTTAGTCCAATGAATAGTTATGGACTGGCTGCTCTAGGGGCCAAGTGGAACTGGCTGACACTATGTCCCCAGACAAGGGACAAAGTCTGTTCTGCTCTAAGTCCATTTTCATGCAGAAATTGGGGCTCAGTGTTGGCCGGATCTTCTGATTTCTCAAGAGAAGCCAGAAGTCTGCATTTTTATGAGAAACCTCCCAATTTTAAAAGAGTTGGCAATAATTGTAAATGAAAAAACAGTTTTGGGAGTCAAACAGAACTCCCAGCCTCTGATGCCAGTTTTCAATATCTGGTCTCCCTTTTGAGGCTTTAGTGATGACAGACGATGTGACCCAATTTTTTTTTTTAATGCAATTTTATTCTAGACCAAATGTGAGGAATACTGGCCCTCCAAGCAAGCTCAGGACTATGGGGACATAACTGTGGCAATGACCTCAGAAATTGTTCTTCCACAATGGACCATCAGAGACTTCACAGTGAAAAATGTAAGTAAGAGGCCGAGATGGATAGGTCCCAGAAAAGATGACTATATATTAGTTTTGGGGTGATACTTTTTAGGTTGATGTTAACCAATATGTTTTTTTTATGCATCAGAAAAATACTTTTGCTCTCTTTTTACGGAATAAAACTATCTACATACACTCTAAGGCAACTCTTTAGCTTTACTGTATTGAGAAATTTCATAAGTTATTTTTTTCTTCTCACTGAAGTATAGATGACGTATAATATTATATTAGTTTCAGGGGTACAGCACAGTGACCCAACAATTATACATGTTACACAGTGCTCACTGTAATAAGTGTAGTCACCATCTGTCACCATATAGCATTTATATTCCCTACACTGTACTTTTCATCCCTGTGTCTTATTTATTTTATAACTGGAAGTTTGTACCTTTTAGTCCCCTTCACCTATTTCACCCATCCCCTGACCTACTTTCCGTATGGCAACCACCAGTTTGTTCTATTTGTCAGTCTGTTTCTTTTTCTCCTCCCTTCCTCCCTTCCTTCCTTCCTCCCTCCCTCCCTTCCTTCCTTCCTTCCTTCCTTCCTTCCTTCCTTCCTTCCTTCCTCCCTCTCCTTCCTTCCTTCCTTCCTCCCTCTCCTTCCTTCCTTTCTTCCTTCCTTCCTTCCTTCCTTCCTTCCTTCCTTCCTTCCTCCCTTCCTCTCTTCCTTCCTTCTTTCCTTCCTTCCTCCCTTCCTCCCTCCCTCCCTCCCTTCCTTCCTTCCCCCCTCTCCTTCCTTCCCCCTTCCTTCCTTCCTTCCTTCCTTCCTTCCTTCCTTCCTCCCTTCCTCCCTCTCCTTCCTTCCTTCCTCTCCTTCCTTCCTTCCTTCCTTCCTCCCTCCCTCCCTCCCTCCCTTCCTTCCCCCCCTCCTTCCTTCCTCCTTCCTTCCTTCCTTCCTTCCTTCCTTCCTTCCTTCCTTCCCCCCTCCCTCCCTCCCTCCCTTCCTCCCTTCCCCCCTCTCCTTCCTTCCTTCCTTCCTTCCTTCCTTCCTCCCTCCCTCCCTTCCCCCCTCTCCTTCCTTCCTTCCTTCCTTCCTCCCTCCCTCCCTCCCTCCCTCTCTTCCTTCCTTCCTTCCTTCCTTCCCCCCTCTCCTTCCTTCCTTCCTTCCTTCCTCCCTCCCTCCCTCCCTCCCTTCCTTCCTCCTTCTCCTTCCTTCCTTCCTTCCTTCCTTCCTTCCTTCCTTCCTTCCTTCCTTCCTTCCCCCCTCTCCTTCCTTCCTTCCTTCCTTCCTCCCTCCCTCCCTCCCTCCCTCCCTTCCTTCCTTTCCCCCTCTCCTTCCTTCCTTCCTCTTCCTTCCTTCCTTCCTTCCTTCCTTCCTTCCTTCCTTCCTCCCTTCCTTCCTTCTTCCTTCCCTTTTCCCTTCCCCCTTCCTCCTTCCTTCCTCCCTCCCTCCCTCCCTCCCTCCCTTCCTTCCTTCCCCCCTCTCCTTCCTTCCTTCCTTCCTTCCTTCCTCCCTCCCTCCCTCCCTCCCTTCCTTCCCCCCTCTCCTTCCTTCCTCCCTTCCTCCCTTCCTCCCTTCCTCCCTTCCTCCCTTCCTCCCTTCCTTCCTTCTTCCTTCCCTTTTCCCTTCCCCCTTCCTCCTTCCTTCCTTCCTTCCTCCCTCCTTTCCTTCCTTCCCCCTTCCTCCTTCCTTCCTTCCTTCCTTCCTTCCTTCCTCCCTCCCTCCCTCCCTGCTTTCCTTCCTTCCCCCTTCCCTTTTCCCTTCCCCCTTCCTTCCTTCCCCCCCCCCCCCCCGCCTCATAAATAATTCCTAAACGAAATGGATCGTAAGAGAATGGATCAGCAGCAGTAACCGTTCCTTCTATCTTCAGGTGACTTGCTCATAGAGTTTTTGCTACAAATCAAGGCCCTTTTGGATTATTTACTTGCAGATGTGTTACCAGGAATGGCGGTGTGCCTTGGGAGCAGTTTATGAGAGCAGTTACATTAATTGGATTTCAGGGCGTATGCACATGGCCTTAACCCCCAAAGGTTATTTGAAAAATCCAATTACATTGCGTAGGCAGATTATGTGTCCTTTTTTTCTTTCTTTTAAAGTTTATATATTTATATTGAGAGAGAGAGTGAGTGAGCATCAGTGGGGGAGGGGCAGAGAGAGAGAGGGAGAGAGAGAATCCCCAGCAGGCTCCATCTACGCTGTCAGCACAGAGCCCGATGGGAGGCTCGAATTCATGAACCGTGAGATCATGACCTGAGGGGAAATCAAGAATCAGACGCTTAACCCACTGAGTCACCCAGGTGCCCCTGCCTTTTTTCTTAAGGGTGGTTAGGGACAATGAAGCAACATTGATATCTTTTGGTGGGCGTGTAAATTGGTATAACCCTTCTGCAGTTTATATCGGAAGCATAAAAATGACCACTCTCCTTTGATCTGGTGGTTCCACGTTTGAGACTCTGTCTTAAAGAAATAATCTGAAATATAGGACAAGGCTTATTATTCACAAAGAGGAGGCTCAGCACTATTTATAATGGAGGAAAATTTAGAACCCGTGCAAATTTCTAGCTTTTGGAGGATGGATAACTAAACTATAGGTTATCTCGCAGTGTATCATTATTTAGCTATTAGAAATGATGGCTGTGTAGACTGCATAATTACCATGAGGAGATGTGAGAATGCAATTAAGTGAAACATACCAGCAGACAAAATTTTATGCATATTGTGAATAGTGCACAAAAGAAAAGCCTGGGAGTAGATTCAGTGGTGTTGACTTTTATGGGGGTGCTGGTAGGTTAGGTTGTAGTTTACAAGAATTATCCTTGAAGATTCTATAAGTCACGGATACAGAAGTATTAATTCTTTACTGATTGGCTGTGCCTCAGATGTCCTGGTTTCAGTTAACATTTCAATTCCTCCTCTGGAAGTGCTGTCCAAGCTTTTATCACACGCTGATAATAGTGGTTGAGAAGCCCTTAAAATATACTTATTTCTATAGATTTCGTCCATTTAAAACAGACTGGATTATCCTTTGTTGCTTTCAGTGCTAGGGGTTCACCCTTGTGGAGGGGAATCACGGGTGGAATTGTCCACATTATTTAAAGAAAATTACCGTGACTGTTACCATTTTTGTTAACTAAACTCCAGACTTCATTTGGGTTTCACGTTTTTCTGCTAAAGCCCTTTCCTGTTCCTGTTTCCGCTAAAGCCCGATCCTGTGGATCGAATCCAGGATACCACATAGCATTTAGTAAAATAGTAATTTTTGATTACACAAAATGCATGAATCCATTCCTTTTTTTTTTTAAATGTTTATTTTTGAGAGAGAGAGAGAGACAGAGTTCAAGCAAGGGAGGAGCAGAGAGAGGGTGACACAGAATCCAAAGCAGACTCCAGGCTCCAAGCTGTCAGCATAAGAGCCTGACGTGGGGCCCAAACCCATGAACTGTGGGATCATTACCTGAGCCGAAGTTGGACGCTTAGCCAACTGAGCCACCCAGGCGCCCCAGATCTATTTTCTTTTTTAAAAGCGGGAAGGCGACAGATAGAACTAAAAGTTTCCTTTGACTGCCACCCCTAACCTGAGCCCCCTTGCCCCTCTACAGAGATAAATCCTGAAAGGTCTGAACTCCCCCCACCCCTTCCTCTCCTTATCTCACATAACTGCTTTCCTTCTTTGGATCAGTACTTTCGGTTAAATTTGTGAATGTCACCTTTGTGTGTATGAGACTTCCCAGTACCCTGTCCCTCACTCTGCCCCTTTCTCTACTCTTTTCCATGTTTTGAACAATGCGAATACACTGCTTTTATAACATATATACACACACACAAAAAAAAAAAAGCTTCAAAAGGTAGCTGTCATAAACGACATGGAAATGCCTGCAGTCCAGATGTAGGTATGTGGGTGAGGTCAGTGCCGGGGACGGACGTAGTGAGAACACTTGAATCCAGGGCAGGAATGGCCCAGCCTGGGTGGAGTTCTGATGACAAAAGGTACATGCTTCAATCTGCGGTAGGAAACTAGTCTGTGTCATAACTAACTGTTATAACGAGATCCACTTCCTGTTGTCTGATGTTGAAATAGATGCTTTTTTCTTTTTCTTTTTCTTTCTTTCTTTTTTATTTTCTTTGAGGGGGGATGGTCTTTTCTCAAACTCTTGCAATTCTAAATACTTCCTTGGTGCTCGCCAGTTGCCTGTCGCTTCGTGAGACTCTCCGGAAGGCTCACGGATTGTGAGGCAGCTCTCACCCCAAAGGTTCTGATTATCAGAGTTGCATCAGTATAGTTCATTTTTGGTGTTTTGGTTGATGACCTTCCCATGTGGGCTCAGGGACGGGCTTCATGAAGCTCTAAGAAGGTGTAGATATAGGACTGTGAGACTGTGAGTGCATTACTGGCAGGCACCTGTAGTGGGAAAGGAAGATCTGAACTCAGGATCAGAGGATGATGCACTTGTCCTGCATCTAGGCTGAGTGGGGGGAGTTGATTCACTTTTTCAGAATCTTTAAAGGGGATGATAAACCCTCCCTCTTGGGCACATTGTGGGGATTTGGTGAGCGAGCACTTTCTCAGTTGCTGTACCAATGTAACATTGCAGTTGTTAGTTGTAACCACTCCTCTGTAGCTACCTGTCAGCTATCCCATGCAGCTCAGCCTTCGGGTGCTGCTCCATTTCACGTGCCCTTTTCTCTTTCCTGGGTTCTTAGCTCCAGACAAGTGAGAGTCACCCTCTGCGACAGTTTCATTTCACCTCCTGGCCGGACCACGGCGTTCCCGACACCACCGACCTGCTCATCAATTTTCGGTACCTTGTCCGTGACTACATGAAGCAGAGTCCTCCTGAGTCTCCCATTCTGGTGCATTGCAGGTATGCAGATGGCGCTCCACGTAGGACCGATTTCAAACGCCATTATAAATGCGGACACTTTAGAAAAGCAAGGCGTGAGAGGGAATGCAACAGGCATTTGGAAATTTAAGAAAGGTTTGGATAAGGGACCATGGACTTATTCCCTAAGCCCTGAGGCTTTTAGAACAGAGGTTGGCAAACTATTACCATGGGCCAGATCTGGTAGGTTGCCTGTGTTTTTTTTAAGACTATAATATATTCTAATTTATATCTTACTTATAACATTTTATTAAGTTTATTTATTTATTTTGAGAGAGAGAGAGAGAGAGAGAGAGAGAGAGAGAGAACAAGTTGGGGAGGGGCAGAGAGAGGGAGAGACAGAATTCCAAGCAGGTTCTGCACTGTCAGCTTAGAGCCTGACACGGGGCTCAAACTCACATACCGTGAGATCATGACCTGAGCCGAGATCAAGAGTCAGATGCTGAACCAACGGAGCCACCCAAGTGCCCCTATGACATTTTCTTATAAAATATTTCAACCTAGGGGGGTCTGGGTGGCTCAGTCGGTTGAGCATCTGACTTCGGCTCAGGTCAAGATCTCACAGTTCATGAGTTCGAGCCCGGCATCGGGCTTTGTGCTGACAGCTCAGAGCCTGGAGCCTGTTTCAGATTCTGTGTCTCCCTCTCTCTCTGCCCCTCCCCCTCTTGCGCTCTGTCTCCCTCTGTCTCAAAAATAAATAAACATTAAAAAAAATTTAAAAAAAGATATTTCAACCTTACAAAAATAGAGTAATAATCTAATAAACTATGGCATGAGGCCATGTTTCTTTTTGTTAATAATATGTTCCAGATATAAAGTTGCTACTTATCAGTGTCCTTACACAGTTAAACATGGTTCTAAAGATCTGAATCATTCCCTTGTATGCTTTTATATTTTATTACATATGTATGTATATCTGTGGTTTTATATAGCTTTAAGCTTTTGCCAAATTTTATGATGTAGACATCATTCTGCAACCTGCTTTCTTCATTCAGCATTTTGGTTTGTTATTTAGTGAAGTTGAAATGCATAGTTTTGGGGCGCCTGGGTGGCGCAGTTGGTTAAGTGTCCGACTTCAGCCAGGTCACGATCTCACGGTCCGTGGGTTCGAGCCCCGCGTCGGGCTCTGGGCTGATGGCTCAGAGCCTGGAGCCTGTTTCCGATTCTGTGTCTCCCTCTCTCTCTGCCCCTCCCCCGTTCATGCTCTGTCTCTCTCTGTCCCAAAAATAAATAAACGTTGAAAAAAAAAAAAATTAAAAAAAAAAAAAAAAAAAAAGAAATGCATAGTTTTAGTTCATTTTATTGGTTTATTTAAAACATTTTTTTTTTTGGCATACAAAACTGTACATAAATTAATGTATACAACTGCATGAGTTTGGAGGCAAGTATACACCTGTGAAACTATTACCACAATCCCTTTACGAATAAAGTTGTATTGGAACAGAGCCATGCCTGTTTGCTTACATATTGCCTCTAGTTACTTTCATGCTAAAATGGCAGAAAGAGATCATTTAGTGTGCAAAGCCAAAGATATTTACTGTCTGGTCCTTTACAGAAAAAGTTTGTCCCCACTTCCTGCTCTAGCCCAATAAGACAACTAGCTAGCTTTTAGGCTAAAGCAATTAATTTAGGAAAGATGAAGAGGGGCTTTGTTGCCCTATGGGGAACAAATTGATGAAACTTGCCATCCTGGGTTATGGTTAATAATTTGAATGGGACTGAGATTCAAGCCGCTCTAGCAAGAGGTTTTATTTGTGATATTTGACGCAAAATGAACTTTAGGGATTGGGTCCCAGTCCCAAGCTAGTGTAATCCAATTTGCTGAGGTTTTAGTTGAGCAAATGTTTCATGATCCTGGGCATTGATGGTGGAGGGGAGCAAGATACATGCACAAATGCACATTTGAGCATTTTACGTTAGAGGTAACCCATGGTGATGTGTTCATGTCTTTTTTTCTTCAGTGCTGGGGTTGGAAGGACAGGCACGTTCATTGCCATCGATCGTCTTATCTACCAGATAGAGAACGAGAACACTGTGGATGTGTATGGGATTGTGTATGACCTTCGAATGCACAGGCCTTTAATGGTGCAAACAGAGGTGAGGCCGAGCTCTGTGTCTGGCAGTCCGCTTTTTCAATCCTGTTTTCAAAAGGTTGCATCATGTCACATACTTGTGTTGAAACACTTCACCCTTCTAGGTCTTTCTGGTTCTGGGCTGTGAGGTAACACTGGATTTCTTTTAGATCCTTAACTGCGATTGAATTATCCGATATGGTGATATGGTGGTAGTGATACCAGCAATGGAACAGTACACACCAAGATCATACCTGGATTCCTTACCTTGCGGCCACTAACTCATCAAATAATCTTAGCAGTTCTCTGAACTTTGTCTTCCGGGTTGTAAACTCTTAAAACTGGTATCTTCATGCTTTGTTTCTGAGAAGGTCTGACCCTCCTTAAAACAAGCTGATGAAACGGACTTCTCAGATGTTAGCAATGTGAATGAAATAGGCATAATGTTCATATAGCGGTGTATCCTCACCTAGCCCTGTGAATGTAAAAGAACATCAATTATCATAGTCCCCGGGGGATGGCTGGCCAGCTGAGAAACTTCATGCTTAGTATCTACAATGTCAGTTGGGTAAGACCCATTGGATTCGGCTTTCCCTGAAATGTTCCTGACAAACATTGTTTTCAAGTCATGTTCTCAGCAAATATATTGGGAAATTGCCTTCTTCAACGCTGTAGGAAGGAATGTGTCTTGACTGGGATGAGAGCAGAATATTAATTTTGTATCAGGCTGTCGCCCTGTACCAATTTAGAACTCCATGAATATGTGCTGTGTTTTTGAGTCTAGCAGGGAATGTTCTGGAGGCCTGGGTACATCGTGTGCTTTTGGGCGAGCAGCATGGTTGTGGAAGAAAGTGTAGAATTCACCTCCTGTGTTGGTCAGAAGAGATTTTTTTTTTCCTGCTATAATTATGTAGAGTAGAACTCAGTCTTTTATCTTCTTTGAAGAAACACAGAAATCTTATACCTGCCCACAAATTCTTTTCTTGGTCCTTTTTTTTTTTTGTAGTTTGAAGATAATGTAAACTTGTTCATATTAAGACATCTAACAAAACAGGATTATATAGAATGTATTTTTCTCTTTTACTTTTTCTTCCCTAGAGGTAGCCAATGCTTACAGTTTGTGTATATCACTATAGGTTTCTTTATGTACATCTGTAGAAAAACACATGTACACACGCACACACACAGTACTTTTTTTAATTTTTTTGTTATGGCTGGTGCTCTTTAAAAAAACTGAGTACAGATGACACACACACAATGTTACATTCGTTTCAGGTGTACAACAGAGTGATTCAACAAGTCTATATGTTATGTTCTGCTCATCATAAGTGTAACTACCATCTGTCACCACACAAGGTTATTACAGTACCATTGACTGTATTCCATATGCTGTGCCTTTCATCCCCGTGACTTAATTCATTCCATAACCGGAAGCCTGTTCCTCCTACTCCCCTTTTCCCATTTTTCCCATCTCCCCCCTCCCCTCCCCTCTGGTAACCACCAATTCTCTGTATTTATGGGTCTGTTTCTGCTTTTTTATGTGTTTGTTTTGAGTTTTAGAGTCTATGCATAAGTGAAAGCGTATGGTATTTGTCTTTCTCTGTCTGACTTATTTCACTTAGCATAATACCCTTTAGATCCATCCATGTTGTCACAAATGGCAAGATCTCATTCTTTATTATGGCTGAGTAATATTCCATTGCATATTTATACCACGTCTTTATTTATCATCTATTGATGGATGCTTGGGTTGCTTTCCTATCTTGGCTACTGTAAAAATACTGCAACAAACATAGGGGTTCACATATCTTTTTCAATTAGTGTTTTGTTTTCTTTGGGTAAATACCCAGTAGTGGACTTACTGGATCACAATTGTATTTCTGGTTTTAATTTTTTGAGGAACTTTCATATTGTTTTCCATAGTGGCTGTACCAATTTACATTCCCACCAATAGTGCACAAGGGTCCCCTTTTCTCCACATCCTCTCCAGTCCTTGTTGTTTTTTGTCTTTTTGATACTAGCCCTTCTGACAGGTGTGAGGTAATATCTCACGGTGGTTTTGATTTGCATTTCCCTGATGATGAGTGATGTTGAGCATCTTTTCGTGTGTCTGTGGACCATCTATATGTCTTCTTTGGAGAAGTGTCTATTAAGTTCCTCTGCCCGTTTTCTAATCAGATTGTTTTTTGGCTGTCGAGTTGTGTAGGTTTTTTTTATATATCTTGGATATTGACACATGGAATATTTTTTTTCATTGGATTTTATGTTATATCTAATTCTGCCCTGTGATTTTTTTTTTTTCTCTTATAGCACCCTGGATATCTTTCAGCATATACCTTTTTACTCTTCCTTTTTTAATGGCTACCTGCATATTCTGACGAGCTTGCCTGAGGGTGGTCCCCACCCAACTCTACCCAGATTATCCCCCTTAACCTGTCCCCTCTGTTGAGAATCACAATTTACTCCTTACACCGCCCATGCTCAGTAACCAAGAAAATCTTGTTGGCTTTGTTCATTGTGGGGCTGATGGGTTTGGGGGAGTGGTGGTAATCTGAAAGTAACCTTGGGTGCTAATCTCTGGGACCTCCGCTCATTTGCTTTCTCTTTTTACTTTTCTAACAGGACCAGTATGTTTTCCTCAACCAGTGTGTTTTGGATATCATCAGATCCCAGAAGGACTCAAAAGTAGATCTTATCTACCAGAACACAACTGCAATGACAATCTATGAAAACCTTGCACCAGTGACTGCGTTTGGAAAGACAAATGGTTACATCGCCTAGTTCCAAAGTAAAACCTTTCTGGAGTGAACCGGACCGTCACACCCACAGCGAAGGAAAATGCCCCGATGTCGACATGTTTTTATATGTCTAATATCTTATTCTTTGTTCTGTTTTGTTAGAACTAATTTGAGGGTGTGAAGCTGCACATGTAGAACATGACAAATGAGAAGTTGGGGCTGTCAGGGGCTGTGGATGGGTGTTGAGTTAATCAACTACATTCCTGAATACCAATGGGATGAGTTCACTTTTTTTTTTTTTTCCTTGAGAATTATGGAACACCAGGAAAAGTGAGCTATGATTTTTTTTTTTTCTTTTTCAAAACAGATTCTTTTTAAAAAAGACTATTTTATATGATTCACATGCTAAAGCCAGGATTGTGTTGGGTTGAATATATTTTAAGTATCAGAGATCTATTTTTACCTACTGTATCTTGGAATCTAGCTGATGGAAAATACGTGATTGTGGATGATTATCATGTCGGGAGGGGTACGTGGTACCTCTTCTGCCTGGGTTTTCTATTTGAACATGTGCCTTTTCTGAATTATGCTTCCACAGGCAAAACTCAGTAGATATCTCTATTTTTGTATTGAATCTCATAATTGGAATATAAGGAATATTTAAACAGTAGTTTAGTATCTGAGGTTCAGCCTTCTCGGTAACATTCCTGTTCTCATTTGACTAGAGGAGGCCTCCCCGTCCCCCATGTTTCGTGCTCTATTCTTTTTTTCCCCTTTCTCTCCCGGTTTTCCCCAAAGACATTTCTGTTGGCCACATTTTCAGCCCATTGGTTGAGTGAGAGTGGAAACCAAGTATCACCTTGAGAATTTCTGGGGGTGGGGGAAAGCAGAGGAACCCTACAGTGATATAATCTCCTTCTCTTGTCCCTGTTTCATCCTTTTTTCTCATTTCTGTATTTGGTAAGAAGGATTATTTAAAGGTGCAATATGTGACTTAGTGATTCATGATGCTCTAGGTTTTTAGTAACGTTTTACTCAGGTTGGCATTTTATGTGCGTCTGTGTGTCCGTGTCTGTGTGTATGTGTGTGTGTGTTTGAAAGCGTGGCAATCTGTGAACACTTCAGTGTGAAAACCGTGTCTGATTAATCCCTCCTCCCTCAAAGTCCACTGGCTTTAGTCTATCTGCAGTGACACATATCGGTATCTACTGTATATATATATACTAAACTCTTAAAACAGTCATTCCTTTGAATTGAGGTGTACAGAGTTTGAATTTGTATCAAAGATGTAATTATTTTTAAAACCTCTTTTCACTATACTGCTGCTGTAATTACTTTTGATTTTTTTAATGTAGATTATTTTTTTTGTTTTTTTTTTGCTTCAGGTGTGTATCCACCAAGAATTTCAGAATTTATGAGGATTTATTTTATTGGTACATAATCTGTAAACTTCTCAAGGCATTAACATGAAAGGGTTTGTTTCTTTTTATTTTATATTGTGGCTCAGGTTATATTTTGAAGAGGTTTTGAATTTATCCTCCTATAGGCAATGAAGTAGAGAAGGTCTTATGAAGGAATTACCAAGTCCCCGGATTCCTGTGGCCGTTTTCCACAGTAATAAATCCTGCTGTAAATTCAGGACAACTGTGTCCTAGTGAAAATGGGAGCGGGGTCTTCTCCGGGTGCCCCGGTCACTCTTGACCTGGGGGAGCCCGTCTCCCGATGCTGCCGTGTTCCTCAACTTGCTAGCACCTTGAGAACTGACTGGACGTGCTAGTGGGTTATGGAGGGTGAACCGCAACGTACTGAAAGCCCTTGATTCGGTTCAGAGGCTTAGCGCTTGTACGTCTTTTGTCCCCTTTTCCCTTTGAGGTACTAAAAGGATTAAAAGGAGAGGAGGTGGTCGTGTCAGTGTCTGGGGAGGACTTACTTCCCACACAGAAATTGCACTTTTCGCCGAACCCTTTGCTCTCTCTTGTGGCAAGCAGTTCATTCAGCATCAGCCCCTGCGAGGAATGGGTTGTATGGGCCTGGTTGGGCCATCTTGACTCCCCTTCAGAGGGGCCTTCGGCTCTTTAGGCCTGCATCAGGGAAGCCACGCCGTCCCGGGCTGTTGAGTGAAGCTGGCTTTGGGCAGATTGCTTCCAAACCTTCACACTGGTCTGCCCCTCCATGCGTGCAGCTCTCAGAGCTCCGTGACGGCATTCGGAGGTCCCTGCCCGGGGCCGCAGTTCTGTGGGTCATGCCCCTCTCCACTTTACTTGTCAGGAAGCCACTGGAATGGGGGTGTAGAAGTCACTTTTGACAAAGATGCTCTGCCCGGCCCTGCCTACATTCCCTGCCACAGAGAAATCGGAGGGAAGGACTTGGCTCCAAAAATTCCTTTAGAAGGCTAAAGCAACAATAATTATAAACATACTGTGTAAAATCACACAAAACCCCAGAAACTCTCCTTCCTTCCGCCTGGTATGGGTTTGGGAAATGGGCAGGAGCCCCAGCTAAGCCACTCTCAGATGTCATTCCCAGTCCTGGGAGGAAGGCTCGTGGTAGAGAGGTCTGGATTCCACATGGCAGGTCATGTGAAGGTCACGATGCTTCTCTGCATCCTGAAGAGGGCTGGGTTTGGGGACCGGTGGGGGTGGTGAGGGTATTTATAGCACAGTGATTGAAAAGGGAAGATAATTGTGTAAATATAAAGGACACACGGGCTGGGGATTGGCCATAGAAAAGAGAAGGTGCTTTCGAGCTCCTGCCCCAAAGCCTCCCAGGAACGATGAACTAAAATCTGAGGAGTCCAGCGGAATCGCGGAGATGGTGTGATCACCCCTGCTTTCCTATTTGCCTGTTGCACACAGAAAAATGGCCAGGGTGGGATTAGTTATCAGTGAAAGGCCTGAAGGTTGGTGGTCAGTTGGTCTGGGGGATTTGGGGCATCGGTACCTTCTCCCAAGAGTGAGGACGTTTGCCTCCAAAGGTAAACCTAGTGACGTTTGGCACCGGTGGGAAGTGACATTTGGGAGTCTGTTCCCTGCGGGCACCTAGTGACCTCCGGTGGACTTTGGCAGATTTGACTGCACTGGAGTTGGGCTTCGTCGAGCCGGAGGCTCGTTGGGGGTGGGGGCCACCTTTGCATCTGACTCATGTTTGCTTTTCATCAGAGATGAAAAAGGCTGGTTTTCTTTTGCAGTGCTGGGTTGCACTTACTGTGCTAAACAAGGCTTGGTGACTATGTTGGTTTGCCTCAAAAGTCCAAGTTCTGCGTTTTCAGACTGTATAGCAGCCAAGTGTTCGACATACTGTAGCATTTTTCCCTCGGGGGCACGTATGAACAGGATGTGTTGATATGGACTCTAAAACTGTAATTTTCTTGTAACTATTTTGGAATGATGCATATTTCTAATGTTTGTTATACTTGTACAGAGTATTGCTGTTGGTTGCTTTTTTTTTTTTTTTTAAGGAAAAAATGGCCTGAAAAAAAAATTTTTTTAAAAGACTCACAAATACCAAATATAAAAAGTGTCAACACACGGTGCCTTTTGTTTCTTTTTTGTCCCACTTTTTACTTTAGGTCCCCACCATTTCGTTTCCTGAGCAGTGTACGGGCCTGTGTTTAATTGGGGCGTTCTTAACAAAAACATGTGTCCCTTTTGGATTTTGTACACTGTGTTAGTTTGCTGGGGCCACAACAAAGTGCCACAGGCCAGGAAGCTTAAACAACAGGAATTTAATCTCTCTCAGTTCCGGAGGCCAGAAGTCCAAGATCAAGGCGCTGGCAGGTTGGTTTCCTCGGAAGCTTCTCTCTTTGATGCAGATGGCCGCCATCTTCCCTGTGTCTTCACTCGGTCTTCCCTCTGTGTCTGTCTGTGACCTGATCTCCCCTTTTTATCAGGAAACCAGTCATAAAGGATTAAGGCCCACCCTAACGACTTAAATTTTACCATCATCACCTCTTTAAAGACAGTACCTCCAAATACATTCTGAGGTACTGGGGTTAGGACTTTAAGCTATGAATTTGGGGAGACATAATCCAGCCCAAAACACACATCCAGGGAGACTAAGTGAAGAGGAGACTTGGAAGAAGAAGTGAGTGTGCATCTGAGATGTGGCTGCGTGTGCTTTCACAGGGTCAGACACATGGGTCTACAGATGGACAGACACTCCATTTGTGCCATTTGGTCGCAGCACACATACCTTAGGCAAGTCCCCAGGATTTTCAGATTTTTTTTTTTTTCAGTGATGGATTTGGGGAATCCCAGAATTTCTGGGACACTGTAGCAATCTGGACAGTTTTTGAGTGCCAACTATGCACCAGCCACTATCCCTTAGTGCCTGTGATGCACCAGCCACTCTGCCTCTGTGGCTGGTAAAGCAAAATACCGGGTTCAACCACAAACAAAAAGGACAAAAACCTTTGCCCTCATGGAGCAAAAACAGAGGGGGAAACAGATCCCCCTCTTTTATGTGAGTTATTTTATGTAAATAAAAGCTTTAGTATGTTGGGTCATGCAGGTGTAAGGAAAACCAGCATTTCACCCTCGGAGGCATGAACTCGTGGCTGTCACACGGCAGGCGGTGCACACCCCCATGCCAACGAGAGAAAGCTTTCCGGCGCGTGCTCGGCGCGCATGCCTGCTTGCGGGGAGACTAGAGGCCGTTCCCAGAGCCGCGGTGCACACGCCGCAGGCCGGCCAGGGAATGGAGATGAATACAGCAGAGGTCCTCGCGTAAGAAGCCGCCCCAGGTGCCTCAAACCCAAAAGGAATGCACGAGGTACCAGGGTTTAAAGGCACAGGTAACCGGATTCCGGAAATACGGGTGGTGGTTTTCGAGCCGAGTCTTAAGCGGACTGTTCGCAGGAGGAGAAGGGGGGGCGGTTGGGGGCGTGACAGCCCAGGCATTGCGCCCTCGGGGACCCTGCGCGTGTCCGGGAGGCCGGAGCGGGAGCACCGGAGGGTGAGCGCGCGGGCGGCGGACGAGCCTGGAAGGGAAGAAGCTCCGGGACTGTGTGGTCGCCTGAAGCAGTCTCACGCCTGACACTCTTCTCCAGGTGTGCGTGTACATGATACGTAAGTAACCGCGTGCACACACACACACACACACACACACACACACACACACTTTACCTTCACTGTTTTCTCTGGATGGAAGCTGCATGGTGGTCACGTGGTGTCACAGGGGCTGGAAGGAAGGGCACCTACCAGACGCTGGGCTGGTGGAGGGGAATGGAGCCCTGTTAACAGGAGCCAGGGGTAGAATTTACCACACCGAACAGGGCACGTACAGCCCTTTCAGTGGGGAGACAGGGTTCCCTGCCGCCAGGCCCCACTAGGTCCTCAGCAGTGGTTGGGGGTTCCTCCAGGTTCCTCTAGGACCTTGCTCATAGCCGGCTCCTGCTGTCTCTCCCTCCTAACCGCCCCCGCATCCGCCCCCCCATCCTCCTGGTCTCTCCCAACCATCTGGAGACTGCGGCTTCATGCTGGCCTGCTTGCCAAGTGCAAAATAACTAGTAACAGTTCCAGCACATGCCTGAGCTGTTGACTGTGAAATGCTGTGTTGAAGGAAGGTCAGTTTTCCAGGAAGGCTACTTACTGCTGGTATGTCCAGGTCTGCCTGAGGCCACGACTGTAATGACTCTTCTCCTTAGGCAAGAAAGCACAGATCTGGAGCATATTACCGTTTAATTATTCCTGGTTGAGGATAGAAAGTATTTTGCTTTACAAGCGATGCTTCCTGATGGATGTATGGCGGTAGACAGGTCCGAGTTTGGAGGCCTGAGCTTTTGTTCTTCCCCTGCCCGAATGGACTGAGTGGAAATCCCAAACTTTCCTGCTTTTGATACGCGTTAGGTGGCCGAAAGCTGAAGTTCTCCCCGAGTGGCAGGAGAGAGTGGCAAGTCTGTGGACCTTGTTGAATACACAGCCCTCGGGCCTAAGCAGAGGTGGGTGTGGGTTGATGTCTTGTTGAAGCTGGGGAAGTTTAAAGACCCCAGCCCCTATGAGGGCATCTTCCCAAGGGTGTTTTGAGCCCCGATGTCATCTGGCCATCACACCTTCAACTGGGAAGTTTCTGGGCTTACTTACCCTCATGTCTCAGACTCTGCCTCTCAGCAAAGAGGAGGCTTGAAGGTAAGTTCAGAAAGAATAGAGATGACGGTTCAGATTTTTGCAAATACGAATGTGGTTAAAATTTTGATGCTGTAACACTCAGCATATTGCCTGGGATGCATGAAACGTCCAGTAGATGGTGGCTATTCATTTATCAACTTAAATTTTTATTGATCACCTGTGGGCTGGCAGTGGGCCCTGGGTATGTACAGTTGAGAACAAAGCAGGCATGATCGCTGCCCCTGTAGAATTTTAGGGCCTACTGGAGAGTCAGGAAGTTTAAAAGGGATTAAACCTACCCGCTGACACACTGCAGCTAGACTGAGAAAGGATTGGAAGGGAGTGGCAGAGTGTGCCAAGGCCCTGAGGCAGGAATGAATTTGGCACTTTGAAGAGGGATCCAGGAGACTGCAGTCTCTGGAGCTTAGCTGAGAGGGGACCTAAGAGCACAATATGAAGCCAGAGAGGTAGGCGGGTGATCGGGTCCGACTTCGTGGAGGATGACGATTTCCCACGTCATCCCCCTCCCTTGTCTCTGAATCAGCATGAGGTCAGGCGATTTGTTTTGGTCTGTCGATGTGAGCAGAAGTGACCGTACTGGTCCCGAGCCTAGATCATAAGACACTTCGGTTGATTTTGTTCACCCTCTTGTGCTTCAACCATTGCTATGAAAAATACCCCCGCTGGGCAGCTGCTGCCCTGTGAACCTGAGCCCTGGAATGAACACTTGAGTAGCAGAGTTGCCCCACCCAAGCCCAGCTGGGCTGTGCCTCGGAACAGAGCCACCTGGGTCCAGCCCTACCTAGTTAGCTGGTCCCTGGCTGACCTACGATTCCATGAGAATGATTTACTCCAGGAGAATCTATGACTTTGGGATCTCTTATTATGTTGCATTTTTGTGGCAATAACTAAAACAGCCTCACAGCTAGTATTTGGTGGAGCTGGGATTTGAATCAACTCCAAGGCTTGGTTCTTAGTCATCTCTTTCAAGAGTAGAAGATTTCATTTAAAATAGTCTTTTTTTTTGTAAAGTTTCGATTTTAATTCCAGTTAGTTAGCATGCAGTGTTATATTAGTTTCACGTGTACAATATAGTAATTCAACAGTTACATGCATCACCCTGTGCTCATCACAAGTGCCCTTCTTAATACCCATCACCTTAAAATAGTCCATTTCTTAACCAGGCATTTATAAACAGAACCCGGAGGTATCTATCAGCCTAAATTTTTTACTTTCTCTCAATGACTACCCAATTAGTTAAAACCTAATTTTTTTTCTCCTTGATGAAAAAAAAGTAGCTACAACAGAGTTTTAAATATATTTGTCAAGTTTTACAAAGTTATTTAAAATGAGCGTGAACCTGAGGCCGGTTTTGAGTCCCTCTTGCTGCTAGCAGTTTGTTAAAAAACGTTAAGTTTTTGGACGTTAGGTTCTGAGCAGTAAAGCTGGAGGAAACGAGGGAGAACCTTCGTGCTTCTGGCTGAGTGTTGCCCTGCCAGGGAGCAGGGCTGGTTGACATCTGCAGAGCAGAAGGAGGAGGCAAGTTTAGTCCCTGGTCTCAAAAATTCTGACGGCTCATCCATCCCTTCCGGGGTTTCACAGATCCTTTCTGGAGCTGGATGTCGATCTCTGGGACTTCTGAGGAAAATCATCCTAGTCACTTTCCTGAAGGCAGGTAAATCCTTGGACCCCAAAACGGAGAAGCGTTGGCTGGGGCAGCCATTTCGGATGTGGCCACTAGATGGCGCCAGAGGACTGGGCGGAGGAAGCCATTCTTGGTTCAACTGTGGGAGGGCGATGGAAGAAAATAGCATCCTTAAAGTAACTAGAAGGCAGAGAGGGGATGCCTAAAAATCAACAGGGCTGAGGAAGTGCCCTTGCCAGCACTCTGTAGCTTTCCCCCTTATAATTTAGTATACAAAAAATTTAGATAAAAAGAAGGGGGAAAATCCCGTGTGGTCTCCAAGCAACAAGATGGCCTCCAATGATACTTACTCTCTGGTCCTCGTAGCCAGGTGGTCCCCTTGTGCCTTGTACCAGGGTTGGTCTGTGTGACCAGCAGAATGTAGCAGAAGTGATGGTGTGTTGCTTCTGAGATTAGGTCGTAAACATCTCAGATGTTTAGGTTGTAAACATCTCTGCAGCTCACTCTCGGGAGCAGCCCTGGGAGCGGCCCACGTGGCGAGGAACTGAACCTCTTGCCGGCAGCCAGGTGGTCTTGGAAGTAGAGTCTCCAACTCCAGTCAGGCCTTCAGATGATTGCAGCCCCGGCTTACAGGCTGACTGTAGCCTCCTGGGAGACCTTGAGCCAGACCTGCCAGCTAAGCCACTCCAAGATTCCTGATCCTCAGAAACTGCTTTGGAGTCAGACGGACCCGATTTGCCTGCGATTCTATAGACAAGTCACTTCGCTTCTTGGAACCTCTAGGTCTTTGTGAGAATAATAGCATTTACTGATAATGCGTGGAACATAATAGCGTTTACTCATAGCTTAAGTGAGATAATTTGTTCAAAATTCAAGTTTAACTGCTAGCTGCTTTTCTGTATAGGCAGAGGCAGGAAGTTTCCTTGGAGTAGATGTCTTTGTTCTGAGAAGTTAATTGAGCGCCCTGCTTAGTTATGCAGATATAGTAAGTGTAGGAACCTTTTGTTACGATGTCTTTCCTGAGGCAGAGCACAAAGTACCTCTCCCCTTGGTATGCACAATTTTGCACACAGAGCAAGGGGCTTTCTGGGAAGGAAGGACTGAAGCCCTTAACTTTTGGTCTCTGAGATTTGCAATTAAGGAAACCTGTTTTGGTGGTTCCTGGTAACATTGACCATGATCCATCAACATGAATGAATATTAAAAGCTGCAAGAGGGAGCCCTCCATGAAGGAAAGAGGGGCCAGTGTTGGTGATGTAGGTTCAGCACCAGGGTTTGTGTGGGGGCTTGATTTGTACAGCACGTGCTGGCTGTACCAGCCATACTGGACCCCATGACCTTGGGACTCAAGTATGGAGTCCGACCCTGCCATGGTGAGGTCTAGACCTGGGCGGTAGACCCACATCCATCAGATGACCCAGGACCAATTACATGGCAATGACCAAAGACAGTGCCTGGTCGGATTTTTAATTCCTCTCTTCCTACATGGCCTTTGGCAGCAGCAGTCCTTTGGATTGAGAATTCCTCAGTTCTTGGACAATTTGGGATGGAGAAGGGGTCCAGCATTATGTGGGGGAGATAGTGGACTTCTGTTAATAAGACAAGTGTGGCCTTGAGCTATTAGTTGTGTAGATAAAAAATGTGATTTCATTTGTATTTTCCAGATGGTGAGCTAGAGTGTATGACTTGGGTAAACTAACTGCTGTTATAACCAACAAGTCCCAGAATCTCAATGGCTTAATAGCCATGTCACAATTTAAAGTAGCTGGCACCATTCAAGGACCCAGGCTGGTACAGGTTCCATTCCATCTCACCCAAACCTATGAAGGTCATTCAGAGTGTTAACTTTCTAGCTGGCAGGTGATAAAGAGAACGTGGAAAACAGTGTGTGGGAGGTTTTTTGTTTTTTTTTTTTTTAATATTTTTTTCCTAATGTTTATTTATTTTTGAGAGAGGAGACAGGGTGCAAGTAGGGGAGGGTCAGAGAGAGACGGAGACACAGAATCTGAAGCCGGCTCCAGGCTTCAAGCAGTCAGCAAAAGCCTGACATGGGGCTTGAACTCACAAACCGTGAGATCATGACCTGAGCTGAAGTCGGAGGTTCAACCAACTGAGCCACCCAGGCGCCCCTGGGAGGTTTCTATGGGTCAAGTTCGGAAATGACATATATCGTTTTCAGCCACATTCCTTTGACAGGGAAACAGCGTTTAGCTGGGTACCCAGGAAGCAGAGGAGAACTGAGGGTGTTGGTGAGTGCTGGTGTTCTGTGCCATATTGGGCAAGCCAATAGATATAGTGCTTAGCATAGTGCCTGGCACCTAGCAGGGATTCCGTAAATGGTGGCATCTTCCCTCTTTCCAGAGACACCTGTGTGGGGAAGGAGTAGATGGGAAAGAAATGGCCTCTGTGCTTCTGCTTGGGCATGGTGACCCAACTGCTTCTAAATGTCTTGTTTTGTGGCTCTAACAGGGGGACTGGGGGGTGCTGAGTCCTGGGTTGGGTGTACAGTGTGGTTGTAGGAGGAGTCTGGTTCATCCGTGTCCTCGCGGCCTCCAATCACGCCTTTAATTACTTACGTGTAGCTCCTGGGGATCTCAAGGAGGTCAGAGAATTCCCAGCTCTGAAATCCCCCCAAGGGATGACATTAATTTGCTTCTTTGCAAACTTTTCCTAACTCTTTGCCTCAGCTCCTTGGAGTATAATTAGTTGCCAAAGACTGTCATCATGCCACAAAGCTGGGTGCGGGCCACAGAAGATAGAGCATAGATCTCACAGAACAGGGAACTAATTGGCTCTTTTCCTTCCCTTGATGATGATTGTAGCAGCAGAGAACTTTTTCTGCTAAATAAGAAGAGGCCGGATATCTGAGTTGTGGAGAGTTAATGGAAACAATTGAGAATACATGGATTTGAACAACAAGCTAGTATTATTTTTTTTACATCTATAGTATCATGTTTGCACAATGTTTTTTAATGTGCTTTTTTTTCTTTAATGCTTGATATATTTTGAAGCTCTTTTAATAGCAGTATACATAGCCTGTATCTATTAGTCACCTTGGGCTGCCATAACAAATACCATACTGAGTGGTTTAAACAACATGAATTTATTTTTCATAGGTCTGCAGACCAGAAGTACAAGATCAGGGTGCTGGTGGGGTTGGTTCCGAGGTGAGGGTTCTCTTCCTGGCTTGCAGAATTGCTTTCTAGCTGTGTCTTCACAAGGCCCTGGGGGGGCGGGGGTGGGGATGGAGGGGGACCCAGTGCCTTCTCTCTCTTCCTCTTCTTAGAAGCTGCTAATCCTGTCAAGAGGATCCTACCCTCATGATCTCATCTAACCCTAATTACCTTCCAAGGGCCCCATCTCCAAATACCATCATGGTCACGATGAAGATTAGGGCTTCAACAGATGAATTTCTGGGAGACAGTTCTGTCCATAGCACCATTCATTTTTTTTTTATTTCTTTAAATTATTTTTAAATTTCAGCTTTATTGAGGTATAATTGACAAATAAAATTGTAGGATATTTAAAGTGTACATTATGGTGATTTGATATACATATACATGTACATTTTGAAAGGATTCCCCCATGTAGTTAATTGATAAATCCATCATCTCACACAGTTATCTTTTTTGGGTGTGTGTGTGTGAGAGCATTCAAGTTTTACTCTCAGCAAATTTCACTTACACTAAACAGTGTTACCAAATTCAGTCACCATGATTTACCTGAGAACCCCAGACCTTATTCTTCTTACCTTCTTATAGGTGAAAGTTTGTTTCCTTTTATCAACCTCTCCATAACTCCTCCTTCCCCCCCTACCAGGCTCTGGTAACCACCTCCTACTGTTTCCAGGTTTCTACTGTTTCCATGAATTTGACTTAATTTTCTTTTCTTTTCTTTTCTTTTCTTTTCTTTTCTTTTCTTTTCTTTTTTTTTTTGGTTCCACATATAAGTGATACTATGCAGTATTTGACTCATCTCATTTGGCATAATACCTCAAGGCCCACCCATGTTGTTGCAAATAGCAGGATTCCGTTCCTTTTTATGACTTAATATTCCATTGTATATTTGTGTACCCCATCTTCTTTATCCATTCAACTGTGGATGGATGCTTAGGTTATTTCTTTTTTGGGAGAGGTTTTTTTTTTTTTTTTTTTTTTTTGAGAGGTTACAAGTGAGCAAGGGCAGAGACAGAGGGAGAGAGAATCCCATGAGAGGCAGAGAGAGAGAGAGAGAGAGAGGGAGGGAGAAAACTGGGGCTCACCCAAAGTGGGGCTTGTGCTCACCTGAAGTGGGGTTTGAGCTCACCCGATGCAGGACTTGAACTCTTGGATTGTGAGATCATGACCTGGGCTGAGGTCAGATGTTTAACCAACTGAGCCACCCAGACACCCCTTTTTTTATTATTTATTATTCTTTTATTAGAAAGAGCGAGTGAGCAGGGGAGAGGGGCAGAGAGATTGTGAGAGAGAATCCCAAGCAGGCTACATGCCAGGCATGGAGTCTGACCAGGGGCTCGATCCCATGACCCTGGGATTATGACCTGAGCCAAAATCCAGAGCCAGACACTCAACTGACTGAGCTACCCAGGTGCCCCTGTTGGGAGGTTTTTGATTACTGATTCAATCTCCTTATTAGTAATTGGTTTGTTCAGATTTTCTATTTCTTTATGTATTGGAAGGTTGGAAGGTTGTATGTTTCTAGGAATTTATCCATTACTTTTATTTTTATTTATTTATTTATTTATTTTTTTCAACGTTTATTTATTTTTGGGACAGAGAGAGACAGAGCATGAACGGGGGAGGGGCAGAGAGAGAGGGAGACACAGAATCGGAAGCAGGCTCCAGGCTCTGAGCCATCAGCCCAGAGCCCGACGCGGGGCTCGAACTCACGGACCGCGAGATCGTGACCTGGCTGAAGTCGGACGCTTAACCGACTGCGCCACCCAGGCGCCCCTATCCATTACTTTTAGATTGTCCAATTTGTTGGCATGTAATTGTTCATAGTAGTCTCATAATCTTTTGTATTTGTGTGATATCATTTGCAATTTCTAATTTTTTATTTGAGTCCCATCTTTTATTTTATTTCGTAAGTCTTGCTAAAGACTTACGACTTACTTGTTTTTTTTCAGAAAACTACTTCTTAATTTCATTGATCTTTTCCAATTGTTTTTTAGGTATCTATTTCATTTGTTTCTGCTCTGATCTTTGTTGCTTCCTTCCTTCTACTAATTTGGGGTATTGTTTCTTCTTTCTTTTCTAGTTTTTTTGAGGTATAAAGTTAGGTTGTTTGAGATTGTTCTGTTTTCTTAAGTAGATATTTATTGCTATAAACATCTCTCAGAACTGTTTTTGCTGCATCCCATAAGTTTTAGTATGTTGTGTTTCTGTTTTATCGACTCAAGATATTTTTAAAATTTCTCTTTTAATTTCTTCTTTGACCCATGGGTTATTCAGTAGCATATTGTTTGATCTCTGTATATTTATGAATTTTTCACTTCTCTTCTTGTAATTGATTTTTATTTTTTCTTTTATTTTATATAATTTTTAAGTTTATTTATTATAAACTTATAATAATAAGTTAATTATTCTCTGAGGGGCAGAGAGAGAAGGAGAGAGAATCCCAAGCAAGCTCTGTGCTGCCATCATGGAGCCTGATGCAGGGCTAGATCTCATGATTGATTATGAGCCAAAATCAAGAGTCGGACACTTAACTGATTGAGCCACCCAGGTGCCCCTTGTAATTGATTTTTAGTTTCATACCATTGTGGTTGAAAAGATGCTTGATATGATTTCAGTATTCTTAAATTTATTACGACTTGTTTTGTGGTCTCACATGTGATCTCTTCTAGGGAAAGTTTCATGTGTCCATGAGAAGCATGTGTATTCTTTTGCTTTGGGATGGAATGTTCTGTAAATGTTACAGCTGTTTGGTCTAACATGTAGTTTAACTCCAATGTTTCCTAATTGATTTTCTGTCCGGATGATCTATCTATTGATGAAAGTGGGGTGTTGAAGTCCTCTACTATTATTTTATTGCCATCTCTTTCTCCTTTCAGGTCTTTTAATATTTGCTTTATGTATTTAGGTCTTCCTATGTTGGATGCATAGATATTTACAAATGTTATATCTTTTTGTTGCAATGACTCCTTTATCACTATATAATGACCTTCTTTGTCTTTTATTATAGTCTGGGGCTTAAAGTCTGTTTTACTTAATATAAGTATAGCTACTCTTGTTTTCTTTTGGTTTCCATTTGCATGGAATATTTTTTTCCATTCCTTCACTTTCAGTGTATCATTAAGCTGAAGGGAGAATTTTGTAAGCAGCTTATAGTTGGGTCTTGTTTTTTAATCCATTCCGCCACTCTGTATCTTTGATTGGATAACTTAGTCCATTTACATTTAGAGTAATTATTGTTAGGTATGGACTAACTACTGCCATTAATTGTTTTTTGGCTCTTTGTAATTCTTTTCTTCCTTTCTTCTAGTCTTGCTCCCTTGTGATGATTTTCTGTAGTGATGTTCCTTTCTCTTTTGTGTATTCACTGCAGGTTTTTGCTTTCTGGTTACCATGAATTTTACATAAAATATCTTGTGTTTATAATAGTCTATTTTAAGCTCATAACAACTTAAGTTCAATTATATACTAAAGCTACATTTTTACTCCTTCCCTCATTTTATGTTTTTGATGTCACAATTACCTGTGTATCCATTAACAAATTATTGGGGTTATGGTTATTTTTAGTACTTCTGTCTTTTACCTTTATACTAGAGTTGTAAGTGATTTATTACCTACTGCCATTACAGCACTGGAATATTCTGAATTTAATTGTATTTTACCTTTAGCAGTGAGATTTATACCTTCATATGTTTTCATGTTACTAATTAGCATCCTTCCAGTTTAGCTTAAAGAACTCCCTTTAATATTTCTTCTAAGGCTGGTCTAGTGGTGGTGATTCCTTTTGCTTGTCCAAAAAACTCTTTATCTCTCCTTCAATTCTGAAAGATAGCTTTACCAGGTCGAGTATTCTTGGTTGGTAGTTTTTTTTCTTTCAGCACTTTGAATATACCATGCCACTCCCTTCTGGCCTGCATAGTTTCTGTGAAAAATGTGTGGATCATCTTATGGGGGTTCTTTTATACGTAACATGTCGTTTTTCTCTAGGTGCTTTAAAGTTTGTCTTTAACTTTTGACAATTTAGTTACAAAGTGTCTTAGTGTGGGTCTCTTTCAATTCATCTTATTTGGAACTGTCTGAGTTTCCTGGGTCTGGATCATCTATTTTCCTTCTCTAGGTTAGGGTAATTTTCATGATTTCTTTGAAAAAGCTTTCTGCCCCTTTCTTTCTCTCTTCTCCTTCTGAGACCCCTGTAATGTGAATATTGGTCTGCTTGATGATATCCTATAGTCCCCTCATGTTATCTTCTCTTTTTCATACTTTTTTCTTTTTGGATGAATTCCACTGACGTGTCTTTGAGTTTATTGATCTTTTCTTTTGCTTGATGTAGTCTGGTATTGAACCTCTATTGAATTTTTCAGTTCAGTTTTTGTATTCTTTAGCTCTGTGATTTCTCTGGTACTTATATTTTCTTTTTGTTGAAATTCTCACTTTGTTCATGCATCGTTCTCCTAACCTTGGTGAGCATATTTATGACCATTATTTTGAACTCTTTATCAGATAAATCACTTTATTTCATTAAGGCCTATTTCTGGAATTTTATCTTGCTCTTTTGTTTGGCACATATTCCTCTGTTTTCCTTGACTCTCTGTTGGTTTCTGTGCATTAGATAAAAGAGCCATCTCTCCTAGTCTTGATGGAGCGGTGTCTTGTAAGAAATGAACCTAATTATTCAGCCTGGCCTGAGCTTTTGGTTTTCTCTCAAACCTATGTGCAAGATGCTTTCTTTGTGTTTAGTGGCTTTCAGTAGATGAGGGTGAACCACGACCTGTAAGTGTCCCAAAGGGGAGGATCTCATCAAGAAACAGGCTGATTGAAAGCCAGACCCTTAGGCAGTAGCTTTTATTTAAAAAAAAAATTTTTTTTTTCAACGTTTATTTATTTTTGGGACAGAGAGAGACAGAGCATGAACGGGGGAGGAGCAGAGAGAGAGGGAGACACAGAATCGGAAACAGGCTCCAGGCTCTGAGCCATCAGCCCAGAGCCTGACGCGGGGCTCGAACTCCCAGACCGCGAGATCGTGACCTGGCTGAAGTCGGACGCTCAACCGACTGCGCCACCCAGGCGCCCCAGGCAGTAGCTTTTAAAGTATATAAATAAGCCTCTTTCAGGAAAGACTGGGGAATGGGCATTTCTGTCTGTTTCCTTTGTTCTAGGACCTGGTTAAGGAGTGTTTCTTTGTTTGCTGCAGTCCTATGGGACCAGTGAATGCAAGCCCCACTGCCCACAAGAGTCAGGTGATTGAGGGGGGCATACTCTGGGAGCAGCCACAAAACCTGGGGCACCAGATAAGCTCCTGCCAGGGGGACACTGATGACCTGGAATGGGCCAGGGAGAGAAGGTGGAGATAGTGTCCACTGGCCTTCTTGGTCTTTAGGGAGGATTGCAGTCAGCCCCTAGATGTGTGCTAAATTAGAAGCCTGAATCTTAGGCATTGGCTTTTAAAGTATGTAAATAAGCCTCTTTGAGAAGAAGACTTGGAGAGAGGCATTTCTGCCTGCTTCCTCTGGCTGAGCCTTGGGGGACCACCCAGAGTGTGTCCTCATGAGCCCGTTAAGAACTGTTTCTTTGCTATAATTTTGTGGGTCTCATGGATGCAAGCCATGTTGGCTTTCAGAGCTCCATACCATTGGCAGAATGCTTTCACCTTCACTTCCACGCCATTCAGTTCTCTATACAACCCTGGGAAGTAGTAGGAAATGTAGTTTACCTCCATTTTAAAATGAGATAAAAGACCAAAGGTTAGCAAGATCAATGTCAGCATTTGTTTTTGGTATCAATCCTGTATGTTTTAATATTATTCTAATATTTTGGTAATATTTCTTCATATTCCTTTATTAGAATATACATGCCTGGCATTCCACATCGCTTGGAGGCTATTAGAGGCAACCGTACTATATATTACAAAATGGACTGTGTTTAGGTGTCAGATTTCTCTGTATAAACATTGAGTGCACTCAGGGCCATGAGACTGTCTCTTTGCCTAAAGTCAACTACTAGTGACTGGTAGAATGGGTCCTTCGAAGTAGGTCTTTAGATTTCAAATCCAAGGCTGTGCTATATTGCACTGTTTCTCATGGGATGAAGTTTAAGAGGTGATGACTGACTTGTTTCCAGCAACCCTTTTGGAAACTGGTACAATGCAGGCTATACCAGCCCCACTAAGCTTCACACCAGAGTCTCTCTTATTTCTGTCCAACAACCTCCCGACCCACAGTCTTTTCATGGCATTTTTCACCTCTGTGTTTCTCAGGGTGTAGATCAGAGGGTTTAACATGGGTGTGATGATGGTATAAAACACAGCCACCATCTTGTCCTCAGTAAAAGTGGTGGAAGGCCTTAGGTAGATGAAGAGGCAGGGGACAAAGAACAAGATCACCACTGTGATGTGGGAAGCACATGTAGACAGGGCCTTGCGCCTCCCCTCTGACGAGCGGGTCTTAAAGGAAAGCAAGATGACAATGTAAGAGCCCATAAGAATGACAAAGCAGCTCAGTGAAATCATGCCACTGTTAGCTATCACAATGAGCCCCACCATGTATGTCTCTGTGCAAGCCAGCTTCAGTAAAGGGTGGACATCACAGAAGTAGTGGTCAATCAGGTTGGGGCCACAGAACGGCAGTTGTACAGTGAGGATGGTCTGGATGAAGGAATGCACAAACCCTCCTAACCAACAGGTTACCACCAGTATAGAGCAGACCTTCTGGTCCATGATGGTCATATAGCGCAGAGGCTTACAGATAGCCACGTACCTGTCATAGGCCATCACTGTGAGAATAAAGATCTCTGTGCAGCCAAACAGATGGCAGAAAAAGAGCTGGACCATACAACCAACAAAGGAGATGCTCTTGACTTTGGCTTGGGAATCAATAATCAGCTTGGGGGCTGTAACAGAGGAGTAGCAGATGTCGACAGAGGATAGGAAGCTGAGGAAGAAGTACATTGGAGAGTTGAGATTGGGACTCCTTTGAATAGTCATTATAATGAGAAAATTTCCAGTCATGAGTGTCATGTAAAAGAGTAAGAACAGAAAGAAGCATAGTTGCTGCACTTTCTCATTTTGGGAAAGACCCATGAAGATAAATTCTGTGACATTATTTTCCATGGAAACTAGGAAGCTCACAAGAGGGAAATACAGTGTGACTTTACCTATAGGAAAAAAGTATGAAAGACAATTAGATTTGGGCACATGGTACCATAACATTGTTATTGTTTTTTTAAAAATTATTCTCTGGGGCGCCTGGGTGGCTCAGTTGGTTGAGCGTCTGACTTCAGGTCAGGTCACGATCTCGCGGTCTGTGAGTTCGAGCCCCGCGTCAGGCTCTGTGCTGACAGCTCGGAGCCTGGAGCCTGCTTCAGATTCTGTGTCTCCCTCTCTCTCTGCCCCTCCCCCACTCATGCTCTGTCTCTTTGTCAAAAATAAATAAACATTAAAAAAACTAAAAAAAATTATTCTCAAAATTTGTCACTTAAGGTATTGGTTTAGGTAAAGTATGTTTCTTGAAATTATCAGAGATGGGGGACTGTGTGGGAGGAGAAAGAGAGAGAGAAAGAGAAAGGAAAAAAGAAAAGTCTGACAGGCTTTAAACAGATTTAGGAATACAGTCTAGGCTCTCCTCCTGTGTCAGTAGTCCAAATTATTGTTGCTCCGGAATTTAAATTAAATCTCTCTGTTAAATTAAGCCTCTGAGTGGTAACCCTCAGTCTCTTTACTCCAGGATGCTTTTCATCCTTGTTTTAGTTGATGTATGGAATTTACAAAAATACACACACACACACACACACACACACACACACACAAACACACACACATTTGCGATCATAAGTAAGTCTTAAAATGTACACTTTGAGTCAAATCTAGGATGTAACTAGCTTTTTTTTTTTATGTTTATTTTTGAGAGAGAGAGAGAGCACGAGCAGGGGAGGGGCAGAGAGAGAAGGGGACAGAGGATCCAGAAGCAGGCCCCACGCTGACAGCAGCGAGCCTGATGTGGGGCTTGAACTTACAAATCGTGAGATCATGACCTGAGCCAAAGTCAGACGCTCAACTGGCTCAGCCACCAAGGAGCCCCCTAACTAGCCTTTTTATGAGACCCCTTGGCTTCCCAAATTCCTGATAGCCTGATTAGCTTTGTTGTATTTTAGATTATTCTAGGACTTCACTCTTTGTCATTTCTTATATGTCTGAAAGTCAGGAAAAATGCATAGAGGCTTCACAGAAAGGGACTGCCACCTGCAAGATCCTCAAGACTTCAGATCCCAGTTGACATTAGTTGTTATAAAGTATGGAGAGGAAATAACTCTTGAGTAGGTTTAGATCTTTTAGATCTTAATAATAACCAACTGTGAGTTCTGGGGCAAGTTACTTAACAATGATAGAGACCCAGTTTCTTTGGCCATTGGTGTAACCTCTACATAAACACCAGAGTCTCCTCTGCTTTAGCCTTTTGTCATGGAGTTTGGGGTCATCCTTTCATTGTGTTGTGTTGTGTTGTGTTGTATTTACTTACTTATTTTTACATTAAAAAATGTTTATTTTTGAGAGGGAGAGAGAGAGAACACATGAGCAGGAGAGGGGCAGAGAGAGAGAAAGACACAGAATTTAAAGCAGACTCCAGGCTCTGAGGTGTCAGCACAGAGCCTGATACAAAGCTGGAACTCATGGACTGAGAGATCATGACCGGAGCCAAAGTCAGCGGCTTAACCAGCTGAGCCACCCAGATGCCCCTGGGATGATCCTTTTAATACAATGAATCACTGTCACTGAATGTAGTTTTTTTGTTTCATTATCTATGTTTTCCTTTGAACCAAAAGATGTGTGAAGGTGGGGACAAGGTGTGTCTTTATTGTTGTGCAGCCTGAATGCAAATGTTCCTTTCCTTAGTTTGACCATTTAAGCCTCACTTTCTTCATCCTTCAAATAGAAATGCTACTATCCACTTCAGAGAATTATTTTCAATACCAAAGCTAGCCCTGCATATAGTAAGCACTCACGGAATTATGCCCTTTCATTTTCCAGCCAGGTTGCCAGTACTTAAGACATTTTATAATGAAAAATTTCAAACGTACACAAAATGGAGATAGTTGTATTATAAGCTCTCATACATTGACCACTCAGATTAAAAAAATGATTCATGTTTTACTACATTTGGATCATCCATCCCTCTTTTTCACTTGTTTGCCAGGTATCTTAATGCAATTCCCAGTCGTCATGCCATTTCAACCTCTACATGGTTCATTATCCGTATCTCAGGAGCTTTCTTATGTGAGCACAAACGCCATGATCACATCTAACAAAATAACCAGTAGTTGCCTGATATCAACCCATTCATGGTCTGCTGGAGCCATGTTTTGTTCTCATCGCTCCTTTATAGCGCTTAGTTGAGTGCTCACTATGCGTGCTCCATAGGCCAGGGTAGTTCACTGTGGCTGCTGTGCACCTGCGATGTGGATAGTGTGACTAAGAAACCGATGTTCCAATTTTGTTTAAATTTAAATTTAAAAAAACATAAAGCAATGTAAAGTATTTTCATGTAATAAAATTTTGGATAAGATGCGTTAAACAAAATATTATTAAAATTAATTCCACCTATTTGTTTTGCTTTTTTATGTGGCTACCGAAACATGTAAAATGACAATGTGGCTTGTATTGTGTTTCTATCACACAGTGCTGTACTAGGGGTTAGGCTCTGGTCTAAGTGCTTAATCATACTATCTAATTTGTTTCTTGTAATTATATGAAGTACGTAGAATTATTCCCATTATTCACAAAAGGAATGAAACCCAGAAAAGTAAACTAACTTTATTTATAGTCGTGTAGCTAGTCATTGGTGGAACACAGATTCAACCTTGATAAATTCTCTTAGTCTGTGCCACATTATGTCATAAATGTACAATTTCCATTGGCATTATTTTAAAAATACTGATAATTCTTTTGGGATCTTCTTTATTATTTTAATATTTCTGGGATATGAATTGCTACTTTAATTAACTCCAAACAAAACTTAACCAAGATAGACACCAGTACTCTGATAAATTAGTGGAGTCCTGATGTCTATGTTCTTGGAAGACCCATAGGCCTTACCGCCAAACAGTAGTTTCTGCTACAGCATAGGCACAGTCTCAGAAAATGGTGCAGATTGTGGAAAAGCATATTCAAACTCTGCCATTTCTCCTGCCAGAGTCTAGGACTCAGTAGGATCCTCTGTCTCACCTTCCCCCCTCTGCCACTGTCACCTGCCATGTGGTGCTGGGCCTAGACATAGATTATTCCACAGTCTGGAATGCATCACTACTTTAAAAAAATTTTTTTTATATTTATTTTTGAGAGAGAGACAGAGTGTGAGCAGGGGAGGAACAGCGAGAGAGGGAGACACAGAATCTGAAGCAGGCTCCAGGCTCTGAGCTGTCAGCACAGAGCCCGACTCGGGGCTCGAACTCATGAACTGTGAGATCATGACCTGAGCTGAAGTTGGCTACTTAACTGACCGAGCCACCCAGGTGCCCCTAGAATGCATCACTATCTTTTAACCTGTAGTAGGATAAGGACAGAAGCAAATGGATGAGGGTTAGTCTTCACCAAATGCTAAATTTTAGTGCCTTGACTAAATGCTGACTCACTGAAAACATTTGTCCACAGACATTTCTTGAAAGAGGTAGCTTTCTAAAAGTCTGCAGTAAAGGCATTTTCTGACCCCTTCAGATGTCCTCTGTTTCTTTCTATCATAATATTTAAAATCACTGTCTTTGGGGTACCTGGGTGGCTCAGTTGGTTAAGCGTCTGACTTTGGCTCAGGTCATGATCTCATGGTTCGTTGAGTTCGAGCCCCATGTCGGGCTCTGTGCTGACAGCTCAGAGCCTGGAGCTTGCTTCAAATTCCATGTCTCCTTCTCTCTCTGCCCCTCCCTTGCTTGTGCTGTCTTTCAAAAATAAAAAAATAAACATTAAAAAAATAAAAAAGAAAATCACTGTCTTTTAGACTACTTGTGTGTCTCCCCCAATGGACTGTGTGTCACTTAAATGCAGAGTTCATTCCTATTTGTATAGGTTTTCAGAACTTGACCCTAGGCCAGGGACATATGTTAGGTATTCAGTAAACTTTGTAGGAGGAAGAGAGGGAGAGGAAGAAAGAAGATGAGAGTTACTAGTTTATGAATCTTTCTAGATGGTCTAGCTATTGTCCAGCATAGAATACTGCTTAACAACACAAACTCTTATCAGATAGAGCTGGATTTTCAACCCCTAGGCACGCCAATACCAACTGTGTTGATTTAACCATGTAAGGTTAGCTATTTACTTATTGTCCTCATCTCTAAAGTAGAGATAAATAGTTCCTGCCTCATAGAGTTGGTGTGAGAATTAAAATAATGCATGTAAAGCTTAGCATAGTGTCTGGTCCATTAGAAGTACTTATGAAATTTTAGTTATTGTCATTTTTATCCTGTACATTGTTAATATGGGAAATATGAAGCAAAGAAGAAAGGTGATAAAAATGATTTCACTTACCTGGAGAGTATGAAACTCTCCCTTCCCATCATTTCCTACTTCTGAGTCCTATGAATCCTCTACCTAGCTGTTACCCCTCCAAACACCATTCCTATTCCAGTAGTCTCATATTTCTGTGGTCAGTGCATAACATATACGAATAACATATATGTATTTCATAACATATATGAAAAAAGTAGTCTGTCTCCCATTGCTTAAAATTTCTGTCTGGGTCATAAAGCAAAGTTATTTGTCTTGGAGCCTGAAGCAAACCTAAGTTTACGTTAAGTTCTTGGCAGGTGTTCAGTAAACAACAAGGACGGAGGAAGTATGATAGAAACGTGTGACTTTGGGGACCATCCTGAAGGTTAACTTACTCTCTTCCTGACATCCAGCGTTGTCTTCCAGCTTGGTGTAAATTCAGGCAAAGGCTTTTTCATATCTGAATTCTATGGCTTGGGAAGGAGAAAGAAAAGCCCCATGATACTCAGAGGATACTGTGTTCTGCATCACTGTTTTAAGCTATGAGCTCCCATGAGCCTTTAATTGGCTTCCCCTGTTGAAAGTTCTTACCAAAGATACAAATAACTTTACCCACTTCATCGTCCAGGTGTGGGGCCCACTTGGGAGAGGACTTTTTAGAATGAATTCCCCTGTTTTTATGGCCACTGGAGGTGGATCATCCTAGATTTCCTGTCTGATACTCATCCTTTAATCCAACAACAGTGGATTCCATTGATTAAGCACTTAGTATGTGTCTTCCATTATGATAAGCACTTTATACACATTCCACAGTTTTTAGAAATTTTTTATTTTATATTTAGAGCCTCAGTTGAGTTGAAATGAAATAATCATGACTGTTATTTGAGGTTCACTATCTCCATTTTTTAATATATGACTTCATACTTCACTGTTAATTAATTTAATGAATAAAATATCTGTAAGCCAATATATAATCCAAGTATTAAACATTATGGATAAATTGAATCTACCTGTGCATGCCCTTCTCTAGTGTGTCCCATTGCCTATTCCTGAATGCCAAAAAGTTAAATATATTGTAAATTATGTGTATGTTAGTGTGTTTTAAATTTGAATTTTGAGAAGGTTGAACATTTTTTCATGACTTTAGTGATAGTTGGATAGTTTTTTATATTAAATGCCTGGTTTTTGGTCCATTTTTGGATTATCTTTATTTGTAGAGGTTCATTTTATATAATCTGGATTTTTTTTGTAATCTGGGTTAAAGCCCCTTGTCATCTCTTTCTTTCTCTATCTCTGTATCTCTGTCATCTCCTCTCCCAATTTTGTAACTTCCTTTTTCTCTTTAAATGATATTTTTTGATGAATAGAAGTTCTTAATTTAATGTAATCTAATTTATTGGTATTTTCTCTTATGATAGTTGCTGTGTACTGAATGTTTGTGTCTTCCAAAATTCATATGTTGAAATCCTAATTCTCAAGGTGATGGCATTAGGAGGTGATGAGGTCATGCAGGCAGTACCCTCATGGAAGAGACCCCAGAAAGCCACTCATCCCTTCCACCACGTGAAGACAACAAAAAAATACTTTCTGTGAACCAGGAAGTGAGTTCTTACTAGATACTGAATCTGAGACTTGGTTTTGGATTTCGTAGCCTCCAGAACTGTGAGAAATAAGTTTCTGTTGTTTATAACCTACCCAGTTTGTGGTATTTTGTTATAGCAGCCCAAATGAAGTAAGATAATACTTTTTGGGTCTTCTTTTAAGAAATCCTCCCTATTGCAAGTTCATGAAATTATTTCCCATTAATCTCTAGATGCTTTATTGTTTTACTTTTCATATTTAGATCTAAAATCCATCTGGAATTAATTTTGGGCTATTCTGTGAGAGAGGGGCCAAGACAGATTTTTAATGTGAAAATCTAACTGAACTGAACTAACACCATTTATTATAAAACTTGTCTTTTATCCATGGCTCTTCTGTGCACCTTTGTAATAAACCAGATGTCCACATATGCATGTCTGCCTCTGGTTGTCCGCCACTGCCTTATTGGTCAGTTTGTCTATATTTGCATCAATATCTGTCTTTATAACTGTAATCTTGTCATAATTCTTGGCCATCAGTAGTGGAAGGCCACCAACTTTGATTATTTGAAGGTAGGTTAGATATCTTTGGCCTTTTGCATTTTCATGTACATTAAAAATATGCTTGTAAATTAGCACAAAAATATCTTCCGGGATTTTATTTGAGATTGCAATGAATCTATTTATAAAGTTGGGTGTATTTGGCACTTTAATGATCTTGAATGTTAAGTGGTATATCCTTTAATTTATCTAGGTCTTCGTTAATTTTTCTAAATGCTTTCTAAATGTTTTCTAATTTTCAGTGTTTGGGTCTTAACAAACATTTTGAAGACTTATTTAGATTTTCTACTTTTGCCTCGGATGTGAAAAACAGGGTGTTGTTTATAGCCTGTGAACAGGAAAAATCTAGATAAATTACGAATTCATAACTTTTGGGGGAATGTATTAAAGAGTTGAGGTTTTAGAACAGCTAAATATCCTGGAATATAAACCCCTCCAAGCAGAGATGAAACACAGCACTGTTTCACTGGGGAGCATTGAAGGAAGAAATGTCAAGAGCCATATAAGTGGGTAAGAAATGTAGGCTAGCATGAGACTACAGAATGCCACAGACACAATGGAGTTCAATGAAGCACACTCGTATGATATTCTCTATAGGAGCCTTCGCTGAATGCTCATGAGAAACACTGAGGACAAGGCAGTAGATTGAGGAAATCTATATTGGTGATACAAGCTTGTTTGAGGATAGCAGCTGCCACTGTGGGAAAAGCATAAAGCCTCACTCAGACCTTTCTCTCTTACAGAACAAAAGCCTTAGGTCTTGGGGAAAGAACCTTCTTGCCCCCGGGGTTCCTGTGAAGATCCACTAGGGCAGGGTGAAGCATAAAAGAAAAGAATATTCTATCCTTGAGGAGGAACAGGAGAGAGGCCTGGACCCAGATCCTACGCCAATATGATTTAAGGTCTGTTCTGCCTGCAGGTAGGGCAATAAGTCTGCCAAACTAGACCCACCAAAGATGTAAGTCGAAATTCTGCTGCCATAACAAACATGGTAACAAATGATAAATGCTTTAGGTGAGCTGATCAGTAGACTTGACACAGCAAAGAAAAGAATAGTGACCTTAAAGATAGGTTAAAATAGGGGAGCCTGGGTGGCTCAGTCAGTTGAGTGCCTGACTTTGGCTCAGGCCATGATCTCATGGTTTGTGAGTTCAAACCCTACTTTGGGCTCTGTGCTGACAAGCTCAGAGCCTGGAGCCTGCTTCAGATTCTGTGTCTCCCTCTCTCTCTGCACCTCCCCTACTTATGCTCTCTCCTTCTCTCTCTCAAAAATAAATAAACATTAAAAAAATAAAAAAAATAGGTTACTATAAATTACCAAACTGAAACATAAGCAGAAAAAAAGAGCAGGAACCCATCCCCACCAAGTACAGAGTGTGCAGGATCTCTAGGACAATATAAAAAAATTAACATTGGCATAACTGGAATCCTAAAGAGAAAACGGGGCAAAAGAAATAATTGAAGAAACAGTGACTGAGAATTTCCAAAAATAATGAAATATATCAAACTATATATCTAAAAGTCTTGGAAAAGTTGAGCAGGAAAAACAACAACAACAAAAGAAATGAAAAAACCCTATGCTGACACATCATATTCCATCTGCTGAAAATAAAAGACAATGAGAAAATCTTGAAGGCATACAGTGGAAAGAAGAAATATAAAAAAGAATATATGAATTACAGCAGACTTCTCATCAGGAACTATATATGATAGGAGACAATAGAGTAACATCTTTAATAGAGTGGTGTCTTTAAGTATTTGGAAAAAAACCTCTGTCAACTCATAATTTTATACAAATGAAAATATTTTTCAAAATGGAAGTAAAAAAAAAGATTTTTATTGCCAATCCAAAACTGAATTCATACTAGAAGACCTGCACTACAAGAATATTAGTTTTTTAGGCAGATAAGAATATTATATTTGATTGAAAGTTGGATATATACACAGAAGTGAAGAACTTCAGAATGGTTAAAGGGTAAATATAAAGGAGTATGTTTTTCTTATTTTATTTGCTCTTAAAATCAGTGATTTTTATTTTTTTATTTTTTCAAGTTTATTTATTTTGAGAGAGAGAGAGAATGCATGCAGGCACAAGCAGGGGAGGGGCAGAGAGAGAGAGGGAGAGAGAGAATCCCAAGTAGGCTCTGCACTGACAGTGTGGGGCTCAGTCCCATGAACCATGAGATCATAACCTGAACCGAAATCTAGAGTCAGACTCTTGAGCCACCCAGCATACCAAAATAAGTTATTTAAAAATTAAAAAAAAATTTTATTTTGAGAGAGACAGAGAGAGTGTGAGCAGGGGAGGGGCAGAGAGAGAGAGAGAGAGAGAGAGAGAGAGAGAGAGAATGAGAATGAGAATCCCGGGCTCCACACAGTGTACAGAGCCCAACACAGGGCTCGAACTCACAAAACCATCAGATCATGACCTGAATCAAAGTTGATCACTTAACTGACTGAGTCATCCAGATGCCCTAATAAGTGATTTTTAAAGCAAAAGTAGTAGCAATACATTCTGGGTTTGTAGTATATGTAGAAGTAAATTATATGAAAATATCATAAGAAGTGGGAGGCAGGAATTGTAAGTAAACTGTTTTTGGTTCTTAGGCTCTATGAAGTTGCATAAAAGTATTTCAAGGTAGATGATGAACGGAAGATATAATATGTTATATAATATGGTCTCTATTATATATACATATATGTATATACTAAAATATGTATATATGTATATACTAAAATATTTTAAAAAGAAGTACAAATCTATAGTGAGGTAAAATGGAATAACAAAAAATAAGCTAATTCAAAATTAGGCAGAGAATGAGGAAAAAGGGAACAAAAACAATGGAACGTAAAGAATTGGAAAGGTGTTTGGATTGAATCAAACCAAGGGGCAGGCGCCTGGGTGGTGCAGTCGGTTAAGCATCCGACTGAATCTTAGCTTAGGTCATGATCTCACAGTTTGTGAGTTTGAGCCCCACATCGGGCTCTATGCTGATGGTGTGGAGGCTGCTTAACAGTCTGTCTCTCCTTCTCTCTGCCCCTCCCCAGCTGTGCTCCTTCTGTCTCTCAAAATAAATAAATAAACTTAAAAAATTAAAAAAAAGAAGTAAGTCAAACCAGTCAATACTTACATTAAATGTAAATTATCTAAACACTAATTTAAAAATATTCAAATTATATAAAATACCAAGCCCAAATTTATCCTACCTGTAAGGCATTATTTAAATATGAAGACATATACATAGATTAGGAGTAAAATGGAACAAGATATATAATAAATGCCCTAAGCAATGAAAGCTAGAGCAACTCTATTGATATCAGACAAAGTAGACTTTAGTACAAGGAATATTACCAGAGATAAAGAGGTGACAGATGGATCAATTTGCCAAAAAGACATAATAATCCTAATAGTATTTGCATCTAACAACAAAGTCTTGAAACTACATGAAAAAGAAACACCTAACAGAACTGACTGTCCTTTTTTTTTTTTTAAACATTTACTTATTTTTGAGAGACAGAGACACAGCACAAGTGGGGGAGGGTCAGAGAGAGAGGGAAACACAGAATCTGAAGTAGGCTCCAGGCTCTGAGCTGTCAGCACAGAGACTGATGCGAGGCTCGAACCCACGAACTTTGAGATTATGACCTGAACTGAAGTTGATGCTTTAACCCACTGAGCCACCCAGACGCCCCCTGACTGTCCTTCTATTGAAGTTTTCTCAGTCATCTTTTGGTTGGATGAAACTCCTTATGTAGTAGATTTTTCAGAAAGGGTGCTTATGTACATACAGTATTTACTGAGTTACTATATGATCAAAACTTTAGTTTATTAAAGGACAGCTTGGCTAGGTATAATATTCTAGTTTATACTTTCTTAACGTTCTTGAAAATGCTGCTACACAGTTGCCTTGCTTTATAGTGTTTTTGGGAATTTGCATGCCACAAGAATTCTGTTTTTGTAAGTTATTTTATAATTTTGCCTAGAGTTCCTGAGGATTTCTTTCTTAAAAAAATTTTTTTTAACGTTTATTTATTTTTTGAGACAGAGAGAGGCAGAGCATGAATAGGGGAGGGTCATAGAGAGAGGGAGACACAGAATCTGAAACAGGCTTCAGGCACAAAGCCTGACGTAGGGCTCGAACTCACGGACTGCGAGATCATGACCTGAGTCGAAGTCGGACACTCAATTGACTGAGCCACCCAGGTGCCCCTTTCTTTATCTTTAATGTCTAATAGTTTTATTAGAATACATATCAGGGTTGGTTGTTCTGTGTTAATCTTTCCTGGTACCCAGTGGATCCTTTAAATGTGTGGATTCAGGATTTTTTTTTTTAAGTTTATTTGTTTATTTTGAAAGAGAGGAGAGAGAGCATGTGAGCAGGGGAGTGGCAGAGAAAGAAGGAGAGAGAGAATCCCAGGCACTGTCAGCACAGAGCCTGCTGTGGGACTCAAACCCACAAACTGTGAGATCATGAGCTGAGCTGCAGTCAAGAGTCAGATGCTTAACTGACTGAGCCACCCAGGTCCTCAAGATTTAGGTATTTTTAAATTGATGAAATATTTTTTGGATTATAGTTTTAAATATTGGCTCTATTCTATTGTTTTGATTTTTTTTAAGGACATCAATTATATTAGGTCTCCTTGGTCTAACTTCTATTTCCACCTCTTTCTTTTCGCCCTTTTAAATGTCGTTTTATTTCCTTTGATTATCTGATTTACTTTCATGCTGTTTATTATATTTTAATTTGAATATTCTCCCTTTGGTACTTTAATTTTCATTGCTGACAAAAGTTTTTTGGCTTTTCTTTTTTCTTGAGTTTAATCAACTCTCATTTCACCCCTTCCTCATTTTAAAAACTTTTTTTTGTTCTTAGATTTTATATTTCTAATTCAGCATTTTATTTTCATATACTTAAGTGTTTGTTATGTCTTTAGCTTTCCTCTCTCAGAGCATAATTGCTCGGTGTTTATAACTTCTCAAAGTTCTCCAGCTGAATTAATTGAAAAATATCTTGAACCTTTTCCTAGCTCACAAATTTTTGGTAAAGTTTTACACTAGAGACAATAAATTCCATGGGGAATGTGGCTCTTGATCACACTGTGAGGCTCAATTTATTTTAAATAGTTTAAGCATCTCAAAATTGAAAAACAATCTTTGGTCTTCTAGTGAGTGTGAGTGGGTTTTCTAAACTAAAAAATAGCACCTAAAACTCATTGGCTAGCTCTTTTCTGTACCTGTTTTTTTTTCTAGTTTATAGTTTCTAAATAGATGATCTAAAGACCGACTGTGGGGATGATTCCCTGAATCCTTCCCTTTGTGATTTACCTGCATCACCACAGGCTGTTCATTTTCTAAAAGATCATAGAACCCGTGGAATTTTGTTGTGTGGAAGCAAGATTGGCACTGTTAATTGGCAATCGCAATCACAAAATCAAAGTCACTAGAAGGGAATTCATTGTCATGGAAACAGTGCCTCAGCAACTTGACCAGTCACTAGCTGAGTGACTCAGAAGTCAGTTAAACTCTCTGACTCTTCGCTGCCTCATCTTTCAACTAAGGAGATGGGATTCATGGTCTTTAAATTGCCTTTCAGCTCTAAAGTTTTCTCAGTTTCGCCTAATGTCTTAGCTGTGATGAAGTGGCTCAGCCCACTGGGGGCCTTCGATGTGGAGGAAGGAACCCGTGGAACAGTTTTGTTGTGAAGAGAGCTTCCTGTGTTCCAGGGCACACCGCGTCAGTCTCCTCAGCCCTTTGAGTGACATCCCTTTGAGTGATGGGCTCTTGCAACAGATGGAGAAATTGCTCCTGATTCTAAGGAGGAGAACCTTTATGTTCAAGTCTTTGCTGTAAAACTGAACGTTACTCAAACAAGGTAGGTAATGCCGTACCCAGGAGGATGTCTCAGGTTGACTGAATGTGGAGACTTTGATAGGCTCCAGATCACAGTGTGATGTAGAATGAGTCACTTTTTCTCCCTGAGCCTCAGTTTCTGCCCCAGTATAAAGGAGGGGGCTGAACAGAATGTGCCCTAAAGTTCTCCTTGACGTTCACATTCTGGGATTCCATCAAGTACCACTTGGGGTCTGGAGTGAGTTGTGGGAAGGAGGCCCTTGTGATGTGACTTTGAGTTCATTGCAGTAGGTCTTCCAGGCTCTCTATCACTTGTTATTTTGTCCTCGTCATTCAGACTGTATTTGGGAGGATAAAGTTGTACCTAGTTAGGGTCTAGAAATCATTTACCTACCTAGGTTTACATGTAATCCATGGGTTACCTTCTAATCCATGATCCTAGGGTGAGGGTTTTATCTGGGGAAGTGCTGGAGGAGGTAATTTGTTGCCGACTGTCTTTCTTTTGGGCAAGGGGAATGAGAAAGCAGAGAGAAATGTAAATAAATACCAGGAAGGGCGAGCTGATAATAGCTACTACTTATTGAGAGCTTCCTGTTTGCCAGGCAGCCCTCTTGCAACAACCGTGTCAGATATGAATTGTTACCCTATTCCGAGAAAATAAAAAAATCTGTTCCCAGAGACACATGATGTGATCGAGCTCAGCATCGGCAGCCACCTGCAGTGCTTGTTCCCACAATCCCTACCTAAGACCAGCCCCAGAGGAGAGAGAAGGGCGGCTCAGCAGGTGTTCTCGTTTTGTTTTCTCCAGTCCCTTAGAGGTCCTTGAACCTGGAAATGTTCCCTCCACTAAAAAGGCGGGTCACTTCTGACCTGTGATTCATCACTTCCATGCCTCACAATGATGCCATGAGCTCATCTGATACAATTGTCTTACATTTCCCTAATGAATTTTTTGTTTGTATTTTAAAATATATATCATGTGGTCCTAAATGGTAATCTTCTCAACGTATAGACTCAGATGTTATGTGTACAGGAGTGTGTCAGAGATTTGGTCTCTTAAGTGAGAATTGGGCAATTCATGTCCAAGCAGCACTGCATAAAACAAAGAGCAACTAATGCCTTCTATGGAACGTAATTCATGGAAAATAATCTATGAGGTAGAAGTAATAACTTTAAAAAAATTTTTTTGGGGCGCCTGGGTGGCGCAGTCGGTTAAGCGTCCGACTTCAGCCAGGTCACGATCTCGCGGTCCGGGAGTTCGAGCCCCGCGTCAGGCTCTGGGCTGATGGCTCAGAGCCTGGAGCCTGTTTCCGATTCTGTGTCTCCCTCTCTCTCTGCCCCTCCCCCGTTCATGCTCTGTCTCTCTCTGTCCCAAAAATAAATAAACGTTGAAAAAAAAATTTTTTTTAACATTTATTTATTGTTGAGAGACAGAGACAGAGTGTGAGCAGGGAAGGGGCAGAGAGAGGGGGAGACGCAGTATCTGAAGCAAGCTCCAGGCTCTGGGATGTCCACACAGAGCCTGATGTGGGGCTCGAACTCATGAACTGTGAGATCATGACCTGAGCTGAAGTCAGATGCTGAACCGACTGAGCCACCCAGGTGCCCCAGTAATAGTTTAATAGCAAAGTTGTGATATGTGTGTCTTTGATCTTGTGCAGTAAAATCTAAATGTCTGTTTCCAAAATAGAAATGATCTACATTATTCACAACTTTATATGTTTGATGAAAAAGAGTCACACCTGTGTTGTATGAGGTCAAGATAGACTGAAAGGAAAATGTAGACAGCATTAAGTAACCTACTCTTTCTTATCAATTCTACTGGTTAATCAACTTACCAATCAAAACTCTACATATATAGTGAGCACCATCTGTAAGGTTGGCACTTAGGTGCCGTGTGGGTTTGAGGAGTAATAAACTGAAGACAAATAGGCAACATGAAACCACAATAAGCAATAAAAGTCTCTATAAAAATCAAATGTAATAAATTGTATGGTTCTAACTGTAGGTGGTAGAGAATTTCTTCTTCTTTTCCTTCTTCCTTTTTTTTTTTTTTTAAAGTATGCTTCATGCCCAGCGCAGAACCCAGCATGGGGCTTGATCTCACCATCCTGAGATCAAGACCTGAGCTGAGATTGAGTTGGATGCTTAACTGACTGAACCACCCAGGTGCCTTGAGAATCTCTTCATTTTTAAATTCAACTCTGTGAACACTTACTGAGTACTTACTGTGTATTTAGTTCTGAAGATTCAGACATGAACAAGCTCCGCTTATTAAGGGAGACAGATACTGAAACAGTAATTATGATAAAAATTGGTAAATATTCCAGCAGAAAGATGTAAAAAACAAACAAACAAACAAACAAACACAGAAGTGTTGGCTAGAGGGGAATGATGAGTGGTTTTGATCTGAGCATTAAAGCAAGAATAACCTTGGGGCGCCTGGTTGGCTCAGTCATTGGAGCATGGTTGGGTTCAAGCCCCAACTCAATGCCAAGTAGAGATTGTAGAGATTACTTAAAAATGAAATCTTAAAAAAAAATAAAACGAGAGTAAACAGTTAGAAAGCTGAGGTGTGCATGCCACATAAAATGTAAAGAGCATACGTGCAAAGAGCAAGTTTGGGAGAAAGATGTCTATTTCCGACTGGCTGGAAAGCGGGCTCCGGGAGCAGTGGCAGCAGGGAAACTAGAGAACGGGCTCCAGTTCGTACATGCCATGCAAATACTACTGGACTTAGCCTTGTAGGCAGGGGGACCATTGATAGATTTCAGGTCACTGCATGATGTGTTCAGATTTGCATTTAGAAGTGTAACAACAATAATAAAGATAGCTTATATTTATTGAGGGCTTGCTATGAACTAGGTGCCACATGCCTTATTGCACTGAACAGACAGATTGCTTAAACTCATTTCCAGAATCGAGAGCTGAGATGAACGCACAAGTGTGGAAGTGACTGGGGTGGCTTCCTAGGCAGCGGACACTGTAGAGTGGGTGGGACTTGGATCGGGAGGTGGAGGGGCAGGCATGGCGTGTAATGTGAAAAGTAAGATGCTCCTGTGGTGGTTATCAGCTTGCCTTCATGAGAAGGTGAGGGGACTTTTTAAAAAAATTAATTAATTAATTTTTTAAACTTGTTTTATTTCTTATTTTTTAAAATTTACATCCAAATTAGTTAGCATGTAGTGCAACAATGATTTCAGGAGTAGATTCCTTAGTGCCCCGATCCATTTAGCCCATCCTTCTTCCACAACCCCTCCAGAAACCCTCAGTTTGTTCTGCATATTTATGAGTCTCTTCTGTTTTGCCCCCCTCCCTGTTTTTATATTATTTTTGTTTCCCTTCCCTTATGTTCATCTGTTTTGTGAAGGTGAGGGGACTTCTAAGTAGAGCAAGAATATGTATTTAGAGGTGAATGAAGTTGGCTTAAAAGGGCATGGGGAAATACTTTAGAGCTTCTAAAAGTCAGTGGAGGAGTTGAGGCCTGTATCCAGGCAACAGGGTGGTGTCTGAGTGAACCGAGCACAGGGACTCAGGGAGAATGCTGACTTCAGCATGCAGGCTGGCGGGAGGTCGGGGGGAGACCTGTGTCGGTGCATGGAGGAGCTGCGGTGATCCTCACATGGGCTTCTATCCTGCCTGAAGACCGAGACTTCAGGAAGATGGAGGAGGAAATTGGTGAAATCAGTGGGTTGTGGAGAGAGTGTACATGTGGGAAAAGTAGGAGAGGCAGGAGTCAGAGGTGACTGCAAAGATTCAAGTCTGAGGGCTGAGCAGAATGACGGTGCTGCTGTAAGACCCCCTGAGAAGAGGGGTCTGTCAGAGGACGCCTGCCAGGAGATACCCACTCCACAGGTCAGAGTCACCAGTTGCAGCTCTAACCCCTGGCTAAAGCCGTGCCATGAGGGGCAGAGGAGGAGGGGACATTCCCAAGTCTCACACTCTACTCAGTGTCCCACATAGCTTCTTCGTCTCTCTTATTCCAGAGATGGTGGCATTGAAATGTTCCCGATAACTTGAAGTTGCCTGCCATGTTCCTGCTATTCACAGGGAAGGCATAATAAATGGATTTGGACAAGTTTTATATCAACCATGGGTTTTGATGTCATTTCTGTAAGGTGCTGGAGTGGCCAACCGCTTTCTCATCTGGCTGAGGAGTGGTGGCCCTCTCTCCCTTTCTAGAAAGGCCTGGTTTTCAGCCTTGGCTCAATCATTCACAAGCTGTATTTGGGCAGGCTACTTAACCTCTCTGAGTCACAATTGACTCACCTATCAATTAGCGACCTCAAAGTGGTACAGGAAGAATTAATTGAGGGGACAACGGTTATCACAGTCCAGCACGCAGTAGCTACTGACTAAAGGACAACAGTATCTGCCGCTGTGGCTGTCGGGGTGACAATGACAGTGACAATGGTGAAATCAGGTCACCACATGCTTGAGGTTTCCTCCGGCCACCAGAGGCTGGGTTGTTTTTGTTTAAGATTTTTAAAGTTTATTTATTTTGAGAGAGAGCACACACAGAGGGGAGGAGCAGAGAGGGAGGGAGACAGAGAATCCCAAGCAGGCCCCACCCAGGATGGAGCCCCACAAGGGGCTCGATCTCATGACAGCGAGATCATGACTTGAGCTGATATCCAGAGTCTGTCGCTTAACTGACTGAGCCACCCAGGCTCCCTGAGTGTGGGTTGTCTTTGGTGTTTCCTTGTTTCCCTTCCTCTGGAACAGAAAGGGAACCTCCCCTTGCTTCGCCTCTCCTGTTCAGTTGTTCTTCTTCAGTGCTCTTCTTTCATGCCACGCAATCCCCCATTTCTTCTCCAGTGTTAGCCAGGTGACTCACCGAGGATTCTCTCAGCGTATTTTCACCTTCTGTATATCTTCTAGTTTTTACTATGAGAAAGATTAGTGATGAGGGAGGTATTTAATTTATTTCAGTGTGGGAGCCCAAGTGAAAGAAGAAAAAAATAAAAGGAATAAGAAATACTTCAGGGTAGTCTTACTTTTTTTTTTTTTTTAAACTGAGGTATAGCTGACACACAACGTTACATCAGTTTCAGGTGTACAACATAGTGATTTGACACCTTCAACCTAATTTCAAAAGCAGAGAAAATCTTTGAGAGATTCCTCTGCCTCGTGTCATGAACGTGCTGCTGAATCGCATGTAGTTACAAGCTTCCTGAAGGTGAGAGCCATCTTTCGCTCTTCTCTTGTATGTCCCAAATTGCCTGGGCACATGGTAGGTACTTAATAAAACATTTGGTTAAAGAACTGAATTAAAATAAATCCTCACCTCCTGCTGACAAAAAATACCAATGGTGGGAAAACTGAAAGACAGAAACAAGCAAACTGGTGAATCCCCATATTTACATTCGAACTGTTGTTTGATACTGACCTATATTCTCAACAACTTCCAGATGTCCACTTGGACCCCAGGTATCAAAATTTTCTCAAAATGTTTGTAAAAATTCATGAAGATGTGGGATTGAGCAAAACCATAGGACCTGAAAGAATCCAGAAACTTAGATAATTCGTGTAAGGAAAATATTGAAGATATTCTTTAGAAAGGGAGAACTATGAATGAAATTGGCATTTCTGGGAAGTAAATGGAGGAAACCAGGGATTCATGAGACGTTTACTTGAGAATTTCTCATGCAAAGGCATGATGAGAAATGTTGAGAATGGGAGAATTATTGGTAATATGGATACTTATTAATGCTGAAAATGTTGATTATTATTTCTAGTGTGGTATACTTGAAATAACATACCAGTTGGAATAAAATGATCTGGTTCTTCTTCTGGATCCACTTCTTACTGGGGGGCTTCGCTAATTCCCAACCGCTTTGAGCTTTGGTTTTCTCCCTTGTGATAAGGAGATCATGGAGTTTTTTTGCAAGATAGATTGCATAGTGTCTTGTATAGAGTGGACTGTTGGGCAGTGAATGGATAAACGTTTGTGATATTAACAGATAAATAAGTAAAATAAACCAATAAGATAGTATGTGCAAAAGGGCTCTATTAATAGGCAAGTGCTAAATAAACATGAAGGATTGTTGTTATGATGTGTTTGTTTTGTCACAGGGCTCTTCTCTGAGATACATTTTCTCCAAATGGAGTCCATGGCCATTACAAATAATGTGACTGAGTTAATTTTCACTGGCCTGTTTCAGGATCCAGAGGTTCAGAGAGCGTGCTTTGTGGTGTTTCTTCCTGTGTACCTGGCCACAGTGGTGGGCAATGGTCTCATTGTTCTGACAGTCAATGTCAGTAAGAGTCTGCGTTCCCCCATGTACTTCTTCCTTAGCTACTTATCCCTGGTGGAGATCACTTACTCCTCTACTGTTGTCCCTAAATTCATGACAGACTTACTTGCCAAGATTAAAACCATCTCTCTGGAGGGCTGTGTGGCTCAGATATTCTTCTTCCACTTCTTTGGGGTCACTGAGATCCTTTTGCTTGTGGTGATGGCCTATGACCGCTATGTGGCCATCTGCAAGCCTCTTCAGTATATGAACATTATGAGCCGCCAACTATGTCATGTACTGGTGGCTGGCTCCTGGCTTGGGGGCTTTTTCCACTCCACTATACAGATTCTCATCACCGTCCAGTTGCCCTTCTGTGGTCCCAATGTGATTGACCACTACTTCTGTGATCTTCAGCCATTATTCAAGCTTGCCTGCACTGACACCTTTGTGGAGGGGGTTATTGTGTTGGCCAACAGTGGCTTAATTGCTCTGTGCTCCTTCCTCATTTTGGTGTCCTCCTATATTATCATCCTTGTCAACTTGAGGAACCATTCTGCAGAGGGGAGGCGCAAAGCCCTCTCCACCTGTGCCTCTCACATCACAGTGGTCCTCTTGTTCTTTGGACCTGCCATCTTCCTCTACATGCGACCCTCCTCCACCTTCACTGAGGACAAACTGGTGGCCGTGTTCTACACAGTTGTCACCCCCATGCTGAACCCCATCATCTACACACTCAGAAATGCAGAGGTGAAAATTGCCATGAGGAGGTTGTGGGGCAAAAAGAACTTAGGGATGGAATAAAAATGGGAAAGTGATAAAGAAAAACATCTAATTATTCTTTGTTTTTGAAATGAATTTTGATTTCAGTGGGACATTCAGGAATGGCAAAAACAAATGTAAGGACTTAATGTTACTGTTGCTGTGATTCTCCTTAATAACCAAACACTTGCTTGTATCTTGGTATAATGTTCCAAGGGAAGAGATCCGATTGCCTCTATGATATCCAAGAATATCATGAGATTGGGTAACATTGAGACTCAAACTAAATGGCAAATGCAAAGAATATTTTGACAGATGTTTTGTAAGTTAAAGTACTTCTTCTATGACATACTTCCTCTCCCCTTCCCTCCCTTCTTCCCTCCCTCCCTTCTTCCCTCCCTTCCTCCCTCCCTTCCTTCCTTCTCCCTTCTGTGTTCAGCCTCCTAATGACAACAGCTTATATTTCATTAAGAAGGGGAACCAAACAGAGGAATTATCATGGGATATTTGAGGAGAGTGCCAATATGATCTTCTCTTCCACTGTGGAGAAATGTATCTTTGAAAATTGTGTCTGGGGGCACCTGGGTGGCTCAGTTGGTTAAGTGCCTGACTTTGGCCCAGATCATGGTCTTGAATTTTGTGGGTTGGAGCCCCATGTGGGGCTCTGTGCTGACAGCTCCGAGCCTGGAGCCTGCTTTGGGTTCTGTGTCTCCCTCTCTCTCTGTCCCTCCCCTGCTCACACTCTGTCTCTCAAAAATAAATAAACATAAAAAAAAATTGTGTCCATGAATTTTTCTGTTTTCTGATTGGTTCTTGGTGTCTTGTACCATGGACTATCTGATTACAAGTACTGAAAAAGTCCCTGGGGCCATTTCGATTCTTGTGACATGTTGGTACAAAAGGTAGGTCTTCAGTCTCCACAGGCCTTTTCACAATGTCCAGTATCCATAAGTTAAAAAAAATATATCAAAAGGGCATAGGTTCTAGCTATCAATAGGGAAAGATCAAGTCAAACATTTTAACGAAAAGATCACTTTTAGCCTTATCCAAATGTAAATACAGAATGTGGGAAATTTTTTATTTTTTATTTTTTTAAATTTTTTTTTTATTTAATATATATGTATTTTTTAGAGAGGAAATGTGAGCAGGGTGGGGGTAGAGGGAGAGGGGGAGAGAGAATCCCAAGCAGGCTTCATGCCCTCAAGACTGTGAGATCATGACCTAAGCCAAAATCAAGAGTTGAATGGTTAACTGACTGAGCCACCCAGGCACCCCCAGAATGTAGAAAATTCTTATTAGGCCTAACTTGAAGAATGAAAGGAAGGGAAATACTACCCATGCATGTTTCTACTCCAGACTTCTGTCCTTTATTCTAGGTGACCATGCCAAGTCCATTTCTTATCATGCCTATTAGTGTTTCCTGGTGAAGTAGGATGAGACAGTCTATGTCTCTGTTATTGTGATCCTGCTGTGACTGGCCAGGACTCCTGTGGTCTCCAGCTATTATCCAGGCTTGCCTGCACTGACACTTTTGTGGAGAGGGTTATTGTGTTGGCCAACAGTAGCTTCATTGTCATGTACTCCTTCCTCATTTTGGTGACCTCGTAGATTCTTTTACCTCTCCAAACTCCACCTCACCCAACTGACTCATATCATTGTGGACAATTTAGAGGTTATAATAAAATTTGCCCCTTTGGCTTTGGAATTACAAAGACTGGCTTTGCATTTGCTCTCTGTCCTTCCACCTCTCCTTGAGGATCAGATGAAGTAATTCAGGCAGTTTCCTTGCAGAGAGATGAAGCATTGCAGGTGTGCTCTGGGCCTTAGAGGCTTCTCTCTTTCTCCTTAGGTGCTGACTGAACATGTAGGTGAATAGTGGTTTTCAAGGCAGCAGGAAATCTTCCCCACTTCTCCAGTAATCATGGTCATAGATGACCATCACTAAACCCTGAGAAAATACTTCTGCCCAGAATAACTTTACCAGCCTTTTCTATATGGCAAAATTGTATACATCCTTTTAAGCTGTGGGTTAAAGTCATCTCACTTATGAGGCCTTCTCTGACTTCCCTCCTCCTTGAGTTGGATTTATGTCTCCTGTCCAAGGTTATATTTATCATTGCCCTTATTCTGATTGTAATTATTTTATACATGTTTTTTTCAAGGGCAAGACTGTTCACCCTTCTTTGTGGCTGGGTGAATGCATGTAGCTGGTGCTTGTTGAATTAACCCTTGATGCCCATGCACTGTCCTTTGTATATCAATTCTCACTGATTCTTTCTGAACACTTTCATGGTGAAGAGCACATCTCTGCCTGTTAAAATTTTAAGAGTTCAGGCTCTGAAATTCAGTAGGATGTTTCAGTTGCCTCTCAGCCACAACCCAAGATCTAACTACTTCATTTCTCTAAACATGAGTTTCTGCATAATTAAAATAAGATTAATAATAGCATGCACTTCATAAGATTATTCTGAATATTAAATACAATAACATACATAAAGCTTTTAGAAAATAACAGGGTATGGAGTTGTACCATGGACCCAATAAATATTAGCCATCATCATTGTTATTGTTGCTGTTGGTAATTACATGTCTGTCCACATGTAGGTCTTCTTTTCATCCTTTTGAGCTACTCAGAATAGGCCTCGATTGCATACCAAAAAGTTTAAAGGCAGTTCACTTCTTTGGTTTCGAGACTTCTTTGGGCTAAACTTTCTTTGTCACTTAATTGCTTTGAAAGCCTAGTACAGTACCTGGCACATTGTAGGTGCTCAATAAATGTTTGTTAAATAGATGTTGACTGTATTGTAGGTCAACTGTATTTCAATTAAAAAAAAAAAAAGGAATAGACCATAATGTAGCCTCCCCATTGTCTTTTATGCTGAATGTGCTTGTACTTTGTTAATGTATATTTTAAAGCATATGGTCCAGAACTGAACTTGTATTGCAGAGGCTGGGGTGTTAGGATGCAGGCTGTGATAGGAGCCACTTACTCAGTGTGCATGTTTGGGTTCTTCACTGAGAGCTTTGAAAAAGAACATCATCAACAAACTCTGAGTCATTGAATACTGCAGGGGCAGAAAACATCTACAGTAACTGAATTGTCAAAATTCTCAAGGATTCCCTTACCCTAGTGAGGCTTGAGACTTGGTGGGTCTATTGAGAGTTAATTACTTGCTTTGTTCTGGTCTCACTGGAAAAACACAGGAATCAAAGGAATACATTTTTCCCCATTGTTTAAGAGCCAGAGAATGTTGTGAAATGTTAAAAACAACTTCTCAGTTCACAGAAGTGTAAGTCTAATTATGCCACTTAGCACTGGAGACCATGTAGTTAGTTCTCAATTGTTGATTCTGAGCATTGAAACATGTATTTTTCAGAGAATAAATATAACATCATCTCATTAAAGAAAAATTAGAAAAAAACCCCAGGGGGGCTTCTGGGAAGATGGCGGCGTAGGAGGACGCTGGGCTCATCGTGCATCCTGCTGATCACTTAGATTCCACCCACACCTACCTAAATAACCCAGAAAATCACCAGAAGACTAGCAGAAGATTCTCCGGAGCCAAGCGTAGACGAGAGGTCCACGGAAGAGGGGCCCTTCCCGAAGCAGATGTCCAAAGGAAAAGCGAGCTGAGCCTGCCCCTCCCGCCCCCGTGCACGTTGCCGATCCACCCCAGCTAATACGCCAGATCCCCAGCACACAAGCCTGGCAGTGTGCAAGTAGCCCAGACGGGTCACACCACCCCACAGTGAATCCCCCTCCTAGGAGAGGGAAAGAGAAGGCACACACCAGTCTGACTGTGGCCCCAGCGGTGGGCTGGGGGCAGACATCAGGTCTGACTGCGGCCCCGCCCACCAACACAAGTTATTCAAGACAGCCCAGGGGAAGTGCCCTGCAGTCCTGCACCACTCCAGGGACTATCCAAAATGACAAAACAGAAGAATTCCCCTCAAAAAAAAACGTCCAGGAAATAACAACAGCTAACGAACTGATCAAAAACCATTTAAACAATATAACAGAAAGTGAATTTAGAATAATAGTCATAAAATTAATTGCTGGGCTTGAAAACAGTATGAAGGACAGCAGAGAATCTATTGCTACAGAGATTAAGGGACTAAGGAACAGCCAGGAGGAGCTAAAAAATGCTATTAATGAGCTGCAAAATAAAATGGAGACAACCACGGCTCGGATTGAAGAGGCAGAGAGAATAGGTGAACTAGAAGATAAAATTATGGAAAAAGAAGAAGCTGAGAAAAAAGATAAAAAAAATCCAGGAGTATGAGGGGAAAATTAGAGAACTAAGTAATGCACTAAAGAGAAATAATCTATGCATAATTGGTATTCCAGAGGAGGAAGAGAGAGGGAAAGGTGCTGAAGGTGTACTTGAAGAAATAATAGCTGAGAACTTCCCTGATCTGGGGAAGGAAAAAGGCACTGAAATCCAAGAGGCACAGAGAACTCCCTTCAGAGGTAACTTGAATCGATCTTCTGCACGACATATCATAGTGAAACTGGCAAAATACAAGGATAAAGATTAAATTCTGAAATCAGCTAGGGATAAACATGCTCTAACATATAAAGGGAGACCTATAAGACTCATGACCGATCTCTCTACTGAGACTTGGCAGGCCAGAAAGGAATGGCAGGAGATCTTCAATGTGATGAACAGAAAAAATATGCAGCCGAGAATCCTTTATCCAGCAAGTCTGTCATTTAGAATAGAAGGAGAGATAAAGGTCTTCCCAAACAAACAAAAACTGAAGGAATTTGTCACCACTAAACCAGCCCTACAAGAGATCCTAAGAGGGATCCTGTGAGACAAAGTACCAGAGACATCGCTACAAGCATGAAACCTACGGACATCACGATGACTCTAAACCCGTATCTTTCCATAATAACACTGAATGTAAATGGACTAAATGCTCCAACCAAAAGACATAGGGTATCAGAATGGATAAAAAAACAAGACCCATCTATTTGCTGTCTACAAGAGACTCATTTTGACCTGAGGACACTTTCAGATGTAAAGTGAGGGGATGGAGAACTATTTATCATGCCACTGGAAGTCAAAAGGAAAATTAGTGTCACGAGCTTCTCTGTATATAGAATTTTGAAGTCTTTCCTCATTTATTATTTAATCTTTTTAGGTATAGGTTTGTATGTAGCAGAAAAAAATGTCAATGAAACCGAAGTGCAAAAGTACAGAGGGTGAAAGTCCAGTATGGCTGTGGAAGCCTGACATATTATCAGAATTCCGGACTGTGCTGTCTTCAGCACCCAGCTTCAACCTCAAGACCTCAAAGGGCTGCTAGAGCTCTATACCACTGCTGTCCAGGCAGGCTTTATGCCACACCGGAGATGTTCTGTGTCTGTGCCGAACAACTTGGGAGTGGCTGTTGAGCAGTGAAATGGGCTAGTGAGACCAAGGGACTAAAATTTAAAAAGTTTTAAGTTTTAATACATTTCAATTTAAAAAACTACATGTGGCTAATGGATGCCCTATTGGACAATGCCACTCTTAGCATTTCCTCTATATCCCAGGAGGCAGGAAATGGGAAAAAGGAAAGATAAGCTAATCACTTTCTAATTTAGAAGATTATCCAAAAGTACCACACGGCGATTTTGCTCTCATCTTATTTGATTGAAATTAATCACATGGTTATCCTTAATTGCAAGGGAGACCAGAAACTGTAATCTTTTATTCTAGGTGGAATTATGTTTAGCCAAGATCAGGGTTCTGTTCTGTTTCTAAGGAGATGAGTTTGGAAACAGCCCATGGGCCCATTAACTAGTGAATAGATAAGGAAGATGTGTTCTGTATATACAATGGAATATTACTCACCCATAAGAAAGAATGAAATCTTGCCATTTTCAGCAACATGGATGGAGCTAGAGAGTATTACACTAAGCAAAATAAGTCAATCAGAGGAAGACAGATACCATATCATTTCACTCATATGCAGAATTTAAGAAACAAAACAAATGAGCAAAGGGGGAAAAAAAGAGAGAAGCAAACCAAGGAACAGACTCTACTATTAAGAACAATCTGATGGTTACCAGAATGGAGGGGGGCGGGGAATGGGTTAAATCGGTGATGGGGATTAAAGAGCGCACTCGTGATGAGAACCAGCTATTGTATGGAAGTGTTGAATCACTACATTGTACGTAATACTACACTGTATGTTAACTAACCAGAAATTAAAGACTTAAAGAGAAAGGGGAGAATGGATGTAATAGCATATATTCTCAGGCAGTATATTACATACCAATTTCCTGAGCAATTAAAAGTTTTCACAAAAGTTGTTTATAATGGCTTGATAATATCAACAGTCTGATTGTAGCATAGTTTACTTAATCATTCACCTATTTCAGGCCTATTAGGTTTACTTAATAACTTATTCAGTAATATTTAATGAGCATGTACTATGTGCTGTGCATTGTTCTAAGTGTGAGGGATATACAGTGATATATCAGATGGAGATATTTCTGCCTACATGGAGGTGAACATTCTGTTTTCTGGGGGTGCCTGGGTGGCTCAGTTGGTTAAGTGTCTTACTCTTGATTTCTGCTCAGGTCATGATCCCACAGTTTGTGGGATCGAACCCTGCATTGGGCTCTGTGTTGACAGTGTGGAACTTGCTTGGGATTCTCTCTCTCCCACTTTCTCTCTGCCCCTCCCCCCTCTCAAAATAAATAAACGAACATTAAAAAAACATTCTGTTTTCTGAAACTGCTGTGGTCTGGATCAGCATTGCCAATAGAATTTTCTGTGATGATGGAAGTATTCTACATCTCTGCTGATATATGGTAGTGCCTAGCCATGTGGGTAATTAGTATTTGAGTATGCATAACATGCTGAAGAATTGAATTTTTAATTCTATTTAATTTTAACTGGCTTAAATTTAAATAGCTCCATGTTGCTGGTGGCTACCACATTGGATATCATGGGTCCACACACTTCTGCTGCAAACTTGTGGCTATTTCTCCAGATCAGGGGCAAGATTGCTCCTGGGCCCCAGGACCCTGACAGATCTGTGGATGACTATTTTTAGGTCTTAACTCTCGGGAGCCAGCTCTTTTGACTGTATTGCAGTTACAGTTGTTTTCATACATTTATTTTTTAACTTTTAAACTGGACTTGTAATTGATTTATGTACCACAATTATAATATTAGAGAATCTGACTTGGACTATATTTATCTTTACCAATGAACTTTATGCAGTCATATGTTTTTATTATGTTAGTTAGCATCTTTACATTTTAGCTTGTAGAATTCTCTTTAGCATTTCTTGTGAGGCATCTCTAGTAGTGATGAACTCCCTCAATTCTCATTTGGAAAAGTCTTTCTCTGCTCTGTTTGTGAAGGGCACATTTGCTGGGTTTAGTATTCTTGGTTGACAGTTTTGTTCTTTCAACATTTGGAACATATCATCCAGTAGCTCCTGGTCAGATGTGTCTTCAGGCTGTGCTCTCCAGTTGGAGGGTGGCCCTGACCGTGCTTGTGTTTGGTTTGGGCCTCAGGCTGCCTCCTGCAACTGGGTGGGGCTAGAGACTGTGCTCCATGGTCACGTGAGTTTGCTGGTTGGCTGGGGCTGCAGGCTATGATCTGTGATTGTGCTGGATCCCTGCCTGGTCAAGGACACAGGCTGTGTTTAGCAGTCAGGTAGGCCTTTATGCTGGACTCTTCTGCTAGGTGGGGTTGTAGGCTGGGGCTCTATGGTTGGGCAATGCTGTAGGCTGGGCTCTGAGGCTGCTCAGGGTTACTGTTCAGGTTCCCTGGTTGTGCAGGGCCAGAAACTACACTCAACAACTGGACAGGGCTTCTGGCTTGGCTCCCCGCCTGGGCAGGCCATAGGATGTGCTCATGGCTGCCAGATATCTATGCTCATGCTTCCAGAGGGATGGGACTGGAGGTTATACTCAGTAGTTGGGCAGGACTATGAATTTGCTCCTTTTCTCTGTTGAGCTAAAGTATCTTATGGTTCGCCTCGCTGTCTGTTTTTATCTTATTTTATTTTTCCTTCCCTTCCCCTTTGTTCATCTGTTTTGTTTCTCAAATTCCACACATGTGTGAAGTCATATGGTATTTGTCTCTGAGTGAGTTATTTTGCTTAACATAATACACTCTAGTTCCATCCATGTCATTGCAAATGGCAAGATTTCATTCTTTTTGATGGCTGAGTAATATTCTGTATATATATGTATGTGTGTGTGTGTGTGTCTCCCCCACATAATCTTTATTTATTCATCAGTTGATGGACATTTGGGCTCTTTTCATAATTTGGCTGTTGTTGCTAATGCTGCTATAAACACTGGGGTACATGTACCCCTTCAAATCAGTACTTTTGTATCCTTTGGATAAATATCTAGTGGTGCAATTGATGAGTCATAGGGTAGTTGTATTTTTAACTTTTTGAGGAACCTCCATACTGTTTTCCAGAGTGGCTGCACCAGTTTGCATTCCCATCAATAGTATAAGAGGTTCCCCTTTCTCTGCATCCTGGCTAGCATCTGTTGTTCTTGAGTTGTTAATTTTAGCGATTCTAACAGGTGTAAGGTGGTATTTCATCATGGTTTTGATTTATACTACCCTGATGATGAATGATGTTGAGCGTTTTTTCACGTGTCTTTTAGCCATTTGTATGTCTTCTTTGGAGAAATTTCTGTTCATGTTTTTTGCCCATTTCTTAACTGGATTATTTATTTTTTGGGTATTGAGTTTGATAAGTTCTTTATAGGTTTGGATACTAACCCCTTATCTGATATGTCATTTGCAAATATGTTCTCCCATTCCATAGGTTGCCTTTTATTAATTAATTAATTAATTAATTCATTTATTGTTTCTAATGTTTATTTATTTATTTTGAGAGAGAGATAGAATGCATGTGAATGGGGTGGCAGAGAGAGAGAGAGAGAGAGAGAGAGAGAGAGAGAGAGAATCCTAAGAAGGCTCTGTGCTGTTGGTACAGAGCTCAACCCCATGAACCATGAGATCATGAACTGAGCCTAAATCAAGAGTCAGACACATAACCAACTGAGCCACCCAGGTGCCCCCTGTAGGTTGCCTTTTAGATTTATTGATTGTTTCCTTCCCTGTGCAGAAGCTTTTTATCTGAGTGAATCCTAATAGTTCATTTTTGCTTTTGTTTGCCTTGCATCTGGGGACATGTCTAGTAAGAAGTTGCTACGGCCAAAGTCAAAGAGTTGCTGCCTGTGTTCTCATCTAGGAGTTTGATGGTTTCCTCTCTCACATTTAGGTCTTTCATCCATTTTGAATTTGTTTTTGTGTGTGATGTAAGAAAAGAAAGTGGTCCAGTTTCATTCTTCTGCATGTTGCTATCCTGTTTTTCCAACAGCATTTGTTGAAAAGACTGTCGTTTTTTCCATTGAATATTCTTTCCTGCTTTGTCAAAGATGAGTTGATCATATAGTTGTGGGTCCATTTCTGGGTTCTCTGTTCTGTTCCACTGATCTACGCCTCTGTTTTTGTGCCAGTACCGTACTGTCTTGATGATTACAGCTTTGTAATACAGCTTGAAGTCCTGAATTATGATGTCTCCTGCTTTGCTTTTCTTTTTCAACATTACTTTGGCTATTCGAGGTCTTTTCTGGTTCCATACACATTTTAGAATTGTTTGTTCCAGTTCTGTGAAAGTGCTGGTGTTATTTTGATAGGGAGTGTATTGAATGTGTAGATTGCTTTGGGTAGTATAGACATTTTAAATGTTTGTTCTTCCAACCCATGAGCATGGAATATTTTTCTACTTCTTTGTGTCCTCTTCAGTTTCTTTCACAAGTGTTCAGTAGTTTTCAGAGTCCAGATTTTTCTTATGTCTTTGGTTAGTTTTATTCCTAGGTATCTTATGGTTTTTGGTGCAATTATAAATGGGATTGATTCCTTGATATCTCTCTCTGCTGCTTCATTATTAGTGATATAAATTCAACAGATTTCTGTATATTGATTTTATACCCTATTGCATTGCTGAATTCATGTATAAGTTCTAGCAATGTTTTGGTGGAGTCTTTTGGATTTTCTACATAGAGTATCATGTTTGTGGAGAGTGAAAGTTTGACTTCTTCCTTGCAGATTTGGAAGACTTTTCTTTCTTTTTGTTTTCTGATTGCTGAGGCTAGGACTTCCAGTACTATGTTGAACAATAGTGGTGAGAGTGGACCTCCTTGTTGTGTTTCTGATCTCAGGGGGAAAGCTCTCTATTTTTCCCCATTGAGGATGATCTTAGCTGTGGGTGTTTCATGTATGGCCTTTATGATGTTGAGGTATGTTCCTTCTATCCCTACTTTCTTGAGGGTTTTTACCAAAAAAGGATTCTATATTTTGTCAGATGCTTTTTCTGCATCTATTGAGAGGATCATATGGTTCTTATCCTTTCTTATATTAATGTGGTGTATCTTGTTGATTGATTTGTGGATATTGAATCATGCTTGCAGCCCAGGAATAAATCCCACTTGATCGTGGTGAATAATTCTCTTAATGTACTATTGGATTCTATATGTTAATGTCTTATTGAGAATTTTTGTATCCATATTCCCCAGGGATATTGGTCTGTAATTTTCCTTTTTAGTGTGATCTTGGTCTGGTTTTGGAATCAAGATAATTCTGGCCTCATAGAATGGGTTTGGAAATTTTCCTTCCATTTCTCTCTTTTTTTTGAACACTTTCTGAAGAATAGGTATTAACTCTGATTTAAATGTCTGGTATAATTCCCCTGGGAAGCCACTTAGCCCTGGACACTTGTTCATTGGGAGATTTTTGAACACAGATTCAATTTCTTTGCTGGTTATGGTTCTATTCAAATTTTCTATTTATTTCTGTTTCAGTTTTGGTAGTGTATATGATTCTAGGAATTTATCCATTTTTTTTCCAGATTGCCTAATTTGTTGGCATATAAATGCTCATACTATCCTCTTCTAATTGTAATTCTACGGTGTTGGTTGTGATCTCTCCTCTTTCCTTTGTGATTTTATCTGTTTGGGTCCTTTCTCCTTTCTTTTTGATAAGTCTGTCTAGAGGTTTATCATTGTTGTTAATTCTTTCAAAGAATCAGTGCCTACTTTGTTGACCTGTTCTACCGTTTTTTTTTAAATTTCGATATCACTTATTTCTGCTTTAATCTATATTATTTACCTTCTTCTGCTGGTTTGGGGCTTTATTTGTTCTTTTTCCAGCTCCTTTAGGTGTAAGGTTAGGTTGTGTATTTGAGACTTTCCTTACTTCTTGAGTAAGACCTGTATTGCTATATACGTCCCTCTTATGACTGCCTTTGCTGCATTCCAGAGGTTTTGTACTGTCATGTTTTCATTTTCATTTGCTTCCATATATTTTTCATTTTTTCTTTTACTTCCTTGTTGACCAATTCATTCTTTAGTAGGATGTTCTTTAATCTCCATGTATTTGTAGTCTTTCCAATTTTTTTCTTGTGGTTGACTTCAAGTTTCATAGTGTTGTGGTCTGAAAATATGCATGGTATGTCTCAATATTTTTGTATTTGTTGAGGCTTGATTTGTGACCCAGTATGTGATCTGTTCTGGAGAATGTTCCATGTACACTTGAAAAAAAATATGTGTTCTACTGCTTTAGGATGAAATGTTCTGAATATGTCTGTTAAGTCTATCTGGTCCAGTGTGTCATTCAAAGCCATTGTTTCCTTGTTGATCTTCTGCTTAGATGATCTGTCCGTTGATGTCAGTGGGATGTTAATGTCCCCTACTATTATTGTATCATTATCAATTAATTTCTTTATTTCATTATTAATTGATTTGTATATTTGGCTGTTTCTAGTCGGGGCATAAATAGTTACAATTGTTACATCATCTTGTTAGATAGACCCTTTTATTATGATATAGTGCCCTTCTTCATCTCTTGTTGCAGTCTTTGGTTTAAAGTCTAGTTTGTATGATATAAGTATAACTACTCTGGCTTATTTATTTTTATTTTTTTGGTGTCTATTAGCATGATAGATGGTCCTCCATCCCCTCACTTTCAATCTGCAGGTGTCTTTGGGTCTAAAAGGAGTCTGTGATGGGCAGCATATGGGTGGGTCTTGTTTTTTCATCCATTCTGATACCCTATATCTTTTTATTGGAGCATTTAGTCCATTTACATTCAGAGTGATTATTGATAGATATGAATTTAGTGCCATTGTATTATCTGCAATGTTGCTGTTCCTGTAGATTGTCTCTGTTCCTTTCTAGTCTTTGTTGCTTTTGGTCTCTCTTTCTTTCTCAAAGAGTCCCCTTTAATATTTCTTGCAGAGCTGATTTAGTATTCACAAACTCCTTTAGTTTTTGCTTTTCTAGGAAACTCTTTATCTCTCCTTCTGTTCTGAATGACAGCCTTGCTGGATAAAATATTCTTGGCTGCATATTTTCCCCACTTAGCATGTTAAATATATCCTGCCACTCTTTTCTGGCCTGTCAAGATTCTGTGGACAGGTCTGCTGCTAACCTTACGTGTCTACCCTTGTAGATTAAGGACCTTTTGTCCCTAGCTGCTTTCAGAATTCCCTATTTTTGTATTTTGCAAGTTTTGCTGGTATGTCTTGATGTTGACCTGTTTTTGTTGATTTTGAAGGGAGTTCTCTGTGCCTCTTGGACTTGGTTGAATCTTTCCTTCCCCATATTAGGGAAGTTCTCAGTTATAACTTGTTCAAATAATCTTTCTGCCTGTTTTTCCTACTCTTCTTCTTCTGGGATTCCTATGATATGGATATTATTGAGCTTTATGGAATGACTGAGTTTCCTGAGTCTATATTTGTGATCTAATAGTTTTCTTTTCCTTTCCTTTTCACCTTCATTATTTTCTATAATTTTATCTTGTATGTCACCTATTTGTTCCTCTGCTTCTTCCATCCTCATTGTGATCACATCCAGTCTGTTTTACATCCCAGTTATAACATTTTTTAATTCAGCCTGACTAGTTTTAGGTATTTTATCCCTGAAAGGTTTCTCTGGTGTCATTTATGCCTCTTTCAAGCCCATGTAGTGTTCTTATGACTGTTTTTCTAAATTATTATTCAGATAACATTGCTTATATCTGTTTTTAGTAAATCTGTGACTGTGGCTGTGATTTCTTCTTGTCTTTCTTCTGGGGAGAAGTCCTCCATCTCATCATTTTGTCTAGGTTTCTGTCTTTTGCACGTTGAAGTCTTGTTTCCTGTTCCCGAGAGTAATGCTATATTAAGAAGGGGTCATACGCTGTCCAGGGCCTCGAGCTTCAAGAAGTGTTTTTGGTGTATGCTGTGTGCACTCTGCTGTTGTGTTGTGGCTGCTCTTTCCCACAGGTCAGTCCCCTGCAGAGTTCCTCCTTGCCTACAGTGGGGAGTGTTTGGACCTTTAACTAGGTGTGCTTTGATTTGTTTGTTAAAATAAGCCTGATTGAAAAAAAAAAAGGGGGGGCTGGGGATGCCTGGGTGGTTCAGTCAGCTAAGCATCTGACTTTGGCTCAGATCGTATCTCATCGTTCATGAGTTCAGACCATGGAGGGGTTTTCTGCTGTCAGCACAGAGCCTGCTTCAGATCCTCTGTTCCCCTCTGTGCCCCTCCCCTGGTTGTGTATTCTGTCTCTCAAAAATAAGTAAACATTAAAAAAAAAAAGCCTGATCCAAAAAAGAGAAAAGGAAAAGGAACAAAAACCCAAGCAAACAGACAAAAAACAATAAGCCTGATTCCAAAGAAAAATGAAGAAAGAAGAAAAAAGAAGCCTGATCCAAAAAAATGAGAAAAGGTAACAGACAAACAAAAACTGTAATTCTGATTTCAAAGGAAAAAAAAATCCTGGTCCTATCTTCACCAGAAGTGAAGCTTACACTTTGGAGCACTCCATGATCAGTAGATTTGGTGCATGGGTGCGGCCTATGCTGGTCCTCTGGGGGAGAGGCCTGCTGTGTTGGCTCACAGTCAGACCTGCCCCCTGTTGATTACATTATTATCACCACCATCATTATTGAAGGAGAGGGTGAGGCACTGGGGACCCTAAGTGACTTATACATGAATCCATGAATGTTAGAATTGGAAGGTACGATGGGGGTGATCCAGCTTAACTCTGTCATCTTATATAGAAGAAGAACCAGGGGAGAGCAAGAAGTGGAGAGGTGAGTGGCATACTCAGATTAGTAGTTAATCAGTTATGACCAGAGCTAGTGCCCAAGTGTCCTGACCCTTGTCCAGTCCTCACTTTCCTCTATCTTCATTCTCCTTTCCATTCTTAGTCGTTCAGTCTGGAAAAAAGTTCCCTTTATGTCCTTCCTTCAACTTTCTTCTCTTACTGCCTCATTGTTGGGTGTGAAAACTTTATAGAAATGTCACTAATGGAGGCAGATTTTGAACCTTTCTGAAGTCAAGTTTAATTGACAGTTTCACCCGAGAGTAAAGAAATTCCATGGGGAAGTTGTTCCCTTGATTATAGTGTGTGGCTTAGTTTATTTTAAATAGTTCAAGGATCTAAGCATTTAATCCTTCGACTCAGTGGGTGGGTATGTTTTCTACATAAAACACAGCATCTTAAATTCTCTGAGTTTGCTGATTCCCGTGGCTTTTATTTGTTTCTTAGATATTATCCAAATATCAACGCAGATCCAGATCCTCTGAACTTTCCTCTTCTGTGATTCATCATAGATGCCATCATTTGTTTTCTGAAAGCCCCCAGGAACATGGTGTTTTGTTACTGGGGACAAGACCTGATTCTCGAATTGCAGTAGCAACAGCCATCCAGAGCCATCAGAAGGTAGCTTAGTGATTTCCAAGTTATTAACCTGACAAGTATCTAGTGTGTGGCTCTGGGAAGCAATTAACCTCTGTCAGCCTCTGTTGCCTCCTTTGTAAATAGAGGAGGTTTGAGTAAAAGGTCTAAATATTTTCAGCACCACTCTCAAGGGCTTAGTTGAGTGTGACCTGAACTTTGCCCACTGGACCCTTCAGTGAGAAATCAGCTAGGTGGGGAATATTAGCCAAAGCACCTTACTTTTCCAGGGACCAGGATTCCTAGAGAGGAAAATAATGCTGCACACTATCCTAGCATCTCCAACCAGATCGTCACCTTGAAAACTGTCTATTCCAACAGAGTGACTACCTTCATGCTGAGCTAGAGGCACTTGAGTACACTTGAGATCCATCTGACCCAATTCCTCGTTCCAAGGTAGAATGAAGCCACACCAGATTTTGTGACTTCAAGGTGGGTGATATGGCTGGAAATAAGGTGCAAAGTCTTTAAGCAACCAAAGGATATTGGGTAAGTCAGGCTCTTTAAGCCACAGGTGTTCATTTATAAATGAGGTAGTTTGCTTTGAAGATTTTTTGGGGAAGGGGGATAATGAATTCCATTTACGTATTTATTTTTATTGTGGTGAAATTATCTAAAATGTAAAATTTGACAGTTTAATGTCCTTTACAGTTTTGGGATATAGTTACCGAGCTACCAATATAAAGAATCTATTAATTGCTAAACAAGAAATATGATAAGTTACTGTAAGAGCACAGAGGAATGGATACATTATTCTTATTGTAGTGAGATTCGTCTTGCAATTAGAAAGAAGGAATACTAAACACAGAGAAGGAAGAAAGGACCTCTTTGGTTTGGAAATAGCTGTGTAATAGTCATTTGGGAATGACAATAAGGGTGCAAAGCAGACAATGGCCAGTTCAAACAGGACCTGGACTCCATGCTAAGAATACTATAATTTAGGCTGTGGGCAATAGGGAGATACTGATAGATTTTTATGTATCATGACCAGATTTACACTGAAGGGTAATCACCAAAGTATTTTCCAATGCTCAGGGAAGAGAAGGTACAGATGGGTTGGAGTATTGCTGAACACAGCAGAACTGGGTTGGAAGGTGGATAGTGTTGGAAGAACGAGGAGAGGGTGAAGGGGGGCTCCGTGGTGGGAATAGCAGGGTGGGCTGTGGGACGGGGAGAGGATGTGAACAGAGGTGAGTCAAAGTTTGGTGGGTAAAAAGCTGATTGCTGAGGTGGCTTAGTCTGTGAAAGTCTTTAAGTCAGAGGAGTCCAGGTTTCCCCCCAGCTATTGCCATGCCTGAGGAGGATCCGAGGAAAGAAGGATCTAGGACAGAATTTTCTGGCTGCAGTGTGCAGGATGGATAGGCAGGAGCATCTGAAGACGAAGAGGTGTTGGTAATTTGGGCGTCTGATGACAGTGTGTGAGAAGGGGTGGCGGGAAGAATGGAGAGAAAGGGCACACAGGGGGATGGTTTAATGAGAAATGAATGGGCTGTGATGATGACTGGTATGGGCATGAGGGAAGGCATGGGTCAAATGTGATCTCAGCTACAGCCTGAGCAGCATGGAGGGTGAGGGTGTGGTCACACTTGCCTGTAGGTCTCCTGTTTCTCCATAGTTAGTCTTATCAACTGCAACCCTAATCTCTGTCCAAATCCTTTTCTTGGGCTCGTGAGTGAGGCTGTGGTAAAAGGTGAGTCTCACACTCTTGTCTCACACTCTTGGGGAGTCTCACACTCTTGTCTTCTAACCATCCATTCACTTGATTTTCCAGAGTGCTGAGATGGTTTTAGATATTCCTAATGCTTCTAGGTGCTTGGTTTTCCCAGCACTGCACCTGTTGTCAAGGGCCCTGCGCTGATGAATTTAGCAATACTTCCTATGCTTAGCATAGGTATCAATGTAATTTCTCTGCTGTACCTATATTCCTAGAAACTTTAGCTCTTGGATGGGCAGGTTTTATTCTATCTATCTATCTATCTATCTATCTATCTATCTATCTATCTATCTATCTATCTATCCATCTATCATCTATTTTGCTTTGGTGGATGGCTGATCACCTTTTCCTGGCTTTTTTCCTCCTATAGATGGACTTTAGTGTAATTATATAAATTACAAAAAAAAATTCCATTGGAAATGATTAAGATTGCTTAAATTTGTAGATAAATTTAGGGAGAGTTGAAATCTTTATGTTGAATTTTATTATTTAAACGTGAGTTTATAAAAATCACTTTGGGTGGATATATTTTGTCTTTTATACATGGATTTTTTGATGTTACCTTAGTATTTTTGTGGTTTTCTCTGCATAACTTCTTTGTAAAGGGAATATTTTTCAGTTGTTCTTTCTAACTCATAACTATATTTTGTACTTTCTTAATATTGCTATGGTTTTCAGTTTTTTCCTTTTTCTTTTTAAATGTTTATTTATTTATTTTGAGAGAGAGAGAGAGAGAGAGAGAGAGAGAGAGAGAGAGAGAATGTGTGCAAGTGGAGGGGAGGGGCGGGGAGAGAGGGAGAGAGAATCCGAGACAGGCTCTGTGCCTCCATGGGGCTTGAACTCACGAATCATGCGATCATTACTTGAGCCAAAATCAAGAGTTGGACAGTTAACCAACTGAGCCACCCAGGTGTCCCAACTATGCTTTTCAGATTTGTTTGTTTGTTTGTTTGTTTATGTATGTATTTATTTATTTATTTTCCTAGGTTCCTATCTTAGGAGGTTTTGCTTCCGAGAAACAAAAACCCATCAAACTAGTTTAAGCAAAGAAGGGAATTTATTTGAGGAATAAGGGACTCAATCAGAGCCTGATGTCAAGGATCAAGGATACTCTGCATCTCTGAAATGCCACGGTCTATTTTTCTACTATTTTCTTGCTCTTGAAAACTAGTTTCTCAATGTTTTCAGGTTCGATGACTTTATTTAATCTTAAACATTTTCTTTCTTTGATGAAAGTGATATCTATTTAATATTTACAACTTGATGTTCTGATATACATAATGAAATGATCACTGCAGTTAAGCTGATTAACATACTCATCTCCTCATACACTTTTTTTAAAAATGAGAAGTCCTGTATCTGTTCTCTTAGGATATTTCACACATCACCATGTCCTTACCTGATGATTTTCGACACACACGGCTCTGTTCCCATCTGTCTACATCACTGACTGTTGTTTCTGTTGATTTAGGTCCTTGCTGTTTAGGTACACTTTTACTTTTTCAAAAGAGTATTTCTTGAAAATTTCAGGGATAAGGGGACATGCAAGGAGGATAAATTTTAGAGTAGAGAAGCAAGATGTTCATACTATTTATTCCTTATTTCTCATGGCTTGTATGTGGTGAAAATATTCTGAATATGGCACCTTAATCTGAAGAATATTGTTTTGCATCATATGACATTGTTAGCATGAGTGTGTTCTGTGATCCGTACTTCTGCATAGTCTGAATAGATAGATGTAGGTGTGGAAAAGGTCCCCTGTTCCAGGGGATGACTCTTGTTATGATAGGTTGAAGACTGGTATAACTGAATGAAGAAAACTGTACTTGACCTTTTGGGAAGAGAAGAATTATCAGTGGGAAGATGTTTCCCAGGGCAGAGATGAAGGAAACAAGGAATTTGGGAGCACAAGCGTGTCACAAGGATCCCTCAATAGTAGAGAGCTTCACTGAAGATGGTAAAAGTGCATGCTATGAACCTGAATGGCCCTTCAAATTCACATCAACTGGTGGTGAACTCGAAAGAGCCCTGGCTGAAGTCTGAAAGCCAGAATTCACCACTTTCTGTGTGATTCTGGTTAAATAACCATCTCCCTGAGCCTTAATTTTCTATTATGCAATTGTTGTTAGGTTGCTAATATTTAATGCTGAGTGAGTACATGTGGGCTAAATGAATGGATTGGTGATTAGTGTATTGTAAAGTGGTTTACACTGTCTAACGTGCTATAAATGAGGAGAACTGGTTACCATCTGTGTCTGTTTTATTGCAGGTCTCTCATTACCTGTGCCCAGAACACCTGATTAGATTCCATGGCGAGTACAAATAACGTGACCGAGTTAATTATCGTCGGTCTTTTCCAGGATCCAGAGGTGCAGAGAGGGTGCTTTGTGGTGTTTCTTCTGGTGTACCTGGCCACAGTGGTGGGCAATGGTCTCATTGTTCTGACAGTCAATGTCAGTAAGAGTCTGCGTTCCCCCATGTACTTCTTCCTTAGCTACTTGTCCCTGGTGGAGATCACTTACTCCTCCACTGTTGTCCCTAAATTCATCACAGACTTACTTGCCAAGATTAAAACCATCTCCCTGGAGGGCTGTGTGGCTCAGATATTCTTCTTCCACTTCTTTGGAGTTACTGAGATCTTCCTGCTGACGGTAATGGCCTATGACCGCTACGTGGCCATTTGCAAACCCCTTCACTACACAACTATCATGAGCCGGTCTGTGTGTCGCCTTCTGGTGGCTGGATCCTGGCTTGGGGGCTTTTTTCATTCCATGGTCCAGATTATTATCACTCTTCAGTTGTCTTTCTGTGGTCCCAATGTGATTGACCACTACTTCTGTGACCTCCATCCCTTATTCAAGCTTTCCTGCACTGACACTTCTGTGGAGGGGGTTATTGTGTTGGCCAACAGTGGATTATTTTCTATCTTCTCCTTCCTCCTCCTGGTGTCCTCCTATATTGTCATCCTGTACAATCTGAGGAACCATTCTGCAGAGGGGAGGCGCAAAGCCCTCTCCACCTGTGCCTCTCACATCACAGTGGTCCTCTTGTTCTTTGGACCTGCCATCTTCCTCTACATGCGGCCTCCCTCTACTTTCACTGAGGACAAACTGGTGGCCGTGTTCTACACAGTTGTCACCCCCATGCTGAACCCCATCATCTACACACTCAGGAATGCAGAGGTGAAAAATGCCATGAGGAAGCTGTGGGGGAAGAGAATGAATTCAGGGAGGGACTAAAAATGAAAACATGAAAAAATTATCATGTCTAGGGGGTGACCAAATATGCATTCTGATTTCAGTCAAGTCTGAGGGATTGAGGAAAAGTTAACCTGTTTGTCTATATATACATATATAGATTTATATATTTATATTTTGTATTTAGATGAGCCCCTTATATTCCATTGCACTAATCACAGCTGCACCAATTCATTGCTGTCTGTAGTTTGGAGAATGTTTTGGAGAAGAGCTGCATCTCTTCTCTTCTTCTGTTGCCCATAGTTGGAAGCACCACAGCCTTCAGGGAGGGATTACCTAAACTGTGAATTCTCACCCTGTTGTTTTCTACCTGTGCAACCTTGGGTTCATTCACTTTGCCTCTTGGTGTTAGCATGCTGTGGGGTGTGGAAAGTCTGTGGCACTTGGAGACAGAAGTTTATGTTTTGCTTTGTCCTTCTCTGATAGTGTTGTGAGATCTTGTGGGAGTCCCACAGAGGCTTTTATACTTCATTTGGTACCCCTGCTCTATTTACCTGATTCTAATGCCTGAAATTCCTCATTATGAGCCTTATTTCACAGGAATAAGATATTGTTAGAATGGAAATGTCTCTTGGATGTGAAATACAGTGAAGGTATTGTTAACCATTAATTTGGACAATTTTAGAAGACCTTTTTCTTTCTAGACAGTTGCTGTCTGGGCACTGGGGTGTTGCTTAAGCCAGATACAGCTCATTGACTGTTTTTGTATGGCCTAAAAACCAACATGGTTTTTATACTTAAAAAAAATCAAAGTCGAAAAATATTTGTTGATATATGAATATTATAGGAGTATAAGATTTTAGTGTTCATAAATAGGTTACTGGACTATGGTCATGCCAATTACTTTTTCTCTATGGTAGCCTTTGTGATATAGTAGCATGGTTGAGTGGTTGTCATGGAGACTGTATGGTCTGCAAGGCCTAAAATATGTCACCCTTTTCAGGAAAAGTTTGGCAACCCCTGACTTAAATCATATAACATGTATTGCTTACTTGACAAGAAGTTTGGGGGCCAGCAATTCTAGGGTTGTTTTGTTAATTCTGTGATGCCAGAGCACCTGGTTTGTGTGTCTTGAATTCTCTTGGCTGCCCCCCTGCCCCATGGCAGCAGGAGGGCTGCAGCACATCTAGGTATTACATGCTAATGTGAGGGGAAGGAGGGGCTCTCATTTAATTTGGGAAATATTTCCAGAGACCCCTCAGAACAATTCTTATATATTTTTTTATTGGCCAGAACGGAAAATTTTCTTATCTCTAACCGCATGTCCATGCCTAGATGCGAGGGAGGCTGGGAGAGTGAACGGTGGTAAAGAGGAATGGGATTGTGTTACCAGTTTAGTTTAGACACTGTGTTTCTCCTGGGCTGGGCATATCGGTGCTTGAACAAGGTCAGGGTTGTCATTAGGAAGAGATGTCTGCCATGGGGAGTGTTGGTAGATGTGATACCTGGGAGGGTGGTGCCCCTGGACATAGTGGATGGATTTGAATTGGTGCCAGAGTGACTGACCAAAATCCAGCTCAATCACTTGGTGGCTCAGCCTCAGGCATGTGACCGAAACTCTTGATCCAGGGTCCTTGGCATGCACGCGTGGGTCAAGTGCAAGAAACCTTTTCCATAATGTAACAGTTTTCCTGTGAATGCATCTGCTTTAATTTCCCTCTAGGGAATGAAGGAATGAAGCCCTGGGCTGAGTGCCTGAGGGTTGTGAATGGAAGCGAAATGATCCTACTATAGGTCAAAATAAATTCTATCATTTAAGGTCTGTATATCCTGAGATGAGTATTCCTAGTAAATAAATCATGTTTTTATGCATGGAAGAAACATTTGATAGCATATGGAGATTTGAGTGTTTGGGATACATAGTGAGGTACTAAAAACATTTTTAAATCTAACATCTTGCATTATCCTTTTTCTTCCAATTACATATCTCTGCAAGGCTGAATTTTCTCCATATGTTTCAACAAAGACAACATACCCAGCAGATTGAATACACAAGCCAATGTGAGAATTCAGCTGTATCTCTTAAGCCAAATATTAAGGGTATTTGCAAAAACTCAAACAATGCCATTTTGCATTAATTATTTCCATTTGCATTAATTAATTTTGTCATAATTATTTTCCACAAAAGACATTATGTGATTGTAAACAGAAAGAAAGAAAGAAAAAGAAAGAAAAACCAAACCACCTGCAGGTCTTGATGGCAAGGATGAGTCTTGTTTGCGTATATAGCTCTACATCCAGAGTTCTGGGCCAATTCACTGCAAATAAAGTCACCAAGCAGCAATTTGCTAAAAATTCGCTACTTCACTAATTGGCAATTTGCTAATTCCCCAAGCAGAAATTTGCTAACACTGAATTTCTGATTAATCGGACATATATATCAATTAAGCCTTTATAAAATTCATGGCACTTATGTTTTGCTGCAGCCTGTGATGAGCAATATATTTGGGGGAAATTTTTGTGTGTGTTGAATTTCAGCTTTTTTGGAAATAATAAATATCAAGAATTTTATGTATGTTTGTTTCTCTCTTCCAACTAACTGAGTTTTCAGTCTGGTCAACTGCCTTTGCTACATGTCTTCATTTTCAGTTTACCTTCTTGACAAAGGGACACAGGTACAGGGAGCAGATGAGGGGATGTTTTCACATGTGTTAGCCAAGCCTTCCTGTTTCAGGTTGAGTTATTCACCCTAGTGTTTTACTCCTTTTTGTGTCTATGCCCTTTTCCATGTAATCTTGAAGTTCTTTCCACTACATGTGGAATATACTTTTCTATCCCTTGACTTTGGCCTCAACCGTATGACTTGCTCTGGCTGATGGAATATGAATGGACATGACAGCTTGCTGATTAGAGCCTAAAACTTAAGGGACCTCACGTGTCTCTTGCCTCTTGTGTCCCTTTCGCCATCATGAGATGATGTCCCCATCACCTGGGCTGTAGAATGACACACGTGGAGCAGAACTTCACCTACCCCCCCCCCCCGAATTGCAGCCTGACACAGAGCTGCCCAGCCAGCCTGCAGACACACTGCACTGATGTGGGAATGAATCCTCACTGTTGCACATCTACTGAGGGTTTGTGTTTATTCGGTTTCAGCAGAAACTCACTAGAGTTGAATGGCAAATACACATATCAAAGAAGAGCACAAAAGTCACGCTTACGGCACATTCTTTATTTTCTTGAGAATGGGCATGGACACATCCTTCCCTGTTGCCTTGGAGGTTTTACTCTTGATTTGAACTATTTGGAAATAGTGTCTGCAAATTTTTGCCAGTTTGGCATAACTCGATTTCTCAACTTCTGTTTTATAAATTTGTTGATCTAGATTCATTGAATGTTGATTTTCTGTGTGTTTTACAATTCAGATTTTCCAAGGCTGCTGCTTTTTTTTTTAAGTTTATTTATTTATTTTGGGAGAGAGAGAAAGAGGCATGAGCTGGGGAGGGACAGAGAGAGAGAGGGAGACAGAATCCTAGGCAGGCACTACTGACAGTACGGAGCCTGACTTGGGACCATAAAATCATGACCTGAACTGAAATCAGGAGTCAGGAGCTTAACTGACTGAGCCACCCAGGCACCCCCAGATTTTCCAAGGCTTCATTGATAGTAAATGCAGTAGAGTAGATCAGAGGTGAAGCTTGTGTTTGATAAATTAGTAGTTCAGTGAATTGGTCATTTGCCTAATACCTAAATCTTTGAGTTGGTTAATTATCTGAATTAGCTGTTGGTAATTCAGTTAGTGGCAAACTTCTAGATGCTGAAAGATTTTAGAATTACTCTGCTTTAGTACCTAGCGTGATGAATGACAGAGGATAGGCACTCAATAACTACTGAGTGGATAAAAGATGTCAAAGTTGTGTCAACATTATCTATCTTTATCGTTTTGGAAAGGCTTGAGCTAGATGTGAGATGATTTGGAGCCAGAGAAGCTCTGTCTTGTGAATTACTTTTAGTTGCAGTATAGAAGGGATGTTAATCTATTACCTTGCAATGAAAATATAACAACTTTTCAAATGCATGAAAATACCCTAGAGCCATATTTAGGATTATTAGTAGAGCAATTGATATATTTTATATCTGCATGACATCTTGTGTATAATTCACAGCCCTTACATATCAGTTATTTCATCAGAGTCTCATAGTAATCCTGTGAGGTCAATGAAATCTGAATCATTCCCAGTGTACATTTTTGGAGTTTGAAACATCATTTGGATTAGGATTTATCTGCTAGGAACAGAATCTGAAACAAGGTAGAAGTCAAGAGGTAGACAATTCAGGATGGAAATGGTCTCTCTTGTTTCTCCATCCTTGAGTCATCTCGCGACCCAAGACGGCGCTGTAGATGCAGCCATAATGACAGCATTCCTGGCATCAGGAAAGAGAAAGGGACGACATACGTGCATCATGTCCCCTTTGTTAAAGTTGCAGGGGCGCCTGGGTGGCTAAGTTGGTTAAGCAGCTGACTTCGGCTGAGGTCATTGTTTTCACGGTTCATAGATTCGAGCCCTGCATCCGGCTCTGTGCTGACAGCTCGGATCCTGGAGCCTGCTTCAGATTCTGTGTCTCCCTCTTCCCTCTGCCCCTCCCCAGCTCATACTACATCTGTCTCTCTCTCTCAAAAATAAATAAATGTTAAAAAAATAAAGTTGCAAGGGAGGCTGGGTAATGTAATTTTTTATTCCACCTGGGTATGTGCCCAGATAAAAATTCAGAGTTTGTAAAACTATAGAAAGAAGAAAGAGAAAACAAATGTTGTGGACACCAGCAATCTCTGCTTCTGAATAAATCAGGCACAAAACTTGAGCACAAACTCAAGTATACTGACACTGGGATCAGATGTTCCTTCCATTGTAGTTACCCATCCCAGCTAGTTTTTTTCTTTTTAATTGAGATATAACTTATATTCTGTGGAATGCTCAGACCTTACGTGTACAACCCAATGAATTTTGATAAATTTATATAACCGTGTAACCTAAGTCCTAAACAAGATGTAGAGTATTTCCATTACCCCAGAAGCTTCTTTCATGACCCCTTCCAAGCAATCTCCACTTCCCATAAGCAACTGCTGATCTAATTTCTATCATCATGGAAGTTTAGCCCCTTCTTAAACTCAGAAAGCAGAATCATAAAGCATGTACTCTACGGTGTCTGGTTTCTTTTCACTCAACATAATGTTTTTAAATATTCATTGTGTTGTGGGTTACAGTAGTTTGTTCTTTTTGTTTGGTGAATAGTATTCCACTGTATACATATACTACAACAGAACAAAATGTATTCCCCTGTTTGTAGACATTTGATTTGATTTCTGCTTTTGGTCATTACGAATAAAAGCTGCTATAAACATTCTTTGACATTCCCATTTTTATAAAAGCATAAACCAATAGAGCCATGTATTTATTTTTCTTGTAAAATACCTTTTTGGAAGAAGGACTATTTATATATTCCTAATTCTGAATAAATCTGTACATCATTTATAATGGCCGGGTTTGATTAGAACTGGAGAGGTGAGGGATTAACCCATAGACAATGGGCGAATCTTTATCAGGTTATGAAATGAAATCAACCCCTTACAACAAATACAATTTAGGTGAACAGTTTTATACCACAAACATTTTTAACAAATGTGTTTCTTACAACAAATATTCATAGTTCACATTAAAAAAATTATCTCCCTTAGATTTTTTAAACTGAATATTTCAATATGGAATATATTTTTTCTGATAGACTTTCACAGAAAGTCAACTTCATGATGACCTGTGAGAGAATAAATACACGTTTTACTTCAATATTTGAAGCTTCATGTAATTGTTTCCTATTAGAGCCCCATACAGAGTAAATACCCAGTGAACATTAGGTAAATTTATTTTTTTTTACATTTCCTATTGATTCCAAAGTTATGCTACCAACAAGGAAGTTTGAGGTTTTATTATCCAAGTCCTGCTTCCCATGGGGTTGTCTGCCTGATTGGGAAGGGGAAAGGTATAGCTCTTTGGGAGCAGCCTTCTCTCACTTGATCATGATGACTTCCCCTCTGGTATCTCTCACACAGGGTGAACTCAAGGCTGAGATGCCAGAATTCAAGAATACCTGGGAGGCAAGTTTACTTTACTCTTGTTTTAAATCAGGTGCAATTGAGACTCTGTGGCTTAGTCTCAGCATTTCCAAGTCTGAGACCAAAGGATGAGCAGATCCTCTGTCTGGAGTCTCCTGTAAGATATGAGCTCTGGTTGGTAGCTGGGTCTTAATTCTTTCTGAATGGCTAACTGAGGAACCTGCAGGAACTGACTCTTCTCCGGACATTATTTAAATCTCTGTGTTCAGTACAAAAGGAGGAACCTTTGGTGAGAATAGCAGAGCCACAGAAGCATTGGGGTGAGTTTTGTTTTGTGAGCATTTGCTTCTTTGCATGTCATGATTATAATTCCACTTTGGAAGCAAAGGGAATGTTACCATGAGGTGCATGGCATTTTACGAAGTGCTTTCATATAGGTCTGGTCTTTTCCTGAGGCAATCACAGTGCTAGGTATTGGGATTCAGAGATGGAGAGGCTGTGGTCTCGGCCCTTGGAGATCTTTATTCTTTAGATATTTTCTGAATACCTACAGAGTACCAAATACTGTGCTAAAAAGGAGAGAGGCTATGGAATATCTCTACCCACTGTTAATTCCAGTTTTTATTTTATTTTTTTATTTTATTTTTTTAAGGGATATTTCATTTCTATCTTTATTTTTCTTTTTTTTTCCAATATAGGAGGTTTATTGTCAAATTGGTTTCCATACAACACCCAGTACACATCCCAAAAGGTGCCCTCCTCAATACCCATCATCCACCCTCCCCTTCCTCCCACCCCCCATCAACCCTCAGTTTGTTCTCAGTTTTTAAGAGTCTCTTATGCTTTGGCTCTCTCCCACTCTAACCTCTTTTTTTTTCTCCTTCCCCTCCCCCATGGGTTCCTGTTAAGTTTCTCAGGATCCACATAAGAGTGAAACCATATGGTATCTGTCTTTCTCTGTATGGCTTATTTCACTTAGCATAACACCTTCCAGTTCCATCCATGTTGCTACAAAGGGCCATATTTCATTCTTTCTCATTGCCACGTAGTACTCCATTGTGTATATAAGCCACAATTTCTTTATCCATTCATCAGTTGATGGACATTTAGCCTCTTTCCATAATTTGGCTATTGTTGAGAGTGCTGCTATAAACATTGGGGTACAAGTGCCCCTATGCATCAATACTCCTAATTCCAGTTTTTAAAAAGTACTCCCTACCCCCAGTGTGGTACTAAAACTCATGACCCCAAGATCAAGAGTCACACGCTCTACTGACTAAGCCAGCCAGATGCCTCCCCCTCCGCTCCCCTGTATATTCACCGAATGCTATCTCATGGCAGGTGCTTCAGTTGGCACTGGAGATGGAGTGGTGAGTAAGATACAATCTGTGCCTCCAGGAAGTTCACAATTTGCTGGGGGCAGATGGTCACATAAAACAATTACATTTTAGTGTGGAAAGTGCTGTAATTTGAAAATGTCCTGCGAGAAGAGGACCACTGATTGTGAATTTGGAAGATGGATTTCCTATCTCAGAAGAATTCAAGGCAACACAGAGGATGGGAACTTAAGTTGTCTTGGGATGGGCTGGGCGTGGGATCTATCTCTAAGTCAGGTAGTATCTTCATGCTACAGTTTAGACATTGGGTCTCTTGGGTTAAAGAACTCTATCTCTCATCTATCTATCTATCTATCTATCTATCTATCTATCTATCTATCTATCATCTATCTCTCATCTAACTCTTATCTATCTATCTATCTATCTATCTATCTATCATCTGTTTATCTATCCATCCATCCATCCACCCATCTGCCCACTTATTTTTAATAACCCTTTAGACATCACATAGATACCACCTGAAGAAACCTGATGTAAACTTACGAGTCTGGACTGATAGCAGTGCTTCCTTTCATAAATGGCTTCTTGGTAAAATACCCCAGCTAGGCTGAGAGTTTGGTGCTGGCCTCTTCTCTCTTTGTCTCTGAAGGCATAAACTCTATCAGTGATTTCCTTCTGGCTCATGGTGGTCCTTCACCAGTTGAGCCTACCCCACTTGCTAGAGGAAGGAAGCTTTGTGACATGAGTGGATGTCATGTGACTCCTAATCTCAGAACCCCAGAAACTCACTGTATGAGGGGCCATATTGATACACACAGATCTCAGCCACTTTGAACAAAGTCCAGCATGGATGAGGGCAGTGTACAAATCAGTCAGTGCACAATCTTGCTGAAGCCCTGGGGTGTTGGAACGCTGGAATTAGAGAAGGTTGTGTCAGAGCATGAGTAGACGCTGTGGGCAGAGGGTGTTTATACTTCTCTTGCCCCTGGGGGGGGCATATGATAGGAGGTATCAGTGAAGAGAGGAGTTGTGTATGGGTTGAGCTGGACCTTTGGAAAGGGATGAGGTCACCAAGTGACCAAGTGTAGAAGGAGGGAAAGGAGGAGAAGCAGAAATAAGAACGCTGAGTGTCAAGAGGTATATTTTCTGGAGTCTGAAAGGTAAGTGGAGAGGTGAGAATCATATTCTGCAAACCAAGGATGGAAAGGGGACAAGAGGAAGTGGTACAAAGAAAAACTACAGGCAAAAGACAACTGAAATCATTCAAAGGCCATAGAGAGACCTTTAAAATAGAGACAGCAACACTGTCCTTACTGCCACCATCATCTGAGGGGACATTCATCTCCTAATAGGTGCCCCCTCCTCTGGTCTCCTCCCATTAGTCCAACCTCCATATACAAAGGGATTTTACTCTCCGGCTGATGAACATTCCTGAAGATTTCCCGTTGTCTGCAGGATAAACCCCTAAGTGCACAACACTCCTTCAGGAACTAGTGCTAGACTCTGTCTCCAGTTTAATTTTTTATATTCTGCCCTTTACTCCAGCCACACGTGGGTGGATTTTCATGACTTTGTACACTCTTCTTTTTTGGACTGTTCTTTCCTTCTGTACATAACTAACTAAAGTCTACTCATCTTTCAATATCCAGCCCACAGATTGGCAAGGGATTAATACGTAATCCATGCACTTAATGAGTCTTTTGTATCATTTCAGATCACCCCACACAAATTACTGCCTCCTGTGGCAACTTCATGGCTCGCATACACAATGTGACTGAATTCATTTTCCTAGGACTTTCTCCCAGCCGGGAGGCACAGGAAGTTTGTTTTGTGCTATTTCTGCTTTTGTACACAGCGGTTGTGCTGGGGAATTCCCTCATTGTGCTCACTGTCATGACCAGCAGAAGTCTTGGTTCTCCCATGTACTTCTTCCTCAGCTGCCTGTCCTTTGTGGAGATCTGCTACTCCTCTACTACAGCCCCCAAACTCATCTCAGATTTGCTGGCTGAAAGGAAAGCAATATCACTGTGGGGCTGCATGACACAGCTTTTCTTTATGCACTTCTTCGGTGGTGCTGAGATCTTCCTGCTCACTGTGATGGCCTATGACCGCTATGTGGCCATCTGTAGGCCCCTCAACTACAGGACTATCATGAACCGGCAGGTGTGTGCTGTCCTGGTGGGAGTAGCATGGGTGGGGGGCTTTGTACATTCCTTTGCCCAAATCCTCCTGCTCTTCCACTTGCCCTTCTGTGGCCCCAATGTGATTGACCACTATTTCTGTGACCTGCTTCCCCTGCTCAAACTTGCCTGCTCTGACACCTTCCTCGTCGGTCTGCTGATTGTTGCCAACGGGGGGACCTTGTCTGTGATCAGCTTTGGGATCATCTTAGCCTCCTATGTGGTCATTTTACTCCATCTGAGGACTCGAAGCTCTGAGGGGCGGAGTAAGGCCCTCTCCACCTGTGGGTCCCACATCACCGTGGTTACCTTATTCTTTGGGCCCTGCATCTTCATCTATATGAGGCCTTCCACCACCTTGTCTGTAGACAAGATGGTGGCCGTGTTCTACACCATCATCACGCCGCTCCTCAACCCTGTCATCTACTCCCTGAGAAATGCTCAAGTGAAGAAGGCCATGAAGAAACTGTGGATCAGGACAATGAAGCTAGATGAGAAATAGAGGCTGACTCTTGGTATTGATCCTTGGGTTCAGAATGATGCTGAGTCCAAACTGAAGGGGCAGAATGGGGTGAAGGAAAGGTCACAGCACTTATTATTTCTGGAGTAATTCTAATGGTCTCATCTCAAAACACTGTATTCAAATGACCTGTGAGATAGTTCCTCTTATGGATATATCTATAACTTGATTGCCCATTTTCTGCTAGATGTTTAGATTGTTTCTAATTTTTTTATTGCTATAAATAACACTGTGTTAAGTATTCTTGAATGGAAATCTTTATATTTCTGAAATTCTGTTTGACTCACTTGCTATAATGAATTTACTGTGTTAAAAGGGATAATGACCTTGATGTATAGTGTTAAATTGATTCTTAGAAAGATTGTAGGGGCATCTGGGTGGCTCAGTTGGCTGAGTGTCCAACTCTTGATTTAAGCTCAGATCATGTTCTCACAGTTCGTGAGTCCCAGCCCTGCCTGGGGCTCTATGCAGTCAGTGCAGAGTCTGCTTGGGATTCTCTCTCTCTCTCTCTCTCTCTCTCTCTCTCTCTGCCCCTATCCTGCTTGCGTGTGCTCTTTTTCACTCAAAATAAATAAACTTTAAAAGGGTTGCAATAACCTTTCTTGTGAAAGTATTCTTGACAAATTAAACACTGTCATTAAACATTTTCTTGATGGCAAACAAGATTTTACATAGTCTCAAAGTATCTCCCCATAAGATACTTATTAATTGCAAAAGACAAACATGACTCTACAGTCGAGAAAACTGGAAGACATTCCCTTAAACATTTACTCAAGTAAACATCATCAGTATTGAGACTGGAGAGGCACAGGATAACATTGCTGTGGTATTCTTGCCACAAATACACAATCTGAGTCTAACCATGACAAAATATCAGGCAAACCCCAACTGAAAAATATTCTGCAAAATTAACAGCCTGCATTCTTCAAAATATGAATAAGAGATGATGGAATTTTTCCAGATACAGACATAGGTAATTAGATGCAACCTGTGATCCTTGATTGGATTCTGTACTGGATGAAGGTCATTAGTGAGCACAAGCTGTGTTGAGGGGATGATAGAATTGTATCAGAGTTATTTCCTGATTCTGATAATTGTGTGTTTATGTCAGAGAATGTCCTTGGATTGGGGAATTATTTAGTAAGGTATCTAAAGGTAAGTGGGCATTATGTCATCAACTTTGAAACATTTCAGAAAAATTTGTTTGCCTACCTGTCAATCTAGTGAGAGAATGAATGGTAAAGAAAATGTGGCAAAATGTTAATATTTGGGGAATTTGGATTAAGGGTATACAAGACTTCTTTGTATTATTGCAACTTTTTTGTAAATCAAATTATTTTAAAATATAAAATTAAAATGCTTTGAAATTAGATAGCTTATTATGTGTGTTTACGTGTGTGTGTGTGTGTGTGTGTGTGTGTGTAGGGACTTTTAAATGATTTTTTTTCATAAGTTTATTATTTATTTTGAGAGAGAGAGAAAAAGAGAGAGTGCACAGGGGAAAGGCAGAGAGAGAGGGAGAGAGAGAATCTCAAGGACACTCCATACTGTCAGCACAGAGCTCCCTTGGGGCTTGATCTCATGGAAACATGATTCTGACCTGAGCTGAAATCAAAAGTTGAACGCTTAACCACTTAACCGCTTAACCAGCTGAGCCACCCGGACACCCTTCCCTTAGCACTTTGAATATACCATTCCACTCTTCCCGGGCCTGGAAGGCTTCTGCTGAGAGAGTCAGTGATGGTCTTGGAGGTCTCTTGTGTGAGAGAATTTTTTTTTCTCTTGCTGCTTTTAAAATTCTATCTTTGCTTTTAAACAGTTGCATTATAATGGTCTTGGGGAAGATCATTTTGCATTGAAAGTTTGGGGTGATCTATTAGTTTCATGAAGTTGGATGTCCAAACATCTCCCCGGATTTGGGAAGTATGCAGCCATTATTTCTTTAAATAAGATTTGTGCCCTCTTGTCTCCTTCTTGGACTGCAGTCATTCTAGACTGTTTCTTTTAATGATATCCCACTGCTCATACAGGCTTTCTACACCCTTTTATTTATTTATTTGTTTGTTTATTTATTTATTTATTTATTTATTTATTTATTCTGTGTTCTCCTTTGGATAAATTCAGAAGTCCTTTTACTCATAGATTTCTTTCTTCTGATCAATCGATTCTGATGCCAGTGTTCTCTTGCATTTTTAACTCTTCACTTGGTTAGCTTGCCTGTGCTAATCATTTTACAATGCGTATTATATATCAGAACAGCATGTTGTACACCTTGAATACATACAATTTTTACTTGTCAACCCTACTTCAGTAAAGCTGGAAAAATTAAACCAAATATTAGTTATCTGTATTACTATTCTAAGCAAATGATGTGTGCGTGTGTGTGTGCATGTGCATCCCTGTGTGGTTGTGAGGCAAGGAGGTGTGATGTAAGGTAGGAAAGAAGTGCTCTCTCTGTACACCCTTTAGGCCAGCAGAAATGCACGCACAGGCCGCTATTTATGTTTCTCCATTCTGTTCCACCAGCCTCTGGGACTCCCAGAAGTTCTTCACAGGTTCTGACTGTAAGCCAGATGTGAATGATATTGAGAGTTTTCAACATTATTTTCTTCTCCAGAGGTTTTTTGGTTTTTCGTTTTGTTTTGTTTTGTTTTTTAGTGAGAGGTTGAGAAAGGCTGAGCCCATGACAGTAGCCAATGCCATTTAGTATGCAACTAATAAATTAGGAAGTTACTGATGTATATGCAAAAGGATTTAACATAGGTTTCTTTTTTTACAAAAAATTTTAAATGTTTATTTATTTTGGAGACAGAGCATGAACGGGGGAGGGGCAGAGAGAGATGGAGACACAGAATCCGAAGCAGGCTCCAGGCTGTGAGCTGTCAGCACAGAGCCCGACGTGGGGCTCGAACTCACAAACCGTGAGATCGTGACCTGAGCCCAAGTCGGTTGCTCAACCGACTGAGCCACCCAGATGCCCCTTTAACATAGGTTTCTTAAAACAGTGATAATTCGTGGAGCTTTAAAAAAAGGAGCTTGAGTTTTTGTGGTGTTTCAGGTGGATTATGGTTAGGAGGAAGAAACTGTATGTGTACCGCTGATTCATAATTTGTCCCAAGACAGAATTTGTTGGAGCAGCCTTACTACCCAGAGCAGAAACAGATGGGGCACATTTCCTACTTTGGTTTCCCACTACCTGTTCGTTTCTTAATGGGGCACCAGTGGCTGGTGACATATTCTGTTTGGGCAGGAAATGTTACATGTAGACATTTGACCCAGATGGACAGTTTATTAGTTGTGTAATTTTGAACCATTCTCCTGGTCTTTCTGAGCCTCAGTTACCTAATCTGTTGAATGGCAATAGTAGCTACTATAGTAGAGTGTTTCTTTGACTATCTGAGGTGTTAGAAAGAAAGAAAGGTTGAAAGACACAATACTGCCCAACACAAGTGTGATGTGTTGTTCCTAGGAGACTAGCCTTAGCAGTTAGGGAGCTCTAGTCTTCCTGAAGCCCTTGAACATGAAAATCATATGCTGACAATTTGTGGTAAAACACTTAGGGCTTTAAGATTGAGCAGTTGGAAGACTCTTGTGCTAGGAGTCAGGAAGGAGCTGGGTTAGCCAGGCTACCAGTGCATGGGGCAACTGCACAATAATTTTTCCTCTTTGGCTGTCTTCCCACCTTTAAGGGAATAATGTGGACAAGGTGATCTGCCAGGCCCTTCCATGTCTAGCATTCTCTGATCAGGTGACATGTTGGAGTATGTGTGGGAAGTGGTCCAGGTCCACTGGGTTAAAGTCTCCCTGGCATCATTGGTCCCATGAGGGGTGAGGTCAGAACAGGCCACCCAAGAGCCTCTTGAGAAAGTCTGTGGTGGGGTCAGAGGGCTATTGTTGATATTGAGTTCTTCTCTGCCACTTGCTTGAGGATGCACTTGCCACTTGCTAGAGGGAAACCTCTAGGGGGCAGGACAAGAGGGGGTTAATCAGGTGGGGCAAGTAGACGTACCAACCTTATAATTGGATTAATTAGAGCTATGTTCCCTAACCTCTGAAGGAAGCAATTGGGACGTTGACTTTTGCTCTTCTCAGAAACTCCCCAGACAGGAGATGCTACAAAGTTCAGGGAATTCAATTCTCTGATGGAAGTCTACATCTCCTACACCTTAAATGCTCCCAGCACACATTTTCCCCAAACCTCATTCTAGTGGGTTTTAGGGTGGACTGGCCCTGTTCCATCCCCCTGTAGCTGTTTTAGTGAGAAAGTTATCAAGTGCTGGAGGTGGTGGCGTTGATGGCACCTGGTGAGTCCATAGGGGAAGATCAGAATTTAGTGGTGCCTCTATGTGTGGAACAGATTCAGAATCAGCTCATTCACTGAACCCTTACCACAGATGGGCAGACCCTCAGGCAGGGTCTTTCACACACACATCGGCACCATGCTGGCGTTACTCTGGCGTCCACACACTTTCACGTATGGGGAGGCTTTCTTAGATTTGCTCACTCAGCTGGTGGGCAGACCTTGGACATCACCCTGTTAAAGTCTTTCCTGCCTGCTTAAATGACAGGGTGAGAACATAACTCTCTAGCATGGCTGAGAGCAGGTGTTATAGTGATTCTCACCAGAGCTGCTGGTAACATGGCCAACGTGGAATGGTTCGCCAAGCTAGTTTTTAATTCACTACTGACTCATGCATTTTTGAGAAATTCTTTTGAAAAATTCGAGGGCCTGGCTAAGTAAGACATTCTCACATCTGGTCTTCTCTTGTAGAAATGAAGGCATTAGCCCATTTGAGCCTGGATGGAGATTAGGCTATACAGAAGCCTACCTTTTCCTGAGGACCATCTTGAGCCAAGATTTCCAAGTTTTAGATCAACGAGTGCTAATATACACCTTTTGTTTCTCTGATCAGTTTATCTATAGAGGTTGTTAGTGAGGAAAATCTGTTTTCCTTGGGTGTCTTATGGATATGAATGTCTTCTGACTACAAAAGATTGAGAAGATAAAATTAAGAATCAAAACAACAAACAGTATTTAAGGTGGGTTCATTCATTTAATCTCTGTGAGGCAGGCTTTGGAATTACTTTCAAAAAGAGACCTTATTTTTTATACTAGATATTGCTACATATCCTGTAGCCTCTGTGCTGTTATAGGACACCCACAGTGATCCCTTGGTTTTGAAATAGATGTAGTAGCAGATTGAGGATTCAGGGATCAAATAAAAACTCATATTAACATCTGAGTTCCAAGCCCTGAACAAGGTGCAATATAGGTCATAAACCTATGGGTAATCTAATCCTTGGTGACAAAGTGCCGGAGCCAAGATCTCAAGTCACCAAGGCATGTCTGGCATGAGCTTCTTTCCCTGGCAGCCCAGTTTGGCCGACTCTGGAAACATCCTCTCCCCGCCTGGGCTTCTGAGCTCTGCTCAGGCTGTCTGCGCAGAAATTACATCCCAGGGAGATGGAGAACTGAGTCGGACCACGTTATTGTTCATTTTCTTGCCGCTGTATCGTTTTAGATCTTGCTCCTCAGGTTTGCTCTGCTTGTGTTATGAACAGGAATCTCCTCTCTCTGCGTGACCCCCACTCCCATTCTGGAAGCCGGCCATGGGTGGGCAGCAGGGGAGGAGCTGGTGGGTGAGAGGAGAGTGATGCAGGTGTTGGGAGGAAGCCCTGGAGCCTGGTCTAGTCCAAGCTCCGCCCAAAGGGCCGTGTGATTCCTCTTCTGTGGAAGGAGGATTCCACGAGCTTCCTTCCGAATCAAACAGCTGATGGTGGCTCAGTGAGGGAGCTAGCAGGAGAGGCCCGACTTGACGCCTCTGGTGAGGGCTATTGTTGGAGGAAAAGTGGGAGAAAAGCATGCTGGAAAAGGCTGGTCAGAGCAATATTATTTGTCAGAATCCACAGAAGGAGGAGTTCCATGGCAGAAAGGTATAATGAGAACTCATGAAGTAAGACAGATTTATTGTGGTTTATTGTGAAGATTTGAAAAATGTTCACTGAAGTTGCTTATTGGGGCCACTGTGTTCAGGCTTCTAAGTGCGTCACTACTTAGGATTTCTGAACCACAAAACCTGGAAATGTGCAGTTACTTGCTGTTTGAGAAGAACACATTTACCTTTTGGAGTCTCTTCCTTGGCCCTGCCAGTTAAAGAGTCAGAATTAAAGTCACCCCACAGGTGACACGTCACTGCACTGTCAACGGTTTACTGGTCTGATGACCTCTTTGTGAAATTGTCTCTCAGATGTTTTCCATTTCTGCTCAGAGTTTTGAAAATGTTAATTTCCTTCTCTCTCTTCCATGGTAAAGACTTAGCATTTTTTAACTTTTTAGAGAATAATGTGATGGTTATCTTGCTTTGTTACCTTCAACAACTTTGGAAAGAAAAACACAACTACTTTTTTTGAAAATCTGAAATCTAACGTGGTCTCTGCCAATCCTCTGAGAGGAACTCTCTGATAGGCGAACTTGGGAACGGTTGTAGAATCAGAGAACAATTACCTTCAGATCTAATTCAGAGATTATTTGGCTCGTAATAGAGCCATTTTTACCATTGGGGTGAAGCACGCCCATCTATGGTTCTTGCTCTCTGTGTAAACATCTGAGTGTGAGTATGGGCACACGGCAGGTGGATCAGGTGGATACAGAGGAGCCTGTGGGGAAGAGAGGGAAGGGCACAACAGTGAGGGGATGGTCTATGCCTATTTCATTGGTCAGGAAGCAGGCTCAGAGAGGTTGAGTCGCTTGTCCAAGGCCACACAGCTCATATTTGAACTGAGGTCCGTACTTTGCAAAATGTAGCTGCTTCCACTCTCTTACTCCTGAAGAGTGACTTATGTTGATCGCCTACCAAGGTTGTCATATCTATCTTGCATTACCCTATAACACGGAATGGATTTTCTACAGTAAGTGTCAGAGTTTCTCAGTTATTGCATATCTCGTGAAACTAACCGGGCTCCCCAGTGGGCATAACTCAGAAGCTAAGTTACAGGGGCGGGGAACAAAGTTGCCGAGCTTCAACCATTGCCCTTGGAGGTGGGTATGGAGAAGGGGAAATGTGAGAGTCACCTGAGTTTGTTTAATTAATTAATTAGTAGTGGTAAAACATAAAATAAAAATTTACCACCTAAGCCACTTTTTAAGAATACAGTTCCATGGTCTTAAAGCACATTCACATTGTTGTGCCTCCATTGGTCCAACCTGAAGCTCTGTACCCATTAACTCCACATCCCCTCCCCCTCCCCCTGGCGACCACCCTTCTACCTTCTGTGTCTATGAACTTACTACCCTAGGGACCTCGTATAAGTGGACTCACACAGCATTTCTCTTTTTTTGTGGGAAAAGAAAAAGAAGAAGCGTTATGCCTTTTTTGTGTCAGGTTTCGTATGCCACTTAGCACATTCAGTCCTGTTTCATTACGTAGGCCACTGTTTTGTAGGCTCGTTGTACGATGCGTAAATCAGAACCCGGCCTGCTGCAAGTCTGCACAAGCAAAGGTGGGTGTCAGGGCCTGCCTTGTGAAGCGGGGGCGGGCCCTTCCTGTGTCCCCATTGTCCGCTGCACTGACGAGGTGACAAGCATACTCAGTTATATTCTGACACTCTTACGCTATCCTCATTTGCTTTTGAACTTGAGAGCTCATTCAACCCTCAAAACAGCACCGTGGAAAGATAGTATTATTTCTGGTTTTCAGACGAACATTACAGGCTCAGAGGGCTTTTTGTATGTGTTTAATGTCAGCTAGTAAGCAGCTGTGTTAGGATTGTACTCCTCTGACTCCAAGCTCTGTGTTCCTGTCACCTGGTCACAATGCCACAGCTGCTGTCCCACACACGGAGGGCTGGCCTGGAGGGCTTGTTTCTCCCTGCGGGAATGACTGCTTCAGAGGCCATGACCATGGATCGTCTGTGTCTGATCCCCCTCTGTCAGTCTTCAGAGCTCTCTGCAGTGTGTCGGGCTCTTTCTAACATGCCTTCGCTTGGAGAGACAGTCCTGGTACCCACCTCAGCATCCTTCCCTGTGTGGACTCGCTGTGCTCTGAGACCCTGAGTTAGCAAGCTGGGATGATAGGCTGTTAGGAAGCGGGATTTAAGAGACTTTTGAATTGTTTCTTAGCCAGTGGCCCCAGGACTATTGAGGCAGTCTGCACGTGACACCTTGCAGACACCTCCCGTCTTCATCTCTCCCTTTATGGATGGTGGTTGAAGTTGGTGACTGTCCTTCCCCCTTTCGACTTCTTAAAAATGCCTCTTGGGGAGCCTGGTTAGTTCCACAGGTTGTGGTATCATGGAGGTTGAGAAGGTCTACTGCTCCCTGCAAAAAATTGGTTCCACATGAGGGTGTTAAGACTCGAGACAAATCTGAAATGTAAATCCTACAACCAGTATAAAGCCCACTTCAGGAGCATGAGATGTAGTGGAAGCTTAGTCTTGAAGGAATCAGATCTCAGGTCAGATATGAGCTGTGAGGCCTTCAAGTAGTGACTGAATCTCTGAGGCTCAGTGTTCTTAGGTATAAAATATCTTCTCATTTTTGTTGTGAGGATTCACTGATTAACGTATGTGCCTGCTTTAGAGAAAAACACTTCCAGAAGTGTTATTACAAAGTCCTATTTGGGGGCCGGTAGCAAACATTTGATGATGTTTTGTCCACTTGTCTTAAGGAGAACATGTTTCGGAGAAGCCCAAAGAGGAGAATGACAATTGTCCTCAAGGTCTGAGGAGGATGTTTCTAATCGTTGAAGGAGAGTTCTTTGATTTCTTGATTCCAGTCTGCTAGGCTTTAAAACATGGCAACTACGAACAATGTGACTGAACTCATTCTCTTGGGGTTTTCCCCCAATCAGGATGTGCAGAAGACCATTTCTGTGATGTTTCTCCTCATGTACACGGCCATTGTGCTGGGTAACGGCCTCATTGTGGTGACAATCATGGGCAACAAAGGGCTCACCTCCCCTATGTATTTCTTCCTCGGCTACTTGTCCTTTGTGGAGATCTGTTACTGCTCTGTCACAGCCCCCAAGCTCATCCTTGACTCTTTTATTGAAAGGAAAATCATTTCCCTCAAAGGCTGCATCACACAGATCTTTTTCCTCCATTTCTTTGGTGGCACTGAGATCTTTCTCCTGACAGTGATGGCCTATGACCGCTATGTGGCCATCTGCAAGCCCCTGCACTACACTGTCATCATGAACCGGCGTGCTTGTGGCCTCCTGGTGGGGGCAGCATGGGGTGGGGGTTTGCTGCATTCTGTCGGGCAAACATTCCTTATTTCCCAGCTGCCCTTCTGTGGCCCCAAGGTCCTTGACCACTACTTCTGTGATGTCCACCCTGTGCTGAAGCTGGCCTGCTCAGACACCTTCCTCATTGGTGTGCTAATCATCGCCAATGGTGGCTCCATTTCAGTGATCAGCTTCACGGTACTGCTTGCTTCCTACGTGGTCATCCTGCACGCCCTGAGCACCCAGACCTCAGAAGGTCGGCGCAAAGCTCTGTCCACCTGTGCCTCTCATGTTGCAGTTGTGGGCCTGTTCTTCATACCCTGCTCCTTTGTCTACATGAGGCCCTGTGTCACCCTCCCTGCAGACAAGATAGTCGCTGTGTTTTACACAGTGGTCACACCTCTCTTAAACCCCATCATTTACTCCTTCAGGAATGCTGAAGTGAAAAACGCCATGAGGAGACTGATAGGGAGGAAAGTGATCTGGGAAGAGAAATAGATGACTTAGTTAGGGAAAATAAAGGGGAGCAAGGGATGGGAAGTCGGGGCAGATCTCACTTTGCCTCTACCTTTAATTGATGGGCTAACCTTGGGCCTATCACCTTTTTCTTTAAATTTCAATTTCCTCATCTTTATGGGATTGGACAGGATTGAAGGAGGCTCTAGAATGAGGTCTAGTAGGGGTCTTCTAATGCTGCACTTCCACATTTCACAGTGACCTTGAGGCAGCTTGGCTGGTTTTGAGAGAATGAACGCTTCCAGAAAACCGGGGTGTTTCTGGGAATAATGAGGGGGTTGATGGAAGAGGAGGAAGGCTTCCTTGGGGATTAGTGGCCATGTGGCTTTTGTGTTGGAGGAGTCTGAACCTTTGGATTTGGGGAGGAGGAAGGTAGGCAGAGAAATAGAAGTCACTCAAGTGCTTAGAAATTCTGTTAACTCAATAAACTAAAATTTGCCCAGTGGGCTCTGGTCAGGCCAGCTGACCTAGAAGGGTCTAGTCCACAGAGCAGAAGGCATTTTGACTCTTGCCAGCAGACTCATATGAACTCACATTAGCATTAGACTCATGTTTTCAAGGAATCAAGTGGAACCACAGGAGATTTTAAGTGACTTGAAAGCCCTAGACAGTGATACCTAATTGTAGGCACAAGCTTTATTTTTCACATATCAGTAACATTTTAGTGTCTAACATTCTTTTCTGTTTACACCTGTCTGTCCTTTTTTTTCTTGTTTTCCCCCTTATACCTTGGCTGTTTGGGCTATTCATTTTCTCTGTCTTCAGCCTCTTGACTTCTTGCACTTCTCGGCCATTCCCACCAAGCACCCTGATAACCTGCTCTCCTGTACCGCCATATTACCTTGTCATTCTCCATCCATGAGCCCCCACTCCTTCCCAGGCTCCATTCTGGGGCTGCCTGTGGATTAATGGTTTAAATGTCCTTGAGTCTTCACTGTTTGTCCTATGATATTTTAATCCTCTTGTTTTTGAGTCAGACCATATGCCCGCAAACTGTAACCCCAACAGTGACCCTCATTCACAGTAGATGATTCTCCCCCACCTGAGTGCTTTCAGATTATCCACTTGGAAGTAATTCTCTTATTTTATCTTATTTTCCCTCAAAAGTTTTCAGTGACTCCTCATTGTCTTCTGAGCCAACCACGAACTCCTTCTTGACACGCAGCACCTTCAAGGCATGGCCCTCTCTTAATGTTCTTTACTTATTTTCAGTGACACTTTGGTAGAGTTCACTGATTCCTGAACACTCATTGCCTTGTGCCTTCCACCTAAAATAGTTTTCATTTCTCTACCTGTTAACATCCCACCTACCTTCCAATACCCATCTAAAATGCTGCTTCCTTTAGGAAGCTTCCATGATGATCCTATTCAGATATGGCCTTTGCCTTTTTTTTTTTTTTGAGTCCCCACAGCCCTCAGCTAGATAGAGTCCTTTAAAGCCTTTACTACTTGTATTTCAGTGCTTAATCCCCCTCACCCGACTGTCACTCTCTTGAGACTATGACCTGAATTGTACTTACCTTTGAATCTTTTGTAAGTGACATGTAGCAAAACTCAACAAACATTTGGTCAATTAAATTTCTGTAAGTCATTAGTGCTTCAGATGTAAAAATGGTTGTTATAGTTCTCTTTCCAATTATTGAAGTGAGATAGCAATGTTATATCACCGAAGACAACTAATGACTCTTGATATCATTTCTGAGAATAATATTTATAAATAAACAAGGAAGATGTACGTATGTGTATATTTTACTATTAACCAAGAGATGTCATATATTTTATCTCATTTAATCTTAAAACACTCTGGTGAGGTGTGTATGACTCTCCTGTATTACAGATGGAGAGACTGAATCTTGGGGAGATCAATATTTTGATCAAGGCCACACAGCCTGAGTTCAAACCCTGGTCTGCCTGATTTCTGAGCCTTTGCTCTCTGTGTGCATTCCTCTGCCTCTCTTTAAAGACCACCAGAACAAAACTACATTCCAAGTCTCTGAATTCCAAATCTGAGGGCTGAAAACCTCCTTATTGTCAAGTATTTCCCCCTGGAATCCCTTCAGAGTAAATAAAAAGTGTTTTTAAAAACTATGCAGCATGAATTGCCTTGTGAGTGTTCACAGGTATTTCTGGGTCCACAGAAAACCAGAGCCTGAGATGCCAGATCTGGAAGCAGGAAGATATGATGCTTCAGTCAGTTAACGCTCCTCTTCTCTCTCATCAGGCCAAACTTAGGCATTGAGCTGCAAGAGTTACCTAATGCGTAGGGTCCAAACTCAGTATGTTGGCCAAAGAGAGATTTTTTTTTTCTAGTGACGTAATGCTAAAAATGGCATCATTCTTGAGAACACCATACAGATTGGAGAATGAGAAATAGGAATCAAAAAAAACTATAGGAATTGAGAACTCACAAATAAGTGTCCTAAAATTAAATCTCAGGAGAATGCTGCCCCATAGGTGACACAATGTTCACCTTGCAGTAGAAGAAACTGGAGGTCAAAGAGGGCTTTGGAAGACCAAAGCCCTTGATGTTTTGTCTACGTGAGTTGTCAACTATATTTCAGAGTCCAGAATTCTTCAGAGGTGAGTTCGGGATCTTCCTGTGCTGCTGTCTTGAACCGCCTCTCTGATTTTTAAATATTAAAACAACCTTGTTTTCCTAAGATAAACAAACCCCACTTGGTCATGATCTGTTATCCCTTGCATACATTCCTGCATTTGATTTAAATATGCTTTACTGAGGATTTTTTGCCTCTATGTTCACGAGTGATGTTTGTGATTTTCTTTTTTTAATTTTTTTTTTGGCCTGGTTTTGGTGGTAGAGTTATGCTGGTCTCATAAATAACTTGGGAAGTTTTCTAATTTTGAAAACATTTCTGTAGATTTGTGTAAATTTCACAAATTTGTGAAAAAATTTGTGTAAATTTGTAAACATTTGTGTAAAACATTGTGTAAATTTGTGAAAACATTGTGTAAATTTTAAGTCATTTTAAGTGACTTAAAACACTTTTTTTAAAAGTGTTTGATGCAACTAATGAATTCATCTTGGCTTGGAACTTTTTTGGTGTGTGTAATGTATGTAAAGTGTGAATTCAATTTATTTAACAGATATAGGGCTATTCAGATTTTCTGTTGATTTGGGGTCAGTTATATAAATTTTATATATATATATATATATATATATAAGGAATTTATATATATATATAAGGAATTTATACATTTAACCTAAGTTATATATATATATATATATATATATATATATATACATATGGAATTTATATATATATATATATAAGGAATTTATATATATATATATATAAGGAATTTATATATATATATATATAAGGAATTTATATATATATATATAAGGAATTTATATATATATATATAAGGAATTTATATATATATATATATAAGGAATTTATATATATATATATATAAGGAATTTTTATATATATATATATATATATATATATATATATATATAAGAAATTTATACATTTAACCTAAGTCATAGAATTTGATGACTTTAGATCAACAAATGACATTGCTTTAAAACTTAAGCTTATTCATAATATTTTATTACCGTTTTTTTTCAGCAAAATCTGTGTGCTAACCATTTTCTTCCCCAAATTAAAATTTTTTACTTTCTCTGTTTTTTGTTTGTTTTTTTGTTTTTTGTCTTTTTTTTTTTAAATTCTGCAGCCTATTTAGGGATTCGTTAATTTTCTTGATATGTTCAAAGAATCATTGTCTGGCTCTTATCAAAAATTCTTCTGTTTTTGTTTTCTATGTGGTTAATATCTGTTATATTTCTTCTTTCCTTCCACTTTGTATCTAAATTTGCTCATTTATTTTCTCTCTCAAGGTATAGACTTATTCACAGATTTTATACCTTTCTTCATTAGAAAAGTTCTTTTAATGTTTATTTATTTTTGAGAGAGCGACAGAGAGACAGAGTGTGAGTGGGGAAGAACAGAGGGAGACACAGAATCTGAAGGAGGCTCCAGGCTCTGAGCTGTTAGCACAGAGTCTGATGTGGAGCTTGAACTCACGAGCTGTGAGATCATGACCTGAGCCAAAGTTGGATGCTTAACTGACTGAGCCACCCAGGTGGCTTTTTTCATTTTTAATATTAAGAATTTAAAACTGTTAAGTTTCTTTAAGCAATGTGTCCCATAAAATTTCTCATGTATTTTCATTATTATTCAGTTAAAGTGTATTCTAATTTTTAAAAGTGATTTCGTCTTTGACTAGTGGATTATTTAAAGTACATAGTTTATTTTCCAAATAGTTATTTTTTCCTTGATATCTTGTTGTTACTTATTTCTGATTTAATTCCATTGTGAATGATATCGTTCTTTTTACATTTATTGAAGCTTGTTTCATGGCCCGACATAAGGTCTATCTTGGTAAATGTGCCATGTATGCTTCAAAGAGTATGTATTCGGTTTTAGGGTGTCCTGCTCTACAAATATCAGTAAGATTAAGGTGGTTCATATGTTGTTCAGATCTATGTTTTTACTGATTTTTATTTATTTAATTTTTAATTATTATTTATTTTATTCTCAAGTTAATTAACTTCCAGTATAGCCTTGGCTTCAGGAGTAGAATCCCGTGATTGATCTGTTACATATGACACCCAGTGCTTACTTTTGTGTGTGTGTGTGCGTGTGTGTGTGTGTGTTTTAGAGAGAGACAGAATGATAGAGAGATCACAAGTGGGGAAGAGAGAGAAAGAGGGAGAGAGGGAGAGAGAAAATCTCATGCTCAACACGGGGCTTGATCCCACAACACTGGGATCATGACTTGAGCCCAAATCAAGAGTTGGACACTCAACTGACTGAGCCACCCAGGCGCCCCTGTTTTTACTGATTTTTAAAATTGAATCCTACTCCCACTTGCTGGGGGGTGGTGGCAGTGGTATTACATCTCCAATTATTGTGGAATTGTATACTTATTTCTTTAAGTCTGAGAAAGAAAACATTGCAGATGAGAAAATGGCGTACCAGAGATGTTAAGCCACTTGTTAATGGTTATATATCCTCCAGGTGGCAAAGGCAGTCTTTATTTTTTTTTATTTTTATTTATTTTTTTTTTTAAATTTTTTTTTTCAACGTTTATTTATTTTTGGGACAGAGAGAGACAGAGCATGAACGGGGGAGGGGCAGAGAGAGAGGGAGACACAGAATCGGAAACAGGCTCCAGGCTCTGAGCCATCAGCCCAGAGCCTGACGCGGGGCTCGAACTCACGGACCGCGAGATCGTGACCTGGCTGAAGTCGGACGCTTAACCGACTGCGCCACCCAGGCGCCCCTATTTTTATTTTTTATATATGAAATTTATTGACAAATTGGTTTCCATACAACACCCAGTGCTCATCCCAAAAGGTGCCCTCCTCAATACCCATCACCCACCCTCCCCTCCCTCCCACCCCCCCATCAACCCTCAGTTTGTTCTCAGTTTTTAACAGTCTCTTATGCTTTGGCTCTCTCCCACTCTAACGTCCTTTTTTTTTTTTTTTTTTCCTTCCCCTCCCCCATGGGTTCCTGTTAAGTTTCTCAGGATCCACATAAGAGTGAAACCATATGGTATCTGTCTTTCTCTGTATGGCTTATTTCACTTAGCATCACACTCTCCAGTTCCATCCACGTTGCTACAAAAGGCCATATTTCATTTTTTCTCATTGCCACGTAGTATTCCATTGTGTATATAAACCACAGTTTCTTTATCCATTCATCAGTTGATGGACATTTAGGCTCTTTCCATAATTTGGCTATTGTTGAGAGTGCTGCTATGAACATTGGGGTACAAGTGCCCCTATGCATCAGTACTCCTGTATCCCTTGGGTAAATTCCCAGCAGTGCTATTGCTGGGTCATAGGGTAGGTCTATTTTTAATTTTCTGAGGAACCTCCACACTGCTTTCCAGAGCGGCTGCACCAATTTGCATTCCCACCAACAGTGCAAGAGGGTTCCCCTTTCTCCACATCCTCTCCAGCATCTATAGTCTCCTGATTTGTTCATTTTGGCCACTCTGACTGGCGTGAGGTGATACCTGAGTGTGGTTTTGATTTGTATTTCCCTGATAAGGAGCGACGCTGAACATCTTTTCATGTGCCTGTTGGCCATCTGGATGTCTTCTTTAGAGAAGTGTCTATTCATGTTTTCTGCCCATTTCTTCACTGGGTTATTTGTTTTTCGTGTGTGGAGTTTGGTGAGCTCTTTATAGATTTTAGATACTAGCCCTTTGTCCGATATGTCATTTGCAAATATCTTTTCCCATTCCGTTGGTTGCCTTTTAGTTTTGTTGGTTGTTTCCTTTGCTGTGCAGAAGCTTTTTATCTTCATAAGGTCCCAGTAATTCACTTTTGCTTTTAATTCCCTTGCAAAGGCAGTCTTTAAACAAGGCAACTTGACTCCTTGGTTCATGCTTTTGAGCACCCCTATTACACTGCCCCTTGTCTGTGTTACCCTCCTCACAGGGTAGAAATACTTTTCAAAATGCTATGTTAACATAAGGCAAGAGTCAAAGGGCTAATTTAGGTCAAACTTGTCCCTGTTATTTAAAAAACAACAATAGAAAACATAGATCAGTTCATATTTACTACCGGCTATTTATATATTGATATGTAATATATATTATATTCAATACTTCTCTAAATAGATGGCATAAACCATGTCCTCTATATGGTAACTACTTAATAACTACTGTCGAATGAATGAATTCAGGATGATTCACCATAAAAATCCAAAGTCAGGATGAAAACAGTGGCTCCCTTCGCTTCTAAAGTTTGTCTGAACCACTGAGTTAATGTGACAAAGGGGATGGCTGTCTCTATGGCCCACTCCTCTAATTGGGATGCAGTGCCCCTGGGGTCTCATTAGCAAGCCTCAGGGTTCTCTTGCTAACCATGAATGTGCTATGGCTTTCAAAGGAGAGGTGCTAAAGCAAAGCCAATGGCTTTGGCTGGGGTGATTCCCTATGAGCTTCCCTTAACCTTCTGTGCTTAAAAGTTTACTGCAGCCTTTCACTTACTCTAGCCAGACTTCTTGGCATCTACTGTTCCACCGAGGAGAGTGGAGCTCACTAAGGTAAGTTATCATGGAGTCTTGGTCATTAGGTGACTCAATGGCTACAATAAACCTGAACTGATCAAGGATCCTTACAGAAAACAGATATCCTCACTGGCTTTGCTCTCACTGTTTTGTTCTCAATGTCCAGGCGACAGTCCTGCTGCACAGTATCTGAGTATTTCTCAGACTCTGCCTTCAAATGCACCAAGTATGAGTTGATATATCTATCTATCTATTTCAGATTCTCGTGGCATCCTTAGATTCCTTCTCCTTTAGCCATTTTCTTGTTTACCCTTTAGCTGAGCTGCTGAGGACTGTCTTCTTTGGGTGATCAGATGCCCCCATTTCCTTAGTCAGGAGTGTCGTATAGTGACTAAGAAGGTACCTTTGAAGCCAGGCACCTTGGGTTGCATTGCTGGCTCTCCCTTACTAGTGTGGGAACATGGCCAAGTCACTCATTCACTCTAATCCCCATTTTCCTCATTTGAAAAAATAGGGACAATCATGGTAGTTTCTCAGAGCGATGCTGGGTTGAGATGTGAGTGATGCCTTTAAAGTGCTCTGGGGGCGCCTGGGTGGCTCAGTCAGTTAAGCATCCAACTTCGGCTCAGGTCATGATCTCACGGCTCGTGAGTGCTACAGCTCAGAGCCTGGAGCCTACTTGGGATTCCGTGTCTCTCTGTCTGCCTCTCCCCCCCTGTCAAAAATAACATTAAAATTATAAAGTGCTCTGTTTGATATATACAACCCTGTCTGATAAATGCAAGCACATGTTATACCACTATGGTTACTATTCCCTCTGCTTGTGGGCAGTTCAAGCTCAGAGAATGCCTCCACACAAATCTTATTCTGTAGAGGCTTGCTCTCTACCAGACCATGGTGGGGGGTACTTCTCGCAGCATAGGAGGTGGAGGGGTCAGAATTCACAGAGCTGGCTGGCTTCCCCAGTCTTTCAAACGGGCTCTCCCGGTATGTGGTCCCCAAAGCCACTTCACTTTTTGGAAATTAGAGCAATTCCAGAGTGTATTTCACTGAGGTGCAGTCTTGGCACCCTTTTCCCAAAGCCCAGGCCCACCTGACAAGGTGTTCTTCCCTGTAAATGAATCCTCTGATACCTGAAGCTTGAAGGACTCTTAAAAGACTTATTTACATTTTAATCTTTTAAAATAGAAATGTTTCTTGATTGCATTGCAAATTTCCTTTCTCTTTCAAGACATGTGTCTGGAAATGCATGTGAGATCGTATTCAGGGCAAGGCATGGCAGACGTGTGACGCGGACCTCTATCCCCCACCAGTCCCCAGGCGAGACAGGAGAGGAATTATTAATGATGGAAAGCTACTTACTCGCTTTCTAGTTTTTTTTTTAACTCCTCAAATACTGACTATTATTATCTTGAAATGAATTTTTTTTGGTGTATTTCCACTTTTCCAGTATAGAATCACAGCACTTAATTCAGCTGTTTTAGGTCCAGATGGGGAAATTGAGCACCAAGCAGAGGGAGGGTGTTGTTTGGTGAGACAGAGCTGGGACTGAAGCTGAGATCTGGCTTCTAGACCAGTGCTTTTTTTATGGTGTCATGCTACCTCCTTTGGGCAAAGTTAAGTCCAATGTGAATCTCTGAAGTTTTTCAGTAGTAGGAGGGTAGGGAAGGAAGGAGGGTGTAGCACACAAGCATTGCAGGGGGAGGGGGCTGGAGGAGAGCACTGCAGGAGGGAGAGCTCTCTGGCAAGAAGATCTGAGATGTCTCCCAGACTGCGTTGTGATTCCTGTGGATGCTTGTTGCTGGTCTTGCAACTTAAACACTAATTTTTTGAGCTTCCTTTTTCTCAGCTCTAAAGTGAACATATTAATAGTTATCTTAAAGGGTTGTGCTGAGCATGGACTAGGAGAATGTATGAAGCTCATGGACTGAGCCTGGCCCACAGCAGCTCCTCAGTGGTGATGGCGACATGATGCAGGAGAGGGGAGCCCCTTTAACTCTCTTTCGGCCTCATTCACGTCCTCACCTACTATGAGGTCCAAGTGTGTGTTGATGGTGTAAGGATGGCATAAGGGATTCAGTAGGAGAGAGGAGGAAATGAGGACAGAAAGGAGTCCTTGGAGGAGGGGCTGAGGTGTTTGAAGATGTTCAGGTTGGAGAAGAGTAGTTGGGGTCGGGAGTTAATGACAGTTTTATGAGTATGTTTTCTAATTTCTAAAGGAGCAAGTGACATTGTCTTCATGTTGCATGAGATTCTATCTGGACCCTAAATTTTAAGGAAAATTGTCTAGAGATTTACAGAAAAAGGTCATTTAATATAGTACAAATAGGGAATTAACACAAAAGCTTATAAATAGAGAAATGGTTAAATAAATTATGGTGGTTTTTTATAATGCACCATTAAAAAACATCTTTTTGTTTGTTTATTTTTGAGAGAGAGAGAGAGAGTGTGTGTGTGTGAGCTAGGGAAGGGCATAGAGAAAGGGAGACACAGAATCCAAAGCAGGGTCCAGGCTCTGAGCTGTCAGCACTTCTAAAGAAGACATCCAGATGGCCAACAGGCACATGAAAAGATGCTCAATGTCGCTCCTCATCAGGGAAATACAAATCAAAACCACACTGAGATATCACCTCACGCCAGTCAGAGTGGCTAAAATGAACAAATCAGGAGACTATAGATGCTGGTGAGGATGTGGAGAAACGGGATTTGGGGCTTGAACTCGCAAACCATGAGATCATGACCATAGCCGAAGTTGGATGCTTAACCGACTGAGTCACCCAGGTGACCCTAAAAAACATCTTCTGAAGAATATCATCCTGGGGAGATGCTTTTTTTAAATATGAAATTTATTGTTAAATTGGTTTCCGTACAACACCCAGTGCTCATCCCAACAGGTGCCCTCCTTAATGCCCATCACCCACCCTCCCCTCCCTCCCACCCCCCATCAACCCTTAGTTTATTCCCAGTTTTTAAGAGTCTCTTATGTCATTTGCAAATGTCTTTTTCCCATTCCGTTGGTTGCCTTTTAGTTTTGTTGATTGTTTCCTTTGCAGTGCAGAAGCTTTTTATCTTCATGAGGTCCCAATAGTTCATTTTTGCTTTTAATTCCCTTGCCTTTGGGGATGTGTCAAGTAAGAAATGCTGCAGCTGAGGTCAGAGAGGTTTTTTCCTGCTTTCTCCTCTAGGGTTTTGATGATTTCCTGTCTCACATTCAGGTCCTTTATCCATTTTGAGTTTATTTTTGTGAATGGTATAAGAAAGTGGTCTAGTTTCATCCTTCTGCATGTTGCTGTCCAGTTCTCCCAGCACCATTTGTTCCATTGGATAGTCTTTCCTGCTTTGTCAAAGACCCATACTTTTGTGGGTCTAATTCTGGGGTTTCTATTCTATTCCATTGGTCTATGTGTCTGTTTTTGTGCCAGTACCATGCTGTCTTGATGATTACAGCTTTGTAGTAGAGGCTAAAGTTCTGGGATTGTGATGCTTCCTGCTTTGGTCTTCTTCTTCAAAATTACTTTGGCTATTCAGGGTCTTTTGTGGTTCCATACAAATTTTAGGATTGCTTGTTCTAGCTTCGAGAAGAATGCTCGTGCAATTTTGATTGGGATTGCATTGATTGTGTAGATAGCTTTGGGTAGTATTGACATTTTAACAATATTTATTCTTCCAATCCATGAGCATGGAATGTTTTTCCATTTCTTTATATCTTCTTCAATTTCCTTCATAAGCTTTCTATAGTTTTCAGCATACAGATCTTTTCCATCCTTGGTTAGGTTTATTCCTAGGTATTTTATGCTTCTTGGTGCAATTGTGAATGGGATCAGTTTCTTTATTTGTCTTTATGTTGCTTCATTATTAGTGTATAAGAATGCAACTGATTTCTGTACGTTGATTTTGTATCCTGCAACTTTGCTGAATTCATGTATCAGTTCTAGCAGACTTTTGGTGGAGTCTTTAGGGTTTTCCATGTATATTATGTCATCTGAAAAAAGTGAAAGCTTGACTTCATCTTTGCCAATTCTGATGCCTTTGATTTCCTTATTTCCTTTTGTTGTCTGATTGCTGATGCTAGCACTTCCAACACTATGTTAAACAACAGCAGTGAGAGTGGACATCCCTGTCGTGTTCCTGATCTCAGGGGGAAAGCTCTCAGTTTTTCCCCATTGAGGATGATATTAGCTGTGGGCTTTTCATAAATGGCTAGTATCCAAATCTATAAAGAGCTTACCAAAGTCCACAACTGAAAAGCAAATAATCCAGTGAAGAAATGGGCAGAAAACATGAATAGACACTTCTCTAAAGAAGACATCCAGATGGCCAACAGGCACATGAAAAGATGCTCAATGTCGCTCCTCATCAGGGAAATACAAATCAAAACCACACTGAGATATCACCTCACGCCAGTCAGAGTGGCTAAAATGAACAAATCAGGAGACTATAGATGCTGGTGAGGATGTGGAGAAACGGGAACCCTCTTGCACTATTGGTGGGAATGCAAACTGGTGCAGCCACTCTGGAAAACAGTGTGGAGGTTCCTCAAAAAATTAGAAATAGGGGCGCCTGGGTGGCGCAGTCGGTTAAGCGTCCGACTTCAGCCAGGTCACGATCTCGCGGTCCGTGGGTTCGAGCCCCGCGTCGGGCTCTGGGCTGATGGCTCAGAGCCTGGAGCCTGTTTCCGATGCTGTGTCTCCCTCTCTCTCTGCCCCTCCCCCGTTCATGCTCTGTCTCTCTCTGTCCCAAAAATAAATAAACGTTGAAAAAAAAATTAAAAAAAAAATTAGAAATAGACCTACCCTGTGACCCAGCAGTAGCACTGCTAGGAATTTACCCAAGGATACAGGAGTGCTGATGCATAGGGGCACTTGTACCCCAATGTTTATAGCAGCACTTTCAACAATAGCCAAATTATGGAAAGAGCCTAAATGTCCATCAACTGATGAATGGATAAAGAAATTGTGGTTTATATACACAATGGAATACTACTTGGCAATGAGAAAGAATGAAATATGGCCTTTTGTAGCAATGTGGATGGAACTGGAGAGTGTTATGCTAAGTGAAATAAGCATACAGAGAAAGACAGATACCATACGTTTTCACTCTTATGTGGACCCTGAGAAACTTGACAGAAACCCATGGGGGAGGGGAAGGAAAAAAAAAAGAAAGGTTAGAGAGGGAGGGAGCCAAAACATAAGAGACTCTTAAAAACTGAGAACAAACTGAGGGTTGATGGGGGGGGTGGGAGGGAGGGAGGGTGGGTGATGGGTATTGAGGAGGGCACCTGTTGGGATGAGCACTTGGTGTTGTATGGAAACCAATCTGACAATAAATTTCATATTAAAAAAAAAAGAGTCTCTTATGGTTTTGCTCTCTCCCTCTCTAACTTTTTAAATGAAGTGTTAAGGGAAAAAAAGCTGAAAGCTGAATATAAAATTATGTATACATTTCATTCAAATTTATAAAGAATCTTTACATAATTGAGAGACATCTGGGTGGCTCAGTCGGTTAAAGTGACTGACATCGGCTCAGGTCATGATCTCATAGTTTGTGAGTTCAAGCCCCATGTTGGGTTCTGTGCAGACAGCTCACAGCCTGGAGCCTGCTACAGATTCTGTGTCTCCCTCTCTCTCTTTCTCTCCCCCACTTACACTCTGTCTCTCTCTCTCTCTTTCAAAAATAAATATTAAACAAAATTTAAAAAAGTTTACATAATTGAAACAACCAGAAGAAATTCACAGTAATATTAATAAGTTCATTGTATTTTCTCTACTTTCCAAAGTATCTCTAATGAGTATAAACTTGGGCACATTACTTAATCTCTCTGAGCCTCACTTTCTTTATTTGTAAAATGGGGCAAAGAATAGTAAATACATAAGAATGTTTTGAGGATTAAATAACATAAGCTGTGTATTATTTTATTTTTTTATAATACAAATCATGAAAGTGAAATACAGATAATGATGATAATTTTCTCTGGGAGAATCTGGGTCGGAATAGAATCTCTTGAATAGAAGGGAAGGGAGAATAAATCTTGCCTTGGACCTCCCAAGCATGTTGCGTGCTCTTTATCCTTGGAGGGACTGTCTTTAAGAGTCAGTGGCTGACCACCTCGCCCATTTGGTGTCCCTAGTTTTATGATTCTTATACTTTAATAAAAACTGTTTTGAAGTAAATGGAAATGAATATGAACCTTGGAAATAAATCCTGTGGCATTGCCCTTGTAAACCAGTCTCCCACCTGAGTCTGACCAGCAACCATTGAGATCTAGTAATGCTTGATATGTAGGGAGCACCTACTAAATGCCAGGCACTATGCTAAATATTTCTACATTGTCTTACAACAGTCATCCTAGATGATATGTGTTACTGACTTCATCTGACATGTGAGGAAATTATGTTTCTTTTTGTAAACGTTTTTTTAAATATTTCATTTATTTTTAAGAGAGAGACAGAGACAGAGAGACAGAGTATGAGTGGGGGAGGACCAGAGAGAGAGGAAGACACAGAATCCGAAGCAGGCTCCAGGCTCTGAGCTGTCAGCACAGAACCTGTCACCGGGCTTGAATTCATGAACTGCGACATCATGACCTGACTCAAGGTTGGACGCTCAACTGACTGAGCCACCCAGGCTCCCTGGAAATTATATTTCTGAGAGGTCAGATAACTTGCCCAATGCCATTTGTTTATGCATCCACTTACTTATTCACTTATTTATTTGTTCAGCATGTTTTCATGATTTTCCAGGTCTGCCTTTGGTCTGTGTTACAACACTATGCACGTTCCAGGGTAGACATGCGCATGGGACCTCACAGTTTCTAGATAACAAAGTGCGTTCCACAGATGGTATTTTAGCTATGGCATAAAGAAGGGGTTATGGGTGTTAGTTATGACAATGAGTGACCTTGAGAAAAAAACTGTGCGTTTTAGACCCTGCCCATGTAAAATGAAGGAATAAATAAAATGCATTTTCAAAGGTAGTTGTATTGATTTGAGATATACAAGGAGCTAAATATGCGTCTGGCACATATTAGTGTCAGTTTATATCAGGTCAGTGAAATAAGATTACGTGCAGTTGTAAAGTCCTACACATGTATAGTTTGTTACCATAATTTTTGACCTCCATAGCTATCATTTTTTATTCACTTAATGAAAAAAATATCAATTTAGCATCTACCAAGTGCCAGGCATCTTCTAGGCGCTTGGGACATATCAGAGAACCAAACAGACAATAAACCCTGCATCATGAAACTCATGTTCCAATAGAGGAGGCAAACAATAAAATATAAATATAATAAATAACTTGTATAGTATGTTTGATAGTAATATGTGCTATAGAAAGAAGAAAAAGGTGAACAGGATAAGGAAGATGGGGAGAGTCGAGACACTGCAATTAAAAAAATTTTTTTTAATGTTTGTTTTTTTGAGAGAGAGAGAGAGAGAAAGTGCAAGCAGGAGAGGGGCAGAAAGAGATGGAGACACAGAATCTGGAACAGGCACCAGGCTCTGAGCCATCAGCACAGACCCCAGCACGGGGCTCAAGCCTAAGAACTGTGAGATCATGACCTGAGCTGAAGTCAGACGTTTAACTGACATTACAGTTTTTTTTTGTTTTTTGTTTTCAGTTCACACCATTTAATGTTTATTTATTTTTAAAAGAGAGAGCACAATTGGGGGAGGGGCAGAGAGAGAGGGAGACACAGAATCCGAAGCAGGCTCCAGGCTCTGAGCCTTCAGCACAGAGCCTGATGCAGGACTCTAACCCACGAACTGCGAGAACATGACCTGAGCCGAAGTTGGGCGCCCAACCCACTGAGCCACGCAGGCACCCCTGACATTACAGTTTTAAATAGAATGATCAAATAGCTGCCTTGAGAAAGTGATATGCACAAAGACTTCAGGGAAATGAAGAGTTCACCAATAAATATCTAGGGAAAGAATGTTCCAGGCAGAAGGAAGCCTATAGCAAAGATCCCAAGGTGACAGCACGCCTGATGAGTTTGATGAATATTACAGAGACCAGTGTGCTTGAAGGAGGGAACAAGAGGGGAAACTGGAGGGAGATGAGGTCAGAGAGGCAGTGGGGATGGGACCATGCAGGACCCTGTGCATGAGAGGTTCTGGATTTTACTCTGAATGGAAGGGCTTGGAGAGAGTGCTCCAGCTGTCATGAGGAGAGCAGACTAGGGGTGGAGGAGAATTAAAGAAACCAGCTAGGAAGCAAGGGAGAGGTGGTTGTGGCTCAGAGCAGGGAGCAAGCTGTGGACATGGCAGAGGTAGATTCTCATAACGTTGTGAAGGTTATAACAAAATGAGTCTTAACTGATTAGGTGTGAGATGTGAGAAAAGAGGAATCAAGGATGACTCCAAGATTTTTAGGCTGACCATTCAGAAAGGCATAGTTGCATCAACTGAGATAGAATGTTACCAGAAGAGTATGTTTTGTGGGAAGGGGCTGGAGTTCATTGTTGGACATATTGTGGTAGACCCAGGAGATATTTATTCATTCCTTTATTTTACAAGCACACACTGAAAGCGTACTATGTAAATATATTATATACTATGTGAGGCATACTATGTGCAGCTCTTGAACACTATCTAGACATGGAATTATTGGATCAAATGGTATTTCTATTTTTAATTTTTTGAGGAATCCCCATACTTTTTCCACAGTGGCTGTACCAATTTACATTTTTACCAAGAGTCCATGAGGGTTCCTTTTTCTCCACATCCTCACCAACATTTGTTGTTTCTTATCTTTTTGATTTTAGCTATTCTAACATGTGTGAGGTGATATCTCATGGTGCTTGTGATTGCATTTCCCTGATGATTAGTGGTGTTGGGCATCTTTTCATGTATCTGATGGGTATCTGTATGTCTTCTTGGGAAAAATGTCTATTCAGGTCCTCTGCCCATTTTTTTAATTGGATTGTTTGTTTTTTTGGTGTTGAGTTGTAGAAGTTCTTTACATATTTTGCCTATTAACCCCTTTTTGGATATATCATTTGCAAATGTCTTCTTACATTCAGTAGGTTTTTTTTCTTTTTTTTTTTTTGTTGATGGTTTCTTTCACAGTACAAATATTTTTGTTTTTGTTTGTTTTAAGTAAGCTTCACAGCCAGTGCAGATCCCAGAGTGGGACTGAACCCATGACCTCGAGATAAAGACCTGAACTGAGATCTAGAGTTAGACACTCAACCGGCTGAGCCACCCAGGTGCCCCAGCAAATGCTTTTTATTTTGATGTAATCCCACTAGTTTATTTTTGCTTTTCTTTCCATTGCCTTAGGACACATATCTAGAGAAGTGTCAATGTTGGAGAAATTACTACCTGTGTGCTCTTCTAGGATTTTTATGCTTTCAGGTCTCATGTCTAGGTCTTTAATCCATTTACAGTTTATTTTTGTGTATGGTGTTAGCAAGTAGTCCAGTTTCATTCTTTTACACATAGTTGTCCAGTTTTCCCAGTACCATTTATTGAAAAGTCTGTCTTTTCTCCATTGTATATTCTAGCCTTCTTTGTCATAGATAAATTGACCATATAAATGTGGGTTTATTTCTGGGCTCTCTGTTCTGTTCTATTGATCTCTGTGTCTGTTTCTGTGTCTGATGTCTGTGTCTGTTTCATAGTGTTTTGATTACTACAGCTTTGTAGTATGTATTATAATCTGGAATTGTGATACCACCAGCTTTGTTGTTCTTTCTCAGGATTGCTTTGGCTATTCAGGGTCTTTTGTGGTTCCATACAAATTTTAGCATTATTTGTTCTAGTTTTGTGAAAAATGCACTGGTATTTTGAGAGGGACTGCGTTGAATCTGTAGGTTGCTTTGGGTAATATGGACACTTTACCAATATTAATTCTTCCAATCCATGAGCATGGAATATTTCTCCATTTGTTTTTGTCATCTTAAGTTTCTTTCACCAGTGTTTTATAGTTTTCAGAGTACAGGTCTTTCACTTCTTTGTTTAAGTTTATTCCCAGGTATTTTATTTTTTCAGGTGCAATTGTAAATGGCATTTTTAAAATTTCTCTTTCTGCAACTTCGTTGTTAGTGTATAGAAATGACACTGATTTCTGGGTATTAATTTTGTATCCTGCCACCTTGCTGAATTTGTTTATTACTTATAGTAGTTTTTTGGTGACGTCTTTAGGATTTTCTATGCATAGCATCAAATAGTGCATCATAGCACTTGCAAATAGTGATAGTTTAACTTCTTCTTTACCAATATGGATGCCTCTTATTTCTTTTTCTTTTCTAATTGCTGTGGCTAGGACTTCCCGTACTATATTGAATAAAAATGGTGAGAGTGGACATCTTTGTCTTGTTTCTGACCTTAGAGAGTAAGCTCTCAGTTTTTGACCATTGAATATGATGTTAGTTGTGGGTTTTTCATAAATGGCTTTTATTATGTTGAGGTATAATCCCTCTATCCCTATTTTGCTGAGAGTTTGTTTGTTTTTATCATGAATGATGTTGAATTTTGCCAGATGCTTTTCTGATGTCTATTGAGATGATAATATGATTTTTATCCTTTGTTTTGTTGATGTGGTGTATGATGTTGATTGTTTTGCAAATATTGAACCATCTTTGCATCCCAGGAATAAATCTCACCTGATCATGATGAATGATATTTTTAATATATTGCAGATTTGGTTTGCTAATATTTTGCCTCTGTGTTCATTAGGGATATTGGCCTGTAGTTTTCTTTTTTTGTGGTGTCTCTGTCTGGTTTTGGTATCAGGGTAATGTTGGCCTCATAGTATTTGGAAGCTTTCCTTCCTCTTCTATTTTTTGAAATCGTAGGAGAATAGATATTAACTCTCTTTTAAATATTTCGTAGAATTTACCTGTGAATCCATCTGACTCTGGACTTTTACTTTTTGGTAGTTTTTGATTTCCAATTCAGTTTTGTTACTTACAGTTGGTCTGTTCTGATTTTTCTATTTCTTCCTGATACAGTTTTGGAAGAGTGTATGTTTCTAGGAATTTATCAATTTTTTCTAGGTTGTCCAGTTTGTTGGCATGTAGTTTTTCATAGTATTCTCTTATAATTGTCTTTCTTTGGTGTCGGTTGTTACTTCTTTTCTCTTCTTTCTGATTTTATTTATTTGGGTACTTTCTCTTTTTTCTTGATGAGTCTGTCTAAGGGTTTGTCAGTTTTTTTGTTATTTCGTTTTTTTTTTAATCTTTCAAAGAACCAGATCTTGGTCTCATTGATCTTTTTTCTTTTTTCTTTTTGGTCTCTATGTCATTTATTTCTGCTCTGATTTTCCTTTCTTCTACTCACCTTGAGTTTTGTTTGTTCTTATTTTTCTAGTTCCCTCAGGTGTAAGGTTATTTATTTGAGGTTTTTCTTGTTTCTTGAGGTAGAGCTGTATTGCTATATACTTCCCTCTTAGAACTGCTTTCACTGTGTCCCAGAGATTTTGGACTGTTGTGATTTCATTTTCATTTGTCTCCATGTATTTTTTAAATTTGTTCTTTGATTGCTTCAATGACCCACTGATTTTTTAGTATAATGTTGTTTAGTCTTCAGGCTTTTGTGTTTTTTCTTTTCTTGTGATATTTTAGTTTAATAAGTGTTTTGGTTGGAAAAGATGCATGGTATGATTTCAATCTGATTAAATTTATTGGCTTGTTTTATGGCCTAATATATGATTTATTCTGGAGAATGTTCCCCGTGTACTTCAAAAGATGTGTATTCTGTTGTTTTTGGATAGAACGTTCTGTATGTATCTGTTACGTCCATCTGATCCAATGTGTCAAAGACACAATTGTTTCCTTATTATCTCTCTAGATGATCTGTCCATTGATGTAAGTGAAGTATTAAAGTCCCCTATTATTATTGTATTACTGTCAATTTCTCTTCTTATATCTGTTAATATTTTCTTTATGCACTTAGGTGCTATAGTAATGGGTGTGTAGATAGTTACAATTGTTGTACCCTCTTGTTGGATTGATCCCTTTATCATTATGTAATGTTCTTTTCCTCTTGTTACAGTCACTGTTTTAAAGTCTATTTTGTCTGAAAGAAGTATTGCCTCCTTGGCATTTTTTTTTTTTTCATTTTCATTTGCATGGTGAATATTTTTCCATCCCTTCACTTTCAGTCTGTATGCATCTTTAGGTCTGAGGTGAGTTTCTTGTAGTCAGCATATAGATGTGTCTTTTTTTTTCTTAATCCATTCTGCCACTCTATGTCTTTTGATTGGAGCATTTAGGCCATTTACATTTAAAGTAATTATTGATAGGTATGTAATTAGTGCCATTTAAAAATTTTGTTTTCATAGCTCTTTGTTTCTTTTTTCTCTTGCTCTCTTTCTTTATGATTGATGAATACCTATGGTGTTTTGTTTGGTTTTCTTTTTCTTTATTTTTTGTGTATCTATCATAAATTTTAGGTCTTTGGTTCACATGTAGCATCCTAAGAAAATAGCAGTGTATATGAATTTGACAGTCATTTAAATTCAAACACATTCTAAATTTTAAAAAATACAAAAAAAGATACAAAAAAGATAAATCTTTCTTTTTATCTTTTTTCTTTTCCCTTTTTACTTCCTTCTTCACATTTTATGTATATGTTGTCATATTTGATATCTTTTTATTTGTAGTTTTTTTATATCTAATTATGGCCATTTCTTTTCCACTTAAAGAAGCCCCTTTAACATTTCTTGTAAGGCTGGTTTAGTGGTGATAAACTCTTTATCTTTTGTTTGTCTGAGAAACTCTTTCTCTTGGGTCAGCCTGGTTTGATTTGGCTTCTTGTGGCTTTGTTTTGGAATGCTGCCAATGGGCCTCTAACTTTCCCAATGGCTGCACAGGACTGCTTCGCTGGCCTCCAGGCATCCTGCTAGAACCTAATGAACTTCCTCTAACACTAGTTACTCTTTTAAACCAAGGCTATTTTTCTGTGTTCAAGACAGAGGGATGTGTTCCCTGGTCCTCAGTACTGTCTCTTCCCATTCCCATTCAGAGCGTCAGGGGTGGGGTTCTCTTTGTTACCATGTCTCTGCCTCTATTGCTGTTCTCTTGCCATTCTATCTTTGATTCAGTGGCCGTTTAGTCAGCCCTCAGTTCTTCAGGAGGAATTGTTCTATTAATAGGTATAATTTAGCGTGTTCCATGTAGGAGGTGGGTTCAGTCTTCCTACATCATCATCTTGAACTGGAACTCTGCCTGTCTTTTAAAACATTGACAGTGAGGTCCTGAAAAGTTAATTGATTCGCAAAAGTTCACAGTTAGTATATAGCATAGCTGGGACCTTGTGATATTCTGGTTTGCAATTAGAAATATGTATTTGGTTTTCGTCCCCATTTGTAGCACAGAGCTTCTTAAACCCTTGAATTTCCTGAGTAATGAGAGAGACAGAAATGTTTTTTTCATTTCCACCCCTGGAGCCTGGGGGAGCAAAGAGGTACTGATGGTTGAATGATGCCCAGTGGCCACTGATTTAATTAATCATGCCTAAGTAATAAAGCCTCCATAAAAACCCAAGTTTGGAGAACTTCCAGGTTAGTGAACAGGTGGAGATTTGGGGAGATTGATGCATTCAGAGAGCATGGAAGCTCCATGCTCTTACCACAAACCTTACCTTATGCATCTCTTCCATCTGGCTGTTCCTGGATTGTATCCTTTTATAATAAATATTTCATTGAATTTTGTGAGCTGTTCTAGTAAATTAATCAAACCCAAGGAGGGCGGTGGTCATTGGAGTCTCAGATCTATAGCCATTAGGTTAGGAGCACAGGTGATAACTTGGGTTGCAAGTGGCATCAGAAATGGGGGGTGGTGCCAGTCTTCCAGGACTGAACCCTTAACCTGTGGGATCTGAAACGGTTCTCAGGTAGACAGTGTCAGAATTGAGTTGAATTGTAGGACACCCAGTTGGTTTCTGAGAATTGCTTGTAGGTGTGGGGAACTCTTCTCCCTCAGTTGCAATTTTGTGTTAGATTTATTTATTTATTTATTTATTTATTTATTTATTTATTTATTTATCTATTTATTTATTTATTTCTAAATTTTATTTATTTATTCATTGCTAAATCTTATTTATTTATTTCTTTATTTAAAAATTTACTACTAAGTTAGCGTATAGTATAACAATGATTTCAGAAGTAGATTCCAGGGATTCCTCCTCTATGTATAACACCCAGTGCTCATCCCAACAAGTGTCTTCCTTAGTGCCCCTTACCCATTTAGCCCTCCCCCCACCCATAACCCCTCCAGCAATCAGTTTGTTCTCTGTATTTGAGTCTCTTATGTTTTGTCCCCCTCCTTTTCTATTATTCTTGCTTCCCTTCCCTAATGATCATGTTTTGTACTTAAATTCCACGTACAAATGAAGTCACATGATATTTGTCTTTCTCTGACTAATTTCACTTAGCATAATACCCTCTAGTTCCATCCACGTTGTTGCAAATGGCAACATTTCATTCTTTTTTATTACCAAGTAATACTCCATTGTATACACGTATACCACATCTTCTTTATTCATTCAGCTGTTGATGGACATTTGGGCTCTTTCCATACTGTGGCTACCGTTGATAGCGCTGCTATAAACATTGGGGTGCATGTGCCCCTTTGAAACAGCACACCTGTATCCCTTGCATAAATACCTAGTAGTGCAATTGCTGGGTTGTAGGGGAGTTCTATTTTTAACTTTTTGAGGAAACTCCATACTGTTTTAGAGAGTGGCTGCACCAATTTGCATTCCCACCAGCAGTGCAAAAGAGATCCTCTTTCTCCACATCCTCGCCGACATCTGTGTTGCCTGAGTTGTTAATTTTAGCCATTTTGTTAGGTGTGAGGTGGTATCTCATTGTGGTTTTAATTTGTATTTCCCTGATGATGAGTGATGCTGAGCATTTTTTTCATGTGTCTTTTAGCCATTTGGATGTCTTCTTTGGAGAAGTGTTTCATGTCTTTTGCCCTTTCTTCATTAGATTATTCGTTTTTTGGGTGTTGGGTTTGATAAGTTCTTAATATATTTTGGATAATAACACTTCCTCTGATATGTCATTTGCAAAATCTTCTCCCATTTGGTTGGTTGCCTTTTAGTTTTGTTGATTGTTTCCTTTGCTATGCAGAAGCTTTTTATCTTGATGAGGTCCCAGTTGTTCATTTTGCTTTTGTTTCCCTTGCCTCTGGAGATGTGTTGAGTAAGAAGTTGCTGCTGCTGAGGTCAAAGGGATTGTTGCCTGCTTTCTCCTCTAGGATTTTGATGGCTTTCTGTCTTACATTTAGGTCTTTCATCCATTTTGAGTTTATTTTTGTGTATGGTGTAAGAAAGTGGTCCAGGTTAATTTTCTGCATGCAATGTCCAGTTTTCCCAACACCATTTGCTGAAGATACTATCTTTATTCCATTGGATATTCTTTCCTGCTTTGTCAAAGATTAGTTGGCCATAGGTTTCTGGTTCCACTTCTGTGTTCTGTATTCTGTTCCATTGATCTAAGTGTATGTTTTTGTGCCATTAGTATACTGTCTGGATGATTACAGCTTTGTAATACATCTTGAAGTCTGGGAATGTGATGCCTCTAGCTTTGGTATTCTTTTTCAGGATTGCTTTGACTATTCGGGGTCTTTTATGGTTCCATACAAATTTTAGGATTGTTTGTTCTAGCTCTATGGAGAATGCTGGTGTTATTTTGATAGGTATTGCATTGAATATATAGATTGCTTTGGGTAGTATCAACATTTTAACGATATTCGTTCTTCCTATCCAGAAGCATGAAATATTTTTCCATTTTTTTGTGTTTCCTTTAATTTCTTTCATAAGATTTCTATAGTTTTCAGTGTATACATTTTTCACCTCTTTGGTTTTGTTTATTCCTAGGTATTTTATGGGTTTTGGTGCAATTGTAAATGGGATCGATTCCTTGATTCCTTGATTTCTCTTTCTGTTGCTTCATTATTGGTGTATAGAAATGCAACCAATTTCTGTGTATTGATTTTATATCCTTCAACTTTGCTGAATGCATGGATCAGTTCTAGCAGTTTTTTTTGGTGGAATCTTTTGGGTTTTCTTTTTTTTTTTTAATTTTTTTTTTCAAAGTTTATTTATTTTTGGGACAGAGAGAGACAGAGCACGAACGGGGGAGGGGCAGAGAGAGAGGGAGACACAGAATCGGAAACAGGCTCCAGGCTCTGAGCCATCAGCCCAGAGCCCGACGCGGGGCTCGAACTCACGGACCGCGAGATCGTGACCTGGCTGAAGTCGGACGCTTAACCGACTGCGCCACCCAGGCGCCCCTCTTTTGGGTTTTCTATATAAAGTATCATGTCATCTGTGAAGGGAGAAAATTTGACTTCCTCCTTGCTGATTTGGATGCCTTTTATTCCTTTGTTTGATTGCTGAGGCTAAGACGTCCAGTACTATGTTGAATAACAGTGGCAAGAGTGGACATCCCTGTTGTGTTCCTGACCTTAGGGGAAAAGCTGTCAGTTTTTCCCCTGTGAGGATGATAATAGTGGTGGGTGTTTCATATATAGCTTTTATGATCTTAAAGTATGATCCTTCTATCCCTACTTTCTTGAGGGTTTTTATCAAGAAAGGATGCTGTATTTTGTCAAATGCTTTCTCTGCATCTGTTGAGAGGATCATGTGGTTCTTATCCTTTCTTTTATTGATATGATGTATCACATTGTTTTGCAGATATTGAACCAGCCCTGCATCCCAGGAATAAATCCCACTTGTCCATGGTGAATAATTATTTTAATGTATTGTTGGATCCGGTTAGCTAGTATCTTGTTGAGGATTTTTGCATCCATGTTCATCAGGGAAATTGGTCTGTAGTTCTCCTTTTTAGTGGGATCTTTGCCTGGTTTTGGAATCAAGGTAATGCTGGCTTCACAGAATGAGTTTGGAAGTTTTCCTTCCATTTCTATTTTTTGGAACAGCTTCAAAAGAATAGGTGTTAACTCTTCTTTAAATGTCCATCTGGCCCTGGACTCTTGTTTTTTGGGAGATTTTTGATTACTAATTTATTTTATTTTTACTGTTTATGGGTCTGTTCAAATTTTCTATTTCTTCTTGTTTCAGTTTTGGTAGTTTATATGTTTCTAGGAATTTGTCCATTTCTTCCAGACTGCCTAATTTATTTGCATATAATTGCTCATAATATTCTCTTACTATTGTTTGTATTTCTGCAGTGTTGGTTGTGATCTCCCCTCTTTAATTCTTGATTATATTTATTTGGGTCCTTTCCATTTTCTTCTTGATCAAACTGGCTAGGGGTTTATCCATTTTGTTAATTCTTTCAAAGAACCAGATCCTGGTTTCATTGAACTGTTCTATTGTTCTTTGATTTTGATTGCCTTGATTTCTGTTCTAATCTTTATTATTTCCTGTCTTCTGCTGGTTTTGGTTTTATTTGCTGTTCTTTTCCCAGGTATTTAAGGTGTAAAGTTAAGTTGTGTATCTGAGACCTTTTTTCCTTGTTTAGGAAGGCCTGGATTGCTATGTTCTTCCTTCTTATGACTGCTTCTCAGAGGTTTGGGGTGTTGTGTTTTCATTTTCATTAACTTCCATGTAGTTTTTAATTTACTCTTTAACTTCTTGGTTAGCCTATTTTTTCTTTAGTAGGATGGTCTTTAGTCTCCAGGTATTTGTTGTCTTTCCAAATTTTTTCTTGTGGTTGATTTTGAGTTTCATAGCATTGTGGTCTCAAAATATGCATAGCATGATCTCGATCGTTTTGTATTTGTTGAGGGCTGATTTGTGTCCCAGTATGGGATCTATTCTGGAGAACGTTCCATGTGCATTTGAAAAAAATGTGTATTGTGCTGCTTTAGGATGAAATGTTCTGAATATATCTGTTAAGTCCATCCAGTCCAGTGTGCCATTCAAAGCCATCGTTTCCTTGTTGATTTTCTGTCTGTTGCTGTAAGTGGGATGTTGAAATCCCCTACTATTATAGTATTATTACCAATGAGTTTCTGTATGTTGGTGATTAATTGATTGATATATTTGGGTGTTCAAGTTTGGGACATAAATGTTTACAATTATTAGGTCTTCTTGGTGGATAGACCCCTTAATTATGATATAATTCCCTTCTTCATCTCTTGTTACAGTCTTGATTTTAAAATCTAGATTGTCTGATATAAGTATGACAAATCTGGCTTTCTTTTAGCTACCATTAGCATAATCCCCATACTTTCTCCATCCCCATACTTTCATGCTGAAGGTGTCTGTAGGTCTAAAATGTGTCTGTTGTAAACAGCATATAGATGGATCTTGTTTTCTTTCTTTCTTTCTTTTTGGTATTTTTATTTGATTTATTTTTTTAGTTGACATCCAAGTTAATTAGCATATAGTGCAGCAATGATTTCAGGAGTAGATTCCTTAATGCCCCTTACCCATTTATCCCATCCCCCCTCCCACAGCCCCTCCAGTAATCCTCTATTTGTTTTCCATATTTAAGAGTCTCTTATGTTTGTTCCCATCCTGTTTTTATATTATTTTTGCTTCCCTCCCGTTATGTTTATCTGTTTTGTATCTTAAAGTCCTCATATGAGTGAAGTCATATGATATTTGTCTTTCTCTGATTAATTTCACTTAGCATAATACCCTCTAGATGGATCTTGTTTTCCTATCCATTATATTACCCTGTTTCTTTTGATTGGAGCGTTTAGTTCATTGATTTTAGAGTGAGCCCTGAAAGATATGAATTTAGCACCAGGGTGGCTTATAGAGTTGAAGTTTCTGGTGGTGTTCTCTGGTCTTCTAGTCTTTGTTGCTTTTGGTCTTTTGGTTTTGTTTTGTCTTTTCTTCCCTCAGAGAGTCCCCCTTAAAATTTCTTGCAGGGCTGGTTTAGTGGTCACAAACTCCTTTAGTTTTTGTTTGTCTGGAAAACTCTTTATCTCTCCTTCTATTTTGAATGACAGCTTTGCTGGATAAAGAATTCTTGGCTGCATATTTTTCCTCTTCAGCACATTGAATATATCCTGTCACTTCTTTCTGGCTTGCCAAGTTTCTGTGGATAGGTCTGCTGTGAATCTGATCTGTTTTCCCTTATAGGTTGAGGACTTTTTTTCCCTTGCTGCTTTCATGATTCTTTCCTTGCCTGAGTTTTTGTGAAGTTGACTTTGATATGCCTTGGTGGTGGTCAGTTTTTGTTGAATCTAATGCGAGTTCTCTGTGCTTCCTGGATTTTGATGTCTGTGTCTTTCCCCAGGTTAGGAAAGTTTCCTGCTATCATTTGCTCACATAGCCCTTCTACCCCTTTTTCTCTCTCTTCATCTTCTGGGGCCCCTATGATTTGGATGTTGTTCCTTTTTAATGAGTCATTGAGTTCTCTAGTTCTTATATTGTGCTCTTTTGCCTTAGTTTCCATCTTTTTTTCTGCTTCATTATTCTCCTAATTTGTCCTCTATAGTGCTGATTTGCTGCTCTGCTTCATCCAGCCTTGTCACCATGGCATCCATTCACAATTGCATCTCGGTTATAGCAATTTTACTTTCATCTTGACTAGATTTTATTTCTTATATCGCTGCAGAAGGGGATTCTATGCTTTTTTCACCCAAGCTAGTATTCTTATTATCATGCTTCTAAATTCTGGTTCAGACATCTTGCTTGTATCTTTGTAGATTAAGTCCCTGGCTGTCATTTCTTCCTGTTCTTTCTTTTGGGGTGAATTCCTTCATTTCGTCATTTTGGAGGAAGAAAAAGAATTAATAAAATTAAAAAAAATTAAAATTAAAAACAACACAAAAAATCAAATACAACTTTGATTCTAGGTCCTAGGCGTGCTTTGGTTGAAGCTTGATAGAATACAGAAGAAAGAGAAAGAAAAGAAAAGGAAAAAAAGAAGGAAAACATTTGGTAATTTTAAAAGATGAATACAATAAAATAGAATAAAATTAAATGATGAAAGTAAAATAGAATAAAAAATATTTACAAAAGTAAAAAATATAGTGGAAACAAAAATCTTTTTTATAAAAACAGAAAATAAAAATAAATTTTTTCTCTTTCTATATTCAGGATTAATAAAAAGTAAAAAATTTGAATAGATAGACCAGCAAACAGAATGAAATATGGTTGAAATTATGTCATTTCCCCTAGAAATAAAACAATGAAGCACTTTATAGTCCATAAACTAAGCAGGTGGAGAGACTTGTACTGTTCTTCTAGAGTGTGGTTGGTGAAGTTGAATGAGGCTTGGTGTAATGGCTCCATTCTCTACTTGATGGCACTGCTTAGCTTACTGGGGTTGATCACTGTGGCCCTGTTGTGTACCTGTGTATGTGCATGCATGGGAGAGGTGAAAATGGCATCTCAGCTACCCAGTCTCTAGTATCAGAACTCTCTGCTCTTACCCACTGGCAATTGTGCACCCCTCCTTTATCTCTGGCTTCCATCCACTCCTTGCTTCCACACTGCCTGCAACTAAGCCATCAGCCTGCCAGGCAGCACCTCCTTCCTGAGTTTTATCTTAGATGGGACTGTGTTTCCAAACCCCTCACTTCTCAGGATCCTGCAGCTTTGACCTGCTCAGATCCTCTGGGGGAGGGTCTTGCCAAGCAATGGCTAGGTGCCAGCTTGCCCCTGGAACATTTGAGTGACTGCACTGGTACAGATGCCCAGAGACTGCCACCCCCCCCCCCCCCCCAGGAAAAAGTTCATGGGATCATGTAGCAGCAGTGTTTCAGGGATTATGTTAAATCACAACACACATCTGGCGACAGGCTTCATTGGCTTTTAATGTCCGTGTTCGCACACCAGCAAACATGGCTGTTATCTGAGGTCTGCTGAGACCTTTGCCTGTTGGGAGCAGCCACAGCCTCTACCAAATGTCCTCTCAGCAGGTGAACTGCCTCTCCCCAAGTGGTCTGAGGACCCCTTGGCCCATGCTGTCTGCTCCTGGGGACTTGCCCTTCCCACCAGAGCTCTTCCAGGTATCGAGCTGCAGAGTTTCAGACTCTCTGCTCCTCTGTTTATAGAGTCTTAACGGTATTTAAACCTTCTCCTTTCTCTTTTCTCCCTTTCTTGTTAAGTCCCTTATGGGTGCTTCCACTCCTTCTCTTACTCTCCATCTGCTTTCAGGGTGAGTGCTTTTCCTGTACTGCTCCCCCCTCGCCCCCGCCCTGTCTCCGTATTCTCTCCGCAAGCAAAAATAGCTCTCTATTCTCTATGGCTTCTCTCTCCCCCAGTGTACCTCTCTTTGTTGTGTACCTGCCAAGTTCAAGTTGTGCAGAATGTCCTGTTACTCCTCAGATCAATTTTCTAGGTGTGCAAGATGGTTTGGTGTTGATCTAGCTGCATTTCAGGGACAAGAGAAGCAAAAAACTTCCATGCTCCTCTGCCATCTTGGACCCTCCCCTCAAACAGGTCCAGTGTTAGAATCATTTAGACCTGAAAACAGTTTTCTGATTCCCTGGATTGTCGAAAGTTTCTTATATCACATAATTTGTGTTCTTGCAGAGCTAACTACTTTTTTTGTGCTCAGAGAAGCCATGGGAACCAAGAACAATGTGACTGAATTTGTGTTGTTCAGCCTTTTCCAGAGCAGGGAGATGCAGTATGTGTGCTTCGTGGTCTTCTCCCTCTTCCATGTACTCACTATCCTGGGGAACCTTCTGGTCATCATCACCATCAATGCAAGCAAGACCCTGAAGGCTCCCATGTATTTCTTCCTCAGCCACCTCTCTTTTGCCGACATGTGCTATCCATCTGCTACCACACCCAAGATGATCACAGACACTTTTGTGGAGCGTAAGACCATCTCCTTCAACGGCTGCATGACCCAGCTCTTTTCTGCCCACTTCTTTGGTGGCACTGAGATATTCCTCCTCACAGCCATGGCCTATGACCGCTATGTGGCCATCTGTAGACCCCTGCACTACACAACCATCATGGGTCAGTGGAAGTGTGGCTTGCTGGCCGGGGCCTCCTGGGTGGCTGGCTTCCTGCATTCCATCCTACAGACACTCCTGACAGTCCAGCTGCCCTTTTGTGGGCCCAATGAGATTGACAACTTCTTCTGTGATGTTCATCCCTTGCTGAAGCTGGCCTGTGCAGACACCTATGTGGTGGGGCTCATTGTGGTGGCCAACAGTGGCATGATCTCTTTGGTGTCCTTTATCATCCTTATCATCTCCTATGTGGTCATCTTGTTGAACCTGAGACGCCAGTCATCTGAGGGCCGGCGCAAGGCTCTGTCCACATGTGGCTCACACATCATCACGGTCATTTTGGTCCTCGTGCCCCCCATGTTCATGTACATTCGTCCTTCCACCACCCTGGCTGCTGACAAACTTGTCATCCTCTTTAACATCGTCATGCCACCTTTGCTGAACCCTCTGATCTACACGTTGAGGAATAATGAGGTGAAAAATGCCATGAGGAAACTGTTTAGGGTACAAGGGAGTACAGGGGAGAAGTGACAGTCCAGGGAATCTCATTAAGCCTGGAACTTGGGAGACTTCCCATCTTGTAACATCTCCAATTTAATGCTTGTAATGACAACTGTGTAATAATAATAATCCCACATATTCCTTCAACCTTTCATTCATTAAGTATTTATTGTCTGCAGTCAGGGAAGCATTGGGGATACGAATAAAAGTAAGATGTAACCTCTACCCCACAAGAGGATCACAGTCCAGGAGGCTCTTAGTGATACCGAAGGGCTCATTCAGGAAACCTGTGAGGTCTATAATTGAGGGAACCTCCAGGAAGGCTGAGCAGCTCATCTACAACCATGGAGAATACTACTACATAATTCCTTTATTGTGGCTAACATAGTGCTCAGTGACATTTATTCTCTCATGACCTCCAAGTCACTTTATTTGTGGTCCTTCATTTCATGCTCTTAGCCGGCAGATGAATAAATAAGTGTAGAGAGGTTATAGGATTGACCCCAAGTCACCAAATAGACCCTGAGCCAGGTGGAGACCAGAATGTAGGTCTCTTAAGTCCACTTTCAGGGCACTCCTCACCTCAGAACATCTTGACAAAGACCGTGTGAAAATTAATACAGGGGGTCCTCACTGAAATGGAGTCAGGAGGCCAGCAGGGGGAGCACTCATGCCCTATCACCACGGTCCTCAAAAGCAGTGTCCACAGGAAAAGAGGACGTTAGAAGGCCATACAGCTTTACTATCCCTGCAGGAGGAAGAAAGTCCGCTCTGCTCCAGGCAGCAGCCCAGCAAATGAGAGACAGCCACAGCTCAGCCAATGAAAAGACACTATGCTGAGAACTCCCAGTTTACTCCAGTGAATTTTGTGTTTAGAACAGCCACTGCCCCCCATCCCCCCTTCCTCTATAAAAGAGTGTTCCTTTCCTTAATTTCAGGGATTTATCTGTGGTTTCCCATGGTTATCTAATTCTGGGTTGCAATTCTGTGCTATTCCCCTTTAAACCGGTTTTTGCTGGTAAGATAATGGGCAGTTTTATTTTTAAGCTTAACAACTGAGTGAATGGACACTGGGTAGGATGGACCAGGAAGTTTTGAAGGACCAAGGATTGGTGGTGACCAGTGAGGATGGAGAACAGAGCCAGGGAAGGCTAGTTGTCAGCACTTTTCTGTCTCCAGCAGAGCAGGGACTGTGGCCCCTGATGAGGGCAACAAAGACAAGAAAAATGTAGTTTAAATTAAATCTCCTTACAGCTTGCATTGCACTGATACCAGAGACCTACAGTGAATAACTGCCTCAAGGAGTTTCTTGCTGCCTTAATGTCTACATTTCATTAAAAATTAAAGGCAACCTTACCTTGACAATAGCTAAATCTTCAGGGTCTTGTAAGACCCTGCTTTCACCATACAGAAATTCCTTTGAAACTATCTCTATCCTCCCTCCCTCCCTCCACAAACTTAAAAGTCTATGAGTCACTCCTCATAACCCCAGTGCAGCTCTTTCTGCCCAGGGGTCCTGTCCCTGTGCTATAATAAAATCACCTTTTTTTGCACCAAAATGTCTCAAGAATTCTTTCTTAGCCGTTTGCTCATGAACCCCACTTCGTAATTTCATCAGCTCCCATTTATCCCCTTCTGTCTTCCTTCGTTTTGCTGCTAGAGGGAAAGTTTATGCAGAATGGATTAGGAGGGCTGCCCTGGACATCTTGCTTAATTAATGTTGGTTTGCAAACCGCCCTTCGGGCAGGGAGAGGCCAAAGAAAGAGGCAGGCCGCTCCAGATCTGTAGGGGCAGGTTTAATGAGCAGGTTTAATAAGTTACATAGGAGGCTGTCTTAAGTGGGACCCAGACCAGTAGATTTCCGCACCTGCTGCCAGAATCTTAAAAGGTTATACAGAGACCATTAGTCCAGATGGTTTCAATAACTCCTTACACTCTCAAGGTGAGTGCTTGGAAGCGGCTGAGGGAAGGTGGGCAGAGAGAACGTTCATTGGAGAGGGGCTGGTGGGGATCCTCCAATTCTTTGGATACGGCTTGAGGGCCAACCAGCAGTCATGACCTCTCAATGACCTCCTGCAACAATGAACCATTCACGGGTCATTCGCCCCTGTTGGGTGTCAATTTCCTCATTTCCAAATGGAGACAGTAACAATACAAGCTTCCAGCGTCTTCGGAAAGTTGCTTTGTAAAGTCCTGTATGAAAGTCTGTTGTGCAGAGGTCGCTCCCACACTGTTTATGCTGTGGTCCTGTTGTCCTAAAACCCTGACTACTCTCCTAAATGCCAGGTGGATTAATTCGCTTCTCAAATGTTTATCGATGACTTAACATGTGGTAGGTACGTTCTTTTATTTTTATTTTTTTCCATCTGGCTTTGAGTTTATTCAATGCAGGCCGCCCAGCCCTTCCTCAGAGAGGTGGCTGAATTTGGGGAACAAAACAAAGGCCTCTGAGGTGAGAGTGTGGATTAGGGTGGAGCCTGGGGTGAGGTGAAGGTGTAGGGAGACTGTGGCCCTCAGCGTTGGCTGTCCCCCCCCCCCCCCCGACCCCCTATTTTCGGCAGGCTGCGGTGGGTTTGGGGGGCAGGTCCACAAGGAACAGGTCCTGGGCTTTTTGCTACTTCCAGTCCCCCTTCCTTTCTGCCCTGTGTCCTTACTCTGGAGGTTCAGAGACTAAACTTTCCACCTGGCTGGGAAGGTGGGGGAAGGACGGAAGGAAGGAGGGGCCCAGGCCCCAGACCATGGCCCTGGTGCCTTTCCTGGGTAGGAGCTAGAGGGACAGCAGAAAAGCAGCAGACAAAATCTTTGCATTCATGAAACTTACATTTACGTAGGTGATAAAAGTTACTGTTACTGAATTCTTTCAGTATGCCAGACACTAAGTGTTTTTAGTGAGTCTCTGTCTCCGGACTGTGAACTTCACAAGAGTTTGGCAGTTTTGTTTTCTCTCCCCTCAGAGAGGGTGTCTGCAGCTGACAGGAGCTGGGTGTTCCCCCTTCCCCCAGGTTAGTGCTGGTTAACTAGTTTCTCCTGCGGGCCTTGGGAAGAATAGCAGTTCTGGTACATTTAAACACGGTTCCTTTTCTTTTCCGCTCCCTGCTGGAAGTACGAGGGGATTTTTCTCTGATATTTACTGTGGGCACCTGGTCGAGCTCCTGTAGGTCAATCTCGCAATATTGTGGGCGGCCTCCTTACTGGGTTTTCTGGGGTTTTTAACTCCCAGACTTGTTCATGCTGAGCTACCCGCGCTTCATTGATTATAGTTCAGGTTTTCCTACCCCGGCCCTGATCCCTGCTGTGGTTTCCTCTTGTGCATCTCTGCTCTGGGAGGCTGCAACCCCTGCGTTGCTCCGTCTTCTCCCTAGTCTTGGGGGCAGGGCTTTGCCCTGTGTACTCCCTCTTACGGACCCAAGAGGAGTTGTTGGCTTTTCAGTCTGTTCAGCTTTTTTTTGCTTAGGATGGAGTGGAGACTTCCAAGCTCCTTCAGTGGGAACCGAACTGGAATCCCTGTTCTCCCTGTTTTGACTGTATTAACCACTTTAGTTGTGAGGACAATCTCATGAAGTTGACATACTCATCAGAAGTGTGATCGGGTTTGGGTGAGGACGGCAGTGTTGAAAAACTCCGTTCCGTCTGATGCCTAATCTAAGTACAAATGTTCATCTTGACTATTAGAATAATAGCATAAAACAGCAGTGGACCCCTCAAAAGCACAATATCCTGAGAAGTTTTCATAGATCAGCTTTATCTGTGTTGAATAAATGATTCCTTTAAAAGTCCTTGGAAGTTTGGGGCGCCTGAGTGGCGCAGTCGGTTAAGCGTCCGACTTCAGCCAGGTCACGATCTCGCGGTCCGTGAGTTCGAGCCCCGCGTCGGGCTCTGGGCTGATGGCTCAGAGCCTGCAGCCTGTTTCCGATTCTGTGTCTCCTTCTCTCTCTGCCCGTCCCCCGTTCATGCTCTGTCTCTCTCTGTCCCAAAAATAAATAAACGTTGAAAAAACTTAAAAAAAAAAAGTCCTTGGAAGAATGGGAACATGGATGTCTGTTCAGGTTTGAAGATAAATGCGAGTGTAGAGAGACACAGGCCAAATTACTTATATGGAGTCACATACAAGGACTTCCAATTGCTAGTTAGTGCCCTGATCACCATAGAAAACACCATCAAATTAAGAAGATCTCATTGTTCCCCAGTTACTCCTCTTCCCTCAGTGAAACCCCATTTTAATGTTCATAGTACAGATATTCTGGTAGTTGTAAATCGATGAAGCTTCTTGGCTGGACCCTGAAGCCACTCGCTCTTATGCTTTCTTTAAACTCCATTTAATAACCTTTTTTTCGTCAACTTTCATTCACCCTCCAGTACGGAGTCTCCCTGGAGGACTGCTTAATTCCAAATGTAAACAACATGTAATTTTTACTGCACATTTATTTCTTCTGCCTCATTGAAGAGAGAGTAGACAACGGATGTTGTGGGAGCTGTGGTTTTGGGGAAAGGACCATGAACTCCTTGGAGGTTGGAAGCACCTGCAGTGAAGGCAGAAAAGGAAAGTGACTAGAAGTCAAATGCACCCCGCCCCCCCCCCCCCCCCCCCCCCGCCCTCAGGCAGATATCCTTCATGAAAGTAATTTTTGGGCACCTGGGTGGCTCCGTTGGTTGAGCATCTGACTTCAGCTTGGGTCATGATCTTGTGTTTCGTGAGCCCCACGTTAGGCTCTCTGCTGTCAGCCTGTCAGTACAGAGCCCGCTTCGGATCCTCGGTTCCCTTCTCTCTGCCCCCCCCCCCCCCCTTATGCTCTCTTTCTCAAAAAATAAATAAAACATTAAAAAAAGTATTTTTTTCTTACCTGCCTTTAAAAATGTTTGAGACAAAGGAACACATGACACACGCATTGTAAACATAATTATTTACTGGACATCCATGAATTTGATATCCAATCAAGCACCAAAATGATCCCAGTAATTTGTATCTGTGTGCTTCTCCTCTATTCTGTTTCTCATAAATGATAACCAATATACTGAAGATAGGCTTTCAGTTTCCTTACTTTATGAAAATATTCCAACATGTGGCTATATGCCTTAACAATACTTATTCAGTTTTGCTTGTTTCTCATTTTATAAAAACGTTGTTATACATGTATTGTCTCCTGGACTTGCTTTTTTCCCCTCAACGTGAATGAATTTCAGAGATTCATCTGTGTTTTTGCCTGTCACCGTATTTCACCGTTTGTCCCAGGATACAATATTCCATTGGGTGAATATGTAGTATTTTCCTGTTCTGTCAATCTACCTTGGTTGTTTTCATGCTAAGAGTGCTTTTATGAGCGTTTTTGAATATGTGGAGAAGTTCACCTGTGATAGATACCTGGGGATGGAATTGCTGTGTTAAAGAGTAGGCAAATGTTCAACTTTACAACGAAAATGTCAACTTGCTTTTGAAAACAAACGGTGGTGGTAGTATTTATTCCCACTAGTAATGCATAAGAGATTTTGTTGATGTACATTCTTGCCAACACATAGTATTGCCAAGACTTCTGAATGGTTTTGCCAATCTAGAGGGTATATGTGGCATGTAATTCTAATGAGGTTATGTGGCATGTATATGTGGCATGTAATTCTAACCTCATGTAATACTAATGAGGTTGAGAATATTTTCATGGTTCGTGTCCTACCTGCTGCTTTTTTCCCCTGTGAATTGTCAATTATTATCTTTTGCTTGTTGTTCTCTTGAGTTTCTTGAATGAAAAAAAATGGGTTTCTAAGTGTTTTGTGTATATTTTGGCTAATGTTCTGTCAGATATGTTGATGATAAGTTTAGCTCATAACTTGTCTTTTCACTTTATGCTGTGTTTATCATTTTTGTTTTCAGTGTATAATAGTTTTAAATTTCCATTATTGTTAGTTAGTGCTTTTTGTGCCTTAAGAAATAGTTTCTTAGGTCAAGGTCAGGGTGATATTAATTGATATTCCAGGATTTTAAAGTTGTGCCTTTTTACTTAATTTCTTATTTTACTTAAAATTGATTATTGGGCATTGTGGAGGAAAGGATTCAATTTTATTTTTTCCCTTATGGAAAACCAAATATTCCATCATCATTTATTGAATAGTCCTTTTCTCTATTCGTCTACAGTGCCACTTCTGACATATATCAAGTTTCTGTATTTTCTTTTTTTTTTTAATTTTTAAAATTTTTTATTTTTTCTAAATTTTTTTTTAACGTTTATTTATTTTTGAGACAGAGAGAGACAGAGCATGAACAGGGGAGGGGCAGAGAGAGAGGGAGACACAGAATCTGAAACAGGCTCTGAGCCTGTCAGCACAGAGCCCCACACGGGGCTCGAACTCATGCACCGCAAGATCATGACCTGAGCCGAAGTCGGACGCTTAACCGACCAAGCCACCCAGGCGCCCCTTAAAATTTTTTTTAATGTTTATTTATTTTTGAGACAGAGAGAGACAGAGCATGAACGGGGGAGGGTCAGAGAGAGAGACACACAGAATCCGAAGCAGGATCCAGGCTCTGAGCTGTCAGCACAGAGCCCGACGCGGGGCTCGAACTCATAGACCACGAGATCATGACCAGAGCCGAAGTCAGACGCTCAGACTGAGCCACCCAGGCGCCCCAAGTTTCTGTATTTTCATGAGTTTGTTTCTGGACCAAACCTACACTCTTTTAATTACTATAATTTATGTCTTGATATCCGGTAGGACAAGTTTCTCTAATTCTATTTTTTAAAGAATATCTTGTTCTGTGTTCACGCTCTGTCTCTCTCTCAAAAATAAATACACATTGGGGCACCTGGGTGGCTCAGTAGGTTGAGTGTCCAACTCTTGATTTCAGCTCAGGTCATGATCCCAGGATTGTAGGATTGAGCCTTGTGTCAGGTTCCATGTGGAACATAGAGCCTGAATTCTCTCTCTCTCCCTCTGCCCTCCTCTCCTCCTTGTGCTCTCTCTAAAAAATAAAATAAAATAAATATTTGAATAAATAAACATTAAAAAAAGAATATCTTGTCTGTTTTGAGTCTTTATTTTCTAGACAGTTGTAAATCTAAATTGTCACATTCCACAAAATAACTTACTGGGATTTTGTTTTGAATTGTATTGTTCTATAGATCTTTGGGAAGAACTTACATTGGGGTAACTCTGATTTGCTTATGTGTTAATGTAAACAAGGTCTTCTGAAAAATCTAAAGGCATAGAGTTCTGTGACCAATAAGTGATTTATGAAACATTTGTTCCCAGGAAAACTGTTAAGGGAGTAGAGGAAGCAGGACAGAGAGAAATATGAACAAGGATGCAGTTTCAGGTGAATTCCAGCAGAGGGTCACTTCAGACTGATTTTGCAGAACTCTGGAGTGTAAATTATGCCTGGAGTGTGTTTAGAAACAAGTGAGTGGAGTTTTGATACTCCCAGACTGTTTAGACATTAGCTAAGGGCTTCTCTGGGTTTGGGTTGAGGCATAAATTCCCAGATACTTATGTCTGTGTATTAATATAGGGAAATTGACTCCAGCCCCAAGACAATATGTGTTAATTGTTGGCAAAGTATATAAAGGGTTATGGGTTTAAAAAAAAAAAAAAAAGGATAGAGATCTGGACAAGGTTTTGAACACACCTTGACATTCTTTGTCATGTTCTTTATTTTGGTGGTGTTTAATGTTTTAAATCAGGTTGATAAATTGCTGCACCCAGCTCCTTTGACTAGATGTATTCTTAGGAACATTATGGCTTTGCTGCTATTATAAATAGCATCTTTATTTTTTCCAGATTTATTTACACGTAGTTTATGACGTGTAAATTTAAGGCATACAAGGTGTTGGTTTGATACATTTATATATTGCAAATAGATTACCACCATAGCATTAGCAAACACCTCCATCCCATGACACATTTATCATTTCTTTTTTGTGTAAGAACATTTAAGAGTTACTCTTAGCACCTTTCAACTATATAAAACAGTATTATTAACTATATCACCATGCTCTGGATTAGATCTCCAGAGCTTGTTAATCTCATAACTGAAAGTTTGCACCCTTTGACATTATAACTGAAAGTTTGTACCCTTTGACAATATCTCTGTTTCTTTTATCACCTCGCCCCTCATACCCACTATTTTGCTGTTTCTCCAAGTTTTCTTAGATTTACTATTTTTTTTTTTAGATTTTGTGTAAGTGATATGATACAGTATTTGTCTTTTACTGTATGACTTATTTCACTTAGTATAATGTACTTAAGGACAACCCATGTTGATGAAATGATAGGATTTCATTCTTTCTCATGGCTGAATAATATTCCAGTGTGTGTATGTGTGTGTGTGTGTGTGTGTGTGTATGTATGTATCTATATATCTGTCGCTTCTTTATCCAATCATCTGTTAACAACCATTAGGTTGTTTCCATATCTTGGCTATTGTGAATAATGCTACAATAAACATGGGAGTGCAGATATCTCCCTGATATACTGTTTTCCTTCCTTTGAATAAATACCCAGAAGGAGGATTGCTGGGGCATATAGGAATTCTATTTTTAATTCTTTTTAAGGAATGTTCACACTGTTTTCCATAGTGGCTGTACCTATTCACAGTCCCACCAGCAGTGCACAAAGGTTCCCTTTTCCTTACATCCTTACCAACACTTATTTCTTGTCTTTTTTGATAATAGCCAGGTGTGAAGGAGTAGCTCATTGTGGTTTTTATTTGCATTTCTCTGATGATTAGTGTCATTGAGCACCTTTTCATGTACCTGTTGACTATTTGTATGTCTTCTTTGGAAAACTTTCTATTCATTATTCATTTCTCTGCCCAACATTTTATTTTGTGTGTGTGTGTGTGTGTGTGTGTGTGTTGACTATTGAGTTGAATAAGTTATTTATATATTTTGGATACTAACCCTTTATCGGGTATAGGATTTATAGCTATTTCCTCTCATTCTTTAGGTTGCTTTATCATGTTGTTGGTTTCCTTTATAGTGCATAAGATTTCAGTCTGATGTAGCCCCACTTGTTTATTTCTGCTTTTTTAAAATCGGTGTCAAATCCAAAAAAACCATAGGTCAGGACCTATGTCAAGGAGCATTCTCCCAATTTTTCTTTTAGGATTTTTATTGTTTCCAGTGTTTTGCTTTTTAAAGTTTATTTATGATTTATTTTGACAGACTGAGAGGGTGAGCAGGAGAGGGGCAGAGAGAGAGAGGGAGAGAGAATCCCAGGCAAGCTCTGCACCATCAATGCAGAGCCTCACGATATGGTTTCAAGTCTTATGTTCAAGTCTTTAATCCATTTGAGTTGATATATGTGTGTGGTAAAAAGGGACCCAGTTTCATTCTTTTGTGTGTGGCTATCCTGATTTCCAAACACTTTTTATTGAGGAGACTATCCTATCCCCATTGTATACTCCTGGCGACTTGTCATAAATACTGTGTATGCATGAGCTTGTTCCTGGGTTCTTCTATTCTATTCTATTCTATTCTATTCTATTCTATTCTATTCTATTCTATTCTATTGATTTATGTGTTTGTAGTAAAGTTTGAAATAAAAATGATGCTTCCAGCTTTGTTCTTTCTGAAGATTTTTCTGGCTCTGGAGGGTTTTCTTTGTTTCTGTGCCAAATTTAGGTCAGATTTTTATATTTCTGTGCAAAATGTCATTTGAATTATGATGGGGATTTCATTGAATTTGTAGATTACTTTGGGTAGTATGGACATTTTAATAATATTTATTGTTTAAATCTATGGGAATGGAATATTTTCTAATTTATGTGTGTCTCCAGTGTTTTCATCAGTGTCTTATAGTTTTCAGTGCATAGGTCTTTCCACCAACTTGGTTAAAATTATTCCCAAGTATTGTATACCTTTAAATGAAATCATAAATGAGATTTTTTTCTTAATTTCTCTTTCAGATAGTTCCATTAGTAGTATATAGATGCACAACTGAGTTTTGTATATTGATCTTTTATCTTGAAACTTTACTGAATTCATTTATTAGTTCTAACAATTGGCTATAGTGGGTTCTATTTGTTTCCATACAAATAGAACAAATTTTGCATTTCTGTGCAAAATGCCATTGGAATTATGATTGGGATTGCACTGAATCTGTGGATTGCTTTGGGTAGTATGGACTAAGTCAACAGGATTTAATGAACATGCAGTATATGCCAGAGACTGATAGACGGTGAGGAACTAGGATCTCAGTGACCTATATATGAATCCATAAATGTTCACATTGGCAGGTACCGTGTGGATAATCCAGCGTCACTCAGTCATTTTATATAGAATCAGGACATGGTTGGGGGTGGGGGGAGAGAAGTGGAGAGCTAAATGACGCTTTCAAGTTAGTTACTAGATTACTTATGATCAGAACTAGAGCCCAGCTGTCCTGGTCCCTGTGCAGTCCTCACTTTCCTCTCTCTTCATTCTCCTTTCCGTTCTCAGTAGTTCAGTCTGGAAAAAAAAATTCCCTTTATGTCCTTCCTTCAACTTTCTTCTGTTTATTATTCTTCTGTATTCTCTTTTGCACCTCATTATTTGGTGCAAAAACTTCACAGAAATCTCACTAAACTAATTGAAACAGATTTTGAACCTTTCCGAATCATAGTTTATTTGGCAGTGTTTCACCCGAGAGAAAAGAAATTCCGTGGGGAAGTTGTTCCCTTGATTATAGTGTGTGGCTTAGTTTATTTTAAATAGTTCAGGGATCTAAGCATTTAGTCAGAACCCTTGGACTCAGTGGGTACGTTTTCTACATAAAACACAGCATCTTAAATTCTCTGAGTTTGCTGATTTCTGTGGCTTTTATTTGTTTCTTAGATATTATCCAAATATCAACCCAGATCCAGATCCTCTGAACTTTCCTCTTCTGTGATTCATCTTAGATGCCATCATTTGTTTTCTAAAAGCCCCCAGGAACATGGTGTTTTGTTCTAGGGGACAAGACCTGATTCTTGAATTGCTGTAGCAGCAACCACCCAGAGCCATCAGAAGGTAGCTTAGTGTTTTCCAAGTTATTAACCTGTCAAGTATCTAGTGTGTGGCTTTGGGAAGCAATTGATCTCTCTCAGTGTCTGTTGCCTCCTTTGTAAATAGAGGAGGTTTGATTAAAAGCTCTAAATATTTTCACCACTCTTAGGGGCTTAGTTGAGTGTGACAAACTGTGCTCACTGGACCCTTCAGTGAGAAATCAGCTAGGTGGGGAGTATTAGCCAAAGCACCTTACTCGTCCAGCGATCATGACTTCCAGAGAGGAACCTAATGCTCCATCCCACTGAACCAGATCACTGCCTTGAAAATGAGTTATTCTAACAGAGTGACTACCTTCATGCTGAGCTAGAGGCACTTGAGTACACTTGAGATCCATCTGACCCAATTCCTTGTTCCAAGGCAGAACAAAATCACACCAGGTAAGTGATATGGCTGGAAGGAAGGCACAAGGCATATGATGTTGAGCAAGTCAGTTCCTTTCTTTAAGCCACAAGTTTTAATTTTAAAGGAGGTGGTTTGGTACGGAGTACTTTTTGGGGTGTACACCAGGATGAGGCTATGGGTTAAATTTATTCATTTGTTTTTATTGTTAAATATATATGATATAAAATTTGATGATTTCAAAGATCTTTCCAATTTTGGGATTCTTTGAGGTCCCATTTGGGAATTATGAAGTGGGAGTGTGTGCTTGGGATGGAAGTTTCACTAGGTCATCTGAGATCAGTCACATTGGCACATCAAGCTCTTTCTTACATTGAATTCTGGGCATTGTCTGCATTCTATTCTTCTGTGGTCCAGAATCCAGGAGGTCACGTGATGTAGAGTCTGCATGCTCTTATGCTGATTTAGGCTTTTACATGTTCATCACATTTTCTTTCCATGTGTCTTGGTAAGGCAGTATTGTGGGAGAGAGGAGGTATTTCTTATCAGCTCTGTGGGAGAGATGGTGGGAATGGCTGGTGGCAGGGAGCAGAGAGAGGAATTAATGCAGAAAAGACAGAAATGACTGAAATGAAAAGGTGGTTTTCAGAGAGAAAGACTATCAAGTATTTTATCTCCTTGGGATAACACCTGGAAAAACTTGACCTAACATGATTTTTTTCTTGCCTCTAGTGATCTCTCAGATTGGTCCCATTATATTTTCCTTAGTTTCAGGAATGGATAAGAAAACAAACAGTTAAGTTCATGCCTAGATAAAAGGTATATGTTTGTGTAGGCCAACAAAAATATACCTTAGACCTCTCATGAAAGAACATATTTAATTTTATTTTTTTTCTTTTTTTTAATTTTTTTAAATTTTTAAATTTTTAAATTTTTTTCAATATATGAAGTTTATTGTCAAATTGGTTTCCATACAACACCCAGTGCTCATCCCAAAAGGTGCCCTCCTCAATACCCATCACCCAAACTCCCCTCCTTCCCACCTCCCATCAACCCTCAGTTTAGAACATATTTAATTTTAACTCTTCACTTCTGTGTTATGTACTTAGAAATTGTATAGGGCCGTGATTGTAGACCTCTGGATCTATGGTGAGGCTACTTGGATTGGAATCCTGACTCCACCACTGTGGAGCTTCTGGCCAGGTAATTCATTTCTCTTTGATTCTGTTTTCTCCTATGTATAAAAGGGGGTGATATTAACCCCCAAATCATGGGTTTATTGTGAGAGTCAAATCCATAATGTATCTAGAACATTTGTAAAGTATATGGCACAAGTACTATTGTAGAGCTCGACATCATTATTAATGAAAAATGCAGTTAATAAAAAAGATTTAAGAATATTAAACAGATATATTTGATTATTATGATGGTATATTTCTTAGTAGAACATACAGTCCCCAAAGCTATAATTATAAAGCAACCTGTTAATGTCTATAAAAGAAGTATGATAACAAACCATAGGAGCACAAAGGAGAGAATATATTATTCCTGGTGGAGTGATAGTCTTTGTGCAATTAGAAAGAAGGAACACTAAACACAGAGAAGGGAGAAAGGCACCTTGGAATAGGAAATAGGTGTGTAACAGTCATTTGGGAATGACATGGGTGCAAAAATAGGCAATGGCCAGTTCAAGCAGGACCTGGACTTTATGCTAAGAATGTTATAATTTAGGCTGCAGGCAATAGGGAGATATTGGCAGATTTTGGGTAGAGAAGTAACATGACCAGATTTACACTGAAGGATAATCACCAAAGTATTTTCCAACGCTCAGGGACAAGAAGGTGCAGATGGGTTGGAATATTAAATGCAAGCTTTGTTCAACACACCAGACCGGGACTGAGTTGGAAGGTGGGTCGTGTTGGAAGGACAAGGAGAGGGCATATCTGGAAAAGGAGGCTCTGTTGCGAGAATAAGCAGGGTGGGCTATGGGACAGGGAGAGAACCTGAAAGAGGCGAGTTGAAGTTTAGGGGGTAAGAGGATGATTGCTGAGGTGGCTCAGTGTGTGAAAATCTTTAAAAGTGAATCGTAGGAGTTCAGGTTTTCCTCCAGCTATTCCCACGCAGGGGAGGATCCGAGGAAAGAAAGATCTAGGAGACAGTTTTCTGGCTGCAGTGTGTGGGAGGGATGGCAAGAGCATCTGGAGATGAAGAGGTATTGGTAATCTGGGCATCTGCTGAGAGAGTATGAGAAGGGGTGGCGGGAAGAATGGAGAGAAAGGGCACACAGGGGGATGGTTTAATGAGAAATTAAAGGGGTGTGATGATGACTGGTGTGGGCATGAGGGAAGGCATGGGTCAAATATGATCTCAGAGCTATAGCGTGGGCATCTTGGACAGTTTTATGAGCATTTGATTATTAGTGAGTCTTAAAATCTTTCCATATGTATACTGATATTTTTACTTATTCTTTTGTGAATCTCTATCTTTTGCCCATTTTCTATTGCGATACAGGTATATTTCTTAGACAAGTTCATTTTCATGTTGGGTTATTAAGCCTACAATTTTTATTGCTCTAGAACATGAATTGCTTTATTATTTTAAGGTTCAATGATTTTTATTTAGTTTTAAACTTCAACATGTGTGCTTATATGAGGAATTCTGACACACAGTACTGTGTTCTGATCTGTCCATATCACTGACTTTCGTTTTCTCTGTGGATTCTGGCACTTGATGTCCAGGTGTGTTTTTAGTTCTTAAGTATATTTCTTAAAAATTTCAGTATGAAATCAGGGTTATGGGGGAAAAGAGTGGAGATTAAATTTAGAACAGAGAATCAAGGTATCGTGATTTTTCACCCATGTTTTTCATGGGTCGTATGTGGTGGAAAAAATTCCTAACATGGCACCTTAATCTAGAGACTGTTTTAAATCACATGACATTGTTAGCTTGAGGCGAATATCAGATCTGTATTTATTCTGTATAGTCTAGTGTGTGTATACATATATTAGAGGTGCTCGGTAATTATCTGTGCCAGGGGAGTAGCTCATAGAGACATCTTAACTCTTGTACACTTTGCTGCTAACTATCAACACGGAGCCAGAGTAGGCAGGCTGGCTAGCCATAACAATGCTCCCAGAGGGCAATCTCTTTGAATTCAGGATATCTCAGTAGTTTGAGCAGTGGGGAAATAGGTGTGAAAGTCGTATGAAATGACGGAGACAAACTAGTAAGTTGAATTCTGTCCGGGATTTGAGCATTTGTCATACAAACAGTCATCGAAGCTGAAGACTGGCAGAAGATTCTGACCTCTGAATGAAGGACAGTATACTCAGGACCTTCTGGAAAGGGAAGAATTATCTGTGGGAAGATGTTTCTCAAGGCAGAAATTAAGGAAACAAGGAATTCAGGAGTAGAAGTGTCTCATGAGGATTCCCCAACAGAAGAGAGCTATTCAAATGCAATGAAGATAATAAAGGCTATGAAGTTGGATGGCTCCCCAAATTCAGAATCTCTTGTAGCGAACTAGATAGAATACTTGGCTGAAGTCTGAAAGCCTGGCTCTGAGGCCCAGAATTCACCGCTTTCTGTGTGATCCCGGGTAAATAACCATCTCCCTGAGCCATAATTTTCTAATATACGAGCTGTCATTAGATTCCTGTATTTAATGCTGAATGAGTACATATGGGCTAAATGAATGGGCAAAGTGGTTTACACTGTCTAACGTGCTATAAATGAGGAGAACTGGTTACCATCTGTGTCTGTTTTATTGCAGGTCTCTCATTACCTGTGCCCAGAACACCTGATTAGATTCCATGGCGAGTACAAATAACGTGACCGAGTTAATTATCGTCGGTCTTTTCCAGGATCCAGAAGTGCAGAGGGCATGCTTTGTGATGTTTCTTCCTGTGTACCTGGCGACAGTGGTGGGCAATGGTCTCATTGTTCTGACAGTCAATGTCAGTAAGAGTCTGCGTTCCCCCATGTACTTCTTCCTTAGCTACTTGTCCCTGGTGGAGATCACTTACTCCTCCACTGTTGTCCCTAAATTCATCACAGACTTACTTGCCAAGATTAAAACCATCTCCCTGGAGGGCTGTGTGGCTCAGATATTCTTCTTCCACTTCTTTGGAGTTACTGAGATCTTCCTGCTGACGGTAATGGCCTATGACCGCTTTGTGGCCATTTGCAAACCTCTTCGCTACACCACCATCATGAGCCAGTTTGTGTGTCGCCTTCTGGTGGCTGTTTCCTGGCTCGGGGGCATAATTCACTCCATGGTCCAGATCCTTGTTACTGTCCAACTGCCGTTCTGTGGTCCCAATGTGATTGACCACTACTTCTGTGACCTCCATCCCTTATTCAAGCTTGCCTGCACTGACACTTCTGTGGAGGGGGTTATTGTGTTGGCCAACAGTGGATTAATCTCCGTCTTCTCCTTCCTCATCTTGGTGTCCTCCTATATTGTCATCCTGTACAACCTGAGGAACCATTCTGCAGAGGGGAGGCGCAAAGCCCTCTCCACCTGTGCCTCTCACATCACAGTGGTCCTCTTGTTCTTTGGACCTGCCATCTTCCTCTACATGCGACCCTCCTCCACCTTCACTGAGGACAAACTGGTGGCCGTGTTCTACACAGTTGTCACCCCCATGCTGAACCCCATCATCTACACACTCAGAAATGCAGAGGTGAAAAATGCCATGAGGAAGCTGTGGGAGAAGACAGTGAACTCAGAAGTGGGATAAAAATGAAAAAATGAAAAAAAATTCTTAAGAACAGGACTATATATGCATTCTGTTTTTGGTCAAATGTAAATAATAGAACAAAAGTTAACTTATTCATATATATTTTTTTGTGGTAGATAAATGAGCCCCTTATACTCCATGTTATCAGTTGTAGCTCTTTCATTGCTGTCTGTATTTCGGAGAATTTTCAAATTGAGTTGCATCTCTTCTCCTGTTGTCCATAGTGCAAAGTGCACAGATTTCAGGAGGGATCATCTAGACTGGAATTTCCATTTGGAATTCCCACCCCATCATCTTCTGCCTGTACAACCTTGGGTTCATGCATTTTGCCTTTTGGTGTTAGCATATGGTGTGTGGAAAGCCTGTGGACTTGGAGAATGAAGTTTATGTTTTGCTTTCCTACTGATGTGGTCTTGTGGGAGTCACAGGAAAGCATTTTTACTTCATTTGGTGTCCCTACCCCATTAATTTAATTCCAATGCCTAGAATTCCATAATAGGAGCTTTATTTCATGACAGTAGGGCATTGCTAGAATGGCAGTATCTCTTGGAGGTGAACTACAAATGCTTATATTTGTCATATCTTCTTGATGGATTGATTCCTTTATCCCTATACAATCTTTTGTCCTTTGTTACCATTTTTGGTTTTTTTAATTTTTTAATTTTTTATTTTTTTTAATTTTTTTTTCAGCATTTATTTATTTTTGGGACAGAGAGAGACAGAGCATGAACGGGGGAGGAGCAGAGAGAGAGGGAGACACAGAATCGGAAACAGGCTCCAGGCTCTGAGCCATCAGCCCAGAGCCTGACGCGGGGCTCGAACTCCCGGACAGCGAGATCGTGACCTGGCTGAAGTCGGACGCTTAACCGACTGCGCCACCCAGGCACCCCTGTTACCATTTTTGGATTAAAATCTTTTCTGTCTGATATAAGTATAGCTACCCCTGCTTTCTTTTGTTTTGGAATTTCTTTTCTGTTGATTTACTTTGAGCCCATATTTGCCCCTAAATCCGAAATGTGTCTCCTGTAGGCATAGTTGGGTCTTCTTTTTTCTTATTCTAATCAGTCACTATGTCCTTTTTGATTGAATTTAATCCATCGGAGGATTCTGGGAAGATGGCGGCGTAGGAGGACGCTGGGCTCACCGCGCGTCCTGCTGATCACTTAGATTCCACCTACACCTGCCTAAATAACCCAGAAAACCGCCAGAGGATTAGCAGAACAGAGTCACCGGACCCAAGTGCAGACGAGAGGCCCACGGAAGAGGGTAGGAAGGGCGGCGAGGCGGTGCGCGCTCCACGGACTGGCGGGAGGGAGCCGGGGCGGAGGGGCGGCTCGCCGGCCAAGCAGAGCCCCCGAGTCCGGCTTGCAAAAGCGGAGGGGCCTGACGGACTGTGTTCTGACAGCAAGCGCGACTTAGCGTCTGGGAGGTCATAAGTTAACAGCTCTGCTCGGAAAGCGGGAAGGCTGGAGGACAAAGGGAGGGTGAGCTGCGGAGCCCCCGGACGACAGAGCTCAGTTTGGCGGGGAACAAAGGCGCTCACCAGCGCCATCTCCCCCGCCCATCCCCCAGCCAAAATCCCAAAGGGAACCGGCTCCGGCCAGGGAAATTGCTCGCTCCGCGCGAACACCCAACTCTGGCAGCGATCTGACTCCCTCTGGCTGCCACAGGGCCCCTCCTGAAGTGGATCACCTGAGGAGAAGCGAGCTAAGCCTGCCCCCCCTGCCGCCGTGCACCTTGCCTTCCCACCCCAGCTAATACGCCAGATCCCCAGCATCACAAGCCTGGCAGTGTGCAAGTAGCCCAGACGGGCCACGCCACCCCACAGTGAATCCCGCCCCTAGGAGAGGGGAAGAGAAGGCACACACCAGTCTGACTGTGGCCCCAGCGGTGGGCTGGGGGCAGACATCAGGTCGGACTGCGGCCCCGCCCACCAACTCCAGTTATACACCACAGCACAGGGGAAGTGCCCTGCAGGCCCTCACCACACCAGGGACTATCCAAAATGACCAAGCGGAAGAATTCCCCTCAGAAGAATCTCCAGGAAATAACAACAGCTAATGAGCTGATCAAAAAGGATTTAAATAATATAACAGAAAGTGAATTTAGAATAATAGTCATAAAATTAATCGCTGGGCTGGAAAACAGCATACAGGACAGCAGAGAATCTCTTGCTACAGACATCAGGGGACTAAGGAACAGTCACGAGGAGCTGAAAAACGCTTTAAAGGAAATGGAAAACAAAATGCAAACCACCACGGCTCGGATGGAAGAGGCAGAGGAGAGAATAGGTGAACTAGAAGATAAAGTTATGGAAAAAGAGGAAGCTGAGAAAAAGAGAGATAAAAAAATCCAGGAGTATGAGGGGAAAATTAGAGAACTAAGTGATACACTAAAAAGAAATAATATACGCATAATTGGTATCCCAGAGGAGGAAGAGAGAGGGAAAGGTGCTGAAGGGGTACTTGAAGAAATAATAGCTGAGAACTTCCCTGAACTGGGGAAGGAAAAAGGCATTGAAATCCAAGAGGCACAGAGAACTCCCTTCAGACGTAACTTGAATCGATCTTCTGCACGACATATCATAGTGAAACTGGCAAAATACAAGGATAAAGAGAAAATTCTGAAAGCAGCAAGGGGTAAACGTGCCCTCACATATAAAGGGAGACCTATAAGACTCGTGACTGATCTCTCTTTTGAAACTTGGCAGGCCAGAAAGAATTGGCACGAGATTTTCAGGGTGCTAGACAGCAAAAATATGCAGCCAAGAATCCTTTATCCAGCAAGTCTGTCATTTAGAATAGAAGGAGAGATAAAGGTCTTCCCAAACAAACAAAAACTGAAGGAATTTGTCACCACTAAACCAGCCCTACAAGAGATCCTAAGGGGGACCCTGTGAGACAAAGTACCAGAGACATCACTACAAGCATAAAACATACAGACATCACAATGACTCTAAACCCGTATCTTTCTATAATAACACTGAATGTAAATGGATTAAATGCGCCAACCAAAAGACATAGGGTATCAGAATGGATAAAAAAACAAGACCCATCTATTTGCTGTCTACAAGAGACTCATTTTAGACCTGAGGACACCTTTAGATTCAGAGTGAGGGGATGGAGAACTATTTATCATGCTACTGGAAGCCAGAAGAAAGCTGGAGTAGCCATACTTATATCAGACAAACTAGACTTTAAATTAAAGGCTGTAACAAGAGATGAAGAAGGACATTATATAATAGTTACAGGGTCTATCCATCAGGAAGAGCTAACAATTATAAATGTCTATGTGCCGAATACCGGAGCCCCCAAATATATAAAACAATTACTCATAAACAGAAGCAACCTTATTGATAAGAATGTGGTAATTGCTGGGGACTTTAACACCCCACTTACAGAAATGGATAGATCATCTAGACACACGGTCAATAAAGAAACAAGGGCCCTGAATGAGACACTGGATCAGATGGACTTGACAGATATATTTAGAACTCTGCATCCCAAAGCAACAGAATATACTTTCTTCTCGAGTGCACATGGAACATTCTCCAAGATAGATCATATACTGGGTCACAAAACAGCCCTTCATAAGTTTACAAGAATAGAAATTATACCATGCATACTTTCAGACCACAATGCTATGAAGCTTGAAATCAACCACAGGAAAAAGTCTGGAAAACCTCCAAAAGCGTGGAGGTTAAAGAACACCCTACTAACGAATGAGTGGGTCAACCAGGCAATTAGAGAAGAAATCAAAAAATATATGGAAACAAACGAAAATGAAAATACAACAATCCAAACGCTTTGGGACGCAGCGAAGGCAGTCCTGAGAGGAAAATACATTGCAATCCAGGCCTATCTCAAGAAACAAGAAAAATCCCAAATACAAAATCTAACAGCACACCTAAAGGAAATAGAAGCAGAACAGCAAAGGCAGCCTAAACCCAGCAGAAGAAGAGAAATAATAAAGATCAGAGCAGAAATAAACAATATAGAATCTAAAAAAACTGTAGAGCAGATCAACGAAACCAAAAGTTGGTTTTTTGAAAAAATAAACAAAATTGACAAACCTCTAGCCAGGCTTCTCAAAAAGAAAAGGGAGATGACCCAAATAGATAAAATCATGAATGAAAATGGAATTATTACAACCAATCCCTCAGAGATACAAACAATTATCAGGGAATACTATGAAGAATTATATGCCAACAAATTGGACAACCTGGAAGAAATGGACAAATTCCTGAACACCCACACGCTTCCAAAACTCAATCAGGAGGAAATAGAAAGCTTGAACAGACCCATAACCAGCGAAGAAATTGAATCGGTTATCAAAAATCTCCCAACAAATAAGAGTCCAGGACCAGATGGCTTCCCAGGGGAGTTCTACCAGACGTTTAAAGCAGAGATAATACCTATCCTTCTCAAGCTATTCCAAGAAATAGAAAGGGAAGGAAAACTTCCAGACTCATTCTATGAAGCCAGTATTACTTTGATTCCTAAACCAGACAGAGACCCAGTAAAAAAAGAGAACTACAGGCCAATATCCCTGATGAATATGGATGCCAAAATTCTCAATAAGATACTAGCAAATCGAATTCAACAGCATATAAAAAGAATTATTCACCATGATCAAGTGGGATTCATTCCTGGGATGCAGGGCTGGTTCAACATTCGCAAATCAATCAACGTGATACATCACATTAACAAAAAAAAAGAGAAGAACCATATGATCCTGTCAATCGATGCAGAAAAGGCCTTTGACAAAATCCAGCACCCTTTCTTAATAAAAACCCTTGAGAAAGTCGGGATAGAAGGAACATACTTAAAGATCATAAAAGCCATTTATGAAAAGCCCACAGCTAACATCATCCTCAACGGGGGAAAAACTGAGAGCTTTCTCCCTGAGATCAGGAACACGACAGGGATGCCTCACCGTTGTTGTTTAACATAGTGCTGGAAGTTCTAGCATCAACAATCAGACAACAAAAGGAAATCAAAGGCATCAAAATTGGCAAAGATGAAGTCAAGCTTTCGCTTTTTGCAGATGACATGATATTATACATGGAAAATCCGATAGACTCCACCAAAAGTCTGCTAGAACTGATACATGAATTCAGCAAAGTTGCAGGATACAAAATCAATGTACAGAAATCAGTTGCATTCTTATACACTAACAATGAAGCAACAGAAAGACAAATAAAGAAACTGATCCCATTCACAATTGCACCAAGAAGCATAAAATACCTAGGAATAAATCTAACCAAAGATGTAAAGGATCTGTATGCTGAAAACTATAGAAAGCTTATGAAGGTAATTGAAGAAGATTTAAAGAAATGGAAAGACATTCCCTGCTCATGGATTGGAAAAATAAATATTGTCAAAATGTCAATACTACCCAAAGCTATCTACACATTCAATGCAATCCCAATCAAAATTGCACCAGCATTCTTCTCGAAACTAGAACAAGCAATCCTAAAATTCATATGGAACCACAAAAGGCCCCGAATAGCCAAAGGAATTTTGAAGAAGAAGACCAAAGCAGGAGGCATCACAATCCCAGACTTCAGCCTTACTACAAAGCTGTCATCATCAAGACAGCATGGTATTGGCACAAAAACAGACACACAGACCAATGGAATAGAATAGAAACCCCAGAACTAGACCCACAAACATATGGCCAACTCATCTTTGACAAAGCAGGAAAGAACATCCAATGGAAAAAAGACAGCCTCTTTAACAAATGGTGCTGGGAGAACTGGACAGCAACATGCAGAAGGTTGCAACTAGACCACTTTCTCACACCATTTACAAAAATAAACTCAAAATGGATAAAGGACCTAAATGTGAGACAGGAAACCATCAGAACCTTAGAGGAGAAAGCAGGAAAAGACCTCTCTGACCTCAGCCGTAGCAATCTCTTACTCGACACATCCCCAAAGGCAAGGGAATTAAAAGCAAAAGTGAATTACTGGGACCTTATGAAGATAAAAAGCTTCTGCACAGCCAAGGAAACAACCAACAAAACTAAAAGGCAACCAACGGAATGGGAACAGATATTTGCAAATGACATATCGGACAAAGGGCTAGTATCTAAAATCTATAAAGAGCTCACCAAACTCCACACCCGAAAAACAAATAACCCAGTGAAGAAATGGGCAGAAAACATGAATAGACACTTCTCTAAAGAAGACATCCAGATGGCCAACAGGCACATGAAAAGATGTTCAGCGTCGCTCCTTATCAGGGAAATACAAATCAAAACCACACTCAGGTATCACCTCACGCCAGTCAGAGTGGCCAAAATGAACAAATCAGGAGACTATAGATGCTGGAGAGGATGTGGAGAAACGGGAACCCTCTTGCACTGTTGGTGGGAATGCAAATTGGTGCAGCCGCTCTGGAAAGCAGTGTGGAGGTTCCTCAGAAAATTAAAAATAGACCTACCCTATGACCCAGCAATAGCACTGCTAGGAATTTACCCAAGGGATACAGGAGTACTGATGCATAGGGGCACTTGTACCCCAATGTTCATAGCAGCACTCTCAACAATAGCCAAATTATAGAAAGAGCCTAAATGTCCATCAACTGATGAATGGATAAAGAAATTGTGGTTTATATACACAATGGAATACTACGTGGCAATGAGAAAAAATGAAATATGGCCTTTTGTAGCAACGTGGATGGAACTGGAGAGTGTGATGCTAAGTGAAATAAGCCATACAGAGAAAGACAGATACCATATGGTTTCACTCTTATGTGGATCCTGAGAAACTTAACAGGAACCCATGGGGGAGGGGAAGGAAAAAAAAAAAAAAAAAAAAGGACGTTAGAGTGGGAGAGAGCCAAAGCATAAGAGACTGTTAAAAACTGAGAACAAACTGAGGGTTGATGGGGGGTGGGAGGGAGGGGCGGGTGGGTGATGGGTATTGAGGAGGGCACCTTTTGGGATGAGCACTGGGTGTTGTATGGAAACCAATTTGTCAATAAACTTCATATAAAAAAAAATTTAATCCATCAACATTTAGAATGAATTATTGATATAATTTATAGTTTATCTTGTTAATTGCTTTCGGTCTGTTTTGAATTTCCATTGTTTCTTCTGTTTCTGCCTACCTTTTTTTTTTATATGTTTATTATTTTGAGAGAGAGAGAGAGAGAGAATGAGAGGGGGAAAGGGCAGAGAGAGGGGAGAGAGAGAAGGGGCTTGATGTCACAAACTGAGATCAGGACTGGAGCCAAAATCAAGAGTCAGATTCTTAAACGACTGAACCAACTAGGTGCCCCCGCTTCTGCCTACCTTTGTAAAAGGTAATTTTCTGTGGTGGTATGCCTTTGTGAATCGACTCTGCGTTTCTGCTTTGTTGTTACTATGAGGCTTACATAAAATATCTTAGAGATAAAACAATCTATTTCAAGTTGATAGCAACTTCAATTGCATATAAGATATCCACCCTTTACTCCTCTATTTTGTGTTTTTGATATCACAATTTACTTCTTTTTATATCGTGTATTCATTAACAAATTACTGTATATATTGTTATTTTAATACTCTTTCCTTCAACTGTTATAGTTAAGTGATTTTCACACCATTGTATTATAGAATTAGCTTTTGAAATCTGACCTTATATTTCACCTTACTATTGTGTTGTATAATTTGGTATGTTTTTGTGTCACTAATTTATATCTGTTCATTTCAGCTTGATAGTTCCTTTGAACATTTCTTGCAAGGCAAGTATTTGGGAAATATTTTGGAAAAGTCTGCCTTTATTTGTGAATGACAACTTTGTCAGATGGAATATCCTTTGTTTTTGTTTTTTTTTTTTCAATTTGAATATTTGAATGTGTCCTGTTGCATTCTCCTGGTCTGTAGGGTTTCTTTGGAGAAATCTGCTGGTGGCTTAATGGACATTCCTTTGTAGGTTATAATGTTTTTCTTCCTCTCGCTGCTTTTAGGATTCTCTTTATCTTTGGTTTGACGTTTTCGTATAATGTGTCTTAGAGAAACTCTTTTTACATTGAATTAATAGGGGTGATCTGTTAGCTTCTTGTACTTGGATATTCAGGTGTCCCCAGGTTGGAGAAGTCACTTTTCTGTCTACAAAATATTCAGAAAATAAAGTTAAGAATCAAGGCAACAAGCTAGGTTCATTCATTTAATCTTTATGAGGCATGCTGTGGAATTATTTTCAAAAAGAAGAGCTTACTTATTTTGTACTAGATGGCTACTCCCCTTATACTTTAGCCTCTGTGCTGTTACAGGACACCCACAGTGATCCCTTGGTTTTGAAATAGATGTAGTAGCAGACCGAGGATTCAGGGATCAAATAAAAACTCATATTAACATCTGAGTTCCAAGCCCTGAACAAGGTGTAATATAGGTCATAAACCTGTGGGTAATCTAATCCTTGGTGACAAAGTGCCGGAGCCAAGATCTCAAGTCACCAAGGCATGTCTGGCATGAGCTTCTTTCCCTGGCAGCCCAGTTTGGCCGACTCTGGAAACATCCTCTCCCCGCCTGGGCTTCTGAGCTCTGCTCAGGCTGTCTGCGCAGAAATTACATCCCAGGGAGATGGAGAACTGAGTCGGACCACGTTATTGTTCATTTTCTCGCCGCTGTATCGTTTTAGATCTTGCTCCTCAGGTTTGCTCTGCTTGTGTTATGAACAGGAATCTCCTCTCTCTGCGTGACCCCCACTCCCATTCTGGAAGCCGGCCATGGGTGGGCAGCAGGGGAGGAGCTGGTGGGTGAGAGGAGAGTGATGCAGGTGTTGGGAGGAAGCCCTGGAGCCTGGTCTAGTCCAAGCTCCACCCAAAGGGCCGTGTGATTCTGGGTCCAGATTCCTCTTCTGTGGAAGGAGGATTCCACGAGCTTCCTTCCGAATCAAACAGCTGATGGTGGCTCAGTGAGGGAGCTAGCAGGAGAGGCCCGACTTGACGCCTCTGGTGAGGGCTATTGTTGGAGGAAAAGTGGGAGAAAAGGATGCTGGAAAAGGCTGGTCAGAGCAATATTATTTGTCAGAATCTACAGAAGAAGGAGTTCCATGGCAGAAAGGTATAATGAGAACTCATGAGGTGGGGCAGATATATTGTGGAGATTTAAAAAATGTTCACTGAAGTTGTTTATCGGGGCCACTGTGTTTAGTATTTCTTTTTCTTGTTTTAAAGTCTCTTTATTTATTTTTGAAAGAGAGACAACAAGTGGGGGAGGAGCAGAGAGAGGGGGAGAGAATCCCAAGCAGGCTTCATGTTGTCAGCACAAAGCCCAACGTGGGGCTCAAACTCACAAACCGTGAGATTGTGACCTGAGCCAAAGCCAAGAGTTGGACACTTAACTGACTGAGCCACCCAGGCACCCCCCTGTTTAGAATTTCTTAACCATAAAGCCTGGAAAGGTGTGGTTACTTGATGTTTGAGAACACATACTTATCTTTCAGAGTCCCTTCCTTGGCCCTGCCAGTTAAAGAGTCAGAATTAAAGTCACCCTGCAGGTGACATGTTACTGCACTGTGAATGGTTTACTGGTCTGATGACCTCTTTATGCAATTACCTCTCGAATGTTTTCCATTTTGATTCAGAGTTTCATTTTTTTAAGTTTTTTTATTTAAATCCCAGGCAGTTAACATACAGTGTTAAATTGGTTTCAGGTGTACAATGTCGTGATGCAACACTTTGATACATCAACCAGTGCTCTTCACCAATGCCCTCCTTAATCCCCGTCGCCTATTTTGCCCATCCCTCCACCCACCTCCCCTCTGGTAAACATCAGTGTATTCTCTACAGTTAAGAGTCTGTTCCTTGGTTTGTTTCTCTCTCTTTTTTCCCTTTGCTCGTTTGTTTTATTTCTTAAACTACACATATGAGTGAAATAATATGGCATTTGTCTCTGAGTGACTTATTTGCTTAGGATTATACTCTCCAGCCCCACTCACATCATTGCAAATAGCAAGACTTTGTTCTTTTTTATGGTTGAGTAATATTCCATTGTATAATATCCCACATCTTCTTATCCATTCATCAATCGATGGATAACTTGGACCGTTTATATAATTTGGCTGTGGTAGATAATGCTGGTATAAATATTGGGGTGCATGTATCCCTTTGAATTAGTATTCGTATGTCCTTTGGGTAAATATTTAGTGTAGTTGCTGGATCGTTGGGTAGTTCTATTTTTTTTTTTTTGTCTCAGACTTCTCACCTTTTATTTTTGATTTTTTAATTTAATTTTATATTTTTTAAAATTTACATCCAAATTAGTTAGCATATAGTGCAACAATGATTTCAGGAGTAGATTCCTTAATTCCCCTTACCCATTTAGCCCATCCCCCTCCCACAACCCCTCCAGTAACCCTCTGTTTGCTCTCCATATTTATGAGTCTCTTATGTTTTGTCCCCCTCCCTGTTTTTGTATTATTTTTGTTTCCCTTCCCTTATGTTCATCTGTTTTGTCTCTTAAGGTCCTTATATGAGTGAAGTCATTATGACTTTTGTCTTTCTCTGACTGACTAATTTCACTTAGCATAATACCTTCCAGTTCCACCCACGTCATTGCAAATAGCAAGATTTCATTTTTGATTGCCGAGTAATACTCCATTGTATATATATACCACACTTTCTTTATCCATTCATTCATTGATGGACATTTGGGTTCTTTCCATACTTTGGCTATTGTTGATAGTGCTGCTATAAACATGGGGGCGGGTAGTTCTATTTTTAACCTTTTTGAGGAACCTCTGTACTATTTTCCAGAGTGGCTATGCCATGAAGTTAATAATTATAAATGGCCCATTATTGTTAGTATTTTTTGCTCCTGTTTATGAAATACTGTCTTAGGTCAAGGTCAGGAAGATATTAATGGATATTTTATTTCAAATGTGTAATGTGCCTTTTTCATTTAAATCCTTATTCCACTTAAAATTGATTGTTAGGGATTATGTGATGAAAGGCTTCAATTTTATTCATTTTTTCTTATATGGAACACCAAGTGTTCTATCATAATATCTATATCAAATTTCTATATTCATATGAATCTGTTTGGGGCCAATCCTATACTCTCTTAATTACTGTAGTTTATGTCTAGATATATGGTAGGGCACGTTTCTCAATTTTTTTTTTTTAAAGAGTATCTTGTCTGTTTTGAGTCCTTTTATCTTCTAGACAGTTTGAAATCTAAATTGTTAAATTCCACAAAATAACTTACTGGGATTTTGTTTGTATTGTTCTATAGATCATGTTGGGAAGAACTTATGCTGTATGAGATCATGTCATTATTTTCACTGGTATGAGATAAGCCTGATTTGGTTATGTGTTACTGTAAACCAAGTCCTCTGAAAAATATAAAGATACAGAGTTCTGTGACTGACAAGCGACTTATGAAACTTTTATTCCCAGGGAAACTGTTAAGGGAGTAGAGGAAGCAGAACAGAGGAGTAAAATATAAATAGAATTCAGGTGAATTCTAGCAGAGGGTCACTTCAGACTGATTTTGCAGAACTCTGGAGTGTAAATTATGCCTAGAGTTTGATTAGAAGCAAGTGAGTGGAGTTTTGATATTCAGACTATTAATATATATTTTTAAGTTTATTTATTTATTTTGAGAAGGGGAGAGAGAGAGAGAGAAAGAGAGAGGAAGAGAGAGAGAGCACACATGCAGGCAGGGAAGGGGCAGAGAGAGGGGAGAGAGAGGGGAGAGGGGAGAGGGGAGAGAGGAGAGAGAGAGAGAGAGAGAGAGAGAGAGAATATCCCAAGCAGGCTTTCCATTGTCGGCATAGAGCCCGACACAGGGCTCGAACTGTGAGACTATGACCTGAACCAAAATCAAGAATCATATGCTCAACCAACTGAGCCACCCAGGCACCCCGATACTCCCAGATTCTTTAGACATTAGCTAAGGGCTTCTCTGGGTTTGGGTTGGGTATAAATTCCCAGACACTTTAATACAGGGAAAATGGACTGTAGTAGCCCAAGGGCAGCATGTGCTAGCTGTTGACAGTAAAGACAAATGAAGTTCATGGGTTAAAAAAAAAAAAAAAGAGCGATATGGACAGGGATATGGGCAGACCTTTACATTCTTTGTCATGCTCTCCTTTATTTTGGTGCTCTTTATTTTTATTATTGTTTTTAACTTTGGTGGTTTTTAAAGTGTTAGAGACCACCGGCTCCTTTGATTAAATTTATTCTAGGAAACTTATGGTTTTGTTGCTATTGTAAATAGGGTCCTTAAGAATTGCATCTTCTAGGCACCTGGGGGGGGTTAGTCGCTAAGCGTCTGACTCTTGATTTCAGCTCAGGTTATGATCTCACGGTTTGTGAGATAGAGGACCGAGTTGGGTTCTGAGCTGACAGCGTGAAGCCTGCTTGGCATTCTCTCACTCCTTCTCTCTGCCCCTTTCCCACTCACTCTTTCTCTCTCAAAATAAATAAAAAAACATTAAAAAAATCTTTAAAAAAAGAATTGCATCTTCCAAATTATGTCATATAGAAATGCGATGATTTTTTTGTTTTTAATTTATATTACCAAAACTTTATTATTGCTAATGATTTTTCTGTAAACACTTTAGGGTTTTCTAGTAGACAATAACATCATATGGGAACGCTACTGGTGTTCTATCTTCCTCTCTATTTTTTTGAAAACATCTCTGGGTAAGAATTATAGCACAATGTCAGATATAAACAGTGATGATAAGATTCTTGTTTTTAATTTTAAAGGGACTATTTCTAAATTTCCCCATTACGAATGATGCTTGATATAGATATGGACCATATGTGGCTTCCACGTAGTGTAATGTTTTCAAGATTCATTTACGTTGTAGCTTGTATCATTACTTCATTTCTTTCTATGGACCAATAATACAGGGTTACTGGAGGAGTTGTGGGTGGAGTTGGTGTTCCCTTGGCTACCCCGGTTCTAGGGTATGAGGTATATGGTAGGTAGGCAGTTAAAACTTCACAGCCCTATCTTACAGCAAAACAACTGCCTCATTCCTCACCAAGCTTTTCCCTGGCGATCATTGGGTTTTTACTAAGTTCCAGGGTTCTGCAAAACCAGTTTTTACCATCTCATTAGTTGTTCCTGGTGGTAGGGGAATTGAGCCCTAGAGTTCCCTGCTCTGCTATTTTCAGTGATACTACTCTTGTAATCATCATAATTCTCTAATTCAGTATTATCTCCATTTTACCAGTGTGTACGCTGAGGCACAGAGAGGTTAAGTTACTGGCTCAAGATCATAGAACTATAGGGGCACTTGGGTTGCTCAGCTGGGTAAGTGTCTGACTCTTGTTTTCAGCTCAGGTCATGATATCACAGTCATGAGATCAAGCCCCATGTCAGCTCTCACATTGTGCATGGAGCCTACTTAAGAGTCTCTCTATCCCTCTCCCTTTGCCCCTCTCCTGCTCTTGTGTGTTGGTTCTCTCTCTCTCAAAAAAAAGATCATAAAGCCATAAATAGTGGAGTCTGGGTCTAGAGGATGAAATTTCTATACTAATGCTAGTAGTTTCTTGATAAATATTTATGACTACAATATAGCAGGATATGGACATTAAACTTTTTGTGTGATAATGATTTTGACTCTGGTTTTTATTTCATCATGAAGGTCTACTGAGATTCAGAGGCTTCTTGAGTAGAGTAATATATAAATTTTGAAGGGAAAAGGGGAAGGAAAAAGGCCAAAAAATGAGGAGGTATGATTCAGACAATGTAATGTGTTTATCAGATCATTTAATTTTTTTCTCTTGGGCACACAGACTACATTTCCTAGCCCCCTTACATCCATGTGGGGTCTTATAAATAATGGGTAGAAGATGTATCCCTGTTTAGGCTTGATTCATAAAATGTCCTCAGTGATCCTTAATCTCTGTGTGGTCATTGGCTAGGTGGGTGTAGATGACCTAGAAGATGGTCCTGAAGTTTCAGGAGACTGGAGGCATCACAAAATGGGAATGGGCCTGTATGCGGGGTTCATGGCTTGGTGGAGAGTTGCATGTGAGACATTCCTGATTGGGCCAATCTGTATTGGATTCAGTGTGAATGACTTTTACTGGGATTATGCCACTGAGATTTGGGGCTGTTCTGTATTATTAAAGCATTACTAACCCGTGCTAATTAATACAGAGAACTAATAGATAGGGTTCCTAATGAATTTATTCAAGAAGATGAGGGATGGAAGAGGTAGGGATGGGGCCCCTACAGGGGGGCTGGATGAATGGACCATTCTCAGGAGCACTATGCGGGGGGCCAGCTGTCCCGGGTAGAGCCCTTGCCATGCTGTACCTCAACCTCAGGATTGCACTGATCGCCATCCTTCTAACATTGTGGATACCTCCCCACAATGCCCCCAGCCACCTGGAGCCCAGAGGATGTACTCTGCCCACAAATACTGCGTTAGGGGTGGAAGAACATCACGACTTGACTTGGGGGGTGGTTTCTGAACTTAGGAAACTTGAGATCCCTAAGCTGGGTGAGTGGTTAGTGGAGCAGCTGCACATTATAGAATAAATGAATGTAAAATGCTGCTAATCACATCTGCTCTGTCTTCTACACGGCATTCTGATGAACGGAGATGGTAATGGATGAGAAAGTCCTCTGTAAACTGGAATGCACGAATAAGAGCAACCACAATTCTTCCTATTAACGGTCTTCAACTCTAGGCTGCCCCTGAGTTATGTTGTTGGATTACTGAGAAAGCTTCCTGATCCCACATCATATTCTCAAAATGAATTGTTATATCTCCTAGCTTGACTATGCCATGAGGTAAGGAGATATGTTGTGTGTGTGTGTGTGTGTTTTCTATTTAATTTTCCTGAATCCTAAGTCCCGCCATGCATAGTGTTCAGCTCAGTGGTGTTGGTTCTCTTGGATGGAAGAACGGACAGATGGAGAAGGCCAGAGAGGTGAAGTGGTTTGACAAGCCTGTAGATTTTTTGAGCTGGATCCTACCTCTTGATTTCCATCATTTCCCACCACCCGTCCCTTTCATCGACTTCTCTGAGCTGCTATTTTCTTTCTGTGACAATGATGCACTAGATCTATATAAACTTTTCATCCTCCTTACCAGATTTTATATTTCATGATTTCAAGAAAAATTTAATAGGTTTCCTAGAGTTTCCTTCTCACAGTTCTCTTATGCACCCTCTGGGTGATGAATGACCAGTGGGAGGAGGAAATAGACAAACGCATGAAGCAGGTGACACCATGCGCTAGCACACTAGAGTTTAGATCCAAACCTCACAGAGCTTCATTTAAGAGTTGGGATGCCGAAAACACTGTGGAGGGATGGGGGCCACTGGGTGCTGTGGGGGAAGGTTAGGGTAGGTGAAGGGAAAACTTTAGATTTTTGGAATCGCACTAAAAAAAAAAATGACACCTGAGTCTTTCAGCGTACTAAGAACAATGGCAGAATTCATCTTAGGCTTTTTAAGAAAAACATTTTCCTAATCATTTGATTTTTATAAGGCAAGGTTCTGAGTCTCTGGAGAGGAGGCGATTTAGGCAGAGGAGAGAACGAAGTGGCTTTACTTAGTAATGTAAATGAATATAGAACAATAAAAGGGTGACTCTCATGAGTGAAGAGTTGTAGCGATGCTGAGTTTTGCTCTCTCCAGTGGGCTTGGGACAGACATCTGGGGCTCTGAGTAGGGGGGAGGAGAAGACCTGGCAAATGGATGGACCTGAGTGGAAGCAGGACCCCAGGAGATGGAGGCAAGATGGTCCAGAGACTCCCTGGCAGGCACTTGTGAGTTGGTGGCCGCTGGGAGCGTGGGTACCTGCTATTACAATTTAGGATTTTCCTTATAGCTGTAATTCCTTTATGACATCCTCAGTTTCTGTAATTCAGCCAAGTGTCAGGATGCAGAAGAGAAGGAAGGGAGGCACTGCAGTGGCACAGGAGTGGTGATGAGGTGGCTAGATGCACGTGGTTAGGGAATAGTGACCTTGGCAATGATAATGATGGTGGCAATAACAGTAGTAGTGATACCAATACCTACACAGCACATGCTTGCATACTACGTGCCAGGCATTGTTCTAAGCATTTATAAGTGAACTCATTTTATCCTCGTCTTGGCCTTATGAGGTAGGCACTCTTTTTTTCCATCTTTCCTGAGAGATTATTGACACATGACATATGTAAGTTTAAGGTGTACCACGTACAGTATGTGATGATTTGATATATGTATATGTTGAGAAGTGATTACCCCAATAAGATTAATTAACACCTCCATGCCCTCACATAATTACCATTTTTTTGGTGTGTGTATGGTGATAACACTTAAGATTTACTCTCTTGGCAACTTTGAAGTATATAATACAGTACTGTTAATCATAGTCACCATGCTGTACATTGCATGCCCAGCTGGACACTATTATTAGCTCCATTTTACAGAAGAGAAAACTGAGGTAGAGAAGACTTAGGGTTAAGTAATTTTCCCAAAGGGAAAAACCTGAGGCAGAGAACTTGAGAGGAGTGACTTCCTGCTGGCACCCAAGATAGTGTGGTAACCTATTTGTCCTTGGTTACCTGTGGTAGCCAAGTATGTCCTTGGAAGGCTTGAAAATCTGGATCCAGAGTTTCAACGTTTGTGACAAACTTTGTCCACTTCTCTGTATTTCCCCACCTTGGCTCTGGGCCATGTCAGTAGACCTGGTTAGCCTCTGAGACAGGGTCTCACAGGACTATGGTGTTTAAACTCCTGGTCCAGTGCCAGCTACTTCCAGCTGGCTGGGAGTAGAGAGTTGGTTTCTTTCAGGAGCCAACTCTCCAGCTCAGACACTCAGGGAAGTCAGTTGCAACTTGTTCCAGTTTTCAGGGCAAGAAGGACGATAGGATTTAAGTGTTCCCAATATGGTTGGGACGTAGAGTTTTTGATTTCATCCAAAAGACCTGACATCAGGGCATTAGAGGATCATCTAGGGGATGGAGCAGCCATCTCACCCTGTCACCTCCTCCCCACTCTGACCCCAGAGAGCCATCAGGGACTTAGGACCCACTTTAGGTGAGTTCAGTGCTATGGTGGTTGCAAAATGTGGCATGTCGGGATCTGCTCTTACAGGTGGAATCCAAAATTTCAACAGGCATTTCAGAAATTTTAAATCCTTTAAAATTTTTAATTTTAAAGGACATTGCTGACCTTTTTCTAGAGGAAAGGTCCAAGCAAAATAATAAATTGTACATTATTCAAGTACTTCACCTTGGCTGTACAAGTAAGTTTTCTCAGTGTTGATTTATTTTCTGATAAATTCAAATTTTCTATTGTTTTCTATGTAAAGAGACAATGAAATAACCCACTTGATTTTTGGTAATGCTCCTAATTTCATCCTTCTGTTTTCTGAATTTGGATGAAACTTTCCAAAATCCTACTTATTCTTGGTATTTGGGTCTGAATTGAGAACAAAAGCCTTACAAATAATAACAACTTATGTTTTTTCCCTGGAGCTTTATAGTGTCCACAGTCTGTTCATTTACTTTCTTATCTGACTTCTCAACACCCTTCAGATGAAGTATTGACATCACTGTTTTAGAAATGAAGAAACTGAGGCTCAACGTGGCTGAGTGGAGGAGCTGAGACCTCCACGGTTTGTTTGATGGCAATTTCAGACTCTCAGAATCCAGTAGCGTTAAGAACATGCCATCAGACCCAGACCCAGAATGTCTCAATCTTGTGTCATAAGTCCCCCACCCATTTAGAATTGCAATAAATTTCTTTTTTTAAATATAATTTATTGTCAAATTGGCTTCCATAGAACACCCAGTGCTCATCCCAACAAGTGCCCTCCTCAATGCCCATCACCCCTTTTCCCCTCTCGCGATAAATTTATTTTACGCGATTTCTTCACCTGTCTTCTGCCAACCCTTTTTATTCATAAGGCTATAAGACTGATAACATGGAGTGTTCTCAAGCTCTTTCCTAGAAGACTCAGCTTCTTTTTAATAAAAAATATATTTTCAGTCACCCTTATCCGTGAGGATCAATGGGTTTGCCTGGCAATTGTACGGCACTTTCTTCTGAGATTCTGCAGCCTTCTGCAAAAGTAACTCTTTTGATTTCATGTGACTTTCTCTGCTCACAAATCTCACAATTATGGTTGGGGAATGGAAGCATCAGCACTGGCCAGTGTGTTGAAATTTACAAGCCCTATGGGGCGCCTGGGTGGCGCAGTCGGTTAAGCGTCCGACTTCAGCCAGGTCACGATCTCACGGTCCGTGAGTTCGAGCCCCGCGTCAGGCTCTGGGCTGATGGCTCAGAGCCTGGAGCCTGTTTCCGATTCTGTGTCTCCCTCTCTCTCTGCCCCTCCACCGTTCATGCTCTGTCTCTCTCTGTCCCGAAATTTACAAGCCCTAATCAATAATTTAGATGTCAGGACTGGAGCTTAGATATCTAGAAGGACATTGCTGAACTTGAAATACAGGGATCCAAGGTCAGGAAGGCTGGGCTGGGGTGGGGAAAGTCATGGAGCAGAGGCATATCAGTGGCGGGGCAGGATGGGGTGGATGGTGGGGTGGCCTGAGCGCTACCAGCAAGGGGCCATGAGGTCGTGGGTGGCAAGGGGCCCAGGTGAACGTTAAGCTTATCTGCGCAGTGTGAGACTGACAGTGTGTGGTGTGAGGGAACTGTAGGTAGCATTGTGACAACTGAGGGTGGTTTCCACCCCAACTTACATTCAAGTTAGTGTGGGGCTCTTCTTCATGTTCGTAGAATTCCTTGGGCAAATTTATCTGGATACCATACACTCTGTGAGAATGGGGACCATGCTTGCTTCATTTGCTTCCTCAGCCACCAGCCTAATATACCTGACGTAACACTTGTTGATTGAATGAATGAGTGCGTGGACCCTTAAGCCTGCTGTGAATCCAGGGACCTGAGGATGTACTCCAAATTTATATGGCTCACAAATAATTTGAATGTAAGAGTTCCTTCATGGGATAGTAGCTCGTCTTTGAAGGTGCATGCAGAATGTTTAGACTCCTTTCAGACTTGTCACTGCTGAGATAACTAATCTTGGAGATGCACAGGCCAGAATCAGTGGGCTGGTGGGCAGGACCTTAAAGGAGTGATCTGGACCACAGAGGTCCCTGAGGAGCATTTCTGTGGGGATAGCTGGGGAAAAAGTGAACATGGATTTTATTCTTCTAGATAACACACAGAAGAGGAAATGAAGTGTAAAGAGGTTAAAAACCAGCTCGAGTTCACATCATTAGGAAGTGTCAGATTATGGGGAGGTTGTAAAGGGAGAGCAGCGGCTCACAGATGGCAAGGGAAAAGTTACGTTTGCTAACAGGCTCAGCCAGTTACAGCTGACAGCACTGTTCCTCACCTCCAGCTCTCCTCACTTGACAGGGGAGAATACTACGGCTCAGGAAGATGATGTGAATTTCCAAAAGTCTCACAGTTACCTTATGGAAGAGTCAGCACTAGAACCCAGACTTCCCGACTCCTGTTGTGCTACTTAGGAAAGAAAGCAGCTAGAAACTCTCAGGAGGTTTGACTAATGTTCATAGAATGGTGCAATGAACAGTGTGTAGGTTTGAGGTCAGGCCTGGCTGTGGTCAAATTCTATTTTCTACCACCCACAGCCCTAGGATAGTATGTAGGAAAAGAAAATTCACTGACATTTAATTTTATGTGCTCACATTCTGTTCTACCACTTATAGCCCTGGGATAGTATGTAGAAGAAAATTCATTGATACTTAATTTTATCATCTATGAAGTTATTTTTCTGCCTCATGTAATGATGAAACAGTATGGTACATAATAAAGCACTGAGTTTTACATTCAAAGGGACCAATTATATGAACATAAAATTTTCTCTACCAGTTCCAACAACTTCTTTGACAAGAACCCTCAAGAGCTGGCATCTAAGAGACTGAGATTGAGAAACACTGATCGTCCACAAGTGACTTCTCAGTTCCCTCTAAATTACTCTTTATAGCTTTAACAATTTCTGAAAGGGAGAAGTATATTGGATAGTAAAACATGGGAAGTTGTTCAACATTAGCCGTGGTCAAACAAATATAAATTTTAAAAAGTCAGATAAAATTTAGCCAAAAATAAATCCTGATATCCATTACTAGCTAGGGTGAAAGAGGTAACCTCCATTTTGGTGTTAGTTATGTAAATTGGGGACTGTCTTTTTGGTGAGAGATATCAAAAGTCTTTATAATATCTATACCTCACTGTTTAGTATATACATCTGAGAAATTATCCTAGGGACCTAGAGATGACTTAGTGCATGATTAAGTTTTCTGTGGTATTAGAAAAAAAAATGGGCTTGTTATTAGATACATCTACTTGACAGAATAATAGGCAATCATTAAAAACAGTGCATTATAATGATATGGGAAATATTTAAGTTATACTGATCAGGATAATATATAAACATATGGTGTGATATGTGTTATGGTGTGATAATATATAAACATCTATAGATGGAAGAAAGGATAAAAGAAAAATACATTAGAAAGTTAGTAAGTTTTTCTTTTTGGATGGTAATACTCAATAATTTTTTGTCCTCCTTTAAATATTTTCTAAACTCTGTCTCATCACCATAGGTTATGTTTGTAATTACTTTCCCCTCCTTTTCCTAAGAAGATCTGCTGATACCCAGCTTAGGCAAAACCCTGGAGCTAGCAACTTTGTCTTTCCTTCTGTTCCTTTTGTCTGCTCTGCATCTGAGTAATCTGGGTTTTGAAGGACACAATGGTATAGGAGAGAAGGACAGACGGGGGAGTTAGAAGACTCCCACAGACTGGGATCTGTTTTCAGTCTCCCACAACCTAACTTCTGTGAGTTGGGTTTGCTCTTTAATACCTCTAGGTGAAAATGTTAGCATCTGAAAGTCAAAGACCTTTGCACCAGCTTATATAAAAAACCCCATCCTTAATAGCTTTTTAGCAAGAAAAAAGGTACTCTATAGTTCATAAATGGATAAAATTCCTTATTTGGCTTTTGAACTCAGGTCACTTAGGATTGTGGGAATTTTCCAAATCAGAGAAGAGATTATGAAACATTTTTTTTTTCCCCTGCAGGAACTTTCTTTAATCCTATCTAGGCATTCAACATACGCATCATTCAGAGCAGCGGAAGGAGGACCAGATGATGCAGAAGGATGGACCAGATGATATGTTATAAGAATACTATTGGTTCTGTCAATTTACCATGTTAGAATGTAAGTAATTCTGATAAGAAGCTATCGCCTCCTTAGATCCAGGTATTGTAAGTTTCCTATATTATTTGGTTTTATTTTTTTATTCATTCAACACATAGTCATTGACTACTGTTCTAGGTCTGGCAATAATGACAATAAACACAAAGAATCTTCTTTCAAGATACTCTAAGTGTAGGGTGGGAAGGTGGAGGGAGACCAATACAACATAGTGTGTGCAAAGAGCTAGGGTAGAGATGCAATCTGGGTGCTGTAGGAATACAGTGAAAGTCCTTATAATCTAGCCTGGGTTGGGGGAAGAGGCCATCTTCCTTGTGGAGATAATAGCTGAGCCTATTTTCGGAGGATGTATGGGAGTAAGCCAGGAAAATTGGGAAAGATTGGAGGAATAGCATGTGGATGACAATGAGGTGTTAGTGAGCATGACTTGATCAGGGGATTGAGAGTAGTTTCATAGGTTAAAGCACATGGTAGTGGACAGGGATGGATAACATCGTAGGGCAGTAAGATCCAGGGACTTGTAATGAGACTAAAATGCTTAGATTTTTATCTTGAAGGTAAAAAGGAGTCATTGGAGGATATGATTGAATGATTGAATTTTATGTGCAATACTAGATGCAGTGTGGATGATTGAGCAGGTGTCTGCATGAGATATGAGGCAGGAGAGAGGGATGACCTTATTGGAGCAACCATCAGATTATTTTGCTAATTGATCTCAGTCTAGTGTTGAGAACTATGGTTGGGGCATGATAGGTCCTCAAAATGTTTCTGGAATAAATAAATAATGAATGAATGAATGAATGAATGAATAGATGAATGTCAAGGTGTTGCAGACTCTGAGTCTGGAGTTCTCTCTTGTCCAGCAAGAGAGCAGATGTAGAATTGAGAGAGAGGCTAATGTCGCGGAGTGGACAAGAACCCCGAGTAAGGGTCCTTGCTCTGTTTTTATTAGTGTCAGAAGGCTTACACACGTGATGGATGTGCAGAAAAAGACAATGAATCCGTGAACATTAACTCATGTGTTAGAGAAAGGAGGTTTCGAAGATACCTGGTGTTAGGGATGTGGGTCAATACAAAACAAAATCCTGGCTCTGGGCAGATGGCTGTTTAAAGCAGGCACTAAGCACTGCCTATGGTTATCTTATCTTGCCTCAGGGATAAGACAGATAGAGCATGCTACCTCAGGGTCAACAAGGCACCTTTCTTTTGCTAATTAGCTCCCCTCTGGGCAGCTTCTCCCTGCTGTGGTCTATAGCCCTCTTTACCTGTTTACCTATATTGGTCCTTCCCTCCTGTGACAGCAGCTTTCTGCTTCTGTGCTATGTTGGCGGTGCTTCCGCCCAGTTTTCCTAATCTTGGATGCTTTCATCTCGTGGCTTCCTAATCCTATGCCTTTGTTCTAAACTGGGGGTGCTTTCGCCCTGTTTACCTAATCTTGGATGCTTTCATCCTAAACCTTGTTAACCCATGGGTGCAAGCTCAGGAAATTCCTAAATTTATTCCCCCCAGTAAAGAACAAGACTTGATAAGGTGTGGTGACTGATTTTGCAATTATGAGGTGGACTAGTGAAGGGAGAAGTCAAGGATGACTCACTCCCGTGTTTGTAGCGGGTGGCGGAGGAAATGCGGAAGGGGGAGCAAGAGCTGAGTTGGGCTTGAGATGAGGAAGTCAGTGCCCATGTGCATTGAGGAGTACAAATGGGAGTTGGAAGTGTAGCTCCAAAAAAGCAACTGTAAAAAAAAAAAAAAAAATTAGAGGAATTATTTTCCCAGAAGTGGTTATTTTCAGTGAACTAAAATTTATATTATCCTTTTATCACAAAAAAACTTCCATGAAGATATTTTCAGTCAGAAAACAGAATTCATACTTATCGGTTAAAATGCAAGAGAGGTAATATTTCGGGAGTTGTTTATTTTATCTGCTATTTAACTTTGTACTCTGTCAAAATTATTAATTAGAAATGCAGAAAATGATTTTCATTATTAACAGGTTCGTTCTTTGGGATTCAGGATTTGGGATAATGCTATTCCACAAACACTGATTTCCCCCAACTTGAAAACATTTCTTGAAAGAGGTAGTAATACATTTTTCTTGGGAAATCTCTTTTCACCCAAGTCCTTGCTCATGGATTCATGGATAGTCCACGAAACATCACGGAATTTTTCATGCTGGGACTCTCGCAAAACTCTGAAGTGCAGAGAGTTTTGTTTGTGTTCTTTTTGATTGTCTACCTTGTCTCTGTTGGGGGCAACCTACTTATCATGATCACCATTATCTTCAGTCCCACCTTGGGCTCCCCTATGTACTTTTTCCTCTCATGTTTGTCCTTTATTGATACTTGCTATTCCTCATGTATGACCCCCAAACTCATTGCAGACTCCTTGTATGAGGGGAGAACCATCTCTTTTGAGGGCTGTCTGATTCAATTCTTTGTTGCCCATTTACTGGGAGGAACTGAAATCATTCTGCTCACGGTCATGGCCTATGACCGCTACGTGGCCATCTGCAAGCCTCTGCACTACACGACCACCATGACCAAGCATCTCTGTGCCCTGCTGGTGGGGGTGGCTTGGCTGGGGGGCTTCCTGCATTCACTGGTTCAGCTCCTCCTGGTCCTTCAGCTGCCCTTCTGTGGGCCTAACGTGATCAATCACTTTGTCTGCGACCTGTACCCCTTGCTGGAGCTCGCCTGCACCGACACATATGTCATTGGCGTCCTGGTGGTGGCCAACAGTGGTGTGATCTGCCTGTTGAACTTCCTCATGCTGGCTGCCTCCTACGTTGTCATCCTGCGTTCCTTGAGGTGCCACGGTGCCGAGGGGAGGCGCAAAGCCCTCTCCACCTGTGGGGCCCACTTCACTGTTGTTGCCCTGTTCTTTGTGCCTTGTATATTTATTTACATGCGGCCATCGTCTACTTTGTCCATGGACAAAATAGTGGCTGTGTTTTATTGTATTTTGACACCCATGTTCAACCCCCTGATTTATACACTGAGAAACGCAGAGGTGAAAAATGCCATGAAAAACCTGTGGAAAAAATGAGCAATTGTGGATAGAAGATACAGGTACCGTAAGGAAAGAAATAACGAGTCATTCTCAGTAAAAGTTCATATTTTCATGATGAGAGCTGAGAGACTATTAAAAATTTCCAGAATAAAACTGATTTGAATGTTTGAAATTATGTCTAGTCTATCCATGTCCTGTGATACTGGCCAGACAAATTATTATACACAACTTCAATTTCTTTTAAACAGTTTACACTGCATTGCAGAACATGGAAACACCAACTCTCCCTCACCTTTGTCTGAGATGGAGCCTTCATCAGCCTGGGCTAGTAAGAGTCTGTGATGAGTAGGACCCCTTGTTAGAGTGAAAAGTATGACCCCTGGTCCTCCAACTCTGCACATCAGAACATTGATCAGAGTAGTTACTGATGGTTCACCTATGCCTGATTCTATCTACAATTTTTTTTTGAAATTTTACTGAAATGGAGTTTAATGTGATTTTATTCCATTTAAAAACATTCTGCCGTTTTTAAAAATATTTATTTTGAGAGAGAGAGAGAGAGAGAGAGAGAGAGTTAGAACTTGAGTGGGGGAAGGGCAGAGAGAGAGGGAGACAGAAAATCCCAAGCAGGCTCTGTGCTCAAACCCATGAACCATGAGATCATGACCTGACCTGAAATCAAGAGTTGGACGCTTAACCAACTGAGCCACCCATGTTCCCCCTCCCATTTTGATACACTTACAAAATTGCCAGGAGTCCACAGCAGAAAAAAGGTCAAGACCAGCTTTATCTGGCATGTTCCAGACAGAGGCTGCTCCACTGGGTGGGTCCTGGACAGAAGACCACAAGGCACAGACTGACTCTGGGGGACACTGGGAGGGGCTGAGCAGTCTTCAGTTGCCCCTGAGATGGACATTGTCCTCACAGTCTAATCTATATTCTCTCTCTATCTGCCGTGTGGATTCTTAGACAGTGGTCCAAATCTTTTATGCCATAAGTAGTTTTGAAGTGGCATCTTGGATAGCAGCAGTTGAATGTCCTTTCTCTGAGAGTCCCTGTTTGCTTCTTTGGCTCTGAGGGAAGAGCCAAAGCAGGGGCCTTCTGGGAATCATTGGGGTCCATGAAGGGATGAGTTGGTTTTGGAACAATACCAGAAATAATCTATAGCTTGGGACTATGAGAATGCAGCAAATACAATTAGGAATTACTGAATTCAAATCCTGGAAGTGCACAGAATAGGTTTATACTAAAATGAACGTAACTATAGTATGTTGTGAAATTATGCAATAAATATCTAAATGTTGTGTACATGTGACCACACACACACACACATGCGCACGCACAAATAATTGAGCATTGGTTTGGTGCATCAGCTTAGAAGTAGGATCGCATATTCTCATAAGAAGTTGACATGGTTTTATTTTTAAAAATGAAGAAAATGTATTCACAGGGGCTGATTTACTTAGCCAAGAGTGAGCTGGAATTTAAATCCGTATCATTCTGCTTTCAAGTATGATCTTGCCAAAATGCACAGTGCTTTACTATCTACTGATCTTCCTCTGCATGTTTTATTTTGTGTTTCCTGCTTGTGAGTTTCTTGTTATCAACGTCCTTATTGTCAATCTCTGATATGAACTTACCCAGATTTATTTAAAATCTGAAGTCACTATCCAGTATATCATCCGGGAGGCTTTGATTCTCTCTAATACACACGGTAAAGTGCTTTCTCCTGGTCACTCGTTACTGTGGGATGGCTTTGCTTTCCATTTGTATGTCTTAGAACTTGAACCTTTTGGGTCCTCTGGTCAGGTGACCCCCATATTCTGTTTGAGGGCTGCATTTTATTGATAACTTATTGCCACCTACATTGGGTACATGTGGGAAGAGCTCCAAGAGAACCTCTTCTCTTGTTGGTCAGACAAGTGGGCTAGAGAGTGAAGGGGTGGATACTTTCCTTTTCTTTTTCCGTCTTCTTCTTTTTTGTTTTTTTTTTGTCTTCTGTTTTTTACTCTTCTAGACCCCAGACAATCCAATGGCAGAGAAGCAGTAACAAGGGTAATAATGGTGGTGTGACAGGTGCCTTAAACTCTCAGGGAGTGAAACTTTTTATTTGGCCATTGAAGCTGTGATCTCAGGTGCCTGGAACAAAGCCTTTTTATTCTCTCTGTCCTCCTGAATCTTGGCCATTGACACAGACTCCGTTGTGGGAAGTATGTAGCACAGAGAAAAAAAAAAAAAAACTAAAGCCAAATTTCCAGGGCCAAAGGCACCAGGGAGATCAAGGAGAGGAAGGGCCCAAGATAGTCCTCTCATTAAGTTGTGTATGAATTCCAGGGCTCTCCGCCTTGAAGCTGCAAACTCGTGGATCTGAACTCAAGCAGCATACCAAGGTCTTTGAGACCAGCATTACAGGACAGACCACTACTCGAGTCCCAGACTGGCCACTGGGTGGCGTATATGTGGGACAGAGCTGAAGAACACTGCAACGGATTTGGTAACTGAACTGACATTGGAACCACAGCCCACAGAAGATGGGTTAGAAATTGGGACCTGAAACTAGCAAGGTTAACTGCCTGCTAAAATTAAAAAATCCAACATTCTCAATTTAAAAAAGATAGAGTATCATTACATGATATTCAAAATATCCAGGATACAAGCTGAATTTGCCCAGTATATGGAGAAGCAGAAATCTCAACCTGCCAAGGGAAAAATACGACCAGCAGAGGCAATGATACAGATGTTGGAATTTTCAAAGACTTTAACCATTATAATCATGACCTATAAGTAAGGGCAGGCATACTGGAAACAGATGGAAAGATAGAAAGTGTCAGCAAAGAAATGGATATTATAAAAAAGAATGAAATTGAAAATGGAGAACCAAAAGATTCAGTGGCCAGAATAAAACAAATCTCTGGCTGGGCTCAGTGGCACAGAAGAAATATAAAAGAAAGGTGAACTTGAAGGAAATTGACAGAAATTATCTAGTCTGAACCACAGAGAGAAAAAAAAAGATAAAAAATATTGGATAGAGTCTCAGGGCTTGTGAGACAATACCAAAATGTCTAACATCCATATTATTAGAGTCTCAGAAAAAGAGGAGAGACAATATGGTTTAGAAATACATTTAAAAAAATTTGGTGACATATATAAACTGATAGGTTCAGGAAGCTCAGCAAGTCTGAAACTGGACGACCTTAAAGAAAACCACCTGAGGGATGCCTGGGTGGCTTAGTCGGCTAAGCCGACTAACACAGCTTAGAAGTAGGATCTCATATTCTCTCATATTCTCATAAGAAGTTGAGCTTGTGTTCATGAGTTTGAGTCCCGCGTCGGGCTCTATGCTGACAGCTCAGAGCCTAGAGCCTACTTCGGATTCTGTGTCTCCCTCTCTCTCTCTGCCCCTCCCCCGCGTATTCTCTCTCTCTCTCTCTCTCTCTCTCTCTGAAAAATATTAAAACAAAATGAAATCCACCTGAGACACATCATAATCAAACAAAAAACCAAGACAAAGAAAATCTTTACATTATAAAGTGGAATACCTATGTAACCGTGAAGCAGTTCAGAAGTAGATTTTTAACTCTCCAGGATCCCTCATGTCTCTTTCCAATCCTACCTCTTTCTCTCCCTTGAAGGTCAACACTAATGTGACTTTTATGATAAAACTTCTTTTTTTTTAAAATTTTTTAAATGTTTATTTATTTTTGAGACAGAGACAGAGCATGAATGGGGGACGGTCAGAGAGAGAGGGAGACACGGAATCCGAAGCAGGCTCCAGGCTCTGAGCTGTCAGCACAGAGCCTGACGTGGGGCCCGAACTCACGGACCATGAGATCATGACCTGAGCCGAAGTCGGACGCTTAACCGACTGAGCCACCCAGGCGCCCCTTCTTTGCTTTTCTTTATACTTTTTACATTTACCACCTATGTACCCGTCTCTAGATTGGCCTATTTGACATTTTAAATCAATGCAATCATACTGAATATAATCTTTTGTGTCTAAATTCTTTGGCTCACCATTGTGTTTGTGAGACCCATGTTCTTATATCTGCCATTCACCTACTTTCATTCTGTTAGTCCATTGTATAAATATAGCAACCTTTTTTTATACATTCTGTTAATTATGGACATTTGAGTTGTTAACACTTTTATGCTGTTATCAATAGGTCTCTTGACATTCTTGGTGATGTATCTTCCGGCGTACGGCTACATAACTTTCTCTTGGGTTTATACCTAGGAATAGGGCTTCTGGGTCATAGGTTATGTGTATATTTATGTTTATCCAATGTATACTTTGGAAAACTATTATACATGTTCACCAGCAGCATACGAGAGATACTGTTCCTCCATATTGACAACAAACACTCAGTATTGACTGTCCTTTTAATTTTAGGCACGTAGGGGAAGGATTGCAGTGGTATTTTATTGTGCTTCTGTGTCCTATTTGTCAGGTGATAAAAGAGGGGAACGCTACTCCCTAAGATGTTTACTGACCACTGGATGGCTTCTTTGCAGAAGTGCTGTTCCAGTCTCATGTGGTTGCTTTTATCTTATTGATTTGTAAGAGGTCTTTATATGTTCCACATCAGTCCTAGTTCTCTGAGAAGCAGAAGCTAAGACAGAGTCGATGTGCAAGAGATTTACTGGGTGAAACACTGGTGAGGGAAAGTGGGAGGGGCCGTCCAGAATGATGCAGCTCCCGCTGCTGTGAAAGAGAGCAGAGAAAAGGAAGGAAAGAAGTTCATGGACTGCAGTGTAGCTCTAAGAGACAAGACCCAAGGAGTTCTTGACTTAAAACAAGAGTAGAGATTGGAAGCTGGGGAAGGGAGTTTTGAAGAAAGTGAGGTTTTATTAAAAATGTTTTTAATGTTTATTTTTGAGAGAGAGAGACAGAGGTTGAGCAGGGGAGGGGAAGAGAGAGAGAGAGACACAGAATCTGAAGCAGGCCCCAGGCTCTGAGCTGTCAGCACAGAGCCCAACGCGGGGCTTGAACCCACGAACCCTGAGATCATGACCTGAGCTGAAGTTGGACACTTAACCGACTGAGCCACCCAGGTGCCCCTTGTTTTATTTATTTAAAGTTTATTTATTTATTTTGAGAGAGGGAGAGAGTGTGTGTGCATGTGTGGCCCCCCCCCCCCCCCCGCCACGAACAGGGGGAGAGAGGGAGAGATAATCCCAAGCAGCCTCCACACTGTCAGCAATGAGCTTGTTGCAGGGCTCAAACTCATGAATCACGAGATCATGACCTGAGATGAGATCAAGGGTCAGATACTTAACCCACTGAGCCACCCGGGTGCCCCAAAGGTGAAGGTTTTAAATGGTCCTTGAGGAGAACTGGAAAAATGTGTCGATTACAGAAATGGAGTAGGATCCCTGGGTGATGTTGATAAGCCTTTCGAAGGTGGTGACATGGATTTACAGTGGACTAAATTCTCTCTGGTTTGTGACTCTTGATAGAAACTTTCAGGAAACTGGTTGGGGGAAGGCTTAGAATAGGATTCATTCAGCCCTGGGCAATTGCTGAGCACATGCCAAGCAGGCAAGGGTGCTGGGAAGGTAAACGTTTACAAAATGTTATGGAGGAAAACTTGCCCCACACGTCAGTTAAGTATTCTACACGTGCATCTCTGTCAGTATTTATCAGCATTAAAAATATATAAAATGAACCCAACAGTTCCATTTATTTGATTTTGATTTGGTGATTCTATTTGTTTACGCCCCTGCTTTGTTTGGGAGGAGGCTTCTGCTCCATGTAAATAGAAGTTCCATGCTGCCAAGGACTGTGTCTGTCTCACTCACCAGGGTACTCCTGACATTTAGCAAAGTACTATCTTTTATTAAGTGGGCCTGGAAAAAAATCCTTATTGAATGATTGAAATGGCAGAGGTACAATTCTGGTTCACGTCATTTTGGTCTTTTGGCACACCACGCAGGAGAGGAATGGATGAAGGACAGTGATACTCTTCTCTCAGCTTTAAGGGAGGAGATGAAAGGCCCCCCTTCTGAGCACAGAAGATGCTCAGTAAATGCCGTTGATTCTTCTTGGTGTTGTTCAGCCAGAAATTTCTCTAAAGACGCTGACCCTCCAGTGACAGTTCCTGAAATATCCTAACTCCCCTTTCCTCCTGACAATTTATAATCTCTCTGTTCAGACGCTTGAAAGATACTGGGCACTTGTAAGAGGCACAATAGAAGCCACTTCCTTGTGAGACCGAAATTGTAGTCAGGGGACTAATTAAATGATGGTGTCAACGTTGTTCTGACCTGTGAACGAGGCACAAACTCCAGTGAGTGATCCCCATGAGGGAGAATTAGTCTCCCCTAGAGAGGCAGAAAGCACATGGCACTGACTGTCCCTGTGCTGTCACTCCCAATTCCCTTATAAAAACCCTGTCCAGTGGAAGGAAAAAGCTTTTCTCGGAGACTGTGCTGGTGAATATCCTTAGCAGAAAGCAGAGCTAATGAACCGGTTAACTCTGTCTAAAGAAGGCAGACAACGGAAAGTGGTGGTTGCATTGGAAAGGGCATAGGCTGGGGTGAGGTGTGACCTGGGTTCCAGCCACACCTCTGTCATGGGTCACCCATGTGACCTTGGCTCAGTGCATCTATATCTAAGATCTCTCTGAGTCTGAACTCCACCGTCTTTAAAATAGAGAACTGGAAATGATGATTTTAAGTCCCATCAGGTTCTTAAGCAGACAAAAGGGAAATGGATGACAAAACAACTCCCAGCTTCTTGTAAATGAATGACCATCATTTGTGTTTTCACTTCGTACTATTCTAAGAAATCTTCAGGGGCGCCTGGGCGGCTCAGTTGGTTGAGTGTCTGACTTTGGCCCAGGTCATGATGTCACAGCTTGTGAGTTTAAGCCCCGCATCTGGCTCTATGCTGTCAGCTCAGAGCCCGCTTCGGATCCTCTGCCTTTCCCCCTGCCCCACCCCCCGCGTCTCAAAAATAAATAAACAACAACAAAAAAAGAAACCTTCAGATCAGATGAGTTTCGGTAATTGATAGCACTTGCTTCGTCTGTGCTTTGCCTCAATGTATAAAACATTCTAATCTCATCCAGCAGTTTAATCACATGAAACAGTGAAATTTGGGATGATACATTGGAGCTGATCTGAATGATCCTTTAAGAACTCTTCCGGATCCACCTTTCTGTTATGTTAGGAGGTAAAAACAAAGCACAACACAACACCTGGAGACCTGTTGTCCTCAGATCCAGTCAATGTAAGTTGTCTGTAATCTGTTTTTGAAAACTAAAGAAAAATGCAACTCAAAACTGTGGTGGGATAATTTTACTAAAATTCTCATTACTTTCCACACAATAATTTTGTTTCTCATGGATAACTCAAACAGGAGACTTTTTTTTTTCTAGCTAGCTTTTTAACAAAGAATTTATTTTGTATTCCCACAAATCGCAGAGATGAATCAGCTTAACATTTTTATTTTTGGGCTGAATTCTGTGCTATTCATACCAATTTGCATTTTCTCTATTGTGTTCTGTATGGGGATCAGTATTAGCTCATTTTTTAAATATTTATAATATTATAATTTTGAATATAATTAGCTATATTCAATACAACTAATTTAGTTTTGAACATATCCACCTAGGTCCTTGGGTATTTAAGCCACGTAATGAGTTTGTTGTCCATGGTGTTAATGATGGTGATTTTAGAGATGCCATTTTTGAATGTATATTGCATCCAGGCTCTGTACAAACACCCGGCGTGCCCTGTTATCATTTACTGCTCTCTGCAACCTCAAGGTATAGCAGTTCTTTGGTTTTCATTTTATTTTTGTCTATTTATTAAATTTTTAAAATGTTTATTTATTTATTTTTTTAACGTTTTATTTATTTTTGAGACAGGGAGAGACAGAGCATGAACAGGGGAGGGTCAGAGAGAGGGAGACACAGAATCTGAAACAGGCTCCAGGCTCGGAGCTGTCAGCACAGAGCCCGACGCGGGGCTCGAACTCACAGACCGCGAGATCACGACCTGAGCCGAAGTCGGCCGCTCAACCGACTGAGCCATCCAGGCGCCCCTAAAATGTTTATTTTTAAGAGAGAGAGAGAGAGCGAGCGAGCGCCTGAGTGGAGGAGGGGCAGAGAGAGAGGGAGACAGTGAATCCAAAGCAAACTCCAGGCTCTGAGCTGTCAGCACAGAGCCTGACGCGGGCTTCGAACCCGCAAACTGTGAGATCATCACCTGAGCCAAAGTTGGACACTTAACTGACTGAGCTACCCAGGCGCTCCCATTTTCATTTTATAAATAAGAAGATTGAGGCTTTGAGAAGTTGTTCACAGAGGAAGGCAGAGGAAGGATTCACACCCAGATAAGCCTCCATGACAGTATAGTGCGGTGAAGCCCACAGCATCTGTATAGCAAGACTGCCTGGGTGCAAGTCCCAGCTCGGCCACTTCCTAGCTGAGCATGCTTCTGTGGGTTGCTCGTATGTGTATCACTTTCTTCCTCTGCAAAAGGGGGATGAAAACAGCAGTCTACTTCAAGGGGATAATGTGAGGATTAAACAAGCTGATATACGTAAAGCACTTAGGAACGTGCTTGGCAAAAACTGCATGCGACCCAGGGATTTGCTCTTATCACCCCTGTCTGTGTTCTTGGCCATCACGTTTTACTCTGAAAAGGTCCCCATTTGACTCGTCACTTACAGAAGCAACTTTGCCTCCTTGAACTAAAACTGGGAGAGAGAAAAGGAGGGGGCAGCTTCCAGATCAACCCAGGAATCTACTCCCCAGTATTTCTTATATCTCGTATATCTGGGTGTCCCTTCCTCTGACACTTAAACGTTCTCCCTTAATTCTTACCATACTGAACATCAGGTTTCCAGCAAGTCGGAAGATTTAGCTACTTTAAGGAGGCCTGTTTCCAGGAGAGTAATAGATTGCTGGTGGGTAGGCTTAGTGTCAGTTTTTTGTTTAAAATTTTTTATAAATGTTTATTTTTGAGAGAGAGAGAGAGAGAGAGAGAGAGAATAAGTGGGGGGTGAGGGGCAGAGAGAGAGGGAGACACAGAATCCGAAGCAGGCTCCAGGATCTGAGCTGTCAGCACAGAGCCCTATGCGGGGCTCAAACCCACGAACCATGAGATCATGATCTAAGGCAAAGTTGGACGCTTAACTGACTGAGCCACCCAGGTGCCCCAGGTTTTTGTTTAAAACCAGGGTAGGCATAGGCATTTTCTTACTATCACTAAGAGAAGAAAGGGTGAGTAGGAATATTCTACCTTGTAGCTGGTTAAGAGGGAGCATCTGTTCTTCCTGCCCCTGGAGCTTCCTTTAATGAATAGGCAGATACTCATTACTTAATAGAATCTTCCACAGATGCTCAACAAACTTTTACTTTAAAGGAAGTCCTTCCTACAGATGCGGAAGGACTAGTAGCTTTTAACTAGAAGGATTTCACTGAGCCCAGGGAAAGCAAAACCAGAAGCATATAAAACGTGTAAAGCAAGGGGGCAAGAGTAATTTAAGTTTGGCCTCCTGGACATGATGCCGCCCACAGCACGGGTTCTGAGTGGGAGGGGGTGAGCCGGGAAAGAACCAGGAAGTCGGGCAGGTCTTCAGCTGCAGCCTATCAGCTTGTCTGAGATTTGCTTCTGTTTTACATCGGTTTGTGTTGCCATCAGAAACACTGACAGAAAGTGTAGCAAGCTTCATTGAAAAGTTCAAGAAGAAAGACTGAATTCAAAGGATGTGGACTAAACACGCAGAGTTTTCAGGAGATCCTAAATGTTCATGGTTTTCTCAGGTGCCGTTGCATCTATGTGGAACCATCCTGAAAATTGTCAGAGGCATACTCTAGTGGAAAATCAAGGTCTGCCAAATGTTCAGTTTTAGCAGTAATGAAACTAATATTTAGTTGTTTTCATGTAAGAACTTAGAAATCTACTGCCCAGTGATGCAAAAGTCAACAATAGACATATGCTCATATTTTGTGGTTAACAAAGTGAATTGATACAAAAATATTGGAATGGAAAGAGTTAAGAGGGACAAAGGGAAGCGAGTGTGTCTGAAGAAAATCTGGCAGCACCTTCCCCCACCCTGTAATTAGTTCTCTTATGGTTGTGTTTTTCTCTTGACTTTATAGGCAATACCGTACCTGCATTCTCATTGTCCTTGGGCTATATGGAAATGCCACACAATATCACAGAGTTTTTCATGCTGGGACTCTCACAGAAGCCAGAGATACAGAGAGTCCTCTTTGTGGTTTTTTTGATCATCTATGTGGTCACCGTGTGTGACAACATGCTCATTGTGGTCACCATTACCTCCAGTCCCACCCTGGCTTCCCCCATGTATTTTTTCTTGGCCAATCTGTCCTTTATTGATACCTGTTATTCTTCCTCTATGGCCCCTAAACTCATTGCGGACTCCTTGTGTGAGGGGAGAGCCATCTCTTTTGAGGGTTGCATGGCTCAGCTCTTTGGGGCCCATTTCTTGGGAGGTGTTGAGATTATTCTGCTCACGGTCATGGCCTATGACCGCTACGTGGCCATCTGCGAGCCTCTGCACTACACGACCACCATGACCAAGCATCTCTGTGCCCTGCTGGTGGGGGTGGCTTGGCTGGGAGGCTTCCTGCATTCACTGGTTCAGCTCCTCCTGGTCCTTCAGCTGCCCTTCTGTGGGCCTAATGTGATCAATCACTTTGTCTGCGACCTGTACCCCTTGCTGGAGCTCGCCTGCACCGACACATATGTCACTGGCGTCCTGGTGGTGGCCAACAGTGGTGTGATCTGCCTGTTGAACTTCCTCATGCTGGCTGCCTCCTACGTTGTCATCCTGCGTTCCTTGAGGTGCCACGGTGCCGAGGGGAGGCGCAAAGCCCTCTCCACCTGTGGGGCCCACTTCACTGTTGTTGCCCTGTTCTTTGTGCCTTGTATATTTACTTATATGCGGCCATCGTCTACTTTGTCCGTGGACAAAAACATGGCAGTATTTTATGGTATTCTGACGCCTATGCTGAATCCACTCATTTACACCCTGAGAAATGAAGACGTAAAAAATGCCATGAGAAAGCTCTTCATTCAGTAAGAAACTACATGTATGTAATGAGTGGTAAAGCAGGAAGTAGAAATGACTTTATTTCTGTAAGTGTAACAAACCAAAACTCGTTCTGACTACTGAATATCACCTTATTCCATTATGTCTATCTGTTCATCTTCATAGGCTTTTAGGGTTTAGTCTTTTTACCTGAATTACATAGTTTGGTTATAAAACAACGGTGTAAGACGTATGTGGCATGAATCATTATTATCCCTGTTTTAGAAATGAAGAAACTTTGTCTCTTGATGTGATTGGTTAATCAAGGTTATCTGGCTGTGAAGTACCTAAGCCAATACCCCAAATCGGTTGTTTTTGGTCCATCATTCAGCTCTTTCACTAGTGATCCATGGTATATCATTCCAGTCTGTGTGATAATGGAGCTGTAGAAATGTGAGGCAAAATACAACGTAAGGCAAATAACTTCTTGCTTAGCTGTGGCTAGCAGTCTGTACGCATCCAGGCAGGCTTCTCTTCCTTCTTATCACCCTGTATGACATCCCTGGCATAGCTGCTGTTCTAGAAGACCTTTGCTCTGGAGACAGATCAACCTGAGTTTCTGTCCTATTTCCCGTGCTTACTTGTGCACGACCTTGAGAAAGTGACGAAACATCTAGCAGCCTCTGATGCCTGTCTTTAAAATAAAGATACAGACAATACATATCTAAAGTGTTACTGTGAGAATTAAATTAGAAAATCGATGTCAAATTCAGAATCCAGTTTCTGGCACATATTCCCACAACGTTTTATTTTATATGTTCCTCAACCTTTCCCTAATCTTCCATACAGAGGCTGCCTTCCTTCACTTTTCTATCTCTACTAGGTGTGAAAATAATGCTGTGCTTAGAGTAGATGACTTTGTTTTTGGCCAGTGATTATTCTTCCTAACTCCCTGCTTCAGATTCCAAGGGATGCTGGGGTTCTGGAATCTGAAATGTACATCCGTGTTTGCTCTGTTCTTTTCCTGGTTTTATGAACTCTGGCGAGACCCTTTCTCAGGCTTCATTCTTTAAGAGTGTAGGCTCTCATAATTTCCAAAAAGCTTTTGCTTCACAGTATGTAATTCACCATGTTGCAACATACCCACTTTTTATGCTTGTACCAAAAAAGAAACTAGAAGTTAATATGAAAGTTTGTCTACTACAAGTATTCACAGTTAGTATCCAAGAACTGATTCAGGAGCTCATTAGGAAATAGTTACTGCTTTACCCTCAAACCTCTATGTCTCACAAAAATAACAGTTGCCGAGTTCTTAGGGAAAATAAATGTTGCCTTCTTTCATTTTGTCACATTCTGATAGTCTAGTTAAAAAATTACGTATAATGAGGGGTGCCTGGGTGGCTCAGGCCCGGCTTCGGCTCAGGTCATGATTTCGTGGTTTGTGGGTTTGAGCCCCGCATTGGGTTCTGTGCTGACAGCACAAAGCTCAGAGCCTGTTTCAGATTCTGTGTCTCCCTCTCTCTCTGCCCCTCTCCTGCTCATGCTCTGTCTCTCTCTGTCTCTCAACAATAAATAAATGTTAAAAAAAATTTAAAAAACTAGGTATAACGAGACCTTGAATTTTATACCTATTCATTTCTGCTGTTAAGATAATAAAAGTATGATTGAGCCTGTATTCCAATTAGCTAATAAATATGAAACCATGGTGAGGGTCACTAAAAACAGCCTATTGTTTTCTCGAATTTGCCACAATTTTATCTAAAGGAGACTTTCTAGAAAAGCATACTTACTTCAGTTGAAATTTGATAAGCACCTTTTAGTACAGTTACCAACTAGCATAATGAACTGATCCAAGTGCTCCCCCCACTTTTTTTAAATCCCTTGTTTTTATTGCCTGAGTCATGATTAATAATGGCCCAACCAACTTACAAGTGCTGCTTATTTTTGAAAACATTTCAACTTGCTAGAATAAATACATGAGTAAATATCACCAGAAGTTTTCTATATGATTTCAAAATTATTACTAATCTTGTTCACAAAGGTAGCGGTGTCTCCATCTTGGAGTCTATGATAAAACCTCTTTCTCCCCAAATACATATTTATTTTAAAATTCAGAATGTAGGAAAACAAAGGTGAACAATACACACATGTGCACACACACACACACACACACACACGTGCATGTGTAAATCCACCTATAAGACATTACCCAGTGAGAGTTGCCATCAGTGTTTTGCTAGATATCCTGGTTATCAGCTTTTCCTTCTCCTCCACCTCCTCCTTCCATTCTTCTATTAACTTGGTTAAGCCTCTGCCATCCTAAAGGGTACCCTCTGGGGCTAAATGATTTCTTTGTTCACTTATAAGGCATCTTAAACTTTTTGGATCCTTGGTTTCCATGAACAAGAATAAGCATTTTAATCCTTAGTGTATGCCCTTGTCAAAGTACCATGTGCGTGAAGACCACAGCACCTGACAGGTTGATAGGCGTCTAATAAATGATGGTGCCCCCACCAACGGGCAGCAGAAGAAGAAAGGCTGGAGCTAGCTAGCATAAGCTTCCAAATTTTAAGTACTGTTGAAAATATCCATGTGGCGTCAAAACAGAACTGCATGTGAGATTTTATTCCACAGCTTATTGTTAGTACAGGCAAGCTACTTAAAAAAGTAGTATTTTGGGGGCGCCTGGGTGGCTCAGTCGATTGAGTGTCCGACGTTGGCTCAGGTCGTAATCTCAGAGTCTGTGAGTTCGAGCCCCGCAGTGGGCTCTGTGCTGATGGCTCAGAGCCTGGAGCCTGCTTCCGATTCTGTGTCTCCCTCTCTCTCTGCCCCTTCCCTGCTCATGCTCTGTCTCTGTCTCAAAAATAAATAAAAACATTAAGAAAAAAAAAGTAGTATTTTGGGGCCCTTGGGTGGCTCAGTTGGTTGAGCGTTCACTCTTGATTTTGGCTCCAACCCTTTGTTTCCTAATTCATGAAACAGGGAAATCAGGTCATGATCTCGTGGTTTGTGAGTTCAAGCCCTGCCACGGAGCCTGCTTGGGATTCTCTTTCACTCTGTCTCTCTCTCAAAATAGACAAAGTAAAAATAACAATCATAATAAAAAGTAAAAAGTAACAGGTAAAATTAATTAAAAAATAGTTTGTCACCTCTTGAACTTTCTTCCCTCAGTGAAGTTTTTCCTTTTTAATAGATGACAGCAGGATGAGTACATATTCATATCAAACATATTTACTATTTTTTATCTATTAGAGGAAAGTACTACTATATAAGGCACAAGCCACACCTTTATGTACAGACTCTTGCAGATGGAGGAAAAAATAATTGCAAAGAAATTTCCTGTTTTGTGGGAATCAAAACACTCATGCGGTTACAAATTATTGACCAGTGCTTAGCTGGTTCTTTGTGGACTCGTACATTTTCAGCCTGGTCTATCTATGAAGGTAAGTCCACTTTCAAATGAGTTCAAACAATGGAGGCCAAATGGTTTCAAGAAGAAAATTCCAAATATTAGAATAAAAATTTTAGTTTGTTGTCTGGTTATGTTAAAGAGATACAAAATGGGCTTGGTAACACACAGAGGCTGTGGGTCAGACAGGCTTAGATATGAATTCTGATTCAAGCAAATTTTATTTTTTTTTAATTTATTTTTTGTTTTTTAATTATTTTTAATGTTTTATTTTTGAGACAGAGAGAGACAGAGCGTGAGCAGGGGAGGGGCAGAGAAAGAGCGAGACACAGAATCCGAAGCAGGTTCCAGGCTCTGAGCTGTCAGCACAGAGCCCGATGTGGGGCTCGAAGTCACAAACCGCGAGATCATGACCTGAGCCGAAGTCGGACGCTCAACCGACTGAGCCACCCAGGCGCCCCGGATTCAAGCAAATTTTAGCTAATTGATCTTGAGCTATATAATTACCCTCTCCAACCCATTGCTTTCTAATTCATGAAACAGGGAAATCATTGCCGTTACTGGGCTGGAGTGAGAATTGAATAACAAAATGTGAATACAAAACACTTTGCACCTAGTAAGCAGTCAAAATGGAAAAAGCTGTCACAATTATATACTAGAATTGTTTTATTGCTCTTCACACCATCCTGTGGGTAGGGTCACCATTGTGTTCAAATTATGAATTGTTTCAAACAGAGGGAAGTCCCACAATTTGAGGGCTAAAATAAATTGACGAAAGAAAGAATGGCAGAAATTTGTTGCCTCCAAAACATAAAATGAGTCCTTAGGTCAGGATGTTATTCACAGAAGGTGCTCAACAAACATAAGCTGTCATCACCATCATCCTCATGAGAATCGTCCTCCTTATTTTTACTTGTTCCTATTCCATCCCATCTTTCTTGGGAATGACAGCTAGATCTTTAAAAGAGAAGTTTGACATTTTAAACATACCTATTTCTTTCTTTCTTTCTTTTTTTTTTTTTTGTTCAACGTTTATTTATTTTTGGGACAGAGAGAGACAGAGCATGAACGGGGGAGGGGCAGAGAGAGAGGGAGACACAGAATCAGAAACAGGCTCCAGGCTCTGAGCCATCAGCCCAGAGCCCGACGCGGGGCTCGAACTCACGGACCGCGAGATCGTGACCTGGCTGAAGTCGGACGCTTAACTGACTAGGCCACCCAGGCGCCCCCATACCTATTTCTTGCATATATTTACAAGTTGGTCACTCACAGGAAACTATGGCAAAACATCTGTTTTGTATAATTTACTATTGAAGAATAACTGAAATACAATGTTATATTAGTTTCAGGTATACAACAGGGATTCAACAGTTCTGTACATTACTCAGTGCTCACCACAGTAAGCGTGGTCACCATCTGTCACCATACAACAGTATTGCAATATTATTGATTATATTCCCATGCTGTACTTTTCATCCCCTTGACTTATTTATAACTGGAGCTTTGTACCTTTTATCCCCTGTACCTATATCACCCTTCCCCCACCCATCTCCCTTCTGGAAACTACCACTTTGTTTTCTTAAGAGTCTGCTTGTTTCTGGGCACTTGGGTGGCTCAGTTGGTTAAGCGTCTGACTCTTGATTTCGGCTCTGGTCATGATCTCACAGTTTGTGGGTTTGAGCCCCACATCAGGCTCTGCAGTGACAGTGAGAAGCCTGCTTGGGATTCCTTGTCTCCCTCTCTTTCTGCCCCTCTCTCACTCACGCATGCTCTCTCTCAAAAATAAATAAATTTTTAAAAAAGAGTCTGCTTGTTTGTTTTGGAAAAACATTTTCTAAAGGCCTGCATATAGAGTGAGATCTGACCTGATATAAAGTTCTGAGAACATGAGAAATGTCAGCATCACACGATATTCGAATCCCTGATTGTGAAATCACCTTCTGAGGTCAAGTTTCTGAGCTCTTCCTTGAGCATCGCAAGCTCTGTACAGAGATAGGTCTGTTGGTCACTGCCGCTGGGCTCTCCCTTCTCCGTTTTTCAGAGCACAGGGTCCCTCATTATTGAGAGCATTTGAAGTAAGTTCTGCTCAGGCATCTCACAATCGCTCCAACTGGCTCCCCTATTTGTAACCGCAGAGATGTTTAAGGGCATTTTTATTCCAGAATAGGGAGTCGGTGGTGGGCTAGCTTCTAGTGTCCAGAGATCCTCACAGGTCCCGTTAGTTTCCTTGCTGGGATGGTAAATCACCAGTATGCTGTCCCTACTCATAAGTGGATGCCATTTATGACTTATTTTGGAGTAACGTGGGGTTGGGGCTGAAGTACAGATGTTTGGTCCTCCTGTGATCATGGTTGGTGAATGAAAGTGGCGGTGTTCTTGGGCTCTGGTGAGCAACTGTAGTCCCTGGCACACTTTCTGTGCTGGTGACATCTCTGAAGGCTGTAACCGTGTCTGAGCAATTTCACTAATTTTCAGCTGACTCTTTTTTTTTTTCAACCGAAATCATTTAATGCTTACAATTTAAGAAAGTATGTAATGTTTTTTGTCCATTTTACAGGCCAAAAAAATCAGTAGAGAGATGAAGTAACTTGCTTCCATTTACAAGGCTAATTAATGCAGCAGACAAGATGAGAAATCAAGCCTATTTGATCTAAAGCTCTTAATCTTTGATTTCAAAGCATCTGACTATTTCTGAATCTCTCTCTTAGAATTTCATTATGTACATGTTATGAATTCTTTTCTATAATCTGGATCTGTGGTCATTGTTCTGTTTCGCTACACAAAATTGGTTCATATATCACTGGTAATTTCCTGCCACAGCTGTTCAAAGTCATCGTTTCCTTTGTCCACATCTAAAAGACAACTTCAGGGGCACCTGGGTGGCTCAGTCAGTTAAGTGTCTGACTTTGGCTCAGGTCATGATCTCAGAGTTCATGGGTTCGAGCCCCGCGTCGGGCTCTGCACTGACAGCTCAGAGCCTGGATCCTACTTCAGATTCTCTATCTCCCTCTTTCTCTTCCCTTCCTTCACTTGTGCTCTCTCTCAAAAATAAACATTAAAAAAACCATGACTTTAATGTACAGGTACTTTCTGCCTTAACTCTGCAGGCTTGATCAATTATATTTCTTTTGCACCAGCCAATTCTTCCTCCAATTGTTTCTGCAGACAATTGTATATTACAGAAAATGGTGGCAATGTAATTTCTAAAAAAGTACCTTTGTGTGCCAGTATTCTCTTCTTGGGATTGTGCTAAGTAAAGAGATTTTCATCGCTGTGATGAGAGAACATCTCTGAACCTCTTAAATTTACTACGATAAGAAAAAGTATACTTGGATGAAAGTACTTGAAGACTCCCAGCTGTTGAATACTTTTTTTCACATGCAGTTTCTTTTTGTCTTTTAAACTAAAACTTCATTCTAGCTGTAGCACTGGGGGTAAAGAGTGTTCAGGACTATTGACACTGATCTGTTTCACACCTCCAATCAGGGCAACATTATGACTTCTGTGGCCTGTTGGTAATTTTGTCCTCATGAGCCCTCCTCCTCCATTAACAATATTAAAAATTATATTTTATAACTGCATTGATATAAAGATGACTATAGTCCAAGTTGGATTTGGATTCCATTCATTGTTTCCTTATTTTAAAAGAAATTGAACATTTCAAGGGCTCCTAAAATTATTGTAGGCCCTAGGCACCATGCCTACTGTGTCTTAATGGGTATGTCGACCCTGCCCACGACATACGTGCTCCTGTAGAAATCTGATCCAGGCAGCAAAATTGACTGCCCCGAGTTTGATCAGGGAAATAAATCTCTATTTATTTATTTAAGAAAGGGAATAAATGTCTATAAATCACCACTAGATATTTTTAGGTAAAGACTCTAATGACAAACTTCATTTATCACTGTTTTTCATTATTTGCCCCCAGAGTTTCTTCATGACATTTTTCACTTCTGCATTTCTGAGGGTGTAGATTAAAGGGTTCAGCATGGGAGAGACTATGGTACAAAACACAGTCACAGCTTTGTCAGAGGGGAAGGAGGTCATGGGTCTCAGGTACAGGAATGTACAAGGTACAAAGAATAAGATGACAACGGTGACATGAGAGGCGCAGGTAGACAGGGCTTTGCGACGCCCTTCAGAGCTATGAGTCCTCAGTGAGTGCAGGATGACAACATAAGAAGCAACCAGCATAGAAAAAATGAGCAAACACAGTGATCCACTGTTGGCAGCAATCAGGGGCCCCAAAGTGCGAGTGTCTGTACAGGCTAGCTCCAGGAGAGGTATTAAATCACACAGAAAATGGTCAATAACATTGGGGCCACAGAACGGTAACTGGGCCATGAACAAAATCTGGATTCCTCCATGAAGAAAGCCTAAAATCCCAGCCATTCCCACGAAGAAACCACAGACAGGTCGTCTCATGATGGTCATGTAATGCAAGGGCTTACAGATGGCTACATAGCGGTCATAGGCCATGACAATTAACAAGATGATCTCAGCTCCAGCGAAGAAATGTTCTGCAAAGAGCTGAGTCATGCAGCCATTGAAGGAGATGGTGTTCTTCTCAGAGATCAGGTCATAGATCATTTTGGGTGCTATGGAAGAAGAGTAGAAACCATCTATAATAGACAAGTAGGACAGGAAAAAGTACATGGGAGAACCCAGGGCTGGGCTGATGAAGATGGTGATGGAGATGAGCAGGTTACCTGCCAGTGTGATCAAGTAGGTGATTAACAACACAGCAAATAAGAATTTCTGCAGTTCTGGATTCTGGGTCAAGCCCAGCAAAATGAATTCTGTTACATTGCTCATCCTTTCCATGGATTCAGCTTGGGTTGTGAGCACATGGTCCATCTGGAGAGATCACAGAATTTCTGAGTAATATTTTCAATTCAACACTAAAAGTTCCCATCACCTCTGTAGTCCTGGCCTCTGGGATTGATGGAACCACAGCTTCCACTCACCTCTGCCACTTCGGAGACAGTTATAAAGAAGATTAGAAAGGGGTTAGATTTCTCTTATTCATATAAATTGAATATTAACAACATGTTACAAACACCAGAATAAAAGCAAAGTGTTAATATGTATGTTGACTTATGATGGCTTTCCAAACTCTCTTTCTGGCTCTAAACCCTCACAGGTGGCTTTCTTTCGTTGTTTTTGGGACAAAGTTTGTCAATAACAATGATTTTGAAGTTATATTTGCCCACTGGCACGAATGTTTATAGGTATATGGACACAATATTCTTTAAAAAGTCAACTGTATATCAGATAGGAAAGTGCCAAGCCTTACTGTATCTATACCAGCAGTGTTCTTTGAGGTATGATTCCTTTCTGTGAAATGAATGCACGTACACACAGAGAGCTGCAGATGGGGTTTTCCCTCTTCAAAATGCCAAGGAACTGTCTTCATAACAGCTCATTGAGCAGCATTTCCTCAGTAGCCCTGGATGTTGTGTCTGGCTCCAAATGGCTATTACACAGTCACTCTTCCCACATCTTTGGATATAAATATACAATTGGTACAAAGTTCCCTTAAAAGTTCTCAATATTTCTTAAATGGATTTTCTGTGTAACTGGTCTTTCATTACATAAAAATGAGGCTCTGGATTAGATATATAATACCACTCACATTTTACAAATGGAATTAGATGAGTCATAAAGTTTCCCTGGATTTCCTATTGATGAGACGGAAATGTTAAGGTCGTCTAAGGTAATACAGTTTTTTTCTTTTGGCATAAGTTTAATCAATTAAGATAAATTTGAAATTTTCACTGCTAATTGGTGGAAAAAGTGGAATTTTTACAAGAATATATTCTTTTTTTTAAAAAATTGTCTGTACATGGATTTTCACAAGTGATTACATGTTACAAAAGATCACAGGATATCTTATTCCTTCTCCCCCTTCTTTTTCTCCTTTCTCAAATCCCTGCCAAAAAACATAACAACATATTATTCCTCAAAACTTTCTGGACACAGAAATCAGCATCATGATCATTCAGCTTCAATAAAGGTGAGGAAGGATATCTTTATCTTTAGTTTTTAGAGAACGCTGTCTCTTTAGTTGTTTCTTCTCTACCCAGGGCTCCTATAGGTGGTAACTATGTGCTTAATCATTCTTAATTTAATTCACAAATTCTAACTTCAATGTGGCAACATGGAAGTCATGAAAAGGGGAAACAATTTCAAATAATCACATATAAAACCTACCGAAGCAATCTATTTCTACATACACGTTGACCACAATGTTGTTACAGTGACCTTAGGAGTTCTCAAAAGCGCCTCGTCTGGCAGCATCACAGATCGTGTTTTCTACTGCCATTTTCATGTCATCAAGCTCAAATTCATTTTTAGAGAATAAGATTACCTTCAATTCAAAGAATCTAGTTGTAAAACCTATTCAGTGAAAATAATTTGGCTTAATTAACTCTCAAAATTTGGGGAAAAAGATTTAGTTATTACTGACCTGGATCTAGTTGAGTGTGAATTCCAGTTTTTAGATTGAAGTCAGTCATTGTTTTCTTCCGCTGGGGGCATAGCCCCCCAGCTGCAAATACACTCTATAAACTAACAAGTGGGACACTGGAATTCTCTCTCTAGACAGCTCTTCCAGTCTTGGACATTTTCATTTATTTTCGTTCCCATTATCCATCTGAATTTACTCAGAAAATGAGCTGTTTGAGTTAGGAAACTGCAGTGGCTCTAGATTTAATTTCTATTCACGTTCATGGCCTCCTGTGGAGGTATAAACACATCTCCAAAACACACAAATTTTTCAGATCTCAGAACTGTATTCAGTCTATATTAAAAACAATGGGAACAATGAAAAATTCTTCAAATCAGAAAAAGCGAGTGTATGAAACTATAAAATGTATAAGTGCATCAGATCCAGTTGATTGGATGTTGTTTTTTTTTTTCCCCAAATCCTGCCAAATTTATGTTTCCCAAGAAGTCCATGAACAGTGTGGTGAGAATTCTTTCTATTCCTGATTTAAGCTCTCCTTTTAACCCTAAGTGTGGGAACAGTGTCTCCCATATAGACCTTAAGTCTATTAGTTAACGTGCTTGGCTGTTGTCATTTACTTAAATCTCCTGTAATTCTTCATGGACTCTAGAGAAATATTTAAATAGACATTCACAAAGGGCAGGATTTGGTAAGGCATTGACCTCTCAAGTCCTCAGAGGATTCGTAATTGTTCCTGTTGGAATTTTTGCTGGAAGCAAAGCATCCACAAACATCATTAGAGGCCGGTTTATTTTTGTATCTTTGTTTTATTTTATTTTTTCTCCAACTTTTTGTTTAAATTCTAGTCAGTTAACATACAGTGCAGTATTGGTTTCAGGAGTAGAATCCAGTGATTTAAATTTATTTATTTAATCTATTTATTTAAGAAAGGGAATAAATGTCTATAAATCACCACTAGATATTTTTAGGTAAAGACTCTAATCACAAACTTCATTTATCACTGTTTTTCATTATTTGCCCCCAGAGTTTCTTCATGACATTTTTCACTTCTGCATTTCTGAGGCTGTAGATTAAAGGGTTCAGCATGGGAGAGACTATCGTACAAAACACAGTCACAGAACATGGTTGAGCGTTCACTCTTGATTTTGGCTCCAACCCTTTGTTTCCTAATTCATGAAACAGGGAAATCAGGTCATGATCTCGTGGTTTGTGAGTTCAAGCCCTGCCACGGAGCCTGCCTGGGATTGTCTTTCACTCTGTCTCTCTCCCTTCCCCTGCTCTTGCACGCACACACTCTCTCTCTCTCAAAATAAACAAAATAAAAATAACAATCATAATAAAAAGTAAAAAGTAACAGGTAAAATTAATTAAAAAATAGTTTGTCACCTCTTGAACTTTCTTCCCTCAGTGAAGTTTTTCCTTTTTAATAGATGACAGCAGGATGAGTACATATTCATATCAAACATATTTACTATTTTTTATCTGTTAGAGGAAAGTACTACTATATAAGGCACAAGCCACACCTTTATGTACAGACTATTGCAGATGGAGGAAAAAATAATTGCAAAGAAATTTCCTGTTTTGTGGGAATCAAAACACTCATGCGGTTACAAATTATTGACCAGTGCTTAGCTGGTTCTTTGTGGACTCGTACATTTTCAGCCTGGCCTATCTATGAAGGCAAGTCCACTTTCAAATGAGTTCAAACAATGGAGGCCAAATGGTTTCAAGAAGAAAATTCCAAATATTAGAATAAAAATTTTAGTTTGTTGTCTGGTTATGTTAAAGAGATACAAAATGGGCTTGGTAACACACAGAGGCTGTGGGTCAGACAGGCTTAGATATGAATTCTGATTCAAGCAAATATTATTTTTTTTAATTTATTTTTTGTTTTTTAATTATTTTTAATGTTTTATTTTTGAGACAGAGAGAGACAGAGCGTGAGCAGGGGAGGGGCAGAGAAAGAGCAAGACACAGAATCCGAAGCAGGCTCCAGGCTCTGAGCTGTCAGCACAGAGCCCGATGTGGGGCTCGAAGTCACAAACCGCGAGATCATGACCTGAGCCGAAGTCGGACGCTCAACCGACTGAGCCACCCAGGCGCCCCGGATTCAAGCAAATTTTAGCTAATTGATCTTGAGCTATATAATTACCCTCTCCAACCCATTGCTTCCTAATTCATGAAACAGGGAAATCATTGCCGTTACTGGGCTGGAGTGAGAATTGAATAACAAAATGTGAATACAAAACACTTTGCACCTAGTAAGCAGTCAAAATGGAAAAAGCTGTCACAATTATATACTAGAATTGTTTTATTGCTCTTCACACCATCCTGTGGGTAGGATCACCATTGTGTTCAAATAATGAAATGTTTCAAACAGAGGGAAGTCCCACAATTTGAGGGCTAAAATAAATTAACGAAGAAAAAATGGCAGAAATTTGTTGCCTCCAAAACATAAAATGAGTCCTAGGTCAGGATGTTATTCACAGAAGGTGCTCAACAAACATAAGCTGTCATCACCATCATCCTCATGAGAATCGTCCTCCTTATTTTTACTTGTTCCTATTCCATCCCATCTTTCTTGGGAACGACAGCTAGATCTTTAAAAGAGAAGTTTGACATTTTAAACACACCTATTTCTTGCATATATTTACAAGTTTGTCGCTCATAGGAAACTATGGCAAAACATCTGTTTTTTATAATTTACTATTGAAGAATGTTATGCCCAGAATTCGTGATCCCCAAAGACCACCAGGGAGCCGAGTCCGATGCAAAAGCAAAAGAGCTTTTATTGGAGCTAGCTCGAGCTCAGTCCCCTACCTGCACCGACGCAGCGGTGAGATACCAGGGAGAGAGAGTGAGTTTCAAAAGCACAAAGGTTTTATAGGGGTCTAGGGCAGCCGATTGGCTGGGGAAGGGTCGTGGCCTCGGCCAATTGGCTGGGGAAAGGTCAGAGTCCTGTTACGAAGGTCGCTGGGCATGTTTTGATCAGGAAGTTTGAAAGGTTGAGCTGGAGGTTACTCAAGGGGAGGAGTCGCGGTCTGAGGTTTCTGCGATTTTCCCGGAAAAGGGGTCATGTCGGGGACATAGTCACTCAAGGTGGAGAACACATAACAAGATGGAGTTGGCTGGCGTAGGCCCGCCCTTTCATTCCCCCCTTGTCGTGTAGCTTCCGGACCCAATCATGGGACCGGCTGCATTTATGGTGACAAGGGGAACAGAGTTTGGAGGTTTACGCTAAATTCTGGGAAGCATGTGTCCCTGGGGTGGCTCTGGGAGGTCTGATTAAGTATTGTCCCCAAGCTGGTGTCTATGATCTGCCAGGTGATGTTTTGGGGGGTGTGGGGACTCCCAGCAACATGAGTAATGACAAGCAGAGTTAACAGAGTTACCAATATTAGGTGGGTCGAATGCGCTGGAGCTTGAGCTTGAGTGGGTTGTGTTGGTCCCGACTGATGGCCCATCGCGTGACAAAGTCCTTCCAGATCGAGGAGGGGTCTGCTGTCCGATCGTGGGTGTGATGGACCCAGGTCGCGATGCCGTCTACTTTGAGAGCGGTGGGGGTTGTCAGCACCACGATGTAGGGTCCCTTCCAGCGCGGCTCGAGGGTCTCTCGGTGGTGCCTCTTGACATAGACCCAGTCTCCCGGCCTGTACTGATGAGGTGTCGGGGTCGGGCCAGCCTCGTAGATGCCACGGAGGCGCGGCCAAATGTCCTCGTGCGCTCTCTGGAGCCCTCTCAAGGAAAGAAAAAGTTCTTGATCTTTAAATTCAGCAATAAGTTCAGCTCGAAGGCTGGGAATAACAGGGGGTGGCCTGCCAAACATGATCTCATAGGGAGTAAAACCCAGAGTGTAAGGAGTGTTTCTAACCTGGTAAAGGGCGTACGGTAGGAGAGTCACCCAGTCCCCGCCAGTCTCCATGGTTAATTTGGTAAGGGTCTCTTTTAGGGTTCTATTCATTCTTTCTACCTGTCCTGAGCTCTGGGGCCTATAAGCACAATGTAATTTCCAGTTTGCCCTCACCGCCTTGGCTACTGCCTGTGTTACCTGCGAGATAAAAGCTGGTCCATTGTCTGATCCTACCATGGCAGGAAAACCATACCTGGGTAAGATGTCTTCTAGTAGCTTCTTAGCCACCGTCTGAGCCGTTTCATGCTTGGTTGGGTATGCCTCCACCCAGCCAGAGAAGGTGTCTGTAAATACTAAAAGATATTTATAACCATACTTTCCTGGTTTGACTTCAGTGAGGTCTACTTCCCATTGGGCTCCCGGTCTGGTGCCTCTGAGCCTGGTTCCTTTTTTATTTGATGTGGCTCTCGCGTTGGTGAGTTGGCAGGTCTTGCAGGCAGATACAACTTGCTCTATTTTGGTGTCCTGTTGGTGAATCTTGATTCCGGCATGTCGGATTAAGTCTTTTAATTTTCGGGCCCCCATGTGAGTAGACTGATGCATGTGCTCTAATACTGAGACTCCGAGCCGGTCTGGCAGCACGAGCTCCTTGTTAGGTGTATACCACCATCCCTTTATCTCCTGGGCCATGGGGAGTTTCTTGATCTGCTGTAACTCCTCCTGGGAGTACTTGGGCTGGTCTGGTAAAACTGAGTCTCCCGGGTCTGGTAGTTGTATGGTCATGGTGGGGACTGGAGTAAGGCCTACTGCCTTGGCTGCCTGGTCAGCCTTTCGATTACCTCTAGCTACCGGGTTATCAGTTTTCTGGTGCCCTTGGCAGTGGATAATGGCCAGCTTGGCAGGAAGCCATAAGGCCGTAAGCAGGTTAAGTATCTCCTGCTTATTTTTTATAGTCTGTCCTTCTGCCGTCAGTAACCCCCTCTCCTGATAAATTGCCCCATGAATATGAGCTGTGGCAAATGCATAATGGCTGTCTGTGTAGATGTTAAGCCGTTTTCCAGCTCCCAGTGTCAGCGCCTTGGTGAGGGCTATGAGCTCTGCTCGCTGGGCTGACGTTCCGGAGGGTAGAGCCTCCACCCATACGGTGTCCGTTTCGGTGACCACCGCTGCACCCGCATACCTGTGTCCGTCTTGCACAAAGCTGCTGCCATCAGTGAACCAAGTAGCCTCGGCATCGGGGAGGGGCCGGTCGGTCAGGTCCGTCCGGAATCCATGTACTTGTTCCAGGATTCCTGCACAGTCATATAGTGGAGCACCTAGGTCAGGGTCGGGCAGCAGGGTTGCAGGATTGAGGGCTGCACTGGGGCGGAACCGCACTCGTGGAGGGTTGAGTAGGAGGCTCTGGTAATGAGTCATACGTGTGTTGCTCATCCATCTATCAGGAGGCTGTTTCAGGACCCCTTCAATGGCGTGTGGGGTCGTGATCCAGATCTCCTGTCCTAGGGTCAGTTTGTCTGCGTCCTTGACAAGGAGTGCTGTCGTCGCAATAATTCTTAGGCATGGCGGCCAGCCGGCAGCCACTGGGTCTAGTTTCTTAGACAGGTAAGCCACTGGGCAGTTCCAGGGGCCTAAGGCTTGAGTTAGAACCCCTTTTGCTATTCCCTTATGTTCGTCTACAAAGAGGTGGAAGGGTTTCGTAATGTCTGGTAGACCCAGGGCTGGGGCACTTAAGAGGGCCTTTTTTAACTGATTAAAGGCAATTTCTTCTTTTTCAGTCCATTTAAATGTTTTCCCCTCTTTGGTAGCTTCATATAGGGGCTTGGCAATCTCAGCAAACCCTGGAACCCAGTGGCGGCAGTAGCCGGCTGATCCTAGGAATTCCCTCACTTCTCTTCAGGAGGTGGGAGTAGGGATCTTCAGGACAGTTTCTTTTCTGGCATCTGATAACCGCCGCTGTCCACCCTCCAGGATGTATCCCAGGTAACTTACCCTCTCCCTGCATATCTGAGCCTTCTTTGCGGATGCCCGGTGCCCTAAGGCCCCCAGGGTAGCCAGCAGGTCCTGGGTCCCTCGCTCACAGTCTTTGGCCATGTCGGCAGCAATCCGGCTGTCATCTACGTACTGTAGGAGGGTGAGGCCAGGGTGCTCCCTTCTGTACTCACCCAGGTCCTCGTGTAGTGCCTCGTCGAAGATGGTGGGTGAATTTTTGAATCCCTGAGGTAGTCGTGTCCAGGTGAGTTGCCCACTGTAGCCCTCCTCCGGATCATGCCACTCGAAGGCAAACAGGGGTTGGCTCTGGGGTGCCAGCGGCAGCCTGAAGAAGGCATCCTTTAAATCTAGTACAGTATACCAGACCCTGGAGGGCGCCAAGGAGCTCAAAAGAGTATATGGGTTGGGAACAGTTGGGTGTATGTCCGCGACCCTCTTATTTACTTCCTGGAGGTCTTGTACCGGTCGGTAGTCATTTGTGTGAGGCTTTTTTTTTTTTTTTAATTTTTTTTTTCAACGTTTATTTATTTTCTTGGGACAGAGAGAGACAGAGCATGAACGGGGGAGGGGCCGAGAGAGAGGGAGACACAGAATCGGAAACAGGCTCCAGGCTCCCTGCAAAGCAAGAATGGGCTTTGGTTCCGGAGGGAGCGGGGCTAGGAAGGGCTTAAGCCAAGAGGGTGGGTAGAGGCGTAGTCTGAGTCTGTCCCATAATGTCCGTCCAGTAAGTCCACAGAGCAAAACAGAGAAACACAAAAACAGACAAACAGAGGGCCCCTAGAAAGTCTTCCAACTCCATGGAAGCAAAACTGAAAGCTAGCTTTTGAGGGGATTCCATGTCCCTCCAAAACCGATGAGGGGATTCCACGTCCCTCCAAAACCCAAAGCTAGACGACGGCCTCACGCCGACCAGCGGGAGCGGCCTGCCTCGTCTCAGACCTTTGAGGGGATTCCACATCCCTCCGAACCAGATGAGGGGATTCCACGTCCCTCCAGAAGGGATAATCGGAACGTCTTCCGAAACTCCCAGCCCGTGGTCCTCCAGTGCGTCCACTTAGACCGCGTCGGGCACTACCAGAATTGCAGAAATGAGCTCACACAGAAAAGACAGAACAAACGGACAGACACTAACCGTGGCCAGTCAGGCTCTCCGGGTCAGGGGTCCCTCGGGGGTCTTGGGGATCCTGGACGAGCCCCCAAATGTTATGCCCAGAATTCGTGATCCCCAAAGACCACCAGGGAGCCGAGTCCGATGCAAAAGCAAAAGAGTCTTTATTCAAGCTAGCTCGAGCTCAGTCCCCTACCTGCACTGACGCAGCGGTGAGATACCAGGGAAAGAGAGCGAGTTTCAAAAGCACAAAGGTTTTATAGGGGTCTAGGGGCAGCCGATTGGCTGGGGAAGGGTCGTGGCCTCGGCCGATTGGCTGGGGAAATGTCAGGGTCCTGTTACGCAGGTCGCTGGGCGTGTTTTGATCAGGAAGTTTGAATGGGTGAGCGGGAGGTTACTCAAGGGGAGGAGGCGCGGTCTGAGGTTTTTGCGATTTTCCCGGGAAAAGGGTCATGTCGGGGACATAGTCACTCAAGGTGGAGAACACAGAACAAGATGGAGTCGGCCGGAGTAGGCCCGCCCTTTCAAAGAATAACTGAAATACAATGTTATATTAGTTTCAGGTATACAACAGGGATTCAACAGTTCTGTACATTACTCAGTGCTCACCACAGTCAGCGTGGTTACCATCTGTCACCATACAACAGTATTGCAATATTATTGATTATATTCCTATGCTGTACTTTTCATCCCCTTGACTTATTTATAACTGGAGGTTTGTACCTTTTATCTCCTGTGCCTATATCACCCTTCCCCCACCCATCTCCCTTCTGGAAACTACCACTTTTTTTCTTAAGAGTCTGCTTGTTTCTGGGCACTTGGGTGGCTCATTTGGTTAAGCGTCTGACTCTTGATTTCGGCTCTGGTCATGATCTCACAGTTTGTGGGTTTGAGCCCCACATCAGGCTCTGCAGTGACAGTGAGGAGCCTGCTTGGGATTCCTTGTCTCCCTCTCTTTCTGCCCCTCTCTCACTCACGCATGCTCTCTCTCAAAAATAAATAAATTTTTAAAAAAGAGTCTGCTTGTTTGTTTTGGAAAAACATTTTCTAAAGGCCTGCATATAGAGTGAGATCTGACCTGATATAAAGTTCTGAGAACATGAGAAATGTCAGCATCACATGATATTCGAATCCCTGATTGTGAAATCACCTTCTGAGGTCAAGTTTCTGAGCTCTTCCTTGGGCATCGCAAGCTCTGTACAGAGATAGGTCTGTTGGTCACTGCCGCTGGGCTCTACCTTCTCCGTTTTTCAGAGCACAGCGTCCCTCATTAGTGAGAGCATTTGAAATAAGTTCTGCTCAGGCATCTCACAATCGCTCCAACTGGCTCCCCTATTTGTAACCGCAGAGATGTTTAAGGGCATTTTTATTCCAGAATAGGGAGTCGGTGGTGGGCTAGCTTCTAGTGTCCAGAGATCCTCACAGGTCCCGTTAGTTTCCTTGCTGGGATGGTAACTCACCATTATGCTGTCCCTACTCATAAGTGGATGCCATTTATGACTTATTTTGGAGTAACGTGGGGCTGGGGCTGAAGTACAGATGTTGGTCCTCCTGTGATCATGGTTGGTGAATGAAAGTGGAGGTGTTCTTGGGCTCTGGTGAGCAACTGTAGTCCCTGGCACACTTTCTGTGCTGGTGACATCTCTGAAGGCTGTAACCGTGTCTGAGCAATTTCACTAATTTTCAGCTGACTCTTTTTATTTTTTTTTCAACCGAAATCATTTAATGCTTACAATTTAAGAAAGTATGTAATGTTTTTTGTCCATTTTACAGGCCAAAAAAATCAGTAGAGAGATGAAGTAACTTGCTTCCATTTACAAGGCTAATTAACGCAGCAGACAAGATGAGAAATCAAGCCTATTTGATCTAAAGCTCTTAATCTTTGATTTCAAAGCATCTGACTATTTCTGAATCTCTCTCTTAGAATTTCATTATGTACATGTTATGAATTCTTTTCTATAATCTGGATCTGTGGTCATTGTTGTTCTGTTTCGCTACACAAAATTGGTTCATATATCACTGGTAATTTCCTGCCACAGCTGTTCAAAGTCATCGTTTCCTTTGTCCACATCTAAAAGACAACTTCAGGGGCACCTGCGTGGCTCAGTCAGTTAAGTGTCTGACTTTGGCTCAGGTCATGATCTCAGAGTTCATGGGTTCGAGCCCCGCGTCGGGCTCTGCACTGACAGCTCAGAGCCTGGATCCTACTTCAGATTCTCTATCTCCTTCTTTCTCTTCCCTTCCTTCACTTGTGCTCTCTCTCAAAAATAAATAAACATTAAAAAACCATGACTTTAATGTACAGGTAATTTCTGCCTTAACTCTACAGACTTGATCAATTATATCTCTTTTGCACCAGCCAATTCTTCCTCCAATTGTTTCTGCAGACAATTGTATATTACAGAAAATGGTGGCAATGTAATTTCTAAAAAAGTACCTTTGTGTGCCAGTATTCTCTTCTTGGGATTGTGCTAAGTAAAGAGATTTTTATTGCTGTGGTAAGAGAACATCTCTGAACCTCTTAAATTTACTACGATAAGAAAAAGTATACTTGGATGAAAGTACTTGAAGACTCCCTGCTGTTGAATACTTTTTTTCACATGCAGTTTCTTTTTGTCTTTTAAACTAAAACTTCATTCTAGCTGTAGCACTGGGTGTAAAGAGTGTTCAGGACTACAGACACTGATCTGTTTCACACCTCCAATCAGGGCAACATTATGACTTCTGTGGCCTGTTGGTAATTTTGTCCTCATGAGCCCTCCTCCTCCATTAACAATATTAAAAATTATATTTTATAACTGCATTGATATAAAGATGACTATAGTCCAAGTTGGATTTGGATTCCATTCATTGTTTCCTTATTTTAAAAGAAATTGAACATTTCAAGGGCTCCTAAAATTATTGTAGGCCCTAGGCACCATGCCTACTGTGTCTTAATGGGTATGTCAACCCTGTCCAGGACATATATGCTCCTGAAGAAATCTGATCCAGGCAGCAAAATTGACTGCCCCGAGTTTGATCAGGGAAATAAATCTCTATTTATTTATTTAAGAAAGGGAATAAATGTCTATAAATCACCACTAGATATTTTTAGGTAAAGACTCTAATGACAAACTTCATTTATCACTGTTTTTCATTATTTGCCCCCAGAGTTTCCTCATGACATTTTTCACTTCTGCATTTCTGAGGGTGTAGATTAAAGGGTTCAGCATGGGAGAGACTATGGTACAAAACACAGTCACAGCTTTGTCAGAGGGGAAGGAGGTCACGGGTCTCAGGTACAGGAAGGAACAAGGTACAAAGAATAAGATGACAACGGTGACATGAGAGGCGCAGGTAGACAGGGCTTTGCGACGCCCTTCAGAGCTATGAGTCCTCAGTGAGTGCAGGATGACAACATAAGAAGCAACCAGCATAGAAAAAATGAGCAAACACAGTGATCCACTGTTGGCAGCAATCAGGGGCCCCAAAGTGCGAGTGTCTGTACAGGCTAGCTCCAGGAGAGGTATTAAATCACACATAAAATGGTCAATAACATTGGGGCCACAGAACGGTAACTGGGCCATGAACAAAATCTGAATTCCTCCATGAAGAAAGCCTAAAATCCCAGCCATTCCCACGAAGAAACCACAGACAGGTCGTCTCATGATGGTCATGTAATGCAAGGGCTTACAGATGGCTACATAGCGGTCATAGGCCATGACAATTAACAAGACGATCTCAGCTCCACCGAAGAAATGTTCTGCAAAGAGTTGAGTCATGCAGCCATTGAAGGAGATGGTGTTCTTCTCAGAGATCAGGTCATAGATCATTTTGGGTGCTATGGAAGAAGAGTAGAAACCATCTATTATAGACAAGTAGGACAGGAAAAAGTACATGGGAGAACCCAGAGCTGGGCTGATGAAGATGGTGATGGAGATGAGCAGGTTACCTGCCAGTGTGATCAAGTAGGTGATTAACAACACAGCAAATAAGAATTTCTGCAGTTCTGGATTCTGGGTCAAGCCCAGCAAAATGAATTCTGTTACATTGCTCATCCTTTCCATGGATTCAGCTTGGGTTGTGAGCACATGGTCCATCAGGAGAGATCACAGAATTTCTGAGTAATATTTTCAATTCAACACTAAAAGTTCCCATCACCTCTGTAGTCCTGGCCTCTGGGATTGATGGAACCACAGCTTCCACTCACCTCTGCCACTTCGGAGACAGTTATAAAGAAGATTAGAAAGGGGTTAGATTTCTCTTATTCATATAAATTGAATATTAACAATATGTTACAAACACCAGAATAAAAGCAAAGTGTTAATATGTATGTTGACTTATGATGGCCTTCCAAACTCTCTTTCTGGCTCTAAACCCTCACAGGTGGCTTTCTTTCGTTGTTTTTGGGACAAAGTTTGTCAATAACAATGATTTTGAAGTTATATTTGCCCACTGGCACGAATGTTTATAGGTATATGGACACAATATTCTTTAAAAAGTCAACTGTATATCAGATAGGAAAGTGCCAAGCCTTACTGTATCTATACCAGCAGTGTTCTTTGAGGTATGATTCCTTTCTGCGAAATGAATGCACGTACACACAGAGAGCTGCAGATGGGGTTTTCCCTCTTCAAAATGCCAAGGAACTGTCTTCATAACAGCTCATTGAGCAGCATTTCCTCAGTAGCCCTGGATGTTGTGTCTGGCTCCAAATGGCTATTACACAGTCACTCTTCCCACATCTTTGGATATAAATATACAATTGGTACAAAGTTCCCTTAAAAGTTCTCAATATTTCTTAAATGGATTTTCTGTGTAACTGGTCTTTCATTACATAAAAAATGAGGCTCTGGATTAGATATATAATACCACTCACATTTTACAAATGGAATTAGATGAGTCATAAAGTTTCCCTGGATTTCCTATTGATGAGACGGAAATGTTAAGGTCGTCTAAGGTAATACAGTTTTTTTCTTTTGGCATAAGTTTAATCAATTAAGATAAATTTGAAATTTTCACTGCTAATTGGTGGAAAAAGTGGAATTTTTACAAGAATATATTCTTTTTTTAAAAAAATGATCTGTACATGGATTTTCACAAGTGATTACATGTTACAAAAGATCACAGGATATCTTATTCCTTCTCCCCCTCTTTTTCTCCTTTCTCAAATCCCTGCCAAAAAACATAACAACATATTATTCCTCAAAACTTTCTGGACACAGAAATCAGCATCATGATCATTCAGCTTCAATAAAGGTGAGGAAGGATATCTTTATCTTTAGTTTTTAGAGAACGCTGTCTCTTTAGTTGTTTCTTCTCTGCCCAGGGCTCCTATAGGTGGTAACTATGTGCTTAATCATTCTTAATTTAATTCACAAATTCTAACTTCAATGTGGCAACATGGAAGTCATGAAAAGGGGAAACAATTTCAAATAATCACATATAAAACCTACCGAAGCAATCTATTTCTACATACACGTTGACCACAATGTTGTTACAGTGACCTTAGGAGTTCTCAAAAGCGCCTCGTCTGGCAGCATCACAGATCGTGTTTTCTACTGCCATTTTCATGTCATCAAGCTCAAATTCATTTTTAGAGAATAAGATTACCTTCAATTCAAAGAATCTAGTTGTAAAACCTATTCAGTGAAAATAATTTGGCTTAATTAACTCTCAAAATTTGGGGAAAAAGATTTAGTTATTACTGACCTGGATCTAGTTGAGTGTGAATTCCAGTTTTTAGATTGAAGTCAGTCATTGTTTTCTTCCGCTGGGGGCATAGCCCCCCAGCTGCAAATACACTCTATAAACTAACAAGTGGGACACTGGAATTCTCTCTCTAGACAGCTCTTCCAGTCTTGGACATTTTCACTTATTTTCGTTCCCATTATCCATCTGAATTTACTCAGAAAATGAGCTGTTTGAGTTAGGAAACTGCAGTGGCTCTAGATTTAATTTCTATTCACGTTCATGGCCTCCTGTGGAGGTATAAACACATCTCCAAAACACATAAATTTTTCAGATCTCAGAACTGTATTCAGTCTATATTAAAAACAATGGGAACAATGAAAAATTCTTCAAATCAGAAAAAGCGAGTGTATGAAACTATAAAATGTATAAGTGCATCAGATCCAGTTGATTGGATGTTGTTTTTTTTTCCCAAATCCTGCCAAATTTATGTTTCCCAAGAAGTCCATGAACAGTGTGGTGAGAATTCTTTCTATTCCTGATTTAAGCTCTCCTTTTAACCCTAAGTGTGGGAACAGTGTCTCCCATATAGACCTTAAGTCTATTAGTTAACGTGCTTGGCTGTTGTCATTTACTTAAATCTCCTGTAATTCTTCATGGACTCTAGAGAAATATTTAAATAGACATTCACAAAGGGCAGGATTTGGTAAGGCATTGACCTCTCAAGTCCTCAGAGGATTCGTAATTGTTCCTGTTGGAATTTTTGCTGGAAGCAAAGCATCCACAAACATCATTAGAGGCCGGTTTATTTTTGTATCTTTGTTTTATTTTATTTTTTCTCCAACTTTTTGTTTAAATTCTAGTCAGTTAACATACAGTGCAGTATTGGTTTCAGGAGTAGAATCCAGTGATCTATCACATATAACACCCAGTGCTCATCATAACAAGTGCCCTCCTTACTACACATCGCCCATCAAGCCCATCCTCCACCCACCTCCCTCCAGCAAGTCTCTGTTTGTTCTTTTCTTTTCGATCTTTAAGGGTGTCTCACAGTTTGTTTACCTCTCTTCCCCCCACCACCATATGTTCATCTGTTTCTTTTTTTTTTAATTTTTTTTTCAACGTTTATTTATTTTTTTGGGGACAGAGAGAGACAGAGCATGAACGGGGGAGGGGCAGAGAGAGAGGGAGACACAGAATCGGAAACAGGCTCCAGGCTCAGAGCCATCAGCCCAGAGCCTGACGCGGGGCTCGAACTCACGGACCGCGAGATCGTGACCTGGCTGAAGTTGGACGCTTAACCGACTGCGCCACCCAGGCGCCCCTGTTCATCTGTTTCTTAAATTCCACATATGAGTGAAATCATATGGTATCTTTCTTTCTCTGACTTATTAATTTCGCTCAGCATAATACACTCTAGTTCCCTCTACACCACTGCAAATGGCAAGGTTTCATTCTTTTTGACGCCTGAGTAATATATATATGTGTGTGTGTGTGTGTGTGTGTGTGTGTGTGTGTGTGTATTTGTGTGTGTTTATATATATATATTTGTGTGTGGGGCGCCTGGGTGGCTCAGTCGGTTAAGCGGCCAAGTTCGGCTCAGGTCATGATCTCGCGGTCCGTGAGTTCGAGCCCCGCACCGGGCTCTGTGCTGACAGCTCAGAGCCTGGAGCCTGTTTCAGATTCTGTGTCTCCCTGTCTCTCTGCCCCTTCCCTGTTCATGCTCTGTCTCTCTCTGTCTCAAAAATAAATAAACGTTAAAAAAATATATATATATATTTGTGTGTGTGTGTATGTATATATATATATATACACACACATATATGTATATATATATATGGTGTATATATATGCCATATCTTCTTTATCCATTCATCAGTTTATGGACATTTGGGCTCTATCCATAGCCTTGCTATTGTTGATAATGCTGCTATAACCATAGTGTTTCTGGCTGTAGTTTAGGACGAGAGTGATAAGGTAAGTTGGAAAGCTTCATGATAAAACTTTGTTGTTCATTTTGATATTGGTGAGCCTGGCACAGGATAGGGGATGGTTTTAGGCATAGGTCGGAGTTCAGAGAATGGATTTCTCTCTGAAAACCTGACTGTTCTAACTAATATGGTTGTCCTAACAATGGAAATAACAATTTTCAAAGTTATGTGCCATGTTACCCTGGGAAACTGTGCCATTTTTAATTTTCAGCTACCAAAGATTGGGTAAAGATTGTCATGATGAGTTCAGGGGAATATAGCTTTTCTCTCTACCCCACACAGAAGGAATTGTGGAGATTTACAGTAAAGTATAGTGCCTCCACATGGTAGCCATTGAAAAAATCACACTTAGCCAAACATTATGTATAAAGACATTCAGAAGTAAAGGTTAGAAACACTATAAAAAGGAGGCTCCACTCTAATCTCTCCCTCAGCTTCTGAGGTGTTGAAGAGTTGGCTGAAATCCTGCACAGAATCACCTTTTAAAAAAATCAACCTTTACCTTCAAAGCAAGCTGATATGCTCCTGAAGTCCAGAACCAAAAAGGGAAGCAGTGCCTTTAGCTCTGTCCTCAGCGGCTACTTTTGTTCCTTTGTTTCCTGCCAACCTCACTCACAGTCTGTCCCTCTCCCTTGTTTTTTTTTTTTAATTGTGGTAAAATATACATAATATAAAAGTTGCCATTTTAACCATTTTCAAATGTACAGTTCAGTGGCAGTAAGTACATTCACACTGTTGTGCAAACATCGCCATCACCCATCTCCAGAACTTTTTCATCTTCCCACACTAAAAATCCATCTCCATTGATCAATCACTGCTCATTTCTTCCTTCCCTCAGCCCCTGGAAAAACGCTGTCTGCTTTCTGCTTCTATGAGTTGAACTATTTTAGATATTTCATGTAAATGGAATTGGGCAGTGTTCTATCACTGGTTTAGTTTACTTAGACTAAAAACCTCAAGTTTCATTTGTCACAAATGACAGAATTTTGTTCCTTTTTAAGGCTGAAGAGTATTCTATGCAGTATATCTATACTACATTTCTTTTTTTTAAAGCATTGCCTCTGTTGATGGACATTTAGGTTGTTTCCACATCTTAGCTATTGTGAACAATGCTGAAATGGACGTTGGGGTGCAAATAATTTCTTGAGATCCTGATTTGAGTATTTTTGGATAAATACCCAGAAGTGGATTGTTGGATTATATGGTATTCTATTTTTAATTTTGTGAGAAACCTCCATACTGTTTTCCATAGTGACTCTGGCAATTTATATTCCTGTCAGCGAACAGAGGTTTTCTTTTCTTCATATCCTTGCCAATACTTGTTATCTCTTGTCTTTTTGACAATAGCCATTTTAACAGGTGTGAAATGATATATCATTGTGATTTTGATTTGCTTTTCCCTGATGGTTAGTAATGTTGAGCATCTTTTCATTTGCTTATTGGCCATTTTTACAAATTCTTTGTGGTAATGTATATTCAAGTAGTTTGCGTTTTTAAAAATTGGGATATTTTTGCTATTGAGTTGTACAAATTCTTTGTATATATTTGACATTAACCCCTTATTAAATATATGGTTTGCAAATATTTTTTCCCTTACGTGGGTTGCCTTTTTACTTTTTTGTTCCCTTTGTTGTACAGAAGATTTTTAGTCTGCTGTGGTCCCATTTGTCTATTTTTTGCCTTTGTTGTCTGTTCTTTTGGTGTCATACCCAAGAAATCATTGCCCATCCCATGTTAAAAAGATTTTCTGCTGTGTTTTCTTCTAAGAGTTTTATAGTTTTCGGTCTTTTGTTTTAAGTCCATTTTGAGTTGACTTTTGTGAAGGTGTAAGATAAAGATTCAATTTCATTCTTTTGAAAGTGGTTATCCAGTTTCCCCAGTACCATTTATTAGGAAAACTATTCTTCCCCCATTGTGTATTCTTGGCACCCATGTCGAAGATCAGTTGACCATGTGTATATGCATGGGTTTATTTGTAGGTTCTCTATTCTATTCCATTGGTCTATATGTCTTTATGCCAGTACCATACTATTTCTTTTTTTTTTTTATAAAAATTTTTTTTTTCAACGTTTATTTATTTTTGGGACAGAGAGAGACAGAGCATGAACGGGGGAGGGGCAGAGAGAGAGGGAGACACAGAATCGGAAACAGGCTCCAGGCTCCGAGCCATCAGCCCAGAGCCTGACGCGGGGCTCGAACCCACGGACCGCGAGATCGTGACCTGGCTGAAGTCGGACGCTTAACCGACTGCGCCACCCAGGCGCCCCTTAATTACTATAGCTTTGTAATATAGTTTGTAATCAGGAAGTGTTGTGCTTCTGGCTTTGTTCTTCTTCTTTCTTTGTCTACTGTGGTTCCATGTGAATTTTAAGATTGTTTTCTCTATTTCTGTGAAAAATTCCATTGGGATTTTGATAGAGATTGCACCAATGCTTGATTGCTTTGGGTAGCGTGGCATTTTGATGACCCTGAATCTTATAATCTATGAACACAGGATGTCTTTCCGTTTATTTGCCTTTTTTTTTGTTTTTACTTTCTTTCGTAAATGTTTTGTGGTTTTCAGTTTACAAATTTTAATCTTTTTAGTTAAGTTTATTCCCAAGTATTTTATTCTTTTTGATACATTTGTAAATGGAACTTTTTTTTTTTTTTTTTTTTAGTTTCCTTTTTGGTAATTCCTTCTTAGTTCATAGAAACAACTGATTTTTGTATGTTGATTTCATATTCTGAGACTTTACTGAGTTTGTTAAATAGTTCTAACAGTTTTTGAGTGTGTGTGTGTGTGTGTGTGTGTGTGTGTGTAATATTTAGGCTTTTCTACATATAAAATCATGTCATCTAAGATTAGAAATAATTTGACTTCTTCCTTTCCAATTTGGATACCTTCTATTTCTTTTTCTTTCCTAATTGCTCTGGCTAGGACTTTCAGTATTATGTTGAATAAAATTGGTGAGAGGGAGTCCTTTTTTGTTTCCAGTGTTAGAGAAAAATCTTTTAGTTGTTCACTTGTTGAAGAAAGAAGTTGTTCACTTGTTGAGTATGATGTTTCTTGTGGGCTTGTCATATATAGCCTTTATTATGTTGAGAAAATTTCTTTTTAATCTTGGTTTATTGAGACTTTTATAATAAAAGGGGATTAATTTTGTCAGATGCTTTTTTTTTGCATCTGTTAACATGATCATGTAATTTTTATCCTTCATTCTGTTAATGTGCTGTGTGTCATTGATTGATTCTTGCACGCTGAATCATTCTTGCAGTCCAGGAATAAATCCCATTTGGTTATAGTATATGGTTTCTTTAATGTGCTTTTGAATTCAGTTTGCTAGTATTTGTTTAAGATTTTTGCATTTATGTTCATCAGGGATATTGCCTATAGTTTTCTTTTCTTGTGGTATCTTTGGCTTTGGTAACAGAGTAAATCTGGCTTTATAAAACAAGTATAGACATGTTTTTGGGGGGCCTGGGTGGCTCAGTCAGTTAAGTGTCCAACTCTTGATTTTGGCTCAGGTCATGATCTCATGATTTGTGGGTTTGAGCCCCACTTAAGGCTCTGCACTCAGTGCAGAGCTTGTTTGGGATCCAGTCTCTCTCTCTGTCTCTCTCTCTGCCCTCCCCTGCTTGTGTGTGCATGTGCACTCTCTCTCTCTCAAAATAAATAAATAAATGTAAAAATTAGAAGTGTTTTTTCCTTTTCAAATTTTTGGAAGTATTTCAGGATTGGCATTTATTCTTCTTTAAATGTTGATTGTAGATTTCATCAGTGAAGCCCTCTGTTTTGGGGCTTTTTTTTTCCTTAGGAGGTTTCTAATTATGGATTTGTTTTCCTTGCTCATTATTTGTCTGCTCAATTTACCTATTTATTTATGCTTTAGATTTGGTAGATTGTATGTTCCCAGAATTTATATATTTCTTCTAGGTTATCCAATTTATTACTGTATAACTATTTGTATGAGACTTTTATAATTCTTTTATTTCTGTGACATGAGTTTTTTATTATTTTTTTTAAATTTTTTTTTCAACGTTTATTTATTTTTGGGACAGAGAGAGACAGAGCATGAACGGGGGAGGGGCAGAGAGAGAGGGAGACACAGAATCGGAAACAGGCTCCAGGCTCTGAGCCATCAGCCCAGAGCCTGACGCGGGGCTCGAACCCACGGACCGCGAGATCGTGACCTGGCTGAAGTCGGACGCTTAACCGACTGCGCCACCCAGGCGCCCCTGTGACATGAGTTTTAATGTACCTTCTTTCATTTCAGATTTTATTTATTTGAATTTTTTCTCAGTCTGGCTAAAGTTTGTCAATTTTGTTTTGCTTTAAAAAAACAAATCTTAGTTTCATTGATTTTTTTCTATTGTTTTTCTAGTCTTTATTTCATTTATTTCTGCTGTAATCTTATTTATTCCTTCCTTTGCTAATTTTGGGCTCAGTTATTCTTCTTTTTCTCATTTCTTGAAGTATAATGTTAAATTGCTTATTTGAGATCTTTTTAAATGTAGGTGTTCATTGCTATAAAGTTCCCTTTTAGTGTTGCTTTTGCTGCATCCCATGGGTTTTGGTGTATAGTTAAAAATTTTTGTTTGTTTTGAAATGTTTCTGAATCCCCTTTTGGTTTCTTCTTTGACCCATCGGTGGTACATAAATATGTTGTTTAATTTCCCTGTATTTGCAAATTTTCCAGTTTTCTTTCTGCTTTTGATATCTAGTGTTACTTCATTGTGTTCAGAAAAGACACCTTGTATGATTTCAATATTCTTAAGTTTTTCAAGACTTGTTTTGTGACCTAGTATATGATCTAGGCTGCATAATCTTCCATGTGCACTTGAGAAGAATGTATATTCTACTGCTATTGGATGCAATGTTCTATATGTCAGTTAGATCTATTTGGTTAATAGTGATGTTCATATCCACTGTGTTCTTATTGATTTTCTGTCTATATGTTCTATCCATCATTGAAAGTGGAATATTGAGGTCTCTTACTATTATTTTATTGTCTATTTCTGTCTTTAGATCTGTCGATATTTGCTTAATACATTTAAGTCCTCTGATGTGGGGTGAAATCTATCTATATATAGATATATATTTCTAATTATTATATCTTCCTGGTAAATTGACCCTTTATCATTACATAAAGTCCTTCCTTACGAGTTTGTGTTTTAAAGTCTATTTTGTCTGACATAAGTATAGTCCCTGCCCTCTTTAGGTTGACATTTGAATGGAATATCTTTTTCCATCACTTCACTTTGAACCTATGTGGTCCTTAAATCTTAAGTGAGTCTCTTGTAGACAGCATATAGCTGGGTTAAAAAAAAAAAACATTTAATCACTCTATGTCTTTTGATTGGGGAGTTTAACCCATTTACATATAAAGTAATTATTTATAGGTTAGGACTTATTCTTGCCATCGTGTTTTGTGTCTTATAGTTCTTTCCCTCTTTTTCTTTTTTACTGCCTTCCTTTGTATTTTGTTGATTTTTTGATGTTGATGCTTTGATGATTTTCTCTTTTCTTTCGCAGGGCTTCTGTCCTGGGCCAGAGCTGGATCTCCTTTTATTTGAATTCTTTCTCTTAGAATGGCACTGTGTCTGTATCTCAAATTACTTCCCATTGCACTGGTCTGCAGTTAGCCTGAAGGTTGCCATTCAAATTTGAATGTACAGACTTTCTGTCTTAATCCAATTACTCAGTTATTATTAACTCCTTTTTGTACCAGATACTTATGTTCCTATCAGCTAAGGCATAAATCCATATAATAATAGCTACTGCAGAAGTGAAGTGATGTATAGTACGTCTTTGACCGAAAAAAATGCTCCACCTTCTGCCTGGGAATCATGTGCGAAATTGCTCTATCTGTAGATATTCTGCTGTACCTCGCAGAATTTTATCCCTTTTTGTCTTTAGGCAGAGAAAATAATTTATTCTAAGAGGAGCCCAGATCATAATGTAAATGGTACTTCTGGAATTGCACAACAGGGCAGCATTAATTTGGGGATGAGTCCTGCCTTGATAACTCTCTTGTTCCTCAAAACCTGCTCATTTCTGGTTGATCTTTATTTCTTATGATAACGAATCTACTTTGGCTACGTGGTTGGGATTGAAACTATGCATTTTTAGCAAAATTATTCGCCATTAGGCTTTTTGTTTAAATATTTTAATTGTCCTGTTGGCTATATAATCTGTACCCAAAGCTTTACAGAGAATTGTTCCACTGAATACATAAACCCCGAGATTTTCTATACATTGTGACATTTTTATGTTGTTCAGCAGTGTCCGTTTGATCAATAATTTGTTAATGCAGAGAGGTTTCTAAATGGAGGAGACTTTCGTCATTTAATTCAATATCGCTGTTTTATGAAAGAAGAACCATTAAAGATTAGAGAAAACAAGGGGAGCAAAATATACTTAAGCTCGTATATTTTGATTTCAAGACCATTATCCTTTCGATTAGTCATACTTGTTCTTAATATATGAATAAATTTTGTTTTTTCCCTTCTCTAGTCACATGAATTGTTACCCAAGGTTACCGTATGGCTCCAGAGTTTCCTCATGGCGTTTTTTACCTCCGAATTTCTGAGGGTGTAGATTAAGGGGTTTAACATAGGTGTTATCATAGTATAAAACACAGCCGCTGTTTTGTCAATGGGGAAGGTGATCATGGGCCGCAGGTACACAAATATACAGGGTACAAAGAACAGGACGACTACAGTAACATGGGAGGCACAGGTGGAGAGAGCCTTACGCTGTCCTTCAGGGCTGTGGGTTCTCAGGGAGTAAAGGATGAGGAGGTAGGAGGTGATAAGAATAGAAAAAATGAGCAGACACATCAGCCCGCTGTTGGCGGCAACAAGAAGTCCAAAGATGTGGGTGTCAGAGCAGGAGAGTTTCAGCAGAGGGAAAAGGTCACAGATGAAATGGTCAATGACGTTGGGGCCACAGAAGGGCAGCCAGACTATAAAAAGAATTTGAATCAGAGCGTGAAGAAATCCCCCGGCCCAGGCGGTGGCCACCAGGAGGCCACACGCTCGCCTGTTCATTGTGATCGTGTAGTGCAGGGGCTTGCAGATGGCCACGTAGCGGTCATAAGCCATGACCGTGAGCAGGATGATCTCGACTCCCCCAAAGAAATGCTCTGCAAAGAGCTGAGTCATGCACCCACCGAAGGAGATAGTTTTCTTTTCGGCGAGTAAGTCAAATATCATTTTGGGAGCCATGGCAGAAGAGCAGCAGCTGTCTATGAAGGCCAAGAAAGACAGAAAAAAATACATGGGGGAGCCCAGGGCTCGGCTGGTGGTGATTGTCACGACAATGAGTAGGTTGCCTGCCATGGTGAGAAAGTAGATGACTATAAACACAGCGAACGAGAGTTTCTGTGCGTCTGGGTTCTGTGTCAGGCCAAGCAGGATGAATTCCGTCACGTTGTTCATTCGCCCCCGTGAATCTACGTCGGCGTCTGGATGATTGATCTGTCTGTAAATAGCACAGGGACTGCAATTGTGGCAGATACATTTTGGCCAAGCAAATCATTTCTTTCAGGAGTGTTTTCCGTCAGACTGATGGAAACCCCAAGCAGAGGAACTCAGATTTAAAGTTGGACCTTATTGCCAGTTACCTAAGGAACTCGTAGCGTCTTCACCCTCTCACGTCCACAGACACACAGACACTTGAGCCCACACATTCACGGATACACTCGTCCACTTTCACAAGTAGGCTTTTATGACTGCAGGCCCCTTCCTGTAATTGTAGGCGGCGGATATTCCCTGAACGACTGCCATAGTATTTTCTCCCACAGAAAAACAGGAATGAAAGGAGGGCCTGTGAGGAGCAGGAGGCTTGAATTCACGAGAGGCTGCTGCCCTGTGTCTTTTCTCTTGTCACCTGTGCTGATGAGGCTAAGGGGCAGTTTCTGTTTGGTATTTTTTAAAAAAAAATTTTTTTAACGTTTATTTATTTTTGAGACAGAGCATGAACAGGGGAGGGGCAGAGAGAGAGGGAGACACAGAATCTGAAACGGGCTCCAGGCTCTGAGCCGTCAGCACAGAGCCCGACGCGGGGCTCGAACTCCAGGATCGTGAGATCATGACCTGAGCCGAAGTCGGCCGCTTAACCGACTGAGCCACCCAGGCGCCCCTGTTTGGTATTTTTAACTTGTTTCAGGTCGACTAGAAAACATCAGGCAAATTCAATCTGAAATTAAGAATGATGTAGTGACATCTCAGAAAAAAAAAAAACTGAACTCAGTCAATGTTTGAGGCTTCAGTAAGATTTGTGGCAGTTAGGTTTGTGAGCTTATATTACTTTGAAACTGAATTGTCCAAGAATATCATCAAACTGGAAAAAGGAAGAATATCCTGAAGGGGATGAAACAGCCAGCCTGATGCAATGCAAAATTCTCCAGATTTATTTGAAACTTTGGAATTCACTGGAGAATTTATGTTTAGTTTTCAAGGATATTTTGCATATAAAACCTCTGTTTAAAGAAGACTATGAAAAATTCTCTGGATGCATTCAGAGAACATATTTTAAAGGTGAGGAAGCAAAAGCACCATAATTTGTTGGGCAGAGTACGTTTGTTATAGTCACGTAGACTAGTTCTTTGTTCTGCTTTCACGGATTAGCTGCCATGTAATGATATGTACACACCATAGTCTTACTGCGTCTAAACGTTCTCATATATGAAATAGGAAAAATAATGAATAACATAGAGGAATTGAAAAATATCATTATTATATAGACCAAAGTTTTATCCCAAAGGTAAAACACACAGCTTTCCACACAATCCAAATTCTTGAAAGGAGAATAAAAATCATTATTCTTATCCTTGAAAGATTTGATTGTTATAATATTAAGAAAGAACATAAACGAAGAGAAAAATGAATTGAATATTCAAGAAGTTAAAAAATAACCAATTATTCAGAAAAAGTTGAATGTAGCAATCAGTATATCAGGCAATAGAAAAATATTAGACTTGATAAATACATTAAAAAGTTATTAAAGAGTCTCTTATGATTTGCTTCTCTCTCTCTCTTCTTAAAAATTTTTTAATGTTTATTTATTTTTGAGAGATAGAAAGAGAGTGGGGTAGGGACAGAGAGAGAGGGAGACACAGAATACGAAGCAGGCTCCAGGCTCTGAGCTGTCAGCACAGAGCCCGACAGGGGGCCTGAACTTATGAACTGAGAGATCATGACCTGAGCCGAAGTCAGTCACTTAACCAAATGGGCCACCCAGGCACCCCATCTCTCTTAAATACAGAGAACAAAATGAAGGTTGCTGGAAGGGAGGGGGTGGGGGATGGGCTAAATGGGTGATGGGCATTAAGGAGGGCACTTGTTGGGATGAGCACTGGATGTTATATGTAAGTGATGAATCACTAAATTCTACTCCTGAAATCATTACTACACTATATGTTAACTAACTTGGATTTAAATAAAATTTAAAAATTTTTAAAAAAAGGAAAAAATTTTTTAGTATTTCAAAAATATAAATATAACGGAGCACAAATATAACTGATGATGGGATAAGCTTAATAAGAAGCAAGTATGGTCAAATTGCAAAAGAACATTATTTTTAAAGAATATTTAAAAGAATATAGTTCATAAAATATTTTTCAACAACTGGATAAGTATTTTTCAAAATACAATAAGTCTCTTCATGCCATCACTGAAAAGAAAAAACAAGAAAGAAAAGAAGAAGAAAAAAGAATAGAGTGTTTTAAAGCCTTCAAATAAAATATAGATTTGTTTGAAAACAGAAAAACAAACAAATACATACCTAATCTCTGGATGGGAAAGAGCGTGTTAAGCAAAATGCAGTGGTATGAGATACAGGACAAAACTAATTGATTCAATTCCATAAAGATCCGGAACACATTGGAAAAATACTTGCAACAAGTATAACAAGTAACCATCATATAATGAAATGGTTTTTACAGAAAGGTGTACTCCTAGGATTATAAAAATAAGGGCAAAACTAATAAAAAGAAACCTCTCAGGAAAAAACATTAGACATCTAAAACAATGCTCTGTTGGACAAGCCATCAAAGAAATACCATTTAAAAACGGAAATATTTTCAACTGGAAAATTGGAAAAGATTTATGACTGCTATATTACCCAGTGCTGATGGCTGTGTGGTGATCTGAAATATTCTGGAAAGAAGTTTGACTTTATAGGATAAGGGTTTTATAACTGGTCATGTCCCTTGGTCCAGTACGCCTTAGGCTTGGGAATCTACTCTAGTTAAAAAATATGGACAAACATGCATACATTGTTGTATTCCACAATTTTTATGATAATGAATAATTAAAAATCTAAATGTATACAAGAGGAACAATGACAGGAATTATATTTATGAAATATCAGGTGGGCAGTGAAGTTATTTGCCAGAAGAATTAATAGTTTGGAAAGCGGGGCGCCTGGCTGGCTCAGTCGGTTAAATGTCCTACTCTTGATTTCAGCTCAGGTCATGATCTCACGGTTTGTGAGCTCGGGCCCCACAACAGAGTTTGCACTGATGGTGTGAAGTCTGCTTGGGATTCTTTCTCCCTCTCTCTCTGCCCCTCCCTCTCTCTCTCTGTCTCTTTCCAAAATAAATAAATAAACTTAAAAAGGAAAAAAAAATAACATGGAAAGATTCTTCCAGTATGAGTGGAAAACACAAGATATAAAACAGTTTACATATTATGATCAAAATTGTCCAAAATGGCATATGTACATAGAAAAGTATCTGAAAAAAAGTACACTATAAAGACTAACAGTGCTTACTTGAATTACAAGTAAAGGGGAATTCTTGTGTTTAAAAAATGTTTTTTGATTGAAGTTTTCTACAAAGAGAAAAGATTACCTTTGTAATTAGTGAAATAAATTAGTAGAAGAAATATTTTCTTATATCAAATATCATTTTCTTATATATTTTCTTATACTATTATATTATGGGTGCATAAATCTTAAGTGACTGCTTTTCTTAATAGACTAAATATGGTCATTGCTCACAAAAATTTGTGATAGTAGATATACATATTTAAATCTAAGTCACCTTAAATTGGAGACCCTCGTATCACCTTGAGAACAAAACACTAATAAAGAAATCACCGATTGTACCTACCTGTCTGAATGCAGTAGAGAAAGAAGTAACAGATTCATTCCAGAACAGGTATCTTATTTGAGAGCACATTTGGCGTGGATGTAGCAATCACCCATTCCTAGCGGCTGCTTTGCAAGTTCATCCATTTTTCACTTAGTGACTTGCAAATGATTGCTGAGAGACATCCTAAATAATTCTTGGTTCACGGGCTGGGTTTAGTTTTGCTTCCTAGGGTCACACTTCCCTGTGAATGTAACACACAAGCATCCCAGCTCAGATAACAGATTTCTTCCTTAGCTTCCAAAGTGTTAGGCTTCATAAGAAATTGATGGGGAAAAAAACCCTAACCGTTGGAGGACATGTCTCTCCAAGCCACACATTTGCCAGTATTTTTTGGTGACAGGATGAGGTATATTATAAAAGCCACTTGATCTGAGATCTACACTGATTTAAAGCCCTGAAGATAGCAAACTATGTTAAAGCAGAAAAATTAGGGATTGAAAGTACCATACAATCAGCAAAAATGGAAAAATGCTTTGGAGTAGCAGGCAAGTTAGCTAAAGTTAGCTCTTTTAAGCCTTTCTTTTAGGAAGCCCGTGCTTAGCCCAGAGATATTTCCTTTGGTCCTTGGGCATCTGGATCCAACTGTGTTGGAAAATCAGAACCAAACAGCTTCTGTCATGTGTGGCTGGTTACTGTTATGTGGTCTTCCTGGGTCCATCTACATCAATATTTTCATGTGTGGTTTCAAGGGAGTATTTAAATGGTCATTACTCAGGTGCAAGGAGTTAAGGAGGCTCTGACCTCTCAGCTCCCAGAGGACTAGAATTAGCAGCTTCAACCAAGATGGCAGCCAGACCAATTTGTCATTTCTCTCTTGTGGCCAAGGCATCTGTGACCAAGGAGGTGGGAGAGAGACAGCTGGGTTGGGTTAGGAGTCCCTCTGTGACTGTGTTTAGGAAGTGATCTTAGGATCTGGGATGTAAGGCACAGAATGTTCTAGTCATGGGGGTATGGGTGCATGAGCCAGTCAGAGTCAGTAAAATAGCATAGGTAACACCTATCTCACAGAGCTCTAGGGGAGATTGAGCAAGATAAAAGGGAAAACCTCTAAGTCAGTGAAAAACTGCTATTCTACTGCTAATGCCCCAAGGATAGACAAATGTAGGCTAGAGAAAGTGCTCTTAATAAAAAATCTGAATCATGCTGAAGAGAAAGAGTTTGGTTGGCTGCTGTATCTGCTAACTGTGACTGGGCAAGTTACTCAGCCTCTTTATGTGAGTTCTCGTATCTATAAAAAAGGGGGTGATGATAGTACCCCCTCTTGTAGTACCCCACTCTTGTGGGGGTTCTACAAGAAGATGCATGTGAAGTGCTGAAATGGTGCCCAGCCTACAGCAAAGGCTCACTGCTGTCCTTTGTCATTTTCTGTACAGAACATCAAAGCTTGTGGTGTGACCAATTTGGTTTTCTGGCAAGAATTGTCTCTATTTCTCTCTGTCTCTCTGTCTCTCCCTCTCTCTCTCTCTCCACACACACACACACACACACTCTCTCTCTCTCTCTCTCTCTCTCTCTCTCTCTCATGGTTGCTAGAATCTGGCCACATACAGAAAGGAGAGAAGTAAGTTTTAAAGTTTTAAAGTATTGAATACTGATTCATAAGTCCTTGTAATTCCAAAATCTTTCTATGAATACTTGATCTTGTGACTAAAAAACCTGACAGTAATGTTGGGAGTCCTTGAAACGGTTGTAGGAGTAAAGGAAATGTGTTTACAATGAGAACTGACCAATAATAAATTTGTGTCACTCTTCTAGGTATGGTATTTCATACAATACTTACATAATCCCCATGAAGAAGGTATTAATAATTCTCTTATGTGTAGGAAGTTGATGCTCACTGTGAGCATCACTTGGTCAAGATCAGAAAAGCTAATATTTGGTAGAGCTTGGGTTTAAATACAAATGGATCTAATTCTAAGCCTGAGCTCTAACAATTATGCTACGGTAGCAATTAGACACTAACTCTGTCATGTGTCTCATGTACTAGGAATGATAGGCAAGGGGGTTCTGATTCAGACCATGGTGGATTAGTTGGAGGCTCTAGTTCTAGTGGTAGGCATTACACATTCCTCAGACAAATCCTATGTGCAGCAGTGACCATAAGAAGAGCCACAGAGAAAGGAGAAATTTTTTTCTTCCTTTCCTGTCTTTGGCCCTAATCTGGGAGATCTGCCCGGGTATTATCTTGAAAATGTTATTTCTGGAAATTTACTTATGCCTGCAGAATAGAAGAAGGAAGACCAAGCAGATGTTAAGACTTAGGACCAGGGACATCCTCTACACAAATGGGACATGGTAGGGTCCTAGAGAAATAATACTCCAAAGACATGAACCTGGGTATGATACCCAATTCTATTTACTATGAGATTTTGTGCATGTCACTTCACTTACTAGAGCCTATAAAACAGCCCTAAATAAATTGGAATTATTGGGAAAAATACTGAAAGATTGCATATAAAAATCATCCAACTAGTGTGTTATGCATAGAAAATAGTTGGAAAATATTTTTATGAAAGGAGAGAAAGTTTTGCATTTTTTACTACTATGATACTATTGGCTATTATTTATTGAATCCTGGCTAAGCTGTGTGATCTTGGCTATGTTACTCACCTTCTCTGTGCCTCAGTTTCCTTTTCTGAAAATTAGAGATAATATCTCATAAAGTTTTTATGAGGACCAAAATAGTCACTGAGGGGGACATGGGATTAAGGGTGAATATTTTTCAGGATGGGAGAACCTTGATCATGTTTAAATGCCAGGGACAGAGCTAAGAGAGATAGAGAAGGGTGGGGATAGGAGAGGCAGAGAGAGATTGATTACAGATACAGGAGCAAAGGGAGAGTAGTTGGTGGAGGAACAGTAGGTTGGACAGACACTCACCCAGAGCGGGTATTTCCTTGCTTCTTTCTTTCTAGTAAAACACCATTTCCTCTGCTGTTAGGTGACCAGGTGTTTGGGGGGGGTGGGGAAGTGTGGTCCATTCCTTGGCCATGGATGTGAATCTGGATTAGTCTAAAGCAATTATGGTAATGCTCTTCTCTTTTGGACAAGAATTTTAATCCCATTTGGTCTTCAGCTCTAGATCTCACTCCACGTGAATATATATCAATACTTTTCATAAAGTTTAAGTTTTGGTGGTGGTAGGAGATAAAATAACCAAATTTGAGCATGATTGTGAAAACATTAATACATATTGATCAAATTGCGTTTGTTCCAAGAAAGAAAGATGGTTTTAGTTTTAAAAATGTAATCAATATAATTTATCACCTTAGTAGAATAAGTGAGAAAATATGCAGAATTATTTCAATAGATGTGGGAAAAATGTGATAAAATTAATGACTGTGATAAAATTAATGACTGTTTTAGATTAGAATCTTCAGCAAATACTAGAGATTTATAAATCCTCCAAATGGCGGTACTTGGGCAGGAAGAAAAAAGGATGAAGAAAAAAAATGAACTGAGCCTCAGACACCTGTGGAACACCAGCAAGAGTACCAACAGGTGCATAATGGGAATGCCAGAAGGAGAGAAGAGAAAGAAGCAGAAAGCGTATTTGAAGAAATAGTGGCTTGTATCTTCCTAGAGCGTTAATCTACAATTCAAAATACACTAAAGTCAAAGTAGGGTAAACTCAGAGTTATGAGATCACAGTCAAATGACCAGAATCCAAGGACAATGAGAAAACCTTGAAAGCAGCAAGAGGGAGGCAACTCACCATGTACAAGGGAATTCTCATTGACATGAACAGCTGATTGCTCATCAGAAATGGTGGGGTCAGAAGACAATGGGATTATACATTCAAAGTGCTGTCAACTAAGAGTTCTATATTTAATAAAAGTTCCCTTTAAAAATGAAGGAGAAAACTAAGCAATTCTGAGATAAACAGAAGTGGAAGGGTCTCATCACTAGCAGACTTGCTTTGCAAGAAATACTGAAGGGGTCCTTCAGGCTGAAATGAAGTGGCACTAGGCAGTAACTTGAATCTTCATGAAGAAATCGAGAGCTCTGGTAAAGGTAACTACATAGGTAAGTATTAAAGATGCACTTTGTATGGCAATAACAACACAAAGAAGGAGGGAAGGAATAGAGCTACATAGGAGCAAAGTTCTTATGCAGTATTGCAATTACTATTCTTTTAATCTGAAACTATATTAAAATTAAAATGAACTGTATTAAAATTAAAACTGTATTGCTATAACTTAAGATGTTAATTATATTCCCCAGAGAAAGCAAAATAACTTAGTTATAAAAATAGTTCAGTTAAAAAAATAACTGAAAATAAGGTAAAAGAAGCAATAAGAGAATTAAAATAGAAAACTATGAAATATCCAGTTAGCCCCAAAAAAGCAGTAATGGAAGAATAAAGAAATAAAAAAGGACAATAGAAAACCAATGGCAAAATAGATGTAAATTCTATCTTATCAGTAATGACATAAAACATACATTTTAGAACTCCAATTAAAAGGCAGAGATGCACATTACAGTTGCAAATATATGATCTAAATACAGTTAACCCTTGACCTACATGGGTTGGAACTGTGTGGGTCCACTTATAGGCAGATTTTTTTCAATACAGTACATTTCATAAATGTATTTTCCCATTCTTATGATTTTATCAATAACATTTTCTGTAGCTTACCTTTTTAAGAGCACAGTATATAATACATATAACATACAAAATATGTGTTAATGGACTATGTTGCCAATAAGGCTTTTAGTCAACAGTAGGCTCTTGGTAGTTAAGTTTTCAGGGAGTCAAAAGTTATACATGTTTTTTTGATCATGTGGGGAGGGGGTCAGTGTCTCTAACACCCAACTTTGTTCAAGGATTCAACTGTATACTTTGTTGGTAAGAGACATACTTTAGACTCGTAGACACAAATGAGTGGGAAGTGAAAGTATGGAAAATGTATACCATACAAATGGTAATCAAATGAGAGCTAAAGTGGTTATAGTTCATCTTATATAAGACTTTGAGATATAAATTATTACTAGAGACCAAGACAGGCACTTAATAATAACGAAATAGTCTATCTGGATATAATAATTATAGATTTATGTGCAGCTAACAACAGAGCCCCAGAATTCATGAACACATATGTAATACTGACGCAATAGAAAGACTATATAGACAATTCAACAATAATAGTAGGGGACTTCAGTATCCCACTTTCAATAATGGCTAGTCAGGACACCACAAGTTCAACAAACAAACAGAAGACGTCATGCTATAGATCAACTACACCTAACAGATACCTAATAGAACACTTCAACAACAGCAAACTATAAATTCTTCTCAGCTTCACATGGAACATTCTTTAGGTTGGGCCATATGTGAGCCCATAAAATAAGACTTAAGAAATTTAAAAGTATTGATCATACAAAGTATATTCTCTGACCACAGTGTAATGAAATTGAAAATCACAAAAGGAAGAAATTTGGGAACTTTACAAACATGTGGAAACTATACAACATACTCCCAAGTGACCAATGGGTCAAAGAGGAAATCGTGAGGAAAATTAGAAAATACTTTGAGATGAATGAAAATGAAAATGCTACATACTGCGACCTATGGGGTGCTTCTGAATCAGTGATTAGTGGGAAATTTGTACCTGTACATACCTATATTAAAAAAGAAGAAACGTCTCAAATCAATAATCTAACTTTTGCCCTTAAGACACTTGAAAAAGAAGAGCAAACTAAAACCAAAGCAAACAGAAGGAAATAACAAAGATTAGAGCAGAAACAAATGAAATAAAGAAGATAGAGAATAGAAAAACAAACAAAACCAAAAGTGGGGTCTTTGAAAAGATCACCAGAATGACAAACCTTTAGCTAGACTGATTTAATAAAAAAGAGAGAGAGACTGAAATAACTAAAGTCAGGAATGAAAGAGGGGACATTACTATCAACCTTACATAAATAAAAAATATTATAAGGGAATCCTATGAACAGTTCTATGCCAACAATATATAATTTAGATGAAATGAACAAATTCTTAGACACGAACTACTGACTTGAGTGAAATAGGTGATCTGAATATATTTCTAACAAGTAAAGAGATTGGATTATAATAAAAAAAATTCCACAAAGGGAAAAACAGGCCAGGATGGCTTCACTTTGAAGTGAATTTTATCAAATCCTTCACAAACTTCAAAAAATTGGAGAAGAGAGAACACATTCTATGATAGTAGTATTACCCTAGTATCAATAGTAGACAATGACATCACAAGAAAACTGTAACCAACATCTCTTATGTACATAGACACAAAAATCCTCAACAAAAATACTACTAAAACTGAATCCGGTAGTCTATAAAAAGAATTATACCAAAAACAATTGAGATTTATCCCAGGAATGCAAGGTTGGTTCAATATATGAAAATTGATCAGTGTAATACAACTGAAGTAAGGGAAGAGGGGACATAGTGCTCAGTAATGATAGCTGCTATTACTATTTTTCCCAGTCTGCCATCTACTGCCTAGCTGTATGTTTAAATACAGCAGCAGCTTCAATTCTCATAAGTGATTCAATTCTCATAATGGTATGTGTTTGCAAGATGGCAGAATATATTTGGCTGTTCCAATCTCCACTGTCCTGAGGATACTATGTATGATGAAAATTTAAAGATATCTGTTTTCCTAGGTAAGGCTTCTTTTATCAAATGGCCAGCAGAATTACTAGATTTCTAGAAAGTCTTTGAAAAGGCATACAAATCTATTTTTTTAGATTTCTATATCAGACAAGTTGGACAAGGATTTTAACCTCCATTTGGTCTCCAACTCTAGATCTCACTCTGCCTGAAAATATATCAAGTCCCAAGGTTCTTACAAACAGAGTATATCCTTATGTGTTTATAGTACAGTTGAGAGATTAACTCGGTATCTCAACCTCCTGTGGTGACCTCAGCCAAGGAGGAGATTTCCTCAGGGATATGCAATCTAAACAAAATCCCATGTTATTTTTACAGCAGTTAGAATCCTTCATGTTCCACTTGGTGATACCCAAGGGTGTGGAGGAGGAGTGCTTTATCATATAATTTTCTAGACCAGGAATGTAGGCTGTTATTACATAAATTTAAGTGCAGGGAAAAGAGCCATTCAAATAAAGATGTGTTGTTCATGGATGAATTCTCCCAAATATCTATTTGTAAGGCAAAATCTTTAAAAAACAGGGATAATTAATTCCTGAGAGAGCAAAGCCTTACATGGAAAGAGAGTTCCTTTGATGTTCTCAGTATCATCTCTAAACGTTATGATTCAAGAGGAAGCTCTTCTCTTATTTTAAGGGCAGAATAAGAGGGGGATGTTAAATGATAGAAATATTTGTGTCTTTCATTCTGTAACCTGAGAGCCAGGTGCTGAAGATCAGAAGATTCACTTTAGTACCTAAGGACTTTGGATTCCAAATCCTATGTAGCATTTTATTTTCCTTTGACTTGAATTTCTAAGGCATTGGAGCTTTGCAAATGCCATTGTCCAGTCAGTGGGGACTTGAGAAATATACATTTATATGGCATGATGTTTGAACAGTTACATATAATGGTTATTTCTTTTTCCTGACTACATTGGGCATTCTCCTTAACTACAGAGGGAAACCATGGTAAGTTAACTAGAATTGCTGATTTTTAATCCAGTTTCTTACATTTCCATTTTCTCTCGAGGGGTTTATAACTAAAATCATTGAAGCATTACTTTCTGATATTTTATGGGGGATCCCTTTGAGATGTTTTAGGATATCTTGCAGAAATATTTGTTCTCACTATATATGGATATATTTATAATACACCAGGGATAAATTTACATTTCATGGATTCTTGAGTCAATTGGTAGGCTTTTGAATATGGGGACAGTGCAGTAGGGCAGCAGGTGGGAGCTGGATGGTCACTGAGGGTTTCCTTCAGGGATAGGGTGCATGGCGTAGTGGTTTGGATAGTCAGAGATTATGTGCAGTCACTCATTTCCTTGAGGCAATGCTCTGATTTTGATAATTTCCAGGGTTGAAAGAGGGGGAGAAATGTTGTAGTGATAGGAGCAGGTATGAGAGGCAACTGAGCAGAAAGAAAGGCAGATGTGAGGTGAAGCTGAGCTAGGGTGTGTGACTTTCACTGTGGTGGTCAAGATAGGTCAGCATGGGAGAGAGAAGAACAACGTTAGGATTCTCTTTCTTGAAGGAAATCTTCAGCCCCAGAACTGAGATCCATAAGGAGAATTCATTAATATGTAAGATCTGCAAGAAATAATGTACCTCCTGCTGTGTTTGGAAAACTATGCTAAACTCCAGGCTTAAGGGCACTTTTTTTTTTTTCTTAAGGGCACTTTTATTCTGATTCTGTTCAACTTTCTTGGATTTTGTTCTAACTAGGTAAGACGTTATTTCTGCTATCATGGATGTAATCCCAACGATATGATAGAATTTTTGCATCCCTAACTCAGCCCATTTTCATTGAGATCCAGGACAGGTTTTGCTAAAGATAAGAGATGAAAGTTAATTCTCTTTGTCACCTTATGGTGATTTTTCCTCGTACATTCATCTCAAGGCATCTTAAGGGAGGCAAGACGTGATGGTGGGAAAAAAAGTCACTGTATTGGGCCTTAGAAGACTTTTTCTTGTGGTCTGATACTAATCAATTAGCTGTTTTCTTGGACTTCAGTGTCCTCATCCTTAAAGAGCATATATGTTGATAAAATACAAGGTACTGGAACATTTTCAGTGTACAACAATTCTAGGGTCTTGTCCAATGGACCCTTGAATTCATTAACTTCTGACTCTACATTTCATAGCTTAGCAAAAGAACTGCTATGGAATTTATATGGCCACAGGTGGTGACTTTAGGTACCAACCCACTTGTCCAACCAACCTCTGACATTGGCTGAATCCCAGAAGTAAATCGGATCTGCCCTGGAGGGGCACTTAGTGCCAGACAGACATCCTGGGTATAAAAAGTCTCCCCTGTTTGTTTGTTTTTAATCACTATTACTTTGAGCAAGTCCTTTACCTCTTCTTAAGCAGAGTTTCTTTTTATTTAAAATATGGATAATAGAGTACCTAAGTCATAGCACTGTTGTGAAGATTAAGTGAAAGAATAAATCTCTGCATGCTTTAAGAATGGAGAAAACCGGAGCTATAACAAAAGTTTCCATTTGAAAATGTCTGAGTATGTGGAATTTAAACAAGTTAACAAAGATTTCTGTGCTTGGAGGAAGTTTGGCTGCTTAGGTCCTTACTTTCAATTGCAGTCTGAGGGTTCTTTTATGGAAAATCAGGGTCATCCTGCTAGATCAACACTTCTCTCCATTTCTCATGTATCCCCAAATATGGATTTTAGAGGGTTTGAGTGGTAATAGGTACACTATTGGTCTTTGGACTAAGACAAAGAAAGAAACTGACCTGTGCTTGAGTCCATCAATTAATAGAGGACATCAAACACATCAATTCTGACAAAAGACCAAGTTGTTTTGTTTGTATATTTATTTCCACATGGTATGGAACACAAAGGGGCAGAGGAACATTGTAAAAGGGAATCATTTAAAATATATGCTCAAACTCAAGATTTGCAAGAAACAAATAATAAGGGAAATAGTGATAATGAATGAGTCAAATTTGGAGTTTTCTGTCTGAATTTGATCATAAAACCCAACTTTTGGCCTAGACCTTCAGGAAGCTATCAGAACATATTAGTTCTTGGTTCTCCCAAAGGCCATCTCCTCTAGAAAAGAGTTGGCAATTAGAAGCACACTTAACTTTCTTCTCAAGGGTTCTTGTCCCTGGAAGGATTCTCTGATGCATTGGGCTTCCAGAAGGGAGACTACTATCTTGGGGCTTGGAACTCTAAGGCTAGTGAATGCATTTGTGGGATCATATGGAAGAGGTATCCTTTCCATATATCTTATTATGAACCTTGCCCAATGTGTAACAGGGACAATGTGTCTTACCCTTCACTGCCTTTGTGGTTTAAGAATACATTAAAATACAGAGGATAAAGCAATCTGAAGTCCAGGAATAAGTGAGGATTAATAATAGCAAAACTTAGCTTTAAATACTATATTGAAGTTTAATTGAGTGCCCACTAAGAGCAGTTTTTTAAAAAGTTTGTTTGTTTGTTTATTTATTTATTTTGGTGTGTGTATGTGTGTGCATGCGTGTGTGTGTGTGTGTGTGTGTGTGTGTGTGAGAGAGAGAGAGAGAGAGGCGCAGAGAGAGAGAGGGAGAGAAAAAATCTCAAGCAGGCTCCATACTGTCAGTGCAGAGCCCAACACGGGGCTTAATCTCATGAACTGTGAGCTCATGACCTGAGCCAAAATCAAGACCCAGATGCTTAACCCACTGAGCCATCCAGGCATGCCAAAAGAAGTTTTGAAGTACCTATTCCTAGAGAAGAAAGAGAAGGAATCACTGTGAGATTGTCAGAGTACTGCTAAAAGTCAGAGTTTTGGACTCTTATGATTTTATGGTTCCTTTTCTCTTTCTTTTTATCCCAAAGGTAAAGCATTTATTCCTGGAGTTTTTATCACCCACACCACAGAGATGGAGAATAAAAGAAATGTGACTGAGTTTATTTTAATAGGTCTTACACAGAACCCCAAGATGCAGAATATAGTGTTTCTGGGATTTTTGATTCTATACATGGTAACACTCTCAGGCAACCTGCTCATTGTGGTTACCATTACCACCACCCAGACTCTGAAGTCCCCCATGTATTTCTTCCTGACTCATCTTTCCTTGATAGACACAATTTATTCTTCTTCTTCAGCTCCTAAGCTGATTGTGGACTCCCTTCACGAGAAGAAAATTATCTCCTTTAATGGGTGTATGGCTCAGGTTTATGCAGAACACATTTTTGGTGCTACTGAGATCATCCTGCTGACAGTGATGGCCTATGATCGCTATGTGGCCATCTGCAGACCTCTGCACTATGCGACTGTCATGAGCCACAGGCTGTGCTTTCTTCTGCTGGGAGTGGCCTGGACTGGAGGATTTCTCCACGCGACCATTCAGATACTCTTTACAGTCTGGCTGCCCTTCTGTGGTCCCAATGTCATAGATCATTTCATGTGTGATTTGTACCCTTTATTGAAACTTGTCTGCATGGACACTCACACCCTTGGTCTCTTTGTTGCTGTCAACAGTGGGTTCATCTGTCTTTTAAACTTCCTCCTCTTGGTGGTCTCCTACGTAGTCATTCTATGGTCCCTAAAGAGCTATAGCTTGGAAGGGAGGCGCAAAGCCCTTTCCACCTGTGTCTCTCACATCACAGTAGTTGTCTTATTTTTTGTGCCCTGTATATTTGTGTATCTGCGCCCAGTGACCACTCTGCCCATTGATAAAGCTGTTGCTATCTTTTATACTATGGTGGTTCCAATGTTAAATCCCTTAATCTATACCCTCAGAAATGCTGAGGTAAAAAATGCTATGAGGAAGCTCTGGAGAAAAAAAGTGACTTCAGATAATGATTAAAGAGAATCTTTGAGCATTACCTATAGAAGTAATAGAGGTAACCTAGTTCAAGCCTCTTGATTTATAATTGAAGACATCAACTCTTAATAAGGAGTTGGATAACACTTGCAGGTAGCCACTTAAGTGCAGAGCTAAGACTAGGACTGGAATCCAGACTTACTGTCTCCCATCCCACACTCTTGTCATCACGACATACTGCTTCTTTTTTTTTTTTTAATTTTTTTTTTCAACGTTTATTTATTTTTGGGACAGAGAGAGACAGAGCATGAACGGGGGAGGGGCAGAGAGAGAGGGAGACACAGAATCGGAAACAGGCTCCAGGCTCTGAGCCATCAGCCCAGAGCCTGACGCGGGGCTCGAACTCACGGACCGCGAGATCGTGACCTGGCTGAAGTCGGACGCTTAACCGACTGCGCCACCCAGGCGCCCCACGACATACTGCTTCTTAATCCATAAATATTTACCTATTACTTGGAAATCTCAAATATCTGTAGTAGCTAAAGGATATGCATCTAGAATATTGGATTGGATTAAAATAATCTGATGTGACATGGAGATATTGGTTACTACTGATTTTTGCAAATAACAAGTTTAATGATACTCCTTTACTTTGGACTTTGGCATCAGTATAAATTCTTTTGTGAATTTTTTTGTTCATTAAGTCTTGGTTGTACGGCAAAAAGAGATACTATTTATGAAATGTCTATAAAACTGGTGTCGTATTAGGTATTTTCCATATTGTATCACTCAGGGTTCAATTAGGACACAGATCACACAGTAATTTGAACAGGAAAGTTTATGTACAATTATTCATTGTATCAGAACATTAACTGGAAAGGGCTAGTGAGTACACTAAACAATGCCCTGGTACTGGTAAATGAGTATCAATGGAAGGAATACATTTAGAAGGTGGAATCCCTCCCCAAGGCTGGGATTCCAGTCTTTTGGAGAATGATTACTTGTTGCCCATTGGACGGTGAAGTTCACTAGGTTGCCTTGGTCCAGAACTAGTTCATGGTAGCTGGAGAATGAAAGGCAAAAAAAGGGACTGGCAAGCTGGAGCCTCCCGCTGGGAATTGGTAGCTTGAGGCAGGCGAACAAGGGACTATGGTCTGGACTGGCAAGTAGGAAACAACAAACAACCCTCTAAAGTGAAAATGGACCAAGATTGGTGGAAAACACCCCACTGTGGTGCAGATCAACTGACTTGAGAACCTGATCTCTGGGGTACCTATGAGATTCACTGGAATCTGCCTGCAGAGGTTGCACTGAAACTCATTTGGATTCCGTCCATGGAGGTGGCTGTGTCAGCACCACTAGATGTCTCTCCAGCCCCCTCCCCCAAGCACACACTGTTGGAAGCTATATAGTCAGAGCAAGGTGAGATGAGAAGCATATCCAAGGACTCATTACCCAGAACAATGCCAATAAGTTTTTCCCCTATGTTTTCTTCTAGCAGTTTTGTGGTTTCAGGTCTTATGTATAAGTCTTTAATCCCTTTTGAGTTGGTTTGTGTGTATGGCACAAGATAAAGGTCCAATTTCATTCTTTGGCATGTGAATACCCAGTTAAAAAAAAAAAACTTTAAAAAAATGTTTATTTATTTTTGAAAGAGAGCACAAGTGGGGGAGGGGCAGAGAGCCAAAGCAGGCTCCATGCTGTCAGCACAAAGCCCGCTGTGGGGCTTGAACCCACCAGCTGTGAGATCATGACCTGAGTTGAAGTTCAATGTTTAACTGACTGACCCACCTAGACACCCCTCCTAGTACCACTGTTTGAAGGACTGTCCTTTCCCCAACGAGTAGTCTTTTTTTTTTTTAATTTAATGTTTATTTTTGAGAGGGAGAGAGACAGAGACAGAGCATTAATGGGGGGAGGGGCAGAGAGAGAGAGGGAGAGGCAGAGAGAAAGGGAGGGATAAGTAGGCTCCAAGCTCTGAGCTATCAGCACAGAGCATGATGTGGAGCTAGAAACCATGAACCATGAGATCATGACCTGAGCCGAAGTCAGATGCTTAACTGACTGAGCCATCCAGGCGCCCCTTTAATGAATAGTCTTGATACCCTTGCCAAATATTAATTGGCTATATATGTAAGGGTTTATTTCTGGGCACTCAATTCTATTCCATTTATCTAGGTGTCTGTTTTTGTTCCAGTATCATACTGTTTAGAGTACTAGAGATATGAAACAGAGTAGTTGAAATCAGGAAGTGGAAGTGTGATGCCTCTAGCTTTGTCTTCTTTCTCAGGATTGCTTTGGCTATTTAGGGTCTTTGGTGGTTCCAGATATATTTTAGGATTGTTTTTTTCTACTTCTGTGACAAATGCCATTTGACTTTTGATAGACATTTTTATTGAACCTATGGATGACTTTGGGTAAATAAACATTTTATTATTACTTTTTCCAATCTATGAACATGGGATATCTTTCCATTTACTTCTGTCTTTTTCAGTTTCTTTAATCAGTATCTTATAGTTCTCAATATGGAGATTTTTCACTTACTAATTACATTTATTCCTAAGTATTTTATTCTTTTTGATGCTATTGTAAATGGAATTATTTTCTTCATTTCCTTTTTGTATAGTTTATTGTTAGTGTAAAGAAATGTAAATAATTTTTGTGTGTATCTTGCATCTTTAGTGAATTCACTTTTTAGTTTTAATTTTGTGTGTGTGTGTGTGTGTGTGTGTGTGTATGTGTGTGTGTGTGTAAGTTTTAGGGTTTTCTCTATATATGACCATGTCATTTACAAAGAGATAATTTTACTTCTTTCTTTCCAATTTGGATGCCTTTATTTATTTATTTATTTAGTCTGATGGTTCTTGCTAATACTTTTAGTACTATGTTAAATAGAAGTGGCATAGGCTTCCTTGCCTTGTACTGGATCTTAGAGGAAAAGCTGTCAGTTTTCCCCCATTGATTATCATATTAGCTGTGGGCTTTTCGTAAATGGCCTTTTTGTGTATATGTTGAGGAAATTTCCTTCTAAATCTATTTTGTTGAGATCACCTTTTTAGCATGGAAGATTGTTGAACATAATGACAGATATGTTGAATATAAATACATTTTGTGTCTCTATTGAGATCATCATGTGGTTTTAATGTGGTATCACATTGATTTATTTGCATATTTTAAACTAAACTTGCATCCCAGGGGTTAATCCCACTTGGTCATCATGTGTAATCTTTTGAATGTGTTGAGTTCATTTTGCTGAGATATAATTCTTGACTGATAAAATTTATGAGTCTTGGCATGTCTGAGAATGTATTTCTTTTATTCTTACTTTTGCATTCTATATTGCATGATACAGAATTAGTGGTTTTAGTTTTTCCCTTGAGAACATTAAAGATTTTTTCATTAACTCCCAGTTTCTAGTTTTGCTAACAAAATTCTGTTGCTAGTCTGATTTTTTATTTCTTAGATAGCCTGTTTTTATTTTATAGATTTGTATCCTATTGAATTTCTAATACACCAATTGACATTATTAGAGTTCTATTTTAGAATCTGTTTTTTTTGTTTGTTTGTTTTCTTTCTAAGAATCAAAATGGCTATTTGATAGACCATGAAGACCACCCATAGGTGAAGTAACACTCTCCATAGATGATATCTAACACTTTTATGGCTTTAATTGCCATCTGTATGCTCATGGTTCCTACATTTCTGTGGCCTACATCTTTCTGATATCAGAAACATATACAGTATTTAATTGTACATTGTTACGTAAACGTCATTCAACACATTAAAAAACATTCATCTTTTCTCTGTTCCACCCATCTGGTAATCTACACTAGAAACTGGGTGTCATCCATGACTTCTCTCTCAAATCTTCATCCTAAATCAAGTCCTTTTGTTTATAGTCCTAAATAGGTCTTGAACCCTTTTCTCTCTCTCTGTGTTAGTCTGGGTTCCCTAGATGCAGACTCTGAGATGGGGATTTTTATGAAAATGACTCATATGGTGAAGGGTTGAGGGAAACTGACTATAGTAGGGGAAGAAAGAATGTGGTCCCAACTGGAGCTTGGCTTCAGGCTGGAGCCATGGGAGCTCTGGGGTATATGTTGTAATACAGGACTGGTTCTACCTTGAGTCAAAAGAACCAGCCTTTTTTTTTTTTTTTTTACCCTTGTTCCTATCATTCATTGGAATAGAATGGACCCACTGGTGGGTCCTGGAATGATGACTCTGTGGACTGTTAGCAACCCCACCACACAGCATCAGGGGCACGGGTGCACAGGCCCAGTGCAGGGGAGTGGAGATGGACACAGTCGTGTCTGCCATCTTCATCCTCACTGGCACCACCAGTGTTCAGGCTTCCATCCTTTCATAACCAAATCATCTCTGTTACCTCTAATTGCTCTCCCGTTGCCAGTCTTATCTCCTTCAGCCCATTTCCCACACTCTAGCTAGAGTTACCATTCTAAAACTCAAATCTAACTGCACCACTCGCTGGCTTCCAAGAACTTCCGATGTTTTTGAATTGATTAGCCATATTGAATTGATCAGGTTTCCTGTGTATTCTTTTCCATGTCCTAGCCTTTGTTATGTATTCTGTCTTCTAGGACACTCTGCCAACCCCATGCCTAGTCACTCTACTGACTGACTTTTTTCCATCCATTGGGTTCTAATTTTAGGTCTTTTCTGTCCGCTGGTTTCTAGTTTTGTGTCTTTTCACTAGGAACCTTCTCCGGACTCTGAAGGTCTTTGTTGTGTGTCCCTCCATTGTGGTTTCATAGCACCCTGTGATCCCACTGTCTTACCATTTATAACACTTGTAATTTTCTGCTTCCTCCTGGGAGTCTTTCATTGGATGCTAAGCTCTGTGGAGGCAGAACCTTGTTCTCCTTTTATTCACCACCGAAGTGCCAGCTGCTATCAACTTGCCTGATATATTTCTTGGGCTCAAAAATATTTGATGATTAATGAAGGGAGGACAAAAGAATGAAGGGAATATGTTTTTCCTGAGATCGCTTTTTGCATAGAAAGAGCCACATATTAAAAAAAAAAGCTTTTAATGATGAAATGGTACCAAAAAGTATACTGATTAACAGAGAAACATAACATAAGCAGGCCACACTCAAAAGATAATAAAATATCACTGAAAGCAGGAGAATATCAAGGTAAACTATTTGCTCATATGCTGAGAACTGTAGTTTCCATTCCTTTCTCATCCTTAGCAGAAGCAGGAGTGAAAACAAATCGAAATTTCCCCAAGAGGTTTAGCCAGAATTCTCCTTAGAGTTGAATCAGATAAAAGCGGGAAAGAATTCCCTAGCCTCTAGTACTACTTTCTTTTTATTTTTGAATTTTTTCATCTTCCTTTATACTCTCATTCATTCATTCATTTGTTCATTCAATATTTATGGTGCATGAGACATGGTGCTATCTTGTAGAAACTATTGTTATGTAGTAGGCAAGTGCTTTACAGAATATGACTGTATAATAAACAGAAGTTTCTGTCTAACATCAACATGGTCTTTGAGTCATTACTCTTTCTGATGGGGTATTAGCATATGAGTGATATGAGCAGTACAAAATTGTTCTGAAGCTTACAAGGGAACTTGGAAACATGGTCTAATCTTCATTACCTACTCCTCAGAGGTTAAATGGCCAATGCTTTTATGGCCCTAAATGTTAAATACCATAATGCTACAGGCAAGACGTGCAAGCAGTTATTAATGAAAAATTATTAGCTTTTTGCTATAGCTAATGAACTTATGTATATATTGTGTCCAGCGCAGTCTCTGGTTCAGTAAATGGTAACTAGTATATTCATCTGATTTTTTGATTATCATTGCCTGTTAACAGCAGTTAAGGACATGATCTGGGAAGTCAGTCAATTCTGATTACTGGCTTTCCAATGTATCCATTTTGGTACCTTCCCCTTTCTATTAGTTTGTTTACCTGTAAAATGGTGATAATAGCCTATACCTCCTTAGACTGTTACAGAGATAATTGCTCAATAACAATACTATTATTTCTTTATTATTGGAAGAAAAGCTTATAAATCCATATATATGGTTGAAGCTAGTAAAACTAAACCCCAAATTGGTAGAATTTTCTGTATATTCAAAGTGGTCCTGGGTTACATTTTTTCTCTTTTCTTGCATCCATTTCAGCTACGCTTAATGCGGATTTTATGATTCATAGTGGGTAATTTATTTCTCCATCCCTTAGGTATTCTTTGCCAAGATCATCCAAAATGTCCTTTTGACCTTTGCTTCCATTGAATCACTGTTGAGCTCCAGGCACATTTATTTCTCCCCTGAAATAGCTTTCCTGCGGCACAATTTACTAATGGCATTTTTCATCTGGGCATTTCTCAAAGTATAGATTAGCGGGTTTAGCATGGGAGTTATAATAGTGTAGAACACTGCCACTGCTTTATCAATAGATAAAGTAGCTGCAGGCCTCATATACACAAATATGCAGGGCACAAAGAATAAGACGACCACCGTGATGTGGGAGGCACAGGTGGAGAGGGCTTTGCGCCTTGCCTCCAAGCTGTGGTTCCTTAGGGAGCGCAGAATGACCACATAGGAGACCATCAAGAGGAGGAAGTTTAACAGACAGATGAATCCACTGTTGGCAGCAACGAAGAGGCCTAGAGTGTGTGTATCAGTGCAGGCAAGATTGAGCAAAGGGTTCAGATCACACATAAAGTGGTCTATGACGTTAGGGCCACAGAAGGGTAATTGGAAGATGAAGAGTATCTGTATAGTTGCATGAAGAAAGCCTCCCACCCACACCACTCCCATTAACAGGCCACACACCCGCCGATTCATGATGGTCATGTAGTGCAATGGCTTGCAGATGGCCACATAGCGGTCATAGGCCATCACAGTAAGCAGGATGCCTTCAGCACCTCCAAAGAAATGTTCTCCAAATATTTGAGTCATGCATCCATTGTATAGGGTAGTCTTCTTTTTATGGAGGGAATCTATGATCAGTTTAGGAGTATTAACAGAGGAATAGCAGGCATCAATAAAGGAGAGATAGGCCAGGAAAAAGTACATGGGAGACCCCAACAATGGGCTGGCAGTGATAGTGACCACAATGAGCATATTACCTACTACAGTGATGGTGTAGATGACAAAAAACACGACAAATATAATTTTTTGCATCTTTGGATTCTCTGTGAGTCCCAGTAGAACAAACTCTGTCACATTGTTCCTCTTCTCCATGCGCTTCACCTGACAGTCACATTACCTGAAAAGAAAACAATTTTTATTAATGCAACCTTGAATTTCTTAAGCTTTCCACTCTAATATATAAAAACTTATTGGATTCTATTCAGTTGTGAGTTCTTTTGAGGTTGTGTATGTGTTGGAAATAAAGATTCTGGGTTCTTGAGAATTAATTCAGATTGCCTCCCAGCTGAACTCTTTGTTAAGATTGTGGACCTGGGGAACATTTGTAAACACACAGGCAGGAGACCACATGTGCACACTTAAATCATCCCAGATGACTGAGAGTCTAAGTCGAAATAGTAGCTTGTACACATTGTAGTAGCCGAGCCTGAAACAGTGGTAGTAGATGGATGTAGTCTACAAATGCAAGCTTTGGAATCCCTTTATCTCTAGGAAATGGGGAACCATGGGAGGTAATTGAGAATATGAGTGGGGGGATGAAGAAGAATGTGAAGGGGGGATCTTGGATATTATTCTCATAAAGATCTTTGTGTGCTTTGGGTGAAATGGACTGAGGTTCGGAGAAGAGGTGGAAGGAAGACACAGGAATCCCAATAGCAGACTATTCACAGTAGTTGAAGAAAGAGTAACAGGGCATTGGTTATGGGAATGTCAAGGCTGGATACAAGAGCTACTTAAAAGTAGTCACAATGCATGTTTCCTGAGTTCAATGAATTTATCGTAGCCAATACTATATACTTTTGAATGATTGATTGCTTTGTCCATGGCTTATAGTAAATGCTTTGCCTACATGGTCCGTGTGTTTGGTATTTTTTCCATTCATTTTGAAGATGAGGAAACAATCTCAGAGACTAATGTTAATAATTATCCCAATGATGGTAGTATTAACTAAAGCTTACTGAGCACTTAGTATGCTCTAAGTGTTTTTGCAGACACCATTTCATTTTTAATCCTCACTGCAAACCTACAAGAGGGATGCTACTATAATTTTTATCCCTATTTTACATGTTAGGGAATAGAATCATAGAGAAGTTAAGGATCTTGCCCAGGATTGAGTAGCTATTAAGGGCTGGAGCCAAGATTAGGTCGGGTTATACCTGTTAATTGTTTTCCCTCCCAATTTTTAATCCATGCCGTCTATTGTTACTTTATAATAAACAATGTCGAACTAGTAATCTCTTTTTGATATGACCATGATACTTATAATTACCTCAAGGCTACTCTGGGGAAAGCTTATGTGGAGCAGTTTCATCAGCAGGCACAGACACAGCACACACAGTGACATATTGGAACTCGCAAATGTTAAGAAAAATGTGGTGCTGCTTTCACTGAACAGCCATTTTATAGGGGCCTCTCCGCTAACCCTAAGTGTTTCTTACTGGGTCCCCTTCCAAAAAAATGGGCCCCCAGACTCTGTTGCAAAATATCAAAAATAATTATTGCAGTGGTTAATTGTATTGGTTTGAAAATCAGAAAGACCAGAGTAGAAGCCTTGTTCTTCCACTTGCAATTTCTTTTATCTGGGGTACATTACTTTCATACCTTATGTCCTTGTTTCCTCATCCATAAAGCAAGAATAATAATGTCCACCTCACAGGTTGCTATGGAAATTATTTGAGACACCGACCACACCATTGGGGACACACATAGGACTTTCATTTAATTTTATGATGGTGAATGCCCCTAGGAGATAGGAAGAGTTGACAGTTTGGGCAATGAAACAGAGAAGCATTTAACTACATAATGAATTTAGGAAGGATCATTACCAATTTTACTCTCAAAGAAGCAACAGAGACTCACGTCATGCATAGCAGTTGATCCCAGCAACTGTTCTCCATGCCTGTGCTTAGATGAAACAGCTGATCTATATCACTTATTTTTCATATTTGTGTGTTTGAAATATAGTAAAATTTTGTTTTCGTTCTCATGATTTTTCTTCATTATGAGCAGGTGTCTCATGGCCAAACCATGGTGCCTGGTGTCAGAGAGCTGGGTCCTACCATTTGCTCAGTCTCTCTGAACCTAAAAAAATTTTTTGATTTTTTTAAATTTTATTTCTTTTAATTCACATCCAAATTAGTTAGCATATAGTGCAACAGTGATTTCAGGAGTAGATTCCTTAATGCCCTTTACCCATTTAGCCATCCCCCTTCCCACAACCCCTCCAGTAACCTTCTGTTTGTTCTCCATATTTAAGAGTCTCTTATGTTTTTTCCCCTTCCTGTACCAAAAATTTTTAAACTGTAAATTTAGCAAATGATATTCATGAATTATCTTTTGAAGCATTGAGATAAGGATAAATTATTCTATTACTATGTCTTACAAGGGTTGAAAAATAATGAGAAGTATATGTGGAAAGGAACAACCTTTAATAAAGCATCAGCACTATTAGAAAACTTACCTTATCTGTCTTAGATGATCTTAATGATATTTGGGGGTATTCAGGAACAGTCCCGTCTTCAAACTGACCTCTTCTTGTAATAAGTAACTTTCAATATGAAAAATATGTCTTTGGACACTTTGGAAGAGCCTATTCAGACAATTCACTATCAACTCAACAGTTATGAAGAAATTATATACATTGAACGTATACCATTTTTGGGGATATATCATTTATACCTCAGCGAGCCTACTAAAATAAAAGAAAGTGTTCATATGGGTCTAAATCTTTCCATCTAGCCTAAAGCCTCAAAACTTTTTCATAGAAAATCTGTTCAGTGTTTCTGGTTTTGAATTTAGAACGGACTCACTTGAACCACTATGGAGAAATGATCTATCTATGGCTTTGGTTCTGCAGGGCAAGAGGCAGACACTGTGGAGAAAACACAGTCAAATGGTACACTCCGTCCATGATGAATCTTGTCTGGGGAGGTGAATGACAACAAAAAAACGTTTTCACCTTGCCCTGTATGGGTATTTAAAGAGGTTTCCAGCAAGGTTCAGGGACCTTGTCTGGTGGCTCCTGCTTCGTCTCCCAGGAATTAATTATCCTCTTTGATGGAAAGGCTTTGTCTGAGAAACAGGTATTCTAAGGAGACGTGTTAAGAAACACTCATTCTTAAGTGGGCAATTGCATTCTTAAGTGGGAAATTGTAAACCTAAGCCTGTGAGTCTCCTCCTTGTCTGTACCTGGGTTGTTATGAAAGCAGAAAGGCATATAAATAGTAAGGTGCCGTAATTCCAGTGGAGCTGTGATGTAGGTTCCCTGTAGGCTCATGTCACATAGTTTCTATTTTCTTATCAATATTACACCTTTATTGGAAAACCACTACTGATTGTTTGAGAGCTAGAGCAGTGAGGGCATAAAGTCATTTTAAAGTTCTTGGCTCTAAAAGCTGTTTTTCTTTGATCTATGAAAGTATCATGAACTAATAAGATTGTGTGTATTTAGATTTATAATTTGAGGGGCACCTTGGGGGCTCAGTTGGTTAAGCACCTGACTCTTGATTTTGGCTCAAGTCATGATCTCATGGTTCAAGGGTTCAGGCCCCACATTGGGCTGTGCACTGACAGCGTGGAGCCTGTTTGGGATTCTCTCTTTTCCTCTCTCTCTGCCTCTCTCTGTGTCTCTCAAAATAAATAAATAAATGTAAAAAAAGATGTATAACTTGTTATGTTGACAAAATTGTGAAATAATCACCACAAGCAAGCTATTTACCATTTTCATCACTCACTGTTACTACTTTTGTGTATGTGTATGTGTGGAGTGAACACTTAAGATCTACTCTCTTAGGAAATTTCAAATATACAATACTACTGTATTGTTAACTACAATCACATTGCTGTACAATTATCCATCTTGCATGACTGAAACTTTGTTCCCCCTGATCAATACCTCTCTATTTCTTACTCCCCCAGCCTCTGGCAACCCACATTCTACTCTCTGCTTCTGTAAGTTTGACTATTCCTAGTATAAGTAAGGTCATGTAGTATTTCTCTTTCTCTCTCTGGCTTATTTCGGTTAGCATAATGCTCTTCAGGTTCATCAATGTTAAGAGGCAAGTTTCCTTGTATTTAGACTATATAATCCATTATGTGTGTGTGTGTATCACATATTCTTTAGCCATTCCTCTATCAAGGGACATATAGGTTATTTCCATCTCTTGGCCATCATGAAAAATGCTTCAAAATACATGAGTGCAGATACCTCTTTAAGATACTGATTTCAATTCCTTTGGTTCCATACCCAGAAATGGGATTGCTGAATAAAAAAAACCAGTACTTTTCCAATGTTTTTGAGGAATCTTCGTAGTTTTCCATACATTCCCGATAGTAGTGCACAAGGGTTTCCTTTTCCACACTTGTTATCTTATCTTTTTGATAAGTACCATTCTTACAAATGTAAGGTGATATTTTTGGTGTGCATTTTTCTGATGATTAGTGACGTTGAAGACTTTTTCACATACCTGTTGGTTATTTGTAGATCTTCTTTTGAGAAATGTCTATTCAGATCCTTTGCCCATTTTAAAATCAGGTTGTTTGTGTTTTGTTATTGAGTTATATAAGTTCCTTCTCTATTTTGGATACTAACTGCTTATCACATATATGATTTGCAAATAATGTGTGACTTTCTCACATTTGTTGGTTATCTTTCCCGCTTGATTGTTTCCTTTGCTGTGCAGAGGTTTCTTAGTTTGATGAAATCCCACTTGTCTGTTTTTGCTTTTGGTATCATACCTAACAAAAATCATTGCCTAAAATAATGTCAACAAGCTTTTCCCCTGTTTGCTTTGAAGAGTTGTATGGTTTCAGATCTTATGTTTAAGTCCTTTTGAGTTGATTTCTGTATGTGATGTGAGATAAGGGTCTAATTTCTTCCTTCTGTGCATGGCTATCCAGAATTCCCAAAGCACTTATTGAAGAGAATCTCATTTCCGCATTTGGAACTCTTGCCAAAGTTCAGCTGAATGTATATGAGTGTGTTTATTTCTGAGCTCTCTATTCTGTTCCATTGATCTGTATGTCTGTATTTTTGCCAGCACTTACTGTTTTGAGATAGTAGCTTTGCAGTATTTTTGGAAATCAGGAATTGTGATGGCTCGAATTCTATTCTTCTTGCTTGAAATGGCATTACATATTTGGATTCTTTTTGTTTTATGTGAATTTTTATGCAAAAGCTGTTTTTTCGCTTTTCTGAGAAGGCTGATATCAAAGTAGCCAGAAATTTTAGAAGGCTCTAGATTCCAGGTATTTCTGGAACTTAAGGGCTGGTCAGAATGGAATACTGGTCCATGCACTGTGCTTTTATTTTTAGAAATGACAACATCTGGGGTACCTGGCTGGCTCAGTTGGAAGAGCATGCCATTCTCTATCTCTCTTTTTTAAAATTTTTATTTATTTATTTTGAGACAGAGAGAGGGCGCACAAGCAGAAGAGGGGCAGAGAACCAGAGGGAGAGAGAGAATCCCAAGCAGGCTCCACATTCAGCGTGGAGCTCGATCTCAGGAACTGTGAGATCATGACCTGAGCCAAAATCAAGAGTTGGATGCTTAACTGACTGAGCCACTCAGGTGCCTCAGAGAATGGCATTCTTGACCTCAGGGTCATGAGTTCGAGCCCCATGTTGGGCAGAGAGATTACTAAAAAATAAGTAAATGGTTGGGGCGCCTGGGTGGCACAGTCTGTTAGGCGTCCGACTTCAGCCAGGTCACAATCTCGCAGTCCGTGAGTTCGAGCCCCGCGTCAGGCTCTGGGCTGATGGCTCGGAGCCTGGAGCCTGTTTCCGATTCTGTGTCTCCCTCTCTCTCTGCCCCTCCCCCGTTCATGCTCTGTCTCTCTCTGTCCCAAAAATAAATAAACGTTGGAAAAAAAATTAAAAAAAAAATAAGTAAATGGCAACATCTGATGAGAAGATTTAAAATTTTGATGAAGTCAAATTTTTCATTTTTTTCTTATGTTTCATGCTATTGGGTCACATCTGATAAAAGTCAACCCCAATTTTTAAGTATACATTATTATTTTTAGGTTTATCTTTGACATGTAGGTTTCTGACTCATTTTGAGTTGTTTTTTGTGTATAGTGTGAGGTAGTGGTTAGTGTTTATTTTTTTATATAGATATCCAATTGATACAGCTTTATGTATGTATGCATGTATGTATGTTTGCATGTATGTAAATATGTTTATTTATTTTTGAGGGAAAGAGAGACAGAGTGCAAGTGGGGGAGGGGCAGAGAGAGGGGGAGACACAGGGTCTGAAGCAGACTTCAGGCTCCAAGCTGTCAGCAGAGAGCTGGATGTGGGGCTCAAATTCATGAACTGTGAGATCATGACCTGAGCTGAAGTTGGATGCTTAAGAGACTGAGCCATCCAGGTGCCCCAAGCATAGTTTATTTAAAAGTCTATTCTTTATCCATGTCAATGAAAATGGGAAGATTTCATTCTTTTTATGGCTGAGTTCTAGTAATATTCCATTCCCCCCCCCCCCCACACACCACATCTTCTTTATCCATTCATCAGTCGATGGACATTTGGGCTCTTGCCATAATTTGGCTATTGTTGATAATGTTGCTATAAACACCAGGGGGCATATGTCCATTCAAATCAGTAATTTTGTATCTTTTGGGTAAATACCTAGTAATGCAGTTGCTGGATTGTAGGGTAATTCTGTTTTTGATTTTTTGAGGAACCTCCATGCTGTTTCTCCGAGTGGCCACACTAGTTTGCCTTCCCACTAATAGTGTAGCAGAGTTCTCCTTTCTCCGCATCCTTGCCAACATCTGTTTCCTATGTTGTTCATTTTAGCCATTCTAACTGGTGTGAGGTGGCATCTCATTGTAGTTTTGATTTGTATTTCCTAGAGCATATTATGCTAAGTGAAATAAGTCAGTCAGAGAAAGACATATGCCATATGATTTCACTCATGCATGGGATTTAAGAAACAAAGCAGATGAACATGGAAAAAAAAGCAGAGAGATAGGCAAACCATAAAATAGACTCTTAACTATAGAGGACAAACTGAGGGCTGCTGGAGGAGAGGTGGGCAGGGGGATGGGCTAAATGAGTGGTGGGTATTAAGGAGGCACTTGTGATGAACACTGGGTGTTATATGTAAATGACAAATCTCTAAATTCAACTCATGAAACTAATATTACACTATATATCAACCAACTAGAAATTAGATTAAAACTTGAAGCAACAACAAAAATATAAAATCTTTAGGGCAGAGATAATTTCCTGTAGTTATTTGTACATTTCGTATATTTAGCTCTTATTCTTCAAAGGCTGGCATAGTGCTTAATAGATGTTTGCATTTTGAATAGAAAAAAAACAAAAACATTCTTAATCTGTTTTCAGATAAATGCCACAAGACCAAGAAATTTTCCATAAAAGTCTATTCTTTAACCATTAAATTACCTTGATATCTTTGTAAAAAATTAATACATTTAGTTTATTTCTTAACATTCTATTATGTTTCTGGACATATCTATATGCTTGTCCTAATGCCTGTAAGGACACAATGTTGATTATAAGAGTTTAAGTGTAAGTCTTGAAATTAGGTGTAGAGTAAGTTCCCCAAGTGTGTTCTTTTTTTGAGAGTGATTTGCTATTCTAAGCATTGTCAAATTTCTACATTTCTGTATAAGTTTCAGAACAGGTTTATCAGTTTCTCCAATAATCCTGTTGGGTTTTGGTTGAAATTGCATTTTGCAATGACATGGAAGGAGCTCAAATGTATTATGCTCAGTGAAATAAGTTAATCAGAGAAAGACAAATGCCATATGATTTCACTCATATGTAGAATTTGAGAAAAAACAGATAAGCATATGGGAAGGGGAGGAAAAAAAAGAGAGGGAAACAAACCACAAGAGACTCTTAAAGATAGAATACAAATTATGGACTAATGGAGGTGCATGGGAGATGGGCTAGATGGGTGATGGGTACTAAGGAGGGCACTTGTGATGAGCACTGGGTGTTGTATGTAAGTGATGAATCTCTGAATTCTACTCCTGAAACCAATATTGCACTATATGTTAACTAACTAAAATTTAAATTAAAAAAAAAAGAAAAAAAATTGCACTGAAAATTTAGAAATTATATGGTAAAAATATTGAGTTTTCTATTCCATCAACATGATACATCTCTCAGTTTATGTATTCAATTTTCTTAGCAGTGTTTTCTACTTTTCATGCACAGATGTTGAATATATTCTTAAAGTGTAATTCCAATATTTCATTTTTAAAAATAGTATTAGACATAATATTTTGTTTCTAATTTCAATTTCTAATTGTTTAATGCTATTGCTGAAATATAGTTGATTTTTAAAATATAGACATGTATAACTGTGACTTGGCTAAATTCACTGATTAGGTCAATTATTTATGTTAGTGTCCTTAACATTTTCTCTGTGTACAAAATGATGCCATTTGCACAAAAATGTATTTTTACAATTTTGCTTCTCCCTTTCTAATCTCTGTGTCTTTTATTTCTTTTTGTTTTCCTGTTGCAATGGCTAGGACCTAGACTACAATACATAATAGTAATGGTGAGTGGATATCTCTATCTTGCCCCCAATCTTCGAAAGAGAGTATTCATCTTTAATATGATGGCCATTATAGATTTTATATATAGATGCTCTTTGTCAGGTTGAACAAATAATTTTCTATTGCATTTGCTAACATCTAAAAAAATCTTAAATCTGGGTCAAAATTTATTGGTTTTTTTTATGCATCTTTTCACGTGATCAAGTGATTCTTCTCCTTTATGCTGTAGTGACTCATATTGAGTGACATTTGAATGTTAAACCAACCTTTTATTCTTAGGACAAACTCCACATAGTTATGGTACATTATTATTTTTAGAAATTACTGATGGATTTGATTTACTGGTATTTTGTTAAAAGTCTGTTGCTCATGTTCAAAAAGGATATTTGTCCAATTTTTCTTGTAATCTCATTTGGTATTTAGGCGCAGTGCAGGGTTCATATAATGAGTTGCATAGTGTTTTCTCCTCTATGTTTTGAAAGAGTGTGTATAGGATGTTTGTTTATTTATTTAGTCAGTCAGTCAGTTTCTTATTGAACGTGTTACAAAAGAGGTTTAGTTAAAAAGACCAAAGCTCATGCATCATCACACTCCTCAGATTCTTCTCTCCTTGTACTTTCTTCTCATCTGGGGCAGTGATGGCAGAGGGAGCAGAACCTCCTGCTGGTGCAGCAGGACGTGCTGGGCAGGCTCACCAGCCCCTGTGTGTTGCAGATGGGCCTCCTGATGTTGACATTGGCCAGGGCCTTTACAAATAAGCCTGGCCAGAAAGGTTCAATATTTACACTGACTGCTTTAATGATGGCATTGATCTTATCCTCCATAACATTCGCCTCACTGGGTGCAGGATGAAGGCTGAGGAGATACAGGTGAGCTTGGGAACCAAGGTGATGGTGTGGGCAAGTGCTGGGCAGGCCCTGCTGGGCTTGGTGCTAGTTGCTGGATGAACTTAGGGCCTCACCCCAATGTGGCCTTACCTTCTTTGGAAGGACTGAGAACCTTAGTGGCAGCTGAGGAAAAGCAGTATTATTTATTTTTAGTGAGAAGTGAAGCCATTGGGCCTGGAGTTACTTTTGAGAAGGATTTTACCCACAAATTTAATTTTTAAAACTGATATAGGACTATTCTGGTTTTCTATTTCTTCTTCTGTCAGATTTTGTAATGCTTTTCCCCAAATAATTGGGGAGTATTCTTTTCCCCAAATAATTGGCTTTTAAGTTGTCAAATTTATTGGCTTAAATTTGTCATAATATTTCGTACTATCCTGTTAATGTCTGTAGAATTTGTAATGCTGTGTTATCTTTTACTCTTGATATGAGTGATTTGGCTCTTTTTTTCTTTCTTATCCTTTCTCACCCTCCCTTCTTTCTTGTCCCCCTCCTCCTTATTATTCTAGCTAAGGCTTTGTAAATTTTATTCAAGTTTTTCAAAGAACCAGCTTTTTGTTTCATTATTTCATTTTGGTTTTCATTTTCTGTTTCATTGATTTTTGTCCTTATCCTTATTATTTCCTATCTTTCATTTTATTAATTTCTTCTTATTTCTCTACTCTGTAGGTCAAAATCTTTGATAATGGATTTTATACATTATTTCTTTTCTAACATATACCTTTTATGGTTCAAATCTTCTTCTAAGGACTTTTAGTGCTTTTAGATATTCTGATATGCAGTGCTTTAAATTTCATTTGTTTCAAAGTATTTTTTGTTTTGTGATTTCCTTTTTTAATTGAGGTAAAACTCACATAAGATAGAAGCTACCACTTTAATCATTCAAATATTTATAATACATTGTAAATTTAGTACATTTACAGAGTTGTGCAATCATCACAACTACCAGACCAGCACAACCACCCATTCCAAGGCACCATCAGACAACGGTCTGGCGGTTTTGCATTTTCTGACTTGATTTTTGGTCAATATTTACTAGATAGATAGATAGATAGATAGATATTACATAAATAGATAGATAGATTTTTTTTTCTTTTCTTCTTATTTCTTCCCTCCTCTACTCTGGTTTTTGGTTTGTTTAAGCAAGCATTTTTAATCTATTCTTTTAACACCTCTTCTGTATCTCCTTATTCTTTACTTTCCTCCCTCTCTCTCTCTCTCTCTCTCTCTCTCTCTCTCTGGATTAAGCCATACAGTTTCTCTGAATCTCTGCCTGGCCATTTTTCCCCCCACTCCAGTCATTTCTCTCTTTGTATGAGATAAGGCTTCTTCTACCACCCCCCCCCCTCTTTTAAATTTTTTCTAGGGTTACTTCAATGAAAAGATAAAAGCACACCTGGTGGAAGGTCCAAACCACCACTATGAGTAGGGAGATAAAACATCAGAGTCACAACAACAGAGAGCACACAACACACTCCAAAAACACCTCCTGAAGCATCAGGCCCTGGACAGTGTATGACTGCTTTTTAATATAGTAGTGCTCACAGGTGCAGGACACATAACAAGCTATTACAACACATAAACGACAAAACCTAGCAGACCTGATCACTGACACTTGGCACTTCAGAAGGGAGTGGCAGGAAATATTCAGTGTGCTGAATAGGAAAAATATGCAGCCAAGAATCCTTTATCCAGCAAAGCTGTCATTCAGAATAGAAGGAGAGATAAAGGCTTTTCCAGACAAACAAAAACTGAAGGAGTTTATGACCACCAAACCAGCCCTGCAAGAGATCATAAGTGGAGGACTTTGTGAATAGAATGATGCAAAGACTACAAAGGACCAGAGACATCACTACAAGCATGAAACCTACAGATAACACAATGACACTAAATCCATATATTTCAATAACCACTCTGAATTTAAATGGGCTAAATACCCCAATAAAAATACATAAGGTATCAGAATGGATAAAAAACCAAGATCCTTCTATATGCTGTCTATAAGAGACTCATTTTAGACCTGAGGACACCTGAAGATTGAAAGTGAGGGGATGGAGAACCATCTATCATGCTACTGGAAGTCAAAACAAAGCTGGAGTAGCCATACTTATATCAGACAAACTAGATTTTAAACTAAAGGCTATAACAAGAGATGAAAAAGGGTATTATATCATAATTATGGGATCTATCCTTTAAGAAGAGCCAGCAGTTGTAAATCTTTATGCCCCCAACTTGATGGAACCCAAATATATGAATCAATGAATCACAAACATAAGCAATCTTATTGATAAGAATGTGGTAATTGCAGGGGATTTTAATACTCCACTTACAAAAATGGACAGATCATCTAGGCAGAAAACCAATAAAGAAACAATAGCCTTGAATGATAGACTGGACCAGATGGATATGACAGATATATTCAGAACTTTTCATCCAAAAGCAGCAGAATATACATTCTTCTCGAGTGCACATGGAACATTCTCCAAGATAGATCACATACTGAATCACAAAACAGCTGTCAACAAATATAAAAAAATTGAGATAATACCATGCATATTTTCAGATCCCAATGCTATGAAACTTGAAATAAACCACAAGAAAAAATTTGGAAAGACTCCAAATACAGAGGTTAAAGAACATCCTACTAAAGAATGAATGGATCAATCAGGTAATTAAAGAAGAAATTAAAAAATATATGGAAACAAATGAAAATGGAAACATGGCAGTCCAAAACCTTTGGGATGCAGCAAAGGCAGTCATAAGAGGAAAATACATTGCAATCCAGGCCTAGCTCAAGAAACAAGAAAAATACCAAATAAAAAACCTAACCTTACACCTAAAGGAACTAGAAGCAGAGCAGCAAGGAAACCCCAAAACCAGTAGAAGAAGAGAAATAATAAAGACTAGATCAGAAATAAACAATATAGAATTCCCACAAAAAACTAAAACAAACAAACAAACAAACAAAAAACAACCATATCAATGAACCTAAGAGCTGGTTTTTTGAAAGAATAAACAAAATTGATAAACACCTAGCCAGATTTCTCAAAAATAAAAGAGAGCACCCGAACAGATACAATCATGAATGAAAGAGAGATCACAACCAACACCACAGAAATACAAAAAATTACTAGAGAATACTATGAAAAACTATATGCCAACAAACTGTGCAATATGTAAGAAATGGACAAATTCCTAGACACCCACACACTACCAAACCTCAAATGGGAAGAAATGAAAAATTTGAACAGACCCATAACCGGTGAAGAAATTGAATTCGTTATCAAAAATTTCCCAACAAATAAGAGTCCTGGGCCAGATGGCTTCCCAGGGGAATTCTGCCAGACATTTAAAACAGAGTTAATACCTATTCTTTTCAAGCTGTTCCAAAAATAGAAATGGAAGGAAGGCTTCCAGACTCATTCTGTGAAGTCAGCATTACCTCGACTCCAAAACCAGACAAGACCCCACTAAGAAGCAGAATTACAGGCCAATATCCCTGATGAGCATAGATGCAAAAATTCTCAACAAGATACTAGCAAATTGAATTCAATTTGTTCACCATGATCAAGTGGGATGCATTCCTGGGCTGCAGAGCTGGTTCAGTATTTGCAAATCAATCAATGTGAGACATCACATTAATAAAAGAAAGGGTAAGAACCATATGATCCTATTCATAGATTCAGAAAAAGTATTTGACAAAATACAGGATCCTTTCTTAATAAAAACCCTCAAGAAAGTTGGGGTAGAAGAAACCTACCTTGACATTGTAAAAGCCATATATGAAGGGCCCACAGCTAATATCATCCTGAATGAAGAAAAACAGAGCTTTCCTCCTAAGGTCAGGAACACGTCAGGGATGTCCACTCTCACCACTGTTGTTTAACATGGTGTTGGAAGTCCTCAGCGATCAGACAACAAAATGAAATAAAAGACATCCAAATTGGCAAACAAGAAGTCACACTTTTTCACTTTTTGCAGATGACATGATACTCTCTGTGGAAAACCCAAAACACTCCACCAAAAAACTGCTAGAGCTGATACATTAATTGCACAAAGTCCCAGGATATAAAATCAATATCCAGAAATTGGTTGCATTTCTATACACCAATAATTAAGCAACAGAATGAGAAATCAAGAAATTAATCCCACTTACAATTGCACCAGGAACCATGAAATACTTAGGAATAAACCTAACCAAAGAGGTGAAAGGTCTGTATGCTGAGAACTACAGAAAAGTTATGAAAGAAATTGAAGAAGACACACAAAAAAATGGGAAAACATTCTATGCTCATGTATTGGAAGAAAAAATATTGTGAAAATGTCGATACTACCCAAGGCAACCTACACAATTTATGCAATCCCAATCAAAATTGCACCAGCATTCTTCTCAGTGCTAGAACAAACAATCCTAAAATTTGTATGGTACCACAAAAGACCCGAATAGCAAAGTAATGTTGACAAAAACAAAAAAACAACAACAAAAAAACAAAGTGGGAGGCATCACAATCCTGACTTTAGCCTGTACTAGAAAGCTGTAATCATCAAGACAGTACGGTATTGGCACAAAAACAGACACATAGACCAATGGAATAGAATAGAGAACCCAGAATTGGATCCACAAATATATGGTCAACTCATCTTTGACAAAGCAGGAAAGAATAGCCAATGGAAAAAATACAGTCTGTCTAGCAAATGGTGCTTGGAGAACTGGACAGCAATATGCAGAAGAATGAAACTGGATCACTTTCTTACACCATGCACAAAAATAAACTCCAAATGTATGAAAGACCTAAATGTTAAACAGGAAACCATCAAAAGCTTAGAGGAGAAAACAGGCAACAACCTCTTTGACCTCAGTCACGGCAACTTCTTACTTGACACAGCTCCGTAGGCAAGAGAAATAAAAGAAAAAATGAGCTATTGGGACTTCATCAAGATAAAAACTTCTGCACAGCAAAGGAAACAATCAATGAAATTAAAAGGCAACCAATGAAATGGGAGAAGATATTTGCTAAAGATATCAGATAAATGTTAGCATCCAAAATCTATAAAGAACTTACCAAACTCAACACCTGAAAAACAAATAATTCAGCGAAGAAATGGGAAGAATACAGGAATAGACAGTTTTCCAAAGGAGACATCCAGATGGCCACCAGACACCTGAAAAGATGCTCAGCATTGCTCATCATCAGGGAAATACAAATCAAAACCACACTGAGATACCACCTCACGCTGGTCAGAGTGGCTAAAATTAACAACTCAGGAAACAATGGATGTTGGTGCGGATGTGGAGAAATGGGAACCCTCTTGCACTGTTGTGGGAATGCAAACTGGTGCAGCCACTCTGGAAAACAGTGTGGAGGTTCCTCAAAAAATTAAAAATAGGGGTGCCTGGATGCTTCAGTTGGTTAAGCTCCAACTTTGGCTCAGGTCATGATCTAGCAGGTTTGTGAGTTTGAGCCCTGCATTGGGCACTGTGCTGACAGCTCAGAGCCTGGAGCCTGCTTGGGATTCTGTGTTTCCCTCTCTGTCTGCCCCTCCCCCACCAGAGCTCTGTCTCTCAAAAATGAGTAAAACGTTAAAAACAGTTTTTTAAATAAAAAAGAATAAAAATAGAATTACCCTATGACCCAGCAGTAGCATTACTAGGAATTTATCCAAAGGATACAGGAGTGCTGATTCATAGGGACACATGGACCCCAGGGTTTATAGCAGCGCTATCAACAATAGCTATTATGGAAAGAGCCCAAATGTCCATCAACTGATGAATGGATAAAGAAGATGTGGTTTATATATATAATGGAATACTACTTGGCAATGAGAAAGAATGAAATCATGCCATTTGCAGCAATGTGGATGGAACTGGAAGTATTATGCTGAGTTAAATAAGTCAGTCAGAGAAAGACAGATATCATATGTTTTCATTCATATGTGGAATTTGAGAAGCTTAACAGAAGACCATGGGGGAAATGAGGGGGAAAAAATAGTTTCAAACAGAGAGGGAAGCAAACCATAAGAGACTCTTAAATACAGAGAACAAACAGAGGGTTGACAGGGGGGTGGAGGGGAGGGGAAAATGGGTGATGGACATTGAGGACAGAACCTATTGGGATGAGCACTGGGTGTTGTATGTAAGTGATGAATCATGGGAATCTACTCCTGAAGCCAAGAGCACACTGTATACACTGTATATTAACTAACTTGATAATAAATTATACTTAAAAATAAGATAAAAACACAACAAAAAACAAGCAAAAAGAAGAAAAACTTCGGAAAATTAAATTGAAAAACACTGTTGACATTAGATAAAAAATAAAAATACTCAGGAGTAAATCTAACAGATTATGTGCAAGAGCTCTGGAAAGTTTATACTACCTGATTTTAAGACTTCATGTAAAAATACAGTAACTGACATAAGATAAACATATAGTTATATGGAACAGAATAGAGAGTCCAAAAATAAGCTAGCATGTACAGAATTAATTGATTTTCACAAAACATTGTCAAAGCAATAATGGAGAAAGGAAAGTTTTTTTCAACAAAAGGAGCTAGAATAAGTGGATATTCATATGGATAAAAATGAATCTCAGCTTGTAAGTCACATCACATAAAAATTAGTTTGAGATAAATCCTATACCTAAAGGTAAGAGTAAAAAATATAAGTCTTCTAGAAGAAACTGGAGCATATTTTTGAAGACTTGGGTTTAACAAAGATTTCATAGTTAACATCAGTTAGTTTTAACTTAAATATCAATAAACAAACATCAAATATTTAGAAGAAAATATAGTTGAATATTTTTGTGACCTTGAGGCATGCAATTATTAAAGGAAACAGAAAAATCTTTTTTTTCATAAATAAAAGCTATATGAACACCAATATTTAAATTATGAAGTGCTGTTAATGAGAAGAACTTTAGTATAAATGCAAAGACTAGAATACATTTGGAAAAGATATGTTAGGATTATTGCTTACAATACATAATGAACTTCTACAAATTGAAAATAGAGTCAATGGAAAGTGAGCCAAATTTCAACCAAAAGAAAGATGTGGTAAATAAATATGTGGAGTGATAATCAGCTTATTATCATTTTGCAATGCCAAGGAAACCTGCAATGAGATAACATTCTACAGTCATTTAATTTGCAAAAATGAAGAAATTTGGGACTAGTATGCGATGTAGAAGATATGATTCAATGGGATGTATGTTGTATTGCTGTGGGAAGTGTATATTAGTACAACTACTTTGGAAAATAATTTGGCCTTATCTAGTAATCTTGAAGATTCACATAACCTCAATTCATAGTTTCAACTCCTAGATACATACTCAGCAATGGTGGGCATGTGTACATCTGGAATTGTGTACCAGTCTTTGTAGCAGACTTCCAGTAATACTGAAAATGTGGAAATACCCATAAATCTATCAACAACATCAGCTGTGAAGCACCAGCGGGAGCACTGCCTGAGCCCAAAGAATGTACCTCAATACACAGGAGCTGTAGACTTGAATACTGGAGTTCTAGAACAAGCAGTTCCAGAGAGAGAAGGTGAGCATTTTAGTTATTCTGTGATGGGAAATAATTCACGAAGAATGTCTGAGAAGGTAGATTTCTCTAGTAACTTGAAAACAGATTCTTAAAAATTTTGGTGAAAATTTCATCTCAAGTTTGAGATCCTGTATTTTTTTTTTTTTTTAGTTAGTAGAAATATGGCTGCCATTTATTATTCATTTGTTCATTCCTTCATTATTTCTCGTGGGTCAATTTAATTCTCAAAACAATGATATGTAGTCCTTTTTTGAAGGTAAGAAAAATTGAGTCTGAGAACGGTAAATAAGTTATTTCAAGGTAGGAAAACATATTCCTGGTACTGCTTAGATTGGAGGCTGAGTCTGTGTTTATGTGATGTCTAGGTGCTTTAAGTTGTCTTTGCTCCTCTTTCTTTTAAAAAAATTTTTTTAAAGTTTATTTCTTTATTTGGAGAGAGAGAGAGGTGGGGAGTGGGGGGGGAGAGAGAGAGAGAGAGAGAGAGTTCTAAGCAGACTCCAAGCTATCAGTGCAAAACTGATGTGGGGCTCAATCCCACGAACTGTGAGATCATGACCTGAGAGGAAATCAAGTCAGACACTTAACCAACTGAGCCACCCAGGCGCCCCATCCTTTTTCAGTCAGTTATAACTGTTTTTTTTCAGTTGCTCAATGCATTTTTACTATTCTGCTCGAGTAATTTCCACCTACTTGATCATGACAATGAAAGCATACAGTCAGTTTGTCTTATACATTTGGAAAAATAATTGATTGTACAGAACCACAAATACTCTCACTGAGATCTTGTTCATTGTTCATGTTCACCAAATGATATAGTCTGGCCCAATCTTCTCTCTTATGTATCTAGTCTAGACCTTGGGTAATATTTTTCTGGCTTCAACTTCAACATCACTTCCTTGAGAATACCTTCCCTGAGCATTCCACCTCCATCCCAGTTTAAAGCATGTTCCCATTACACAGGCATATAGCACTGTGTTCTTTTTTATAATGCTCACCACTCTCTCCCTCTCTTCATTTTTTAATAGTTGAATTCTTGCATATGAGAGCAGATACACTAGCTGGGCTGTGAAGGCAGATTTGCCTTCTGCCACTACTCACATCTGATCCTGTGTAAATTACCTATACTCATAATACCTCAGTTTCCTCATTTATAGAACGAAAATAATAATAGTACCCATCACAAAGGGTACCTTGTATAATGTGTTGGATACAGGACCTGGCATATAGCACTCAATAGTTAGTTACTGTCATTATTATTATTGAACAACACTGTGCCTGGTATATTTTAGATGTTCCACGAACATTTACTGGACAAAAAAAAAAAAAAAAGGAAATGTAGACTCCAGCTTCTGCCTGTAGCCTGGTAATTATCCTATTCCTGTAGATGAATTCTAACCCTTGTCAAAAATGTCCTTCTGTAGTCAGAGGGACTATAGGAGGAAGGGAGGAAGGGAGAAGCATTTAGCTGCCATTTTGGCAAGGACTCCTAAAATTAACTACTCTTCCCTTGGGGAAATAGCGTAGAGGTTGAGTCACTACTTAAATCAAACTGGTGCCTGTCTTGTGAGAACTGAAGGAGTTGAGAAGCAGGGCATTTCTTAGCAGAGCGAACCACAAAGGCAGTGCCTCTCCCTGACTACATCTGTGGTTAGCCACGGGGAGCTGGTGAAATGATGTGAGAAAGTGGATGCGTCCCAAAGACCAAAGTATGTGTGGCTCAGCACTGAGTATAGATGCTCTGAAAAAAAGGCTCAGAAGACTAGGCTTCAAGAGATTCCTCATCTCAGAGACTTCTAGTCAACTGCTGATGTTTTGGTAATTGGATTTACTTTTCTGGCTTTAAAAATGGCTGCCATGTTCTTAGGGCCTGTAAGTCTCACACCAAGTTCTATAGAAAAAACTTAAAACAAACCCTAAAGATAGATTTATGTGAATCCCACAGAAATAGAAATGTGCTAAGCTGCTGAAAATCTCCTCTCCAAAATCCAAATTCCTCTCAAATACAAAGTGAGTGTGTCTACTATCTGAGATAGTTTGTTTTCTGAACAAGTCAGGCCATGGGGAGAAATCCCAGTCATACACTACATGGGGAGTGTTGGTATGTAAGAGAAGCACATTTTCTTCTTTTTGATTTTACTTCAAGATTTTCTTTTCTGGAAACACTGTGCTTGTTTGTTCGTTTTTTCAAACAGTAAATTTATATAAATTAACATGACCATTACTATGGTTTCTTACACCTCTGTTTGAAGAAAGCCCTTCAGTTTAAATATTGTTGAGTCTGCAAAGGACCAACTCTTGACAAGACTGTAGTTTATAACCCTCAGCACTGAGTTAGGCAAAAATAACTTTTTTTTCTGACCAGTTTGTATGTCAGGACTTACTGATTTGTTGGCATTTTTCTCTGATGTTGATCCTAAGGACCATAATCAGCAGATGAGTTTGATAAAAAGTTCAGATTTCAAGTGCAGTACTTGTTGGAAATATTACAATTTACTTACCAAAGTCTTTCTTGGATGACTTTGTAGTGTGTCCGCTTTTCTCCTCTTGCCTTTTTTCCTCTTTTCCTTTTTGGTTTTATATTTTCTCCTCTTTATTTCTCTTCCCTTTCTCTCTCTACTTCCCCTTTGTTGCTTTCTCTCAAATGCTTTATAATACCTAATATTAGCTATCACTGTGGGTATAAAGTTGAATAGGTCCTAAGACAAGTAAGAACAACAGTGTGCAAGGTATTTATTTCAATAGTGAACAACGTTTACATAAAGTTTCCTATTTCCTGGAAAAATCCATACTTGGTTGTAGAGTCAAGTTTGAGAGGAGTACATTATTTTAAGCTTAGAATATATCTTTAGTAAATCAATTAGTGAATAGACAATAAATCCCACAAATAAAGCAAGCCAACTAAACCAATAGTTGAAAATTTGTGTTAAAGTTTCTTCTAATCACTTGCTTTAAAATTTTTCTTTTTTAAATCTGATGGCCTTTCTTTTTGACACTTATCATGGTTTTGCTTAGTCTCCTGTTTCCTCTCACTTGGTTAGCTTACATTTTCAGAATCTTTGCCCTTTAGAGACATTCAGAGACAATTTTGAAAGCTTTCTTTAGTGATACTCCCACGAGAACAATAAAACAATATTAACAACAATAGTAAATTTGAACTGATTGTATCTTCACAACACTCCTAAATATAGGTATATTTATTCCCTGCTTTAACAGATGAAAAAACTGAAGCACAGAGAGATGAAATAAATTGATGTTATGTAGTTAATAGGGGTGAATTCCAGTTTCCAATCTAAGTCTTTGGATTTTATTTCATTTCATTTTTTTTTTTATTTGAGAGAGAGAGAACATGAGTAGGGGAGAGGGGCAGAGGGAGAGGGAGGAGGAGGGAGGGAAGGAGGGAGGTAGAGAGAGAGAGAGAGAGAGAGAAAGAGAGAGGATCTTAAGTAGGCTCCATGCTCTGTGCAGAGCCTGATGCGGGACTCGATCCCATGCCCTGAGATGGCAGCCTGAGCTGAAATCAAGAGTTGGATGCTCAACAAGCTGAGCCACCCAGATACCCCTATGTCTGGATTTTAAACCCATTTCTCTTTGCTCTTTAATGCATTTCTACTTTGTCCTTTCTCATTTATTTCTCCCTCTCTTTCTTTTGCCTCTCTTTTTTTTTTCCTTCTGCCTCTCTCAGTGAATGCTTTATGAGTGTTTACTTTTTAGCCAGCATTGGGAATACAAAAATGAATAAGATTACAATTGTGAAGGCACATTTTTTTCCTTCAAAGACAACTTGCCTGTTGAAGAATGAGAGAAGAGTATGAGACAATGTGGCTAGTGCCGTAATGACCATTTACTAGCTTCTCTAAGATTGGGAGAAGGTAGCAATGCCATTTTTAGTCTTGAGGAAGCTGAAAAGTTTCCAGACAGGTAAAGTAGGATAAAGTATGGCTTGTGAAAGAATCTTTACGTGTCTTTGAGTCTTTTTTTGTAAACTCAATTAGAACAAATTGGATTTTCACTGGTAAACGGGTGCAGCCATTTTGGGGATAAAATACTTACATCTTTGGGTATTTTGAATGTGCCTCATGTATGGCTACATCATGGATTGGCTTTTCCAAATTAATGCATGGTATTTTTCTTTTCTGATTTTAAAGGTTACACAATCTTGTAGAAAATTAAAACAAATCAGGAAATTATAAAGAACAAAAAATACCACCTATATTGTCACTTGTAAGAATATATAAAATGAAATCATTGATATGGTCTTGTGCTTGTTTTTGCCTTCTGTAAAACTAGAAAAAATAAGGCATTCCATGAATATTTATTCATTAGAAGAAGGCATCATTATTGAGGATGGCTTTGAGTATGAGTATGACTTTCTTTTCAGGGAAGTCACTTGTCACCTGAACTGAACTGATGAAGAAGATGAATAATGTGACAGAATTCATTCTCCTGGGCTTGACTCAAAACGTGGAACTTCAGAAATTCTCCTTTTTTGTGTTTTTAATTGTCTACTTGGTCACCTTGGCGGGCAACTTGCTTATCATGATCACCATCAGTACCAGTAGTGCCCTCGAAACCCCCATGTACTTCTTCCTGTCTTACTTGGCCCTTATAGATGGCTGTTGTTCTTCCTCCATGACCCCTAAAATGCTCGCTGACACTCTTACTGTGAGAAAAATCATCTCTTTTACGGGATGTATGACTCAAGTCTTTGCTGAACATTTTTTTGGTGCTGCTGAGATTATCCTTCTCACAGTAATGGCCTATGACCGTTATGTGGCCATCTGCAAACCCTTGCATTACACAACCATCATGAGTCACCAGGCGTGTGGCCTCCTTGTAGGAGTGGCCTGGGCTGGAGCCTTTGTCCATGCAACCATTCAGATCCTCTTCACAGTCTGGCTGCCTTTCTGTGGCCCCAATGTCATAGATCATTTCATGTGTGATTTGTACCCTTTATTGAAACTTGTCTGCATGGACACTCATACCCTTGGTCTCTTTGTTGCTGCCAATAGTGGGTTCATCTGTTTGTTAAACTTCCTTCTTTTGGTGGTTTCCTATGTGGTCATCTTGCTCTCCCTAAAGACCTATAGCTTGGAGGGGAGACGCAAAGCCCTCTCTACCTGCGTCTCTCACATCACCGTGGTCATTTTCTTCTTTGTGCCCTGCTTATTTGTATATCTGCGCCCAGTGATCACCTTTTCCATTGATAAAGCTGTGGCTGTGTTTTATACCATGATAACTCCTATGTTAAACCCTTTAATCTATACGTTGAGAAATTCAGAGGTGAAAAGTGCCATAAAGAAGCTCCGGATCAAAAGGTGACTTCAATGGAAAAATAATCACAACAGCATAAAATCACTTCATATTTTATTTTATTTTATTTTATTTTATTTTATTTTATTTTATTTTATTTTATTTTATTTTATTTTATTTATTTTATTTTTTATTTTATTTATTTTATTTTATTTTATTTTATTTTATTTTATTTTATTTTATTTTATTTTATTTTATTTTATTTTATTTTTTTAACGTTTATTTATTTTTGAGACAGAGAGAGACAGAGCATGAACGGGGGAGGGGCAGAGAGGGAGACACAGAATCTGAAACAGGCTCCAGGCTCTGAGCTGTCAGCACAGAGCCCGATGCAGGGCTGGAACTCACGGACCGCGAAATCATGACCTGAGTGGAAGTTGGCCGCTTAACCGACTGAGCCACCCAGGCGCCCCATAAAATCACTTCATATTTTAAATGACAAAAAGAAAATAATATAATTTCTATGGTTCAGGGCCAAGTGGACATTATATATAAAAGTATGTTGATGTTGGCACATAAATCCTAAGAGGAAAGGCCCAGGCAGGAAATCATTTATCATTTAAAAATATCCCGTTTAGGGTCGCCTGGGTGGCTCAGTCAGTTTAGCGTCCGACTTCAGCTCAGGTCATGATCTCATGGTTTGTGGGTTCAAGCCCTGCATCGGGCTCTGTTCTGACAGCTCAGAGCCTGGAGACTGCTTTGAATTCTGTGTTTCCCTCTCTCTCTTTCTGTCCTTCCTTTGCTGGTTCTCTGTCTCTCTCTCTCTGTGTCACTCAAAAATAAATAAACATCAAAAAAATATCCCATTTAGATTTATTTATTGGTCATTTGGTTGTCAAACTTTACTTACTTTCAGAATCAGCTGGAATTCTTGTTAAAATGCACATTTCCAGGATACAGCTGTAGTGATTCTAATTCAATGGGAATGTTCTTGAATTGCATTTTAAACAAATTTTGTGGATGTTTCTAAGCAGGTGATTTATACATACCCTTTGAGCAACAATGCTATAGATTATGCTTGTATCATCAGCCTATTAATGGATGATCTTGTTAAAGCAATTCCTAGGAAGTAACGAAACTCAGTTCTTCGTAAGTCATGAAATACAAGCTCACTACCTTTGTAACTGCAAAACAAAAATGTAATACTCTGTGAAGATAGAAAAGCTCTCCATATTCTTTATCTTCACTTTCAATACTTTCAAATCTTTTGCTACATCTGATCTGATTCTCTCTTTTCCTCTCTTGCTTCCAAAGGGAAGGCCTACTATCTATTCTTACTGAATTATTTGGATTACAATTCATTGTTCTTGTAATACTAGTCATTTACATCAAGAACATTATTTTCATGATTTTTCTATGTGAAGGAGATCTTATGTATCATTTCTATATGTATATTTGGAGGTATGTTATTGTCATTAAGAAAATAGTCTCTAAGTAAGATAGTCCTGAGATCAAAACTTACTTTTGCCACATACAATGTGGACTTCAGCAAACTACAATTCTTTGAGTGAAAGGAGAGTGATAGAGATATTATCAAGGTTAATAACGAATCCTCGTAGATCTTTTATTACCAACCACTTCTCAATAGGTGTTAGTCATGAAATTTATTACTGGAGTCTCTATAACAGTACAGAACCACTTAATCTATTTTTTGAGCATCAGAAAGGATAATACATTGTTTCTTTGTACCTTCTGTGAAGTATAGTACTCTGAGCTCACTGGCCTTGTAAAATTCTGGGGGGGGGGTGCTGGAATGCTTCCCAACATCCTTGGCTATTACTTTCCCATGCGCTTCTATTTTTATTTCTGTTGGCCTCATGCTTCCTAGACCTTGGGGCCGATCCATTTATGGGTATGATTTTTTTTTTCTGACAAGTCTGACTTGAAGAGCCACAAAGTCATTGTTTTATGAACCCAAGGTCAGTATAGCGGGCAACCAGAATATGAACAGAATTAAGTGAGATATTTAATTGAGATATTTGTTAAGAGTAGATGGTATGGTAGGGTGGTGAGGGTAGACTCCAGAGTACATTTCCTGGGTGGAGTGTGACCTGGGAGAGTTATTTTACCTTTCAACGGTATTTTTTTTTCTGTAAAAAATGGAAACAATAACACCCATTTCATAATGTTTTGGGGTCTTCTAAGTGGGATTATATATGTTAAGTGCTTATGAAAGTTCATGGCACATAGGAAACATTATAAAAGTATACGGCAAAGAAAAAAATTGACTGGTGATGACCCAATTTTTAATACAGATAGAATTTTGCTTCTCTCTCTTCCTGAACTAGCAAGGCCCTTGTTATGTCTGGGACAGGACCTCTATGGATCTTACCTTGGTTCCTGTCTCCTTCGTGAAAAAGACATCTCCTTGTATCATCAATACTATGTCAGATAACTTTTCCCTTGAACTTTAGCTAAGAGTGTTATTGGCTTTTAAGTTATTATTCAGCTGCTGGAAGTCACTAACACTTTAGTGGCAGTTTTGGGTGATGTGGGAAGATTTGGGTTATGGAGTAGACAGAATTAGTATTGAATTCTATCTTGTTAGTTTATGTAACATCGTGTGAATTTCACAGCTCTCAGAATCTTATTTTAATCTTTGTTCATATGTACAGTGAAATGGTAACATTTTTCAAAGGGTAGTTTTAATCATTAGTTGAGATACTGTATGCCAAGTATCTAGTGGGTACTTGTCACTCAGTGGGTACTTAATAAATGTCACTGTCTTTGATGCTCCCTCACTTCTTTGTTTGGGTCCTATTTCTGCCTGATTTAAAAAAGCCCTCTGATTTATACATATTATTGAACTCTAGGTATTTCTATTAGGTCATGAGGCACTTTGAAAATTCTAAGAATAAAGCCCTCAAAATTAATGCAAGATGGATGAGATTAACTCTCTAAAAAAAATTCACCTTAAAAATGTGAATGTCTCCAAAGGCACAGTTAGGTTAAGGAAGACTCCCAAATTTAATAAACTTTTTATGACCAACAAAAAAATCTGTAGGACAATAATTAGTAATTGTAGTAAAAGCGATTGCTACTTAATTACGATATGGCTGGTGCTACAAAGGCAAGTTACAGTTTACTCCCCTAAGATCCCTATGAAATAGATAATGTTATTCCTGCTTTCCAGGAGAACTGAAGTGTGGAAAACTGAAATAATTTACTGTAGGTCGCAGAACTAGAAAATGCCTGAGGTGGGATTTGAGCCTGTGTAGTTTGGCTTTAGAATTTGCACTCTTAAACACTGTGGTATACATCATAATAATGACACGGATCACATAACACTTTCTAGTGGAGGGAGATAGGCGATAAGTAAGTTAATGTATATATAAAAAGTTTCGTTCAGGAGACAAGTGCTTAAAAATGAAAGGATGTGAGGTGATAGTGCCTCAGAAGGCAAGGGACCTCTTTAGGTTTCGCATTCAAGGAAGACCCAAAAGCAAGATTTTACAGCATTTATCTATGTCCAAGAGTGAGAGACAGTGAGCTGAAGATCATGAGTAAAACCACCAGAGAGGAATTTCTGTACACGGGAAGGAGATTTTTATCTGACACGGATGAGTGTCTTTAACAGCTCTCTTCTGACTCAGAGATCACCAAGCGACATTAACCTTACAATTAGTTCAGCTCTAATTAAAATCAGGATGAAGTGAAACAAAATATCAGTGCTTGAGCAACCATCTTTTCCCAGAACTTGCATGTGCTCCCTGGAAGGTGTCTACTTTGGTGGACTCTTTGGTATAGCCAACAGCATGGATCTCCACTTTTTCTCCTCCTTGTTTCTTTAACATCTACAATTTTTTTTTCCCATGTGAAAGCATTTGCTTAAGTTGTACAGCTCTGTACAATCGTCCAGCCCAAACACCTCTCTGTGACCCTATCCTGTATCGATCGTTCTTTCCCTTGTCACCAGCTTCAGCTGCAGTGGCCTCATTTTTGCCTATGGGCCTTTGAACTAGTTCTTTATACCCCAAGGGCTCTCTCTCTGGACCTTCCTCTGCCTGGATTGTTGTCCCCACTCAGTCTGCAACTCAACTGCCACCTCCTTAGAGGTCTTCTTTAACCACCACGTAAAGACACCATCTCTCTGAGTTGTTCTATGACGGCACTCACAATTTCTCTACAGCATCTTCGCCATCCGATTATCCGATTCACCTGTTGATTCTCTTTTCCAATTAGAACATAAACTCAAAGTAGACGTGTATTTCCAGCACCCGGAATAGAAGTGGCACACAGCAGATGCTTCATGCATACTGAATAAAAGGCCATCATCTCCACTTAACCCATCTAAGAATAAGTGCGTTCTTAAAAGGAACCCTTGTCAACTGGAAGCTCCTGGAATTGATGACTTTTCATTCTTGGTGATAAATTGAAATGGAGAACTTTAGGTCAGTTTAGTATATCAGCCGGGGGTTCTTAGCTGATGATGCAGAACCTCTGTAGCTGGCTTAAGTAGAAGGGATCCATGATACGTACTTAAATAGCTTAAGGATATTCGGAAGAGTGGGAATCACAGATTGTAGGTTGAGTTATCAGGAATAGCTTCCGGAAGCACACCTGACTGGACTGACATGCCAGGGGAGCTGCTGCTTGTGCCCTAACCAAGGTTGCCCTGCCCTGGCTAGACTGCAGTGTGGTACTTCATTCCTGACCTCAGAGCCACTCTGATTCCTGGAACCACTTATCCCCAGATAATTGACTTCCACTCAAAGACTTGCACAGATGCACCCAGTTGGCAGAACCCATGACATGTCTGCACCCAAGTGGCAGAGGGACAGGGAAATGGAGTTCTTTGGATTCTATCTTGGGAACGTGGATACATACTTTGGAAACTAACACGTGCAGGATGCTTTTAAGAGATTTTTGGGCAGCCACACACTCTGGGTGTTTACAGTTGGGGTTGGGAGATCACAAAATGGGTTTCATTCCTCCCATAGATAGTTTTAAATGTCCACAAAATTAAAGGGTGTCCTAGTCTCTGTCCTACACAGAGGAGAAGCAGAGATAAAGGACCGCAAGGAAGTTGAGAGCAGGAAAATTGTTGGTACCATAGAGTTATTCATATGACTTATTTTTACTGAACACCTCCTCTGCTAATAACTGTGGTTGCTGCTGAAGTAGAAACACAAATGGGTAGAATTGTCCTTAACCTTGTGGCATTAGCATAGCACAGCATGTGGCTCAGTAGCACTTCTCAAATACCTCTTCTACCTTAATTTTGAAGGAAGCTCTCCTCAATAATAAACAAAAACGCTTGTCTTGCTTTAGTGACTCTCATCCTTTTAAAAAACCGCCTGAAAATGTATTGTGGACTATCGTGGATCTGGCACCATGTGAAGCACTTTGCATACATTATATCATTCAATCATCATAATTTCTTGAAGTTCATATTATTCTTTTTATGTGAGAGGGAAAAAATAAAGCTTAGAGATGTTTAATGTCCTCAAAAGTTATGCTACTGTTAAGTAAGAAGACTAATCCTCGTCACCTCTGTCCAACATATTGGGAATTCTGTTGAGAATGCACAGTTGGCCAGGTTTAAAATGGTGAGCTCATTCCATTGTACCTCATATCTCTGTTTGGATCTTGGCTCCAAATGCAGGCCCCCAGGTCATCCAGCTTATCCACATGCATTTGCGTGGTTCCTCTTCCTGGACAAAGGTCACGTTGAAACAAACTTTATTTTCAGAAAAGTTTTCAGTTTAAAGTTTACAGCTATGTGAGCAGAAAGTGCGGTGAATTCCCGTATAACCCTTGTCCCCACATATGCAAATTCCCCCCACTATGGACATGTCACCTGAGAGCGGTACATGTGTTACAACTGATGAACCTTTATTGAAACATTAGTATCACACAAAGTCCATACTTCACGCTAGGGTTCCCTCCTGGTGCTATTCATTCCATGGGTCTCAACAAACGTATAATGACATGTATCCACCATTACAGTATCATACAGAATAGTTTCACTGTCCTAAAAATTCTTTGTGCTCTGCCTATTCACCCCACCCTCTCCCCCAACTTCTGGCAGTCATTGGTCTTTTCACTAAGTTTATAGTTTGCCTTTTCCACAGTTTTGCATAGTTGGAATCATACAATATGTAGCCTTTCGAGAGTCTTTCATTTAGTAATCTACATTTGAGTTTCTTCCATGTCTTCTCCTGACTTGATATCTCATCGTTTTAGTCCTGAATAATATTTATTATCTGGTCGTGCCATAGTTTACTTTTTTCTTCCAAGATTGTATTCAAATTCAAGTTAGTTCACATATAGTGTAGTATTGGTTTCAGGCATAGAAATGACATATTTATCCACTCACCTACCGAAGGGTATCTTGGTTGCTTTCACGTTTTGGCAATTATGAATAAAGTTGCTAGAAACGTGTAGGTTTTGTTTCTTCTCCGCTTTATTAAGATATAATTGACATATAATATTTTATAAGCTTCACATGTACAATGTGATGATTTGGTACATGTATATATTGTGAAATTATTACCACAATGAGTTAAGTGAAAACATTCACCACCTCATGAGTTACTTTTTTTTTTTTTTTGTGAGAACGTTTAAGATCTACTCTCAAGTATATAACACAGTATTGTTAACTCTGGTGCCAAACTGATTATTAGATACTGAGAATTTATTCATCTTAAACTGAAAGTTTGTGCTTTTTGACCAACACTCCCCCCTTTCACTACCCCTAGCTCCCGCCAACCACTGTTCTACTCTCTGATTCTGTGAGTTCAACTTCCCTTCTTCCCTTTTGAAGGATAATTTCACAGAGCACAGAATTTTAAGTTGGTGTTGTTTTTTTCTTGCTCTCAACTCTTTAAATAGTTGACTCCATTCATTTCTTTCTTGCGTGGCCTCTGAGGAGAAGAAGTTGGATGTAGTTCATTCCTCTTCTCCTTGGGGTGGTGGTCCCAGCCTATTGACAGAAATGTTATTGCCTAGGAATGCCTGTGGCACACATCTGGGCCTGTATTGCTTATAGCAAGTCCCCACAGACATTTCCCCCGCTGAGGCCAGAGTTGTGGCTGGATTGGCCCTTGTGGTTCTTATTATGATTTCAGGACACACTTCACTGCGGCAAAGACGATCAGGGAACCTTGAGGAAGATTTTTTATGCACTGGTCCTGGAGCCTCCAGGGCATAGTGAGGGCCACACCTGAGGAGGTTGTAGGTAGAGGGCAAAAGAACACAGACCTAGGGCTCTGCATTTATTAGGGTCTGGTGGAATGGGGTGGGTATCTAGGGTTTCGTGGGTTCACTATTTATTGACTGCTTTAGAGCATGAGAGTGGGAATTAGAGGATGGAAAGGGAGAAGCAGGGCTACTCAAGTGGTCAGTTATTGAAGTTACCCAGAGCTTCCTGAAAGAGGGAATTTCATGAGTGGGGGTGACTTAATTCCTTGTCTGGTAGCTTTGTCATATAGCTGGCAATATGTTTACTCATGAGGGATGCCTTTTGAAATATGTCTTTGGCAATCAAAAACTTAATGTCAAGCACTTACACTATAATCAAAGAGCTTAATCTCTGGGATACTCACTCCTCTGTAGGTAAGATTTTTTTCCTCTGGCCTCTGTCAAGATTTATAAGTTTATCTTTGATTTTCTGAAATTTGAATATGATACACCTCCATATGGTTTTTTTTGTTTGGCATTTGTCTTATGAGGTATTCTCTGAGCTTCTGGAGGCTTGGTGTTTGACATTAATTTGGGGGGGGAATTCTCAGTCATTATTATTGCTTCAAATATTGCTTCTGTTCCCTTCACTTTTTCTTCTTATTCTGGTATTCCCATTACAAGGATGTTACCCCTTTGGTAGTTGTCACACAGTTCTTGCGTATTCTGTTCTGGTTTCTTTGTTTTCTGCTTTTTGTTTTTCAGCCTGTTTTCTCTTTGATTTTCAGTTTGGGGAATTTCTATTGCCATGTCCTGAGGCAATGTCTAGTCTATTAATGAGCCCTGTCAAAGGCATACTTGATTTCTGTTAGTCTTTTTGATCTCTAGCATTTCTTTTCGACCCTTCCTTAGAATTTATCTCTTCTTATGTTATCCACCTGTTCTTGGCTTTAGTGACATAGCGGGGCAAGTGTTCTGTGGTGTATCACAGAGTGTCAGTCTTTGGGTGAGCCTGTGCCCTGGGACTATATAGTTCACCAGGGTTTCTTGTCCAACCTCCCCATAATGTGATAGGTCTAAAAGTATCTTTACATAGAGATGTCCTTTTCAAATTTTAAAATTTGGTTGAAAACAGGAAGAATCAGTCTTGGACACAATGCGGTTGCATGACTCGATGATGTATCTGGTTAGAAGGCAAAAAGTGACCAGTGACTTTGCCTCTACTGGGGAGAAGATGCTACTTTCTTCAGAACTCTTACAACTCTTTTAGGAGGGTTGATAAATATTTCAAGAATGTCCTCTCAAGATCTTGGTACAATTAGTTTTGCCCTAGTACCAGAATAAGATGGCCAGAAAATTGGAATAGTGATTTTTCTTTTTGAAGTCACTAGAAAAGAAGTTAGTTTCTAGAGAACAGCTTCCCTTTTAAAAAACTTGTTGCTGACTTCTTATGTCAGATAGGTTTGTTTGCCATGATGAATTACCCTAATGTGGAAAATTTTTGTTTTTCTGTTTGCATCATGGAATGCCTTTTAAATAGGTCTACAATCAAGTAATAATAATTTTCTGAAGTAATTAGAAGACTGTGTAGAAAATGGATGGACATAGTCATGTGAAGTCAAATTAGTTCTTAAGAACTAATGCAGCTTTTTGTCCTCAGTGGTCACACTGGATGGAAGAGGCATTTCCAGGACTTTATGAGTTAGTTAAAAAGTCCTCCCACTGATTGTGAACAAGGCTTCAAAAGGTAAGTCAGTAAGAGTTAATGGAGGAAGCCAGGCTTTTCAATTGTGTGACTTACTTTATTATACAGGAAATTCTTATAAACTGGAGTTTGTAAAAAATTGAAAAGTTGGAAACTTCTTCTGGAATCATAGATTTGAAGTCAGTCAAAATTTATAATTACATTTCTGTCACTGAAGGGTGTATGACTTTGAGAAAATTAAGTATTCAATTTTTATAGTGGGGATAACAGTGCTTGTAATTGTAAAGATAAAATGTTATACACTGAATGTGATTCTATATATATGTGCATATGTAGATATATATGTATGTGTGTATATGTACATATACATATATGTGTATATATACATATATATAAAATGTCTATGTAAATATGGAAATAGCATGTGATATATAGTTGTACATAACAAGTAATAGATGTTCTTCTTGCAGTGTTAACATTTCCTCTCATCAAAATATTTTGTGCCATGTAATGAGATGGAGGTCGTCTAGGAAGGAATAGGTTTATTGTGGAAAAGTAAAAATTTATATTTTTTTAATGTTTATTTATTTTTGAGTGAAAGACAGCACAAGCATGGGAGGGACAGAGAGAGAGGGAGAGAAAGAGAATCCCAAGCAGGCTCCACACTGTCAGCACAGAACCCAGTGTGGGGCTCGAACTCACGAACCATGAGATCATGACCTGAGTTGAAGTCAGACGCTTAACCTAATGAGCCACCCAGGTGCCCCCAAATTTATCTTAATACTTAGTTGATACCCATTTAGAAATGACATTTAGGTAGTTGTATACAGAGAACCATTCATAAATTTTTCTTCCACTTTGAATATGTAAATTACCTTAAGTGATTCTTCACTTAGGAAGCATACTTTATGCATGACTTTAGATGTGTGTGTCTTTCATGGAATTCTCTTTCCTCCTCTCTTGTTCTCTCCTTTGTCCTTTAAAACTCAGCTAAAGTACTGCTTTCTCTGGGAAGCCCTCCCAGATCCCATGTTGATTAATGTGTTCTGGCCCAGGGCGCCCATAATCTATGTGACTATACTTATAGTGACACTTATTAAATTGATCTGTAATGGTCTGGCCACCTATGTATGAAATCACTGAGAGTAACAAACTATGTCTTATTCAACTGGGTGATATCAATGTCTTTGACAGGTTTGACATCAATAGTTTTCCATGTGCATTTAAAAAAAATTTTTTACATTTATTTGTTTTTGAGAGACAGAGACAGAGCACAAGTGGGGGAAGGGCAGAGATAGAAGGAGACACAGAATCCCAAGCAGGCTCCAGGCTGTGAGCTGTGACTTGAGCCCACAAACTGGGAGATCATGACCTGAGCCGAAGTCGGACGCTCAACCAACTGAGCCACCCAGGCGCCCTTCCATGTGCATTTTGAATGGGATAAATAAAAAAGATTAAGCTTATAATGCACTTAAAACTTTTCCCCTCTGTTTTAAAGGCAAAACTGTTTCTAATAACTGAAGGCAGCACCTATAAGGAATAGAAGAACTAAGTAAATGGAACCAAAGAACAATGTGACTGACTTTGTCCTCTTGGGCCTCACACAGAATCCAAAGGAACAGAAAGTACTTTTTGTTATGTTCCTGCTCTTCTATATTTTGACCATGGTGGGCAACCTGCTCATTGTCTTGACTGTTTCTTTTAGTAAGACTCTGGACTCACCTATGTACTTTTTTCTTGCTAGCTTATCATTTATGGATGTCATTTATTCCTCTTCTATTTCTCCTGAACTGATTTCAAATTTGTTCTTTGGGGAAAATACCATATCCTTCCATGCTTGTATGACCCAGCTATTTACAGAGCACTTTTTTGGTGGATCAGAGGTCTTTCTTCTGCTGGTGATGGCCTATGACCGCTATGTGGCCATCTGTAAGCCCTTGCATTATTTGATTGTCATGAGGCAATGGGTGTGTGTTGTGCTCCTGGTAGGGTCCTGGTTTGGGGGTTTTATGCATTCAGTAATTCAACTTAGCACTATTTATGGGCTCCCATTCTGCGGTCCCAATGTCATTGATCATTTTTTCTGTGACATGTACCCCTTACTGAAACTGGTCTGTACTGACACCCGTGTCATTGGCCTGTTAGTGGCGGCCAATGGAGGACTGATCTGCACAATTGTGTTTGTGCTCTTGCTCATCTCTTATGGTGTCATCTTGCACTCTCTAAAGAACCTTAGTCCGGAAGGGAGGCGGAAAGCCCTCCAGACCTGTGGTTCCCACATCACTGTGGTGGTCTTCTTCTTTGTGCCATGTATTTTCATGTACGTGAGACCTGCTAAGACCTTCCCTATTGACAAATCATTGAGTGTGTTTTATACCGTCATAACCCCCATGCTGAACCCCCTGATCTACACTTTGAGAAATTCTGAGATGACAAATGCTATGAAGAAACTCTGGAGGAGAAATGTCACATATTGTAGTAAATGAGCACATCATCCACCATGAAGAGAGTTACTTGACATTAGGGTTCATTTCTTTAGAATTCAGAAGTCTTCTAAAATCTGATTCTGACTTTCCTTTCTTCAAAGAATTTATGATAATTATAATTAACGAATGAAGTAGATGTGCTGTAATAAGTGTCCCTCCCTGCTAGAATGTAAGGTCTATATCATATTGTAGATCTCTTCACTTAGGAATGAGTAATGGCTTTCCAGCAACGAATCCATAAGAGGTAATGAATTTGTGAGGAAATTTTTATACGATTACACTAAGTTTTAATCATTTATGCACTTATATTTTATATATTTTCTGAGACTTAGTATTATTTTTAATTAGATTCTTGTCATAGAATTGTTTTTGTTATACTATTTAAAATATTTAATGATGTATAAGATGTCTTCTTTATTAAATTTCAGTTGTCTTATATACGAAAAGTTGAAGTGTAACAGGTTATAATAGCAAAAATGAAAACCTTACAGAATAGGATAAATTTCCTACTTATCTCTCAGCATGGTCTCTAGTCCTCCCCCTTAGAGGCATCACTTAATCAGTTTCTTCAAATTAATCAGGTAATAATCTTTACAAATGCATGTGCAAATGCAAATACACATATGTGTGTTTTTTCTGTATATGTAAATGATTGCTTTTACTATGAACAATTTTTAAAAAATAAGATTTTCATTTTGCAATAGTTTTTATATAGTTTTTATTTTCTTATTTAATTGAAGTATAGTTGACATACTTTATTAGGTTCATGTGTACAACGTAGTGCTCTGACAGTTACAGGCATGGCAGAAAGCTCACCATGATAAGTACAGTTACCATCTGTCACCACACAAAGGTTTTACAACAGTATTTACTATATTTCCTATGTTGTACTGTACCCTTTGACTTATATATTTTATAAGTGGAAGTTTGTACTTCTTAATCACCTTTACCTATTTCGCCCATCCCCGCCGGTAATCATCACTTTGTTCTGTGTATTTGAGTCTGTTTCTGTTTATTTGATTTTTAGATTTTACATGTAAGTGAAATTATCTGCAACGTTGAAGATATTCCATACCAGTCCATGCAGATCTAATTCTTAGCTTTTTTTTTTGTACTAGGTAATACACCCTTATAAATATATACTAAAATTAATGTATGCATTTCCCTTCAGATTGTTCCTAACCTTTTTGTATGACAAAGAATTTTGCAATAAATGCATGTCTTTGAAGAGGTGAAAATATGAGTTGCTAGGAGAGGAATTATTGATATGTGTGTTTGAGTCAGTGATCAGGGAGTTAAATGTCAGTATTTGTAGTTATTACCAAACTGAGGTTCTACTAACAGCCACACTGCTGCTCACAGTCTGTAAGTTCTTTCCACATTCTCAACCACCTGTACCTAATAAATATTTAAGGAATAGAACAATCTGATTAAAGGTATTTTATTTCATTTTGATAGTTTAACCAAAATCCTTTTTCTTTCAAAATCTTTTGATATAATTGAGTTGGAGCATTTTCTCATATTTAATATGGTATGTATTTAGTTTTCTGTGGATAGTCTACTAATATCTTTCTCTGGTATTTTCCTTGCTGATTTTTATGCACTAAAGATGTGATCCATTTTACTATTGTATAAGTAATTATTATTTTTCTGGCTTGTGATATTTTTAACTTTTTTATTCTATTTTTTTTAAGTTCATTTATGTATTTTGAGAGAGATTGAGAGCAAACAGGGGAGAGTCAGTGAGAGAGAGGAAGAGAGAGAGTATCCCAAGCAGTGCAGGGCCCAGTCCCAGGGCTCTAACCCACAAACTGTGAGATCATGACCTGAGCCAAAATCAAGAGTTGAACGCTTAACCAACTGAGCCATCCAGGCACCCCTTAACTTTTTTTATACTATGTAGAATACTTCTGTCATGTAAACAATTTTGTCTTACATTTTATATTTAATGTATATATTTTTGTTTGTATCTTGCTTAAAAAGACTTTCCTCACTTCATTCATACCAAAGTATTCTTCAACTGTTTTTTAGCACTTAATTTTTAAGCTCTTTTTTTGATTCTATATTAAAACTGTTGATCCATTGGGAACTTATTTTGATATAGGAGTTAAATAAGGATTGAATTTTAGTTGTGTTTCTTAATTTTAGTAATTTTTTTATAGTCACATAATTATCTTTTTACCATTGATTTGAAATCCTCTTATATTCTAACATCTCATTTGTGTACCCAATTCAGGATGATTCTGTTTCATTGATCTCTTAATTCATGTCCCAATTGACACACAATATAATTTTCATGATATATAACACATTTTGACATGTGATGAGACTAGTGGTCTCTCATTTCTGTTCTTTTTCAGATTTATGCCTTGTCTTGCATATTTATGTTTTGAATTCAAGTTTAAAATAAGTTGGGGCGCCTGGGTGGCGCAGTCGGTTAAGCGTCCGACTTCAGCCAGGTCACGATCTCACGGTCCGTGAGTTCGAGCCCCGCGTCGGGCTCTGGGCTGATGGCTCAGAGCCTGGAGCCTGTTTCCGGTTCTGTGTCTCCCTCTCTCTCTGCCCCTCCCCCATTCGTGCTCTGTCTCTCTCTGTCCCAAAAATAAATAAACGTTGAAAAAAAAAATTAAAATAAGTTTACATGTAAATAAGATAAATCATATAAGTTTAACATTAAAATAAGTTTAGAATGAAGTTAAACAGGTTTAAAATAATTTGGTTACAAAACAAAAGTCAGTTATTAATTTAGGAAGTTTACTGCTTCCGAGTGCTGAGAACTGTTATCCCCGACCAGGTCTTGACATTTAACAGGTCATCTCTCCTGCCCTTGGGTACTGCTTCCATTTTCTGCCTGTGTGACTTCTCCCTTCTAGAAGTCTGCTGTTATTCCTCCATGACCCATAAAATGCTGCCTGGCACTTTTGCTGTAAGAAAACCATCTCTCTGAGGAAGTACATGACTTAAGTCTTTGCTGAGCATCCATGAGGCCATCTGCAAACCCCAGCACCATGACATCATCACGAGTGACAGGGATATGACTTCCTCTTTCAGGTGACATGTAGTAGAGGCTTTGTCCTTACAACCATTTAGGTCCTCTTCACGGTGTGGCTGCGTGCAGGTGGCTCCAATGTCATAGACCATTCGTGTGTGATATAAACCCTTTGTTGAAACTTGTCTGCATGGACACAATTATACCCTTGGTCTTTTTTGTTGCTGTCAACAGTGGGTTCATCTGCCTGTTAAAATTTTCCTCCTGAAAGTCTTCTTGGTGGTCATTATATGCTTCCTGAGGACTGGTAGCTTGGAGGGAAGACAGAAGTGTGTCCATTTGTGTATCTCATGTCACTGTGGTGGTCTTAGTATTGTGTTCTGCATATTTATATATTTGTACCCAATCACCATCTTTTCCACTGATTAAGTCGTGGCTGTGTTGTATACCATGGTGTCACCGTGGTGACTCCCTTGTTAAACTTCTTAAATGTGTGCACTCAGAAATTTGGAGGTGAAAAAATGCCTTGAGGAAGTTCTCGTGGAAAAAAGTAACTTTGAGAGAAAGCCATAACTTCATAAAATATGTTTGTCTTTTTAATGGAAAAAGAGATAAAAAGATAATTTCTATGGTGCAGAGACACATGAACGCTATTTGTTACAAGTGCGTTTGTTGTAACATACAGACACTATGAATAAAGATCCAAGTAGGGAATTATATATCATTTAAAAAATATCCTATTTAGGTTTATGTATGTCTAATTGATTGTCAAAGTTCAATGTACTGTGAGAATTTAAAGTTAGAGTTCTTGGGGCGCATGGGTGGCTCCATCGGTTAAGTGCCAACTTTGGCTCAGGTCGTGATCTTGCAGTTCATGATTTAGAGCCTCGCATTGGGCTCTGTGCTGATATCTCAGACCCTGGAGCCTGCTTCAGATTCTGTGTCTCCCTCTCTCTCTGCTCCTTCCTCACTTGTGCTCTCTCAAAAATAAATAAACATTAAAAAAAATAAAAAAAAAGTTAGAGTTCTTGTAAACTGCAGATTATCAGGACACAACTCTGGAGATTTTAATTTAGTAGTTTTGTTTTTGGATGACATATCTACTTTTGGACAAATTACCCAGGTGTATTTTTGCATACACTCTAGGTATTGTGCTATAATTTATGTTCACATCATGAACCTAGTTCTTTAAGCAATTTTTATATATATAACAATTTATATATACATAACAATTTATATATATATATATATATATTTTTTTTTTTTTTTTAAATTCCAGTGTTAAGACACAGTGTTATATTAGTTTCAGGTGTATAATGTTGTGGTTCAACAATTGTATACATTGCTCAATGCTTGTCACGATAAGTGTACTCTTAATCCCCTTCACCTGTTTCACCCCTTGTCCCACTCACCTCTCCTCTGGTAACCATCATTTCTCTGTATTAAAGAGTCCATCTTTTTTATCTCTTTTTTCCCATTACTCATTTGTTTTCTTTCGCGAATTCCACATATAAGTGAAATCATATGGTTTTTGTCTTTCTCTGACTAACTTATATCACCTAGCATTATACCCTCTAACACACATACCATCTATGTGTTGCAAATGGCAAGATTTCATTCTTTTTTATGACTGAATAATATTCCATTGTATACACATACCACATGTGTATCCATTCATCTGTCAATGGACACTTCCATAATTTGGCTATTGTAAATAATGCTGCAATAAACACAGGGGTAAATATATCATTGCAAATTAGTGTTTTTGTGTTCTTCATGTAAATACCTAGTAGTGGAAATAGTACTGGGTCATATGGCAATTCTATTTTTAATTTTTTGAGGAGCCTCTATACTGTTTTCCAGAGTGGCTGCACCAGTTTGCATTCTCACCAACAGTGCACAGCATTCCCTTTTCTCCACATCCTTGCCAACACTTGTTTCTTTTGTTTTGATTTTAGCCATTCCGATAGGTGTGAGGTTATATCTCTTTGTGGTTTCGATTTGCTTTGGCCTGATGATAAGTGATGTTTAGCATCTTTTCATGTGTCTATTGGCCATGTGGATGTCTTCTTTGGACAAATGTCTGTTCATGTCTTCTGCCTATTTTTATTTGGATTATTTGTTTTTTGGGTGTTGAGTTATGTAAGCGCTTTATATATTTTGGATACTAACCTATTATTGGATATGTCATTTGCAAGTATCTTTTCTCATTCAGAGGTTGTCTTTTAGTTTTGTTGATCGTTTCTTTCCCTGTGCGGAAGATTTTTATTTTGATATTGTCCCACTAGTTGATTTTTGCTTGTTTCCCTTGCCTCAGGAGACATATCTAGAAAATGTTGCTACAGTCAATGCCAGAAAAATTACTGCCATTGCTCTCTTCTAGGGTGTTTTTTGGTTTCAGGTCTCACATTTAGATCTTTAACCCATTTTGAGTTTATTTTTGTGTATGGTGTAAGAAAGTGGTCTGGTTTCATTCTTTTGCATGTAGTTTCTGCTGAGTTTCTAGCACCATTGTTGAAGAGACTCTCTTTTTTCCATTGCATATTCTTGCCTCCTTTCTTGTAGATTAATCGCCCAAATAATCATGGGTTTATTTCTGGGCTCTTTATTATGTTCTATTGATATATGGTTGGTTGTGTGTGTGTGTGTGTGTGTGTGTGTGTGTGTGTGTGTGTGTGCCAGTATTAAACTGTTTTCATTGCTACAGCTTTGTAGTGTATCTTCATATCTGGGCTTGTGATACATCTGGTTTTGTCCCTTTTTTTTCAAGATTGCTTTTGCTAATGTGGGTCTCTTGTGGTTCTGTACAAGACTTGTTCTAGTTCTGTGAAAAGTGCTGTTGGTATTTTGATACTGATTGTATTAAATGTGTAGGTTGCTTTGGGTAGTATGGACATTTAAACAATATTTCTTCTCCCCATCCATGAGCATGAAATATCTTAACATTTCTTCAATTTTTTCATCAGTATTATATAGTTTTAAGAGTACAGGTATTTTACCTCGCGGGTTGAGTTTATTCCTAGGTATTTTATTATTTTTGATGCAGTTGTAAATGGGGCCGTTTCCTTAATTTCTATTTCTGCTACTTCATTATTAGTGTATAGAAATGCAACCGGTTCCTGTACATTGATTTTGTATCCTGCAACTTTAGTGAATTAGTTTATTAGTTCTAGTAGTTTTTTTAGTGGAGTCTTTAGGGTTTTCATACATATAATGACATATCATCTGCAAATAGCGTAAGTTTTACTTCTTCCTTACCAATTTGGATCCTTTTTTTTTCTTTTTGTTTTTGATTTCTGTGGCTATGGCTTTCAGTGCTACATTGAATAAAAGTGGTGAGAGTGGACATCCTTGTCTTGTTCATGATCTTAGGGGATAAGCTCTCCATTTTTCACCATAGGGTATGATGTTAGCTGTGGATTTTTCATTTAAGGCCTTTATTATGTTAAGGTATGCTCCCTTTAAATATACTTTGTTGAGGGTTTTTATCATGAATGAATGTGGCACTTTGTCAAATGCTTTTTCTGCATCTATTTAAATGATCACATGGTTTTTATCCTTTCTCCTGTTGTGATGTATTGTGGATTGATTTATGAATTTGAACCACTTGATCATACAGAATGATTTTCTAAGTGATTTATTTATTTATTTAATTATTGTTAGATCAGGATTGCTAATGTTTTGTTGAAGATTTTTGCATCTATGGTTATCAGGGATATTGACCTGCAGATATGTTTTTTATAGTGTCTTTATCTGGTTGTGGTATGAGGGTAATGCTGGCCTCATAGAATGAATTTGAAAGCTGTCATTCTTTTTCTGTTTTTTGGAGTCGTTTGAGAAAAATAAGTATTAACTTTTCTTTAAAAAATTTTTTTTAATGTTTATTCATTTTTGAGAGAAAGACAGAAGGCGAATGGGTGAGGGGCAGAGAGAGATCGGGAGAAACAGAATCTGAAACAGGCTCCAGGCTGAGAACTGTCAGCACAGAGCCTGACCCAGCGTTCAAACTTAGGAAGTGTGAAACCCTGACCTGGGCCGAATCAGATGCCTGATGGACTGAGCCATCCAGGAGCCCCTGTATTAACTCTTCTTTAAATGTTTGATAGAATTCACCTGTGAAGTCACCTGGTCCTGGACTTTTGTTTGTTGGGAGTGTTTTGATTACTGATTCAACTTCATTGCTTGTAATTAGTCTGTTCAAATTTTCTATTTCCTCCTGATTTGGTTGTGGGAGGTTATATGTGTCTAGGGATTTATCCACTTTTTCTAGGTTGTCCAATTTGTTGGCATATAATTTTTCATAATATTCTCTTATAATCCTTTGTATTTCTGTGCTGTTGGTTATCATTTGTCCGCTTTCATTTCTGACAGTAGGTAGTTATTGCCATTTTGTTACTTGTTTTGTGATTGTTTTTGTGATTCTTCTCTGTTCCTTTCTTCTCTCTTCTGTCATGGTTTGTTGGCTTTCTTTAGCGATATACTTGGATTTCCCTCTCTTTATTTTTTCCATCTTTATTACCAGTTTTAGATGTGTGTTTATCATTAGGTTTATATATAACATTTAGGCTTCTAGCTGTCTATATTAAGTTAATGGTCACTTAAGTTTTAACCCTTTGTAGAAAACTAAATTTTTATTCCCCTCCCAGCCATGTTTTAGGTATGTGCTGTCATGCTTTCTTCCTTTTTCTCTGTTTGTGTGTGAATCCATTGACTGATTTTTACAGGTATACTTAATTTACTGCTTATGGAGGTTACCTTAGTTTATAAATTTAGCTTTAAAATTGTGGCATGTATACCTAACAGATTTACAATTTAACCATTTTTAAGTTCACAGTTTGGTGGCATTAAGTTAATTCACTTTAATGAATGATGTTGTAACAACATCAACACCATTCGACTCTAGTACCTCTTCATCTTCCCAAACTGAAACTGGACACCTGTTAAATATTAATTTGCCATTACCCTTCCCTGAGTCCTAGGCATCCGCCATTCTACATTCTGTTAATTTGATGCCATAAGTAACACATGTAAGTGGAAGCATACAATATCTGTCCTTTTGTGACTGCCTTATTTCACTTAGAATAATGTATTGTAGGTTAATGAATGTTTTGGCATGTGTCAGAATTTCCCTCATATTTAAGGCTGAATAATATTTCACTGTGTCCATATGTCTCATTTTTTTTTTTTTTTTAAATTTTTTTTTTTTCAACGTTTATTTATTTTTGGGACAGAGAGAGACAGAGCATGAACGGGGGAGGGGCAGAGAGAGAGGGAGACACAGAATCAGAAACAGGCTCCAGGCTCTGAGCCATCAGCCCAGAGCCTGACGCGGGGCTCGAACTCCCGGACCGCGAGATCGTGACCTGGCTGAAGTCGGACCCTTAACCGACTGCGCCACCCAGGCGCCCCTCATTTTTTTGATACATGTATCTATCTGTGGATTCTTTGGTTGCTTCTCCTTACTGATTGTTGTGAATACCACCATGGAGATGAGTGTAGAAATATTTGTTTGAATTCCTGATTTCCATTATTTTGGATATATACCTAAAAGTAAAATTGCTAGATCATATAATTAATCTTTAAGTTTTTGAGTAACTACAATAGCATTTTCCATAGGAGCCACATCATTTGACATTCTCACCAGTAATGCACAATTATGCCATGTTCTCCATAGTCTCTCTTACATTTGTGTGGTGTGTGTTTGTGTGTGTGTGTGTGTGTGTGTGTGTGTGTGTATCTCTTAATAGTTACCTTAATGGGTCTGAAGTGGTATTTCATTATGGTTTTGAAATGCATTTCCTAATGATTAGTGACGCTGAGATCTTTTCATGTGCTTACAGGTATATCTTTATATATCTTTTCCTGAGAAATGTCTATTCAAGTCCTTCATTTTTAATCAAGTTGTTTCTTTCATTGTGTTTTTAGATGTAGAAGTTCTTTATGTACTCTGGATATTAGTATCTAGTCAAATATATTATTTGCAAATATTTTCTCCAATTCTGTCAATTACCTTTTTTCTCTGTTGGTGTTGCTTGATGCACAAAAGTGCATAATATTGATAAAGTATAATTTATCTATTCCTTTTTGGCCTGTGCTTTTGGTATCATACTCAAGAAATTACTGTCAAATCCAATGTCATGGTTATTATTCTATGTTTTTTAATTAACAGTGGTATAGTCTTAGCTAGGTCTTAAGTCTTTGGTCCATTTTGAGTTAAATTTTATATATGGTATATATTAGGATTCAAATTCATGACTATGTGGATATGAAGTGTCACAGCACCATTTTTTGAACTACCTGTCTTTAACCCACGAATACTCTTGACCCCCTTGTTGAAAATCATTTGAATATGTATGCAAAGCTTTATTTCTAGGCTCTGTGTTTTATTCATTAGTTTATCTGTTTTTATGTGAACACCATATTGTTTTGATTATGATAACATTGTATTAAGTTTAGAGACAGGAGAATTTTCTGACTTTGTTCTTTTTGTTTCATTTTGCTTTGTTTTAAATATTAGCTTGGCTGTTTTATTCTCAGTTTATTCTTGGTTCTTGAGTTCTCTCATGGTTCATGAGTCTCTCATGGTTTGCCTCCTTCCCCCTCTGTAACTTTTTTTGCCCCCTTCCTCTCCCCCATGGTCTTCTGGTAAGTTTCTCAGGATCCACATAAGAGTGAAAACATATGGTATCTGTCTCTCTCAGTATGACTTATTTCACTTAGCATAACACTCTCCAGTTCCATCCACGTTGCTACAAAAGGCCATATTTTATTGTTTCTCATTACCAAGTAGTATTCCTTTGTATATATAAACCACATCTTCTTTATCCATTTGTCAGTTGATGGACATTTAGGCTCTTTCCATAATTTGGCTATTGTTGAAAGTGCTGCTATAAACATTGGGGTACAAGTGCCCCTATGCATCAGCACTCCTGTATCCTTGGGTAAATTCCTAGCAGTGCTATTGCTGGGTAATAGGGTAGATCTATTTTTAATTTTTTGAGGAACTTCCACGCTGTTTTCCAGAGTGGCTGCACCAGTTTGCATTCCCACCAACAGTGCAAGAGGGTTCCCATTTCTCCACATCCTCTCCAGCATCTGTAGTCTCCTGATTTGTTCATTTTAGCCACTCTGACTGGCATGAGGTGATATCTCAGTGTGGTTTTGATTTGTATTTCCATGATGAGGAGCTATGTTGAGCATCTTTTCATGTGCCTGTTGGCCATCTGGATGTTTTCTTTAGAAAAGTGTCCATTCATGACTTCCGCTCATTTCTTCACTGGATTATTTGTTTTTTGGGTGTGGAGTTTGGTGAGTTCTTTATAGATTTTGGATACTAGCCCTTTATCCGATATGTCATTTGCAAATATCTTTTCCCATTCCGTTGGTTGGCTTTTAGTTTTGTTGATTGTTTCCTTTGCAGTGCAGAAGATTTTTATCTTCATGAGGTCCCAATAGTTCATTTTTGCTTTTAATTCCCTTGCCTTTGGAGATGTGTCAAGTAAGAAATTGCTGCAGCTGTTGTCAAAGAGGTTTTATCCTGATTTCTCCTCTAGAGTTTTGATGGTTTCCTGTCTCACATTCAGGTCCTTCAGCAATTTTGAGTTTATTTTTGTGAATGGTGTAAGAAAGTGGTCTAGTTTCATCCCTCTGCATGTTGCTGTCCAGTTCTCCCAGGACCATTTGTTAAAGAGACTGTCTTTTTTCCATTGGATATTCTTTCCTGCTTTGTCAAAGATTAGTTGGCCATACTTTTCTGGGTCCAATTCTGGAGTCTCTATTCTATTCCACTAGTCTGTGTCTGTCTGTTTTTGTGCCAATACCATGTTGTCTTGATGATTACAGCTTTGTAGTAGAGGCTAAAGGCTGGGATTGTGATGCTTCCTGCTTTGGTCTTCCTCTTCAATATTACTTGGCTATTTGGGGTCTTTTGTGGTTCCATATGAATTTTAGGATTGCTTGTTCTAGCTTCGAGAAGAATGCTGGTGCAATTTTGATTGGGATTGCATTGAATGTGTAGATAGCTTTGTGTAGTATTGACATTTTAACAATATTTATTCTTCTAATCCATGAGCACAGAATGTTTTTCCATTTCTTTGTATCTTCTTCAATTTCTTTCATAAGCTTTCTATAGTTTTCAGTATACAGATCTTTTACATCCTTGGTTAGGTTTATTCCTAGGTACTTTATGATTCTTGGTGCAATTGTGAGTGGGATCAGTTTCTTTATTTGTCTTTCTGTTGCTTCATTATTAGTGTATAAGAATGCAGCTGATTTCTGTACATTAATTTTGTATCCTGCGACTTTGCTGAATTCATGTATCAGTTCTAGCAGACTTTTGGTGGAGTCTATCGGGTTCTCCGTGTATATTATCATGTCATCTGCAAAAAGTGAAAGCTTGATTTCATCTTTGCCAATTTTGATGCCTTTGATTTCCTTTTGTTGTCTGATTGCTGATGCTAGAACTTCCAACATTATGTTAAACAACAGCGGTGAGAGTGGACATCCCTCTTGTGTTCCTGTTCTCAGGGGGAAAGCTCTCAGTTTTTCCCCATTGAGGATGATATGAGCTGTGGACTCTTCTTAAATGGCTTTTATGATGTTTAGGTATATTCCTTCTATCCTGACTTTCTTGAGGGTTTTTATTAAGAAAGGATGCTGAATTTTGTCAAATGCTTTTTCTGCATTGATTGACAGGATCATAGGGCTCTGTTCTTTTATTAATGTGATGTATCACATTGATTGATTTGAGAATATTGAACCAGCCCTGCAGCCAGGAATGAATCCCACTTGATCATGGTGAATAATTCTTTTTATATGCTGTTGAATTCGATTTGCTAGTATCTTGTTGAGAACTTTTGCATCCATATTCATCTTTTTTTGCATGCATCATATTTTGGGGGGGGGGATTCAGGATTGTTTTTATTTTCAGAGCCTGCAACAGTTGGTCAGCAATGCTAGCTAAGCTGGTACAATCTGAAGACCATCCCACCTCCCTTTCCAGGCATTCAACCAACATAATCCCTATAAACAAGATTAGAGACCAACTGAGATGTGTCTCAATGTGTGGTGAGAGAGGGAAGAGGCCTTCCTCTCTCCTCCCGTTCCCCTCCTCCCCACTTACTTTTCTAACAAGATTGATTTTTGGCCGAATGCAACTCGAACCCAGAACAGCAACCAGCCATCTCCATTACAACTGCTTCCCTCCCCACTTCCAGAGCAGGAAGCGAGGAGAGGAGCCTGGCACTTGTGTGTAAGAAAAACCTGGCTATGCCCAACAGAGCAGAGATGGTGAGGAGGCTGGTGCCTGTGGGTGGGCATAAGCAGGAACCAAATAGGCCTGTCCAGCATCCACCAACTCAGCCCCAGCTCCTGGGATAGGAGGTGTTCCTTTGAGACCCCCATTTCCATGGGGTTAGATGAGGGGGCAACTAGTGATGAGCCATCACTCCCTGTCCCTCAAATTCCAACATGATAAACTCAAAGTTTTACCTTCAAAATCCACCACGCTGCCTCCTGAGAAACACATTCTATGTGGTCATCTGTATGCCAGCACCCATATCCCTCTCCTAATGCCCAGGGCTTCCAACCCATCTTTTCATCGTTGGGTGGCCCAGCCAACACTGATTTGATATTCTTTGACTCATAAAATGAGTGTTTTTAGAAAATTAAAAGCTATTCAAGAGTATCAGTAATAGAAGACACTCGGTGGTTTTTTTTTGTTTTTGTTTTTGTTTTTTGGTTTTTTGGTAGGTGGAAGTTTTAATAAGCAGTAGCACATGCAAAGTTTAGTTAGATTGGCTGCAAGAGGAGTAGATGAGTAGATCTCTGGATCCTCTCACCAAAATCTTAAAGTTTACATAGCACATGACTGGGCTCAGTCATGCACACCATCCAGGTGACCTCAAATACACTTTATTCTCCAAGGCTATGGCCCTTGAACTAGCTCCCACCATAGGATTAGTGTAGAATGTACTTTCCAAAGACAAAAAGGGTGAGGAGTCTCTAAATGTCCAATTGTAGCTCACAGGTCAACCAATAGTCCTGTCCTCTTAATGACCTCCTCCAACAAGCACTATGATTTTTTTTTTTAGCAGAACCTTTGCAGGCCAGAAGTCATGGTATGACATATTCAAAGTGCTGAGTCCTTCCAATCAGCTGGAATTATAGTTTGGAGTTTTAAACGTTGACAGACTTGGCTGGCATAAAGGCCCAACTCCTGGAGGGAAAATAGGCAAACAACTTGGGACAGACATGTGGAAACAGCAATCATGATCGGAGGATCCAAGATGGCGGAACAGCATGGAAGTTTTTTTTGTGTCTCGTGTCCATGAAATACAGCCAGACCAACACTAAACCATCCTACACACCTAGAAAACTGATTGGAGGATTAACACAACAATCTGCACAACCTGAACCACAGAATTCAGCAGGCACCTGGTGCGGAGAAGTGAACTTGGGGAGAGAAAAGCTTGCGGCGGGCAGGGAGCCACTTTTGCAGGGGGAGAGAGGATATAACCCGATATTGGCCTGTAGTTCTCTTTTTTTGCTGGGTCTCTGTCTGGTTTGGGAATCAAAGTAATGCTGGATTCATAGAATGAGTCTGGAAGTTTTCCTTCCCTTTCTGTTTTTTGGAACAGCTTGAGAAGGATCGTTATTATCTCTGCTTTAAATGTCTGGTAGAATTCCCCAGGGAAGCCATCTGGTCCTGGACTCTTATTTGTTGGGAGATTTTTGATAACTGATTCAGTTTCTTCACTGGTTATGGGTCTGTTCACGTTTGCTATTTCTTCCTGTTTTGTGTGGGTGCTTGGGACTTTGTCCATTTCTTCCAGGTTGTCCAGTTTGTTGGCATATAATTTTTCATAATATTCCCTGATAATTGCTTGTATTTCTGAGGGATTGGTTATAATAATTCCATTTTCATTCATGATTTTATCTATTTGGGTCATCTCCTTTTTCTTTTTGAGAAGCCTGGCTAGAGGTTTATCAATTTTGTTTATTTTTTCAAAAAAACCAACTCTTGGTTTCACTGATCTGCTCTACAGTTGTTTTTAGATTCTATATTGTTTATTTCTGCTCTGATCATTATTATTTCTCTTCTTCTGCTGGGTTTGGGGTGTCTTTGATGTTCTGCTTCTAGTTCCTTTAGGTGTGCTGTTAGATTTTGTATTTGGGATTTTTCTTGTTTCTTGAGTTAGGCCTGGATTGCAATGTATTTTCCTCTCAGGACTGCCTTCGCTGCATCCCAAAGCATTTGGATTGTTGTATTTTCATTTTCATTTGTTTCTGTATATTTTTAAATTTCTTCTCTAATTGCCTGGTTGACCCATTCATTCTTTAGTAGGGTGTTCTTTAACCTCCATGCTTTTGGAGGTTTTCCAGACTTTTTCCTGTGGTTGATTTCAAGTTTCATAGCATTGTAGTCTGAAAGTGTGCATGGTATGATCTCAGTTCTTTTATACTTATGAAGGGCTGCTTTGTGACCCAGTATGTGATCTATTTGGAGAATGTTCCATGTGCACTCAAGAAGAAAGTATATTCTGTTGCTTTGGGATGCAGAGTTCTAAATATATCTGTCAAGTCCATCTGATCCAATGTATCATTCAGGGCCCTGGTTTCTTTACTGATCCTGTGTCTAGATGATCTATCCATTGTTGTAAGTGGAGTATTAAAGTCCCCCACAACTACCACATTCTCATCAATAAGGTTGCTTATGTTTGTGATTAATTGTTTTATATATTTGGGGGCTCCCGCATTTGGCGCATAGACATTTATAATTGTTAGCTCTTCCTGATGGATAGACCCTGTAATTATTATATAATGCCCTTCTTCATCTCTTGTTACAGCCTTTAATTTAATGTCTAGTTTGCCTGATGTAAGTATGGCTACTGCAGCTTTCTTTTGGCTTCCAGTAGCATGATAGATAGTTCTCCATCCCCTCACTTTCCATCTCAAGGTGTCCTCAGGTCTAAAATGAGTCTCTTGTAGACAGCAAATAGATGGGTCTTGTTTTTTTATCCATTCTGATACCTTATGTCTTTTGGTTGGAGCATTTAGTCCATTTACATTCAGTGTTATTATTGAAAGATGTGGGTTTAGAGTCATTGTGATGTCTGTAGGTTTCATGCTTGTAGTGATGTCTCTGGTACTTTGTAGTCCTTGCAACATTTCACTCACAGAGTCCCCCTTAGGATCTCTTGTAGGGCTGGTTTAGTGGTGAGGAATTCCTTCAGTTTTTGTCTGTTTGGGAACCTTTATCTCTCCTTCTATTCTGAATGACAGACTTGCTGGATAAAGGATTCTCGGCTGCATTTTTTTTCTGTTCATCACATTGAAGATTTCCTGCCATTCTTTTCTGGCCTGCCAAGTTTCAGTAGATAGGTCTGCCACTAGTCTTATGGGTCTCCCTTTATAAGTTCGAGCCTGTTTATCTTCAGAATTTTCTCTTTATCCTTGTATTTTGCCAGTTTCACTATGATATGTCATGCAGAAGATTGATTCAAGTTATGTTTGAAGGGAGTTCTCTGTGCCTCTTGGATTTCAATGCCTTTTCCTTCCCCAGATCAGGGAAGATCTCAGCTCTGATTTGTTCAAGTACACCTTCAGCCCTTTTCTCTCTCTCTTCCTCTTCTGGAATTCCTATTATATGGATATTTTTCCGTTTGATTGCATCACTTAGTTCTCTAATTCTCCCCTCATACTCCTGGACTTTATTATCTCTGTTTTTCTCAGCTTCCTCTTTTTCCATAATTTTATCTTCTAATTCACCTATTCTCTCCTCTGCCTCTTCACTCAGAGCTGTGGTCGCCTCCATTTTATTTTGCACCTCATTTACAACATTTTTTAGCTCCTCATGACTATTTCTTAGTCACTTGATCTCTGTAGCAATAGATTCTCTGCTGTCCTCTATACTTTTTTCAAGTCCAGCGATTAATTTTATGACTATTATTTTATATTCATTTTCTGCTATATGGCTTAAATCGTTTTTGATCAATTCGTTAGCTCTCGTTACTTCCTGGAGTTTCTTTTGAGGAGAATTCCTCCATTTCGTCATTTTGGATAGTCCCTGGAGTGGCGGGGAACTGCAGGGCTCTTTTCCTGTGCTGTCCTGAGCTTTGGTGGGCGGGGCTGCAGTCACACCCGATATCTGCCCCCAGCCCACCGCTGGGGCCACAGTCAGACTGGTGGGTACCTTATCTTCCCCTCTCCCAGGGGTAGGACTCACTGTGGAGTGGTGTGGCCCCTGTCTGGGTTACTTGCACACTGCCAGGCTTGTGGTGCTGCTGTGATGGGATCTGACCAAGGGCATATTAGCTGGGGTGGATCCGCAAGGTGCAAAGGGGTGGGAGGGGTAGGCTCAGCTCGCTTTGTGATTGGTGGTTCCCTGTGGGAGGGGCCCTACAGCACTGGGAGGGAGGCAGACCCATCGGAGGGATGGATCCACAGAAGCACAGCATTGGGCATTTGCACGGTGCAAGTAAGTTCCATGATGGGAACTGGTTCCCTTTGGGATTTTGACTGGGGGAAGGGAGAGGGAGCTGGTGCTGGCCACTGCCTTTGTTCCCCACCGAGCTGAGCTCTGTCGTCCGGGGCTCAACAACTCTCCCTCCTGGTATCCTCTTGCCCTCCCACTCTCTGAGCAGAGCTGTTGACTTTTAACATTCCCGATGTTAAGTCCCGCTGGCTGTCAGAACTCACGCAGTCTGGCCCCAATGTTTTTGCAAGCCAGACTTGGGGGCTCTGTCTTGCCCAGCGGGCTGCCCCTCCACCGCCCTGGCTCCCCTCTGCCAGTCCATGAAGGACACACCGCTCTCCACCCTTCCTACCCTCTTCCATGGCCCTCTTGTCTACGCTTGGCTCTGGAGAGTCCATTCTGGTAGTCTTCTGGCCATTTTCTGGGTTATTTAGGCTGATGTGGGTGGAATCTAAGCGATCAGCAGGACGAGGTGAGCCCAGCATCCTCCTATGCCTCCATCTTTCTCTCTCTTCAGCATTTTATAGTTTTTAAGTGTACAAAAGTTTTTGCCTCCTTATGTAAGTTTATTCTTAAATATTCTTTTTGATGCTGTTGTAAAAGGAATTGTATTTCCTCTCTGAGTTGTTCTTTGGTAGGATAGAATTTCAATGTTTTTTCATGATACAAGTAACCTCGCAACAAATTGGGTATAGAAGGCATGTACCTCAACATAATAAAGGCCATATGTGACAGATCTATTACTAACAGGACACTCAACAGTGAAGTTTGAAAGCTTTCCCACTACAATCAGGAAGTTGATGAGAGTGCCCACACTTACCATTCCTTTTCAAAGGGCCCTGGAATAAAAATCTGTGTGAAGTTTTTACCATTTTCTATACATAGGTCATGCCATCAATGAAGTGAGAACAAATTGCTTATAATTAATGTTTACTTAATTTTACTACCTGTAGGTGTTTCCAATGGTAGCTGCCTTCTGTCCTGTGCATCTCAGTAAGCATCATCTTTGAAGAAAGACCTTCCCTGGTCACCTTCTCCATAGTAGAATTCTCCCTGACTACCCTGTTTGCTGTCTTATTAGCACTGATGAAGACTGTAATTAGTTTCCTAAATTGTCCTATTACGTACTGCCTGATTCTGTTATGAGAATAGAAGGTCCATGCAGGAAGGACCTGTTGCATAATTTGCCCCCCTATTTCATTAATTGCTGTGTCCACTCTCATAGCATGGTTTCTGGAAGTAACCAGGAGCTCCAAATTAAGGAAAATAATAATTGGATAAATAGTTTTTCTGTCTAAATCTGTGAATAAATATCTACAATATCTACCACAGTTCAAGGTAGAATAAATCGAATATTAAATACAAGGAAAGAAAAACTTGCTATGGCAAGTGGGGAAATACATGATAAATTAATCTTCCCTAAAACAAAATGGGCTGAAATTTTATTTTTGACTGGCAGTAGTTTTACAATGGTTCTAAAGCTATTTTTTTTGTTATTGTTACATCTTCCTAATTATCTGATTTCACAAAATAGGATCTTTATATAGATATTTTTGAAAGTTTTTGCAAAAATTCCCAGTGAATTTAATTAAGCAAGAATCAGTCTTGGACACTTCCCAACTCTAGGACTTAATGAAGAATGTGGTTAGAAAGGATAAAATGTCCAGTGATCTTTGCCCTACTGGGAAGAAGATACTATACTCTTAAATTGATACACATTTTTAAAGAAGGTTTCTGTTAGGCTTAAAGAATTGCCTACAGAGAAGCACAAGAATGTCTCTTAAAATATCAAGTCAGCTAATGTGACCAAAGCAACAGTATAGAATGAGGATACCTAAGCCTTTGAGTGGTATTTTTCTGTTTAGAAATCAGAGGGAAAGAAGTTACTTGAGAAAAATCTGCCTGGGAAATGACTGGTAGCTATTTTTCTTATGTAAGGATAGGAATTTCTTGTCTTTTTAATAAATTATCCTAATGTGATAAATTTTTGCTTTTCTATGTGGCCCTGGGAATTCCCAGGAAATGATCTGCAGTGCAAATAAAATCAACCTTCTGAATATTCAGGAGACTCCATGGAGAAAATGGATAGACAGTCAAATGAAATAAAATATGTCCTCAAGTAATAATGCAGCTTTTTTGCTTTCTCTTGTCAAATTGGATGACAGATGAAATCCAGGTTGCTGTGAATGAGTAAAAGGTGTTCCTTCAGATTGCAGACTTGCCTTCCCAAGGTAATACTAATAGTAAATAGTGGAAACCAGCCTTGCGATTGTGTGACTATCTTTAATAAGAAAAAGTGAGAACACTTTGAGTGCAAGCAAACTTTGATTCTAATTCTAGTTTTATCACTTAAAAATGGGTGACCCTCAGAAAATTATTAGATGACCTGAGCCTTAGTCTTTTCACCTATGAAATGGAGATTATAGTTCCTGTTACTGTAAAATGAACTGTGATTCATTAAGTTGTGACTATGTGATTAGAATCCACTGTGGGTGTTGTGAGCAGTGGAGTGATAGATCCGATTGAGATTTAAAAAGGATCATTTGGTCTGACTGAGGAGAATAAATTGATGGAGGCCAGAATGAAAGGGTAAGGACCTGGCAGGAGGTTAATGTAGTAGGGTAGAAGTTGTGGGGAGTGGGGGTGGGGGGAGGGAAATGATGTTATTTGTGATATGTGTGTGTGTGTGTGTGTGTGTGTGTGTGTGTGTGTGTACACACACATTTTGTGTTTTGGTTTTAGCGAGAGAGCATAAGTGGAGGAGAGGGGCAGAGGGAGAGAGAGGGAATCTCTATCAGACCCCATCCTCAGTGCTGAGCCCAAAATCAAGAGTCACAATGCTCAACTGACTGAGCCTCTCAGGTGCCCATAATGTGATATGTTTTAAAGGGCTTCATAAGACTTGTTAAAGGTATCAGTATGTGATACGAGAGCAAGAAAAAGAATTGTGATATTTCTTGTCTGAGCAATGACACGGAAGGTCGTACTATTTAATGAGGTGGGGTACGCCTATATTTATTGCTGAAAATTAAAAATTTAGTTTCATAAGCACTGAACTGATATTAAGTTGGAGCTGTCCAAATTTGCAGATGTTACATATATAAAGTTTAAAAATTAAGGGAGAGACACAACACTGAAGTGTTTCCTCATTTATTGGTCAGGAAAAGGGGGCATATCCAAGCAAAAATGCTAAGAAAGAGGTCTCAGTGAAGGAAGAAACAACCCAGGGCAGTGACCTTCCATTCCTAATTTGAACTTCTCATTTCGAATATGTAAGTTACCTTAAATGGGTCTCAAGTATTTCACTTTTGGGACTTTATAAACTGTGTACCTTTTCATGGAATTCCCTTGGCTTGTTTTTGTTGTTCTCCCACTTTTCCTTTAAAACTCAGCTAAAGTATTGCTTCCTCTGGGAAGCCTTCTATGATTCCTGTTTGGTTGATAAATTTTTACTCCAGGATCTTCCCATTGTGCAGCCATTTTTATTTTTATTTCTTTAATTTTTTAATGTATGTTTATTTTTGAGAGAGAGAGAGAGAGAGAGAGAGAGAGAGATGAATAAGTAAACAGGGGAAGGGCAGAGAGAGGGAGAGACAGAATCTGAAGCAGGGTCCAGGCTCTGAGCCATCAGCACGGAGCCCAGTACAGGGCTAAAACCCACAAACCGTGAGATCATGACCTGAGCTGAAGTTGGACACTTAGCCAACTGAGCCACCCAGGCACCCCTATTCAGCTATTTTTATAATGGCACTTATTACCTTGGTGATTATTATGTATGATATCACTGAGTATGGGAAACCATAGCTTATTCAACTTGGAAATCACAACATTGGTGAAGCATGTGACACAAACAACTATTTCCACATTCTTTTAATTGTTTGAATGAATAAAAGATTGATCTTCTAATGCATTTAAAAGTTTCCCCCCTTGTTTTGTAGATAACCTGCTTCTAATATGAGAAGTCAGCTCCTATGCAGACTAGATGGAACCAAGGAGCAATGTCACTTACTTTGTCCTCTTGGGTCTCACACAGGATCCAAAGGGACAGAAGGTCCTTTTGGTTATGTTCTTACACTTCTATATTTTGACCATGGTGGGCAATTTGCTCATTGTCATGACTATAACTGTCAGTAGGACCCTGGACTCACCTATGTACTTTTTTCTTGCTAGCTTATCGTTTATGGATGTCATTTATTCCTCTACTATTTCCCCTAGATTGATTTCAGACTTGTTGTTTGGGAAAAACACCATATCCTTTCAATCTTGTATGACCCAGCTGTTTACAGAGCACTTTTTTGGTGGATCAGAGGTCTTTCTTCTGCTGGTGATGGCCTATGACCGCTATGTGGCCATCTGTAAGCCCTTGCATTATTTAGTTATCATGAGACAGTGGGTGTGTGTTGTGCTCCTGGTAGGGTCCTGGGTTGGAGGTTTTCTGCATTCAGCCATTCAAGTTAGCACTATTTATAGACTCCCATTCTGTGGTCCCAATGTCATTGATCATTTTTTGTGTGACATGTACCCCTTACTGAAACTGGTCTGTACTGACACCCATGTCATTGGCCTGTTAGTGGTGGCCAATGGAGGACTGATCTGCACAATTGTGTTTGTGCTCTTGCTCATCTCTTATGGTGTCATCTTGCACTCTCTAAAGAACCTTAGTCCGGAAGGGAGGCGGAAAGCCCTCCAGACCTGTGGTTCCCACATCACTGTGGTGGTCTTCTTCTTTGTGCCATGCATTTTCATGTACGTGAGACCTGCTAAGACCTTCCCTATTGACAAATCATTGAGTGTGTTTTATACCATCATAACCCCCATGCTGAACCCCCTGATCTACACTCTGAGAAATTCTGAGATGACAAATGCTATGAGGAAGCTCTGGAAGAGAAATATATCTCTTAGTAGATAAGTATATAACCCACCATGAAGAGACTTATTTTCACTGGACCCCCTTTTTGAAGAATGCAGAAGTCTTAAAATGATTCTGATTTCCCTTTTTTCAAAGAACTTAAGTTAATTATAATTAAAGAAAGAACTGGATGATTGTGCTATAATAACAGTTTCCCTTGTTGCTAGAATGTAAGGTCCATAACATCTTGTAGATCTCTTCACTTAGAAATGTGTAATGCCTTTCTAGTAAAGAATCAATAATAGGTAATGAATAGTGAGGGATTATTTATATGATTACACTAATTCTTAATTTAAAAAATGTAAAAACATTTTTTTCTGAGACAGTATTATTTTTAGTAAGACTCTGTTAGTTAACTTCATTCTTTTTATATTATTTAAAACATTAATGCCGTATAGACTTTTCTTTATTAATTTTTGGTTGCCTTATATAAAATATTGATTAATACTTTTAGTTTTCATAAGAAAAATTGAAGTGTAATAGGTAGTAAATAGTAGTAATGAAAACCTTAAAAAATGAGATAAAGTGTAAAATAAATTTCCTATTTATCTCTCGAATAGTTTCCAATCCTTTTCCCCAGAGGCAGTTTCTTTAGACTCATTAGGTAATAATCTTTACAAATGCACGTGTATTTAAATGTTTATATGTGAGTTTTTCTCTGTGTATGTAAATACTTCCTTTACTGTAGAATTTCTTTTTATAAATAAACTTTTAAGTTTGTAATAGTTTTATTGATTTATTTTTAGTGTTGTAATTGAAGTATAGTTGACATAGAATATTACACTAGTTTCAGGCATATGACATTATGATTCAAGAATTATGTACAGTATGGCAGTGGGTGGGTTTGGGGAGGAAGGGAGGTGTGAGCATTCCCTTGGAGAGCCCTCATTTTTGCAGGCCCCCAGGCTTGGGGCACCTCTGTTTCCCATGGCAGGGCTCCTGGCTTTCATTTGGCATTGTTGCACCCACACGGTAGGGGTGGTGTGGAGATGATGGGCCACAGACCCGCTGGATTGACCCTGGGACCTTGACTGAGCTTCCAAGGCCCTCCTGATGGGTCAGGAATTGGGCCAGGTGTCGGGCCGGGTGCTAGGGTGTGGGGGATGCCCCGGTGCCTCCTACTGTGTGAGTTCTATCGGGGGATGGAGTACTGTGGACCTCAAGTAGGTGTATGGCTGGTGCCCCAAGGCAGCTTGGAGACCTCCCTTGGAGCCGGTCGCAAGCAGGGAGCCCAGGTGGAGAGCCAACTCTGAGGGCGTCTTTCCAGAGCAGTGCGCTACCCCGCCTGGGGCCCTGAAGCCTGACCAGGAAAAGCGGGAGCAAAACCCCGAGGAATCCCAGGAGGAAAGACCTGGAACAGTTCGCCAAGCTCCTGAAGCGGAAGAGGATCACTCTGGGATATACTCAGGCCGCAAAAGACCCTCTGCCATTTCTAGGCTCTGCCGCTCAGTTTCCAGAATGTGTATACGCTGCGGCACTGCTGCAGAATTGGGTGGAGGAAGCTGACAACCAGGAAATCTACAGCAGACTTGCAAAGCAGGGACCCTGCGCACGCCCCAGAGAGCAGGAGAGCAAGTATGGAGGAGAGAGTGAGAGGCAGCCTGGAGAACACGTTCCTGCAGTGCTGGAAACCCAGCCAGCAGCACAGCGGCCACAGTGGCTCGGGCTACAGCAGGATGTGGTCCCCGTGTGGTTCTGCAACCATGGCCAGAAAGGCAACAGATCAAGCAGTGACTGTTTCCAACGAGAGACCGCTGAGGCTGCTGGGTCCCCTTTCTCAGGGGCACCAGTATCCTTTCTTCTGGCACCAGGACCCCATTTTGGTACTCCAGGCTCTGGGGGCCCCCCTTCACTACACTGTACTCCCTGGTCTCTTTCCCTGAAGGTGAAGCCTTTCCCTGGCGTCTGTCACCACTCTGGGCTCTCGCATGCATTCAAACTGATGCTGGCCCTTCCCAGGAATGGGGAGCAGAGGAAGGGGGAGAGCTATGGAAAGAGAGCCAGAGCCTTGGGATAAAGTTCTTCACTAAGAACAGATTTGGGAACACAAAGGGTGTGGGGGCAGGGAGTTGGGGGAGACTAGCTGGAGTGAAGGGGAAGTTCAAGGATACTCTTGTTTTTAATCCTCACATCACTCATCACTTTGTTCTTAAAGAAGCCTGGGACACAGTGGAAGAAAAGTGGATGTTATGAAATGCCCATGTAAAAGTGTAACTTCCATCTCTTACCCTACGGTGCTACTACAGTATTATTGACTGTACTTCCTACGCTGTACTGTTCATTCTTGTGAGTTATTTATTTTATTATGGCCACTTTGTACCTTTTATCCCCTTCACCCATTGTGCCTATCCCTCCACCCTTCTCAGCTCTGGCAACCACCAGTTTGTATTTATGAGTCTGTTTTTGTTTTTTGTGTTTGTTTTGTTGATTAAATTCTACACGTAAGTGAAATCAAATCATATGCAACATCTTGAAGATGTTCCACACCAGTCCATATAAATCCCTTAGTTTTTCTTGTACTCCATATTACTCACTTATAAGTATATATGAAAATAAACGTATTTATTCCTGTTCATGTCATTACCAACCTTTGTCTATGACACAGAGTTATTTTTTTGTTTATTTATTTTGAGAGAGAGACAGAAAGCATGAGCAGAGGAGGGTCAGAGAGAGAGACACAGAATCCGAAGCAGGCTTCAGGCTCTGAACTGTCAGCAGAGAGCCCGGTGCGGGACTCCAACCCATGACCTGTGAGATCATGACCTGAGCCGAAGTCAGACGCTTAACCAACTGAGCCACTCAGTTGCCCCCAGAGAATTTTATAATAGTTATTTTTTGGTAAATCTATTCAGGTATGAGGTTGTATGAGAGGAATTGTTAGTATACATATTTGAATCAATGGTCATATAGTTAATTGTCAACATTCATAGTTATTGCCCAGCTGTCATCCTTGAGAGGGTACAAATAGCCTGCTGCTCCCAGTCTATGAGCATTCTTCTGTCCACTTCTCAACAACCAGTCCCTGGTAAGTATTCATGGCATAAGGCAACCTGAATACATTGCAGTCATTCTCATATCATTGAGTTTGACTATCTTTCCCTTTGTTTAATATGATTTCTCTCTTTTTCTGTGAATCCTCTTAATGTCTTTTATCTATTTCTTATAATTGCTGATCTTCTCCATACTGATGTTAGTGTGTACACTGAGGAAATGCTCTCTCTTACTGTTGTTTACGTAATTGTTATTTTTCTGACTTGTGATATGGTTTTGACACTTGTATACTATGTAGGATGCCTTTGGCTGTAAGAAATGTTTTTATTTATTTAATACTTATTTTTAATTTTTATATCTTAAAAAGACTTTCCTTACTTCGATCATATCAAAATATTCTCCAACAAATTTTTGGCACTTAATTAAGTATTTTTGAGGCTGTATGTCTTACATTAAGGCTTTTGCTCCTTCTTGAATTTATTTAGATGTGGTCATTAAAGAGGTATGGATTTAATTGGTTTTGTAAATTGCAGGGTTTTAAAAATAGTTATGTCATTTCCTTTTTGCCATTGACTTGAAATACTATCATGTGCTAAAGTCCCATATACACTTGGATTGCACTTAAGACTCCGAGTGCTGAGAACTGTTATCCCCGAGCAGGCCTTGACATTTAACAGGTCATCTCTCCTGCCCTTGGGTACTGCTTCCGTTTTCCGCCTGTGTGACTTCTCCCTTCTAGAAGTCTGCTGTTCTTCCTCCATGACCCATAAAATGCTGCCTGGCACTTTTGCTGTAAGAAAACCATCTCTCTGAGGAAGTACATGACTTAAGTCTTTGCTGAGCATCCGTGTGGCCATCTGCAAACCCCGGTACCATGACATCATGAAGAGTGACAGGGATGTGGCTTCCTCTTTCAGGTGGCATGTGCTAGAGACTTTGTCCCAGCAGCCATTCAGGTCCTCTTCACAGTGTGGCTGTGTGTGTGTGGCCCCAATGTCATAGACCATTTGTGTGTGATGTAAACCCGTTTTTGAAAGTTGTCTGCATGGACCCAATCGTACCCTTGGTCTCTTTGTTGCTGCCGACAGTGGGTTCATTGACCTGTTAACATTTTCTTCTTGATGGTCTCATAGGTGGTCATCTTCTACTATTCTCTGAGGACCTATATCTTTGAGGGGAGACACAAAGCTGTGTCCAACTGTGTCTCTCACACCACTGTGGTGTTCTTAGTATTGTGTCTGCATGTTTATATATTTGTAACCAATCACCACCTTCTCCACTGATCAAGTTGTGGCTATGTTGTATACCACGGTAACTCCATTGTTAACTTCTTAAACCTGAGCACTCAGGAATCTGGAGGTAAAAAAATGCCATGAGGAAGTTCTGGGGGAAAAAAGTAACTTTGAGGGATATCCCTACCTTAATAAAATAAATTTGTCTTTTAAATGGAAAAGGGAAAAGAAGATAATTTCTGTGGTGCAGAGGCACATGAACACTATTTGTCCCAAGTATGTTTATTTTGTTATATAGGTACTGGGAGGAAAGGTCCAGGCAGGAAATTATTTGTCACTGTAAAAATATCCTATTTAGATTTATGAATTGTCCAATGGGTTGTAGAAGTTCAATGTACTGTCAGAATTAAAGTTCTTACAAAATGCAGATTATCAGGACAGAGCTCTGGAGATTTAAATGTATTAGCTTTGTTGTTGAGTGACATACAGACTTTCTAAAGAAGTGTATGTAAAGCCAATGAGTTCTGCATGTATTCTTGCTATTGTGCTGTACTTTGTGTTGACATCATGCACCTTTTAATGAAGTCAACTTAGTTTTTACATTTAGTTTTTTAACAGTTTTTTAGATGTTTATTTATTTTGAAGGAGAGAGAGAAAGTGAGCAGCAGAGAGGCAGAGAGAGAGGGAGACAGAATCTGAAGCAGGCTCCAGGCTCTGAGCTGTCAGCACAGATCCCGATGCGGGGCTTGAACTCACGAGCTGTGAGACCATGACCTGAGCTGAAGTCAGACACTTAACTGACTGAGCCACCCAGGTGCCCCTTTACATTTAGTTTTTAACTGTAGTAAAATACAAATAACAGAACTTGCAGTTTTAGCCATTTGTAAGTGCATAGTTCAGTGACATTGAGTTAATTCACATTGTCATGATGGTTAATTAAGTGAATTCATGTTTGTTATGCTAATACCAGCATTATTTATCTCCAAAGCTTTTTCATGTTCCCAAATGCAAATTCCACTCATTAAACTTGAATTCCCTATTCTCTCTCTCTGGGCATTAGGCAAATACCATTTTATTTTCGTCCTGTATGAGTTTGGTTACTTTAAGTACCCTACCTATGTGGGATCATATAATATTTGTCTTTTTGTGATAGTCTTATTTCACTTAGTGTAGTGAATTGTAGGTTGATGTATGTTTTAGCATGTGTCAGAATTTCCTTCATTTTTAAGAGTGAATAATAATCTGTTGGGTGCATATACTTCCTTCTATTCATACTTTTACCTGTCAGTAGACACCTTGGTTATTTGTTTCTGGTTATTGTGAATTATACTTCTATGAATATGGTTATAGAAATATCTTTCTGGGACTGTGATTTCCATGACTTTGACAAAGTTGAATTATGGATTATTTTTTGCTTAATTTTTTAGGAACTACCATAACATTTTATATAGCAGCTACATCAGTTTACATTCCCACCAGAATGCACAGTTGTTCCCACGTCTCCACTTTCTTACACGTGTTGTTATCATTACATTTTGTGGTAATAGCTCTCTTGTTAGATGTGAAATGGTATTGCACTATGGTTTTTAAGTGCATTTCCTAGGGAAAATGATTAGTATATTGAATATCTTTTCATACGCTTATAGGGCACACATGCATTTTCTTTGGAGAAATGTCTATTGAAGTCCTTTGCTCATTTTTAATCAGGTGTTTTGTGTGTGTGTGTGTGTGTGTGTGTGTGTGTGTGTGTGTGCTTGAGATGTAGAGTTTCTTTATATATTCTTGACATTAATACCTTATTAAATATATCGTTTGCAAATATTTTCTTTCATTTGTTGCATGCCTTTCCTCTCTGTTGATAGTGTCCTTTGGTGTACAAAAGTTCTTAAATTTGATAAAATAATTTATTTAGTTTTTCCTTTTCTTACCTGTGGTTTTGGGGTCATACCCAAAAAATCATTGTCAAACCCAAGGTTGTGAACATTTCTTTCGTGTTTTCTTCTAAGAGTTTAGTAGTTCTAGTGATAGTTGAGGCATTTGATCCATTTTGAGTTAATTTTTGTACATGCTGTATGTTAAGGATTCAGTTTCATCCCTTTGTGTGGATATCTAGTTTCACAGCACCATTTTTTGAACTACCTGCCTTTTCCTCATGAATGTTACCTGTTGACAATCATTTGAACACGTATGCAAAGGTTTATTTCTAGGTTCTGTATTGTGTGCCATTGTTATGTCCATCTTTATGCTAATATCACACAGTTTTTATTTGATTATGTAGCTATATAGTAACTTTTAGAACCAGGAAGTCCTTCAACTGTTTGTTTGCTTGTTTCCCAAGATTGTTTTGGCTGCTTGGAGTACATTGAGTTTCCACCAGAATCTTAGGATGGATTTATCTATTTCAGCAACAAACATTTTTTGTTTTTGGATTTTGATAGGGATTGCATTGAATCTGTAGATCACTTTAGATAGCATTGACATGTTATTGTTTTTTTAAATGTTTGTTTATTTTGAGAAAAAGAGAGAATCAGGGGAGTGGCAGAAAGAGAGGGAGAGAGAGAATACCAAGCAGGCTCTGTATCGACAGCCCTGATGTGAGGTTTGATCCCATAAAGCATGAGCTTATGACTTGAGCTGAAACCAAGAGTTGGACACTTAACTGACTGAGCCACCCAGGCGCTCAAGGCAGCATTGACATCTTAATAACATGAATTACATGATTTCAGGAATGTCTTCCCTTTTATTTGTGTTTTTTAGTAGATTGTTCAGCAACATTTTGTTGTTTTTCAGTGAAGAAGACTTTCTCCTCCTTGTTTAAGTTTATCCTAAGTATTTTGTTCGTTTGGTGCTGTTGTAAATGGAATTGTTTTCTTCATCCTCTCTGGCTTGTTCATTGGTAGCACAGACATTCAATATCTTTTCATGATTTAAAAAAAAAAAAAAACCTCTCAGGGAGTTAAGATGGTGGAGTAGTAGGAGGATCCTACACTTGCCTTGTCCCTCAAACACAGGTAGATAAATATCAAATTGTTCTGAACACCCAGGAAATCAATGTGAGGCCTGAGAGGACAAACTGTGCAGGTAAAGGGACTAAAGAGGCCACATTGAGGAAGGTAGGAAGAGTGGAGATGTGATTTGAGGTAGAAAAGAATGGCCAGTGCTACAGGGTGGAGGGAGCCCTGATCAGGGAGAGAGGGGAGAGAGAGAGAGGGAGGGAGAGAATGAGAGGCAGAATGGCGTGCAGGGCATTTCACAAGGAAAACACTTCCCCAAAACCACTGTTGGGGAAAATGAGAGGAACTGTTTATCAGAACTTTTTACAAGCAGTGGAGCTCAATGTTTTAGAAGTCTGTGCTATCGCTCCACTAGGGTGGAGCTGGGTGGGCATATAGGTGCTCCAATGGGTAAGGAGGACAGAGGCCCAGGAGTGGACAGCATGGTATGAGGATCCCCTGGGTCACATTGGGAGAGATAGTTCCCCTTATTGGAGTGTATTTGGGAGAGGTGGCACTGCCTCTCCTGGAACAAAAGAGCCAGTGGGCACCACTGAGCTGCCCTGTTCATTGGCCTACAAACAGAGATGCCTACTGAGGGAAGCTAACCTGGATGCTAGTTTTTTTTTCTGAGCTTTACCATAAAGTCCACCTCCTGCACATTTGGTGCAACTGCCCTTCTGGGACAAAGTGTCACCAGCCCCAGCCTGGCGTGATCCTCTTCCAGAGGAGCACTGCACAACAGGCTGGGTAGATAGCTGAGACATAGGGGGAAGGCAGGCATCTGAGGGAAGCCTGGGACAAACAAGAAGAGATTGTTTGCTCATCTGTTAGGGCTTCCTGTACAGCAAGGGGTAGGAACTCCCCTCTCCCTCAGCACAGAGAGACTTCAGTGAACAGCACAGTACCCACAGTGGAGGCTTAAGCCGCCTACACCAAGCCTCAAAACCTGTGTCCTGCAGGTGCTTCTGAACTAGGAAAAGTGTGCCTGAGAGTCAGAGCAGTAGCAGGCCCTTCCCTGCGAAGACCAACCCAAACCCCCTGCATGCACCAAGTTTACAGACCACAGAGTGCTGCAAAGCTTCAGTTCTAGGGGAAATAGGATCTAGCCTCTTTTAACAAGCAGACCAAAACAGACCTTGTTAAAACTCACCACACAGTGGATACATCCAAACATATGCCACTGCAGGCAAGAAGAAAGTCTTCAGAGGACTAACCTGAGGGAAAGAGCAGCCAAAACACAACAGTAGAATGCACACAGCGTATGCCAGAAACACTTCCTGAAGTCCTGGGCTCTGGACAGTATATGACCTATTCTTAATACAGCCATTATCCTCAGGAGCAGGAAACAGAACAGGCTTTCCTAGCACACAGAAGACAGAGACATAAACAAAATGCCAAAATGGAGGACTCCATCCTGACAGAAAGAACAAGAGGAGGTCATGGACAGGGATCTAATTAAAACAGATATAATATATGCCTGATCCAGAATTTAAAACAACAATCAAAAGGTTACTAGCCGGGCTTGAGGAAAGCATAGAAGACACGAGGGAGACCGTTACCACAGAGCTAGAAGTCTTAAAATTAGTCAGGCTGATAGTAAAAAAATGCTATAACAGATGCAAAACTAGCTGGAGGCAATGATGACAAGGATGGAAGAAGCAGAGGAATGAATTAGTGATATAGAAGATAGAATTATGGAAAATAATGAAGCTGAAAAGAAAGGGGAGGAAAAACATTGGATCATCAATGTAGACTTAGGAAACTCAGTGACTCCATAAATCATAATAATGTTTGTGTCATAGTAGTCTCCAAAGAAGAGAAGAAAAAGGTACAGAAGGTTTTTTTGAGCAAAGTATAGCTGAAAACTTATCTAATCTGGGGAAGGAAACAGACATTCAAATCCAGGAGGCACAGAAAACTCCCTTCAAGATCAACAAAAACAGGCCAATACCAAGACATATTGTAGTAAAATTTGCAAAATACAAAGATAAGGAAACAATTCTGAAAGCAGCAAGGCTAAAAAGTCCCTAACCTACAAAGGAAGATAAATAAGGTTAGCAGCAAATCTCTCTACAGAAACTTGGCAGGACAGAAATGAGTGGCATGATATATTCAACATGCTGAATGGGAAACATATAGAGCCAAGAATACTTTATCTAGCAACACTCTCATTCAGAATAGAGAGCTAAAGAGTTTCCCAAACAAAAACTAAAGGATTTTGTGACCACTAAACCAGTCCTGCAGAAATATTAAAGGGGACCCTTTGAGTGGGAGAAAAAGATCAATAGGAACAAAGACTAGAAGGAACAGAGAAAATCTCCAGAAACACTAACTTTACAGGTAATACAATGGCACTAAGTTCATATCTATCCAAAATCACTCTAAATGTAAATGGACTAAATGTTCCAATCAAAAGATATAGGGTATAAGAATGGATAAAAAACCGTCTACATGCTGCCTACAAAGGTGCATTTTAGACCTAAACACACTTGCAGATTGAAAGTGAGGAGTTGGAGAACAATTTATTATGCTAATGTACATCAAAAGAAAGCCAGAGCAGCCTTACTCATATCAGACAAACTAGATTTTTTTTAATTTTTTTAATGTTTATTTATTTTTGAGACAGAGAGAGACAGAGCATGAACAGGGGAGGGTCAGAGAGAGAGGGAGACACAGAATCCGAAACAGGCTCCAGGCTCTGAGCTGTCAGCACAGAGCCTGATGCGGGGCGTGAACTCACGGGCCGTGAGATCATGACCTGAGCCGAAGTCGGACGCTTAACCGACTGAGCCACCCAGGTGCCCCCAGACAAACTAGATTTTAAGTCAAAGATTGTAACAATAAATGAAGAAGGGCACTTTTTCAAGATAAAAGGAACTGTCTGACAATAAGATCTAACAATTGTAAATATTTATGCACCCACATGGAAGAAGATAAATATATAAAAAAATTTAAGAACATATATAAAGAAACTAATTGATAATAAAACAGTAAGAGTAGGGACTTGAACACCCCACTGATAACAATGGACAGATTAAGCAGAAAATCAAGGAAACAATGGCTTTGAGTGACCACATGGACTTAACAGATATATTTAGAACATTTCATCCTAAAGCAGTAGAATACACATTTTTTTCAAGTGCAAATGGAACATTTTCCAGAATAGATCACATACTGGTTCACAAATCAGGCCTCAACAAGTACAAGTAATTGAGATCATACCATGCATATTTTCAGACCACAATGAAATGAAACTTGAAGTCAACCAAAAGACAAAATTTGGAAAGACCTCAAATACATGAAGGTTAAAGACATTCTACTAAACAATGAATGGGTTAACCAGGAAATTAAAGAAGTAAATACATGTAAGAAAATGAAAATGAAAATGAAACATGATAGTCCAAAACTGTTAGGATGCAGTGAACATGGTCATAGGAGGGCAGTATATAGCTATCCAGGCCTACCTCAAGATGCAAGAAAGATCTCAAAAACACAACCTAACCTTACACCTGAAAGAGACAGAAAAGGAACAGCATATAAAGCCCAAGGCCAGCAGAGGTAGGGAAATAATAAAGATTAGAGCAGAAATAAATGATATACTAACAACCCCCCCCCCAGTAGAACAGATCAATGAAAATAGGATATAACAAAAACAAACAAAACAGTATCACACATCAACAAAACTAAGAACTGGTTCCTAGAAAGAGTTAACAAAATTGATAAACCCCTAGCCAGACTTCTCAGAAATAAAAGAGAAAGGTCCCAAGTAGATAAAATCATGAATGAACAAGGAGGGATCACAACCAAGATCACAGAAATACAAACAATTAGAAAAGATTACTATGCCAAAAAACTGGGCAATCTGGAAGAAACGGACAAATTTAGAAACTCATAAACTACCAAAACTGAAACAGGAAGAAATAGAAAATTTGAACAAAACCCTAACCAGCAAAGAAATGGAATCAGCAATCAAAAATCTCCCAACAAAAAAAGTCCAGGGCTTTTTGTGCCAGCAAAATTCTACCAGACATTTAAAAAGAGTTAATACCTATTCTTCTCAAACTTTTCCAAAACAGAAATAGAAGGAAAACTTCCAAATTCATTTTCCAAGGCCAGCATTACTTTGATTCCAAAATCAGACAAAGACCCTACTAAAAAGGAGAATGACAAGCCAATATCCCTGATGAACATGGATGCAAAAATTCTCAACAAGGTATTAGCAAATTGAATACAACAGTACATTAAAGGAATTATTACTCACCACAATCAAGTGGGATTTATTCCTGGACTACAACACAAATCAGTGTGATCCACCATATTAATAAAAGAAAGGATAGGAACCATATGATCCTGTCAATAGATGCAGAAAAAGTATGTGACAAAATATGGCATCCATTCTTGATAAAAGTCCTCAACAAAGTAGGGATCGATGGAACAATCGATTTATATCTTATTCATTCACACAGTTAAAATAATGTGGAAATAGTTGTTTGTGTCATATGTTTCACAGACTTTGTGATTTCCAAGTTGAATAAGCTATGGTTTCCTATGCTCAGTGATATCATAAATAATAATCATGAAGGTAATAATTGTCATTAAAAATAGATGCACAATGCAAAGGTTGGTGTAGGAATATATCAACGGAACAGGAATCAAAGCAGGCTTCCCAGATGAACAAATATCTTAGTTGAGTTTTAAAGGAAAAGTGAAAGGACAACAAAAGAGGACAAGGGAATTCCATGGAAAGTTACACAGTTCATAAAGTCCCAAAAGTGAAATACTTGAGAGCCATTTAACGTAACTGATATATTCAAAGTGAGTAGATCAAATTAGGAATGGAAGGTCACTCCTGGATTGTCTCTTCCCTCACTGAGACCGCTTTATTAGGATCTTTGGTTGGATATGCCTCCTTTTCCTGACTGATAAATGCCAACAAATGAGGAAACACTCCAGTGTTGTATCACTCTCTTAATTTTTAAACTTCATATATACAACATATCCAAATTCAGACATCTCCAATTAGATACCAATTCAGTGCTTATGAGACTAATATTAATTTTCATCAATAAACATACATGTTCCCCACATCATTAAATGGTACCACCTCCATGTCATTGCTCAGACAAGAAATATCACAGTGTCCTTCATGCTTTTCTTGTTCTCTTATCACATATTGATACCTTTTTTTTTTTTAAATTTTTTTTTAATGTTTATTTATTTTTGAGACAGAGAGAGACAGAGCATGAATGGGGGAGGGTCAGAGAGAGGGAGACACAGAATCTGAAACGGGCCCCAGGCTCTGAGCTGTCAGCACAGAGCCCGACGCGGGGCTCGAACTCACGGACCGCGAGATCATGACCTGAGCTGAAGACGGCCGCTTAACCGACTAAGCCACCCAGGCGCCCCGATACCTTTAACACCCTGATTAACCCCCTTTAAAATATATCACATTGGTCTACCTGGGTGGCTCTGTCACTTGAGTGTCTGACTCTTGATTTCAGCTCAGATCATGGTCCCATGATCATGTGATTGACCCCTGTCAGACTCCTCGCTCAGCATGGAGCTTGCTAGAGATTCTCTTTCTCCTTCTGCCCCACTCCCCCACTTGTTTACTGTATCTCTCTTGAATAAATTAAATTAAAAACACAGAATGAAATATTTCACAAATTTTATCACTTCCCTCCTCTCCTCCCTTTCTCTGGCTCACTGCATTAGCCTCTTGCACGTTACTCCCTTTTCATTCTGGTCTCCATCAATTTGTTCTGATGCAGCTTAAAAATGATCCATTTTAAATCTGATTCTGATCGCTGCTCACAACACTTATATGGATTCCAATCACATAGTCACCACTTAATAAATCACAGTTCATCTTACAATAACAGGAACTATAATCTCCATTTCATAGGTGAACAGATTGAGGCTAAGGACTTCTAATTAATTTTCCCAAGGTCACACATTTGTAAGTGATAAAACCAGAATTGGAATCAAAGTTTGCTTTCTCTCAAAGTGATCTCACTTTTACTTAATAAAGGGAGTCACACAGGGGAGCCTGGATGGCTAAGTTGGTTAAGCATCCCACTTTGCCTCAGGTCATGATCTTGTAGTTTGTGAGTTCAATCCCCGTGTCAGGCTCTGTGCTGACAGCTCAGAGACTGGAGCCTGTTTCAGATTCTGTTTCTCCCTCTCTCTCTCTGCCCCTCTCCCACTGATTCTCATTCTCTCTCTCTCTCTCTCTCTCTCTCTCTCAAAAAGAAATAAACATTAAAAATTTTTAAAAGGCTGGGGGAGTCACACAATTGCAAAGACTGGTTTCCACTATCTACTTTTAGTCTTACCTTGTAAAAGCAAGTTCACAATCTGAAGGAATGCTTTTTACTCATTCACAGCCAGCTGGATTTCCTCTGTCATCCAGTTTGACAGGAAAGGGCAAAAAGCTGCATTGTTACCTGAGGACATATTTTATTTCATTCACCTGTCTATCCATTTTTTCCATGGAGTCTTATCTTTATTCAGAAGGTTGCTTTTATTTGCACTGTCGATTACTTCCTAGGAATTCCATGGTCCACACAGAAAAACAAAAATTCATCACATTAGGATAATTTATCAAAAAAAGAAAGGAATTGCTATTCTTACATATGAAAAGTGGCAGCCAGTCATTTCTCGGGTAGACTTTTCTCAAGTTACTTCTTTCCTACCAATTTCTAAATAGAAAAATGTCAATCAACTGCTTAGTGGTCCTCTTTCTATACTGTTGGTTTGGTCAGATTAGCTGACTTGATATTTTAGGAGACATTCTTGGGGTTCCAGGTTGGCTCAGTCAGTTAAGCAACTAACTCTTGATTTTAGCTCAGGTCATAATCTTGCGTTTGTTGAGTTGGAGCCACATATCAGACTGTGTGCTGATGGTGCGGAGACTGCTTGCGATTCTTGCTCTCCCCCTCTCTCTGCCCCTCCCATGATTTCTCTCTCTCTCTTTCTCGAAAAAGAAGTAAAAAATACTTCAAATGAATTTTTTAATAAAAAAAAGAGACATTCTTGTGCTCTTCCTTCAGTAATTCATTAAGCCTAACAGAAATCTCCTTAAAAATGCGTATCAGTTGTTAAAAGCATAGTATCTTCTTCCCCATATGGGCAAAGATCACCGGACATTTTATCTCTTCTAACCATATTCCTCATTAATAATTAGGAAGTGTCCAAGACTGATTCTTGCTTATTAAATTCACTGGGAATTTCCAGAAAAAATATTTAAAAATATCTATATAACATTACTACTAGGCCAAATCAGATAAATAGGGTCAGAAAGATATGACATAAACAAACAAACAAAAAAGCATTAGAACCATTATAAAACTACCGTCAAAGCACACTGGGTGGAGGGTCCAAAACATCACTATGAGTAAGGAGATAAAGCAACCAGAGTCATGAAATCAGCACATAACACTCTCCAAAAAACACCTCCTGAAGGGCCAGGCCCTGGACACTATGTGACCCATCTTTAATTTAGTAGTGTTTGCAGGTTCAGGACACATAGCAAACTTTTAAAACACATAAGGGATAGAAAACTAGCCAAAATGATGAAATGGAAGAATTCTCCTCAAAAGAAATTCCAGGAAGAAATGACAGCTAAAGAATTGATCAACACAGATATGAAAAATACATCTGATCAAGAATTTAGAATAATAGTCATAAGATTAATTGCTGGGCTTGAAAAAAAATAGAAGACAGCAGAGAATCTATTGCTACAGAGATCAAAGAACTAAAAAATAGTCATGATGAATTAATAAATGTTGTAAATGAGGTGCAAAAGAAACTAGATGCGGTGACAATGAGGACTGAAGAGGAAGAGGGGAGAATAAGTGAAATAGAAGATAAAGTTATGGAAAAAGATGAAGCTGGGAAAAAGAGAGATAAAAAAAATTCTAGACCATGAAGGGATAATTAAAGACCTAAGTGATTCAATGAAACATAAAAATATCTGTATCATAGGAGTTCCAGAGGAAGAAGAGAAAGAAAGGAGCAGAAGGTGTTCTTGAACAAATCATAGCTGAGAACATCCCCAATCTGGGGAAGGAAACACACATTGAAATCTAGGAGGCACAGAGAAATCCCTTCAGATGTAACATGAATTGATATTCTGCATGACATATCATAGTGAAACTGGAAAAATACAGAGAATTCTGAAAGCAGCTAGGGACAAATGGGCCTTAACCTACAAGTGTAGACACATAAGGGTAGTAGAAGACCTATCTACTGAAACTTGGCAGGCCAGAAGGGGGTAGTAGGAAATATTCAATGTGCTCAATAGGAAAAATATGCAGCCAAGAATCCTTTATCCAGCAAGGTTGTCATTCAGAATAGAGAGATAAGAGATCTCTAGATCTCTAGAGAGATAAGAGAAGGAGAGAGAAAGATTTTCCCAGACACACAAAAACTGAAGTTCATAACCACTAAGCTAGTCCTACAAGAGATCCTAAGGGGGACTCCATGAGTAGAATGTTGCAAAGACTACAAAAGACCAGAGACATCACCATAACCATGAAACCTACAGATAACACAATGACACTAAATCCATATCTTTCAATAATAATGCTGAATGTAAATGGAATAATGGTTCCAATCAAAAGACATAGGGTATCAGAATGGATTAAAAAAACACATTCCATGTATTTGTTGTCTGCAAGAGACCCATTTTAGACCTGAGGACACCTTCAGATTGAAAGTGATGGGATGGCGAACCATCTATCATGCTACTGGAAGTCAAAACAAAGCTGGACGAGCCATACTTATACCAGACAAACTAGATTTTAAACTAAAGGCTGTAACAAGAGATGAAGAAAGACATTATATCATAATTATGGGGTCTATCCATCAAGAAGAGCTAACAATAATAAATGTTTATGCACCCAATTTGAGAGCACTCAAATATATAAAACAATCACAAACATAAGCAATCTTATTGATAAGAATGTGGTAATTGCAGGAGACTTTAATATTCCAATTAGCAATGGACAGATCCTCTAGGCACAGAATCAATCAAGAAACAAGGGCTCAGAATGATACACTGGACCAGATGGATTTGAGAGATATATTCAGAACTTTTCATCCAAAAGCAGCAGAATACACATTCTCCTTGAGTGCACATGGAATATTCTCCAAGATAGACCACATGTTGGGTCACAAAACAACCCTCAATAAATATAAAAGAATTGAGACCATACCATGCACTTTCAGATCACAGTGCTATGAAACCTGTTATCAACCACAGGAAAAAGTCTGGAAACCTCCAAATGCTTGAAAGTTAAAGAACATCCTACTAATTAATGAATGGGCCAGCCAGGCAATTAAAGAAGAAATTTAAAAATACATGGAAACAAATGAAAATGAAACCACAGTCTAAACCCTTTGGGATGCAGCAAAGTCAGCCCAAAGAGGAAAATACATTGCAATCCACGACTATCTCAAGAAACAAGAAATATCCAAAATACAAAATCTAACAGCACACCTAAAGGAAATGGAAGCATAACAGCAAAGAAACCCCAAGGCCAGCAGAAGAAGAGAAATAATAAAGACTAGAGCAGAAATAAACAATATAGAATCCAAAAAAAAAGTAGAAGGGATCAATGAAACTAAGAGCTGATTTTTTGAAAAGATGAACAAAACCCCTAGTCAGACTTCTCAAAAAGAAGAGAGAGGATCCAAATAGATAAAATTACCAATGAAATTGGACTTATCACAACCAACCCCTCAGAAATACAAACCATTATCAGAGAATACTATGAAAAATTATATGTCAATAAATTGGACAACCTAGAAGACATGGACAAATTCCTAGATACCTACACTACCAAAACTCAAATGGGAAGAAATAGAAAATTTGAACAGACCCAGAACTAGAGAAGAAATTGAATCAGTTATCAAAAATATCCCAAGAAATTAGAGTCCTGAGCCAGATGGCTTCGCAGGGGAATTCTACCAGACATTGAAAGCAGAGTTAATACCTATCCTTCTCAACTTGTTCCAAAAAAGAAACAGAAGGAAAGCTTCCGGATTCATTCTATGAAGCCAGCATTACCTTGATTCCCAAACCAAACAGAGTCCCCACTAAAAAGGAGAATTACAGGCCAATATCCCTGATGAAAATGGACGCAAAAATTCTCAACAAGATACTAGCAAATCGAATTCAACAGCATATCACCGTGATCAAATGGGATTCATTCCTGGGGTGCAGGACTGGTTCAATATTTGCAAATCAATCAATGTGATACATCACATTAATAAAAGAAAGGATAAGAACCATATGATCCTGTCAATAGATGCAGAAAAACCATCTGACAAAATTCAGAATCCTTTCTTAATAAAAACCCTCGAGAAAGTCGGGATCGAAAGAACATACTGAAATATCATAAAAGCCATTTATGAAAAGTCCACAGATAACATCATCCTGAGTGGGGAAAAACTGGGAGCTTACCCCTGAGATCAGGAAGATGACAGGGATGCCCACTCTCACCACTGTTGATTAACTTAGTGTTGGAAGACCTAGCATCAGTAATCAGGCAACAAAATGAAACAAAATGCATCCAAATTGGCAAAGAAGAAATCAAACTTTCACTTTTCGCCAATGACATGACACTCTACATGGAAAACCCGAAAGACTCCACCAAAAGGCCCGTAGAACTGATGCATGAACTCAGCAAAGTCACAGGATACAATATCAATGTACAGAAATCAGTTGCATTTCTATATACCAATAATGAAGCAACAGAAAGAGAAATCAAGAAATCAGTCTGACTTACAATTGACCAAAAACCATAAAGTACCTAGCAATAAACCTAACCAAAGATGTAAAAGTTCTGTATGCTGAAAACTATAGAAAACTTATGAAGGAAGTTGAAAAAGACACAGAGAAATGGAAAAAAATACTATGCTCATGGATTGGAAGAATAAATATCGTTAAAATGTCAATATTACCCAAAGCAATCTACACATTCAGTGTAATCCCAATCAAAATTCCACTGGCATTCTTCTCAAAGATAGAACAAACAATCCTAAAATTTGTATGAAACCACAAAAGACCCCGAATAGCCAAAGTAATGTTGAAAAAGAAAACCAAGCAGGAGGCATCACAATCCTGGACTTTAGCCTCTACTACAAAGCTGTAATCATCAAGACAGCATGGTATTGGCACAAAAAGAGGCACATAAACCAATGGAGTAAAATAGAGACTGCATAAATAGACCCACAAATGTATGGCCAACTAATCTTTGACAAAGCAGGAGAGTATCTAATGGAAAAAGACAGTCTCTCTAGCAAAGGGTGCTGGGAGAACTGGACAGGAACATGCAGAAGAATGAAACTAGACCACTTTCTTACACCAAACACAAAAATCAACTCAAAATGGATGAAAGACCTAAATGTGAGACAAGAAACCATCAAAACTCTAGAGAAGAAAACAGGCAACAACCTCCTTGACCTCAACCACAGCAATTTCTTCTTTGACATGTCTCCAAATGCAAGGGAATTAAAAGCAAAAATGAAGTATTGGGACATCATCAAGATAAAAAGCTTCTGCACTACAAAGGAAACAATCAACTAAACTAAAAGGCAACCAACAGAATGGGAAAAGGTATTTGCAAATAACATATCAGATAAAGGATCAGTATCCAAAATCTATAAGCAACTCACCAAACTCAACACCCGAAATATAAGCCAGTGAAGAAATGGGCAGAAGACATGAATAGACACTTTTCCAAAGAAGACATCCAGATGGCCAACAGACACATGAAAAGATGCTCAACGTCACTCATAATCAAGGAAATACAAATCAAAACCGCACTGAGACAGCACCTCACACTGGTCAGAGTGACTATTAGCCTTAAGAAACAGATAAGGTGAATTCCTCTGGGGAAAGAGGAATAGAGACCGTGTTGAGAGATGAGTAGGTAATTTATTCACATTTTATCCCATTATGTAAGGTGTTCTCTTTTACTATTCATTATTATCCATTACACATCAATTTTTCTTATAAAAACAAAATTGTTACACAAAATATTTTGCAGATAAGGCAACAGAAATTTACTGACGAGACAGTCTATACATCATTAACATTATAATTAGCATAATAAAAAGAATTACCTGAAATAACAAGAATATAACTAAAATATTACTAAGTATCAAAAAAATTAAAAAACATAAACTGATTGAAAATTAGAGTAATCGTATAAAAATTTACTAAATAATCACGTATTGTTGACACCTTGCTATGAAGGTATTGCACCTTTCTAAATGAAGCAATCTCCAAGGGATAACGGACTATAGATTATACCAGGGAGGGAAATTGTTATTAAAGCACAATTATCCAGTTCATCCTTTAAAAATAATTAAGTTCTTTGAACAAGGGAACTCAGGATCATTTTAAAAAGACATCTGCATTCTTATAAAATGGCCTCCAATGTCAGATAATTCTCTTCATGGTGGATAATGCACTTACACACCAACAGATAACACATTTCTCATCCAGAGCTTCTTCATAGCAATTGTCATCTCAGAATTTCTCAGAGTGTAGATCAGGGGGTTCAGCATGGGGGTTATGACTGTATAAAACACACTCACTGATTTGTCAATAGGGAAGGTCTTAGCAGGTCTCACGTACATGAAAATACATGGCACAAAGAAGAAGACCACCACAGTGATGTGGGAACCACAGGTCTGGAGGGCTTTCCGCCTCCCTTCCGGACTAAGGTTCTTTAGAGAGTGCAAGATGACACCATAAGAGATGAGCAAGAGCACAAACACAATTGTGCACATCATCCCTCCGTTGGCCACCACTAACAGGCCAATGACATATGTGTCAGTACAGGCAAGTCTCAGTAAGGGGTACATTTCACAGGTGAAATGATCAATGACATTGGGGCCACAGAATGGGAGACTATAAATCGTGCTAACTTGAATGGCTGAATGCAGAAAACCTCCAACCCAGGACCCTACCAGGAGCACAACACACACCCACTGTCTCATGATAACCAAATAATGCAAGGGCTTACAGATGGCCACATAGCGGTCATAGGCCATCACCAGCAGAAGAAAAACCTCTGATCCACCAAAAAAGTGCTCTACAAATAGCTGGGTCATACAAGATTGGAAGGATATGGTATTTTTCCCAAAGAACAAGTCTGAAATCAATCTGGGGGAAATGCAAGACGAATAAGTGACATCCATAAAAGATAAGTTAGCAAGAAACAAGTACATAGGGGAGCCCAGCGTCTTACTGACAGCTATAGTCACCACAATGAGCAGGTTGCCCACCACCGTCAAAATATAGAAGAGCAAGAATATAACAAACAGAAACTTCTGTTCCTTTCCATCCTGTGTGAGGCCCAGGAGGACAAAGAAAGTTACGTTGTTCTTTGATTCCATCCAGTCTGTATAGGACCTGATTCACATATTAGATGTAGGTTTCCTAGAAAACAAGGAGGGAAACTTAAATGCATAATAAGATTAATCTTTTATTGATTCATCAGTTTAAAAAAAGTAGAAGACTACCTGTTTGTGTGGAGTATTTCACTGGTGCTGTGATTCCCAAGTTAAATAAGCCATGGTTTCCTACACTCTGAAAGAGCATACATAATGATCGCCAATGTAATAAGTGACACACAGTGTAGGAATATACCGGTCAAAGAGCAATCAGTGAAGACATCCCAGAAGAAGCAATGCTTTAGCTGAGTTATCTAAAGCAAAAGTGGAAGGAAAAAAAAAGAGGACAAGAGAATTCCACGGAAAGGTGCACAGTTCATAATGTCACAAGACTGAAATACTTGAGAACCATGTAAGGTAACTGGCATATTCCAAGTGAGTGGATGAATTCGGAATGGAAGGTCACCGCCCTGGAGTGTCTCATCCCTCTTTATTAGGGTCTTTGGCTGGATATCCCCCCTTTTCTGACCAATAAATGTGAAAGCATTCCACCCTTATGTCTCCCCTTAATTTTTAAACTTCACATATGCAACATCTCTAACTCTGGACATCTCCAATAGGATATCAATTCTGTACTTATAAAACTAAATTTTTCATTTTTCACCATAAATCTAGTGTTCCACAATTCATTAAATGTCATTGCTCAGACAAGAAATATCACAGTGCCTTTATGTCTTTCTTCTCTTCATGTCACATATTGATACCTTTAGCAAATACTATTAATGCTCTTTAAAACATATCACAAATTTGATCATTTCCCTTCCCTCCCCACTTCTCCTGACCCACTCCACTGGTCTCCTGCCACATCCCTCCCCTTGTACTCTGGTCTCCATCAGTACATTCTGTTCATGCAGCCCAATTGATCCTTTTTAAATCTGATTCTTATCTATCACTCCTCTGCTCACAATGTCTACAGTGGATTCCAATCACACACTCACAACTCAAAGAATCACAGTTCATGTGACCATAAGATGAGCTATAATTCCCAGTTCACAGGTGAACAAACTGAGGCTCAGATCACCTAGTTAATTTTCCCAAGGTCAGCCATTTTTAAATGATTAAACCAGAATCGGAATCAAAGTTTGCTTCATCTAAAGATGATCTCACTTTTACATAATAAAGAGAGTCACACAATTGCAAAGGCTGGTTTCCAGGACTTACTTCTAGTCTTAACTTGTGAAAGCAGATCTACAATCTGAAGGAACGCTTTCTACTCATTCCCAGCAACCTGGATTTCTTCTGTCATCCAGTTTGACAAGAGAGGGCAAAAGCTGCCTTATTACTTGAGGATATATTTTATTTCATTCGGCTGTCTATCCGTTTTCTCCATAAGGTCTCCTGGTTATTCAGAAGGTTGCTTTTAGATTTTAGATCACTTCCTAGGAATTCCATGGTCCACAGAGAAAACAAAAATTTATCACATTAGGATAATCTATCAAAAAGGTAGTGAACTAACTATCCTTACATAAGAAAAATAGCCACCAGCCATCTCCCATTTTTCTCAAGCAACTTCTTTGCCTCTAATTTCTAAATAGAAAAATACCATTCAACAGCTTAGTCATCCTCACTCTATAGTGTTGGTTTGGTCAGATTAGCCGACTTGATATTTTAAAGAGACATGCTTGGGCTTCTCCTTAGGTAATGCTTTAAGCCTAACAGAAACGTCCTCAAAAATGTGGATCAGTTGTTAAGAGCATAGCCTCTTCTTCCCCATGCAGGCAACCATCACTGGACATTTTATTCCTTCTAACCACATTCCTCATTAAGTCCTACAATTGGAAAGCTGCCAACACTGATTCTTGCTTAATTAAATTCACTGGGAATTTCCACAAAATCTTTTAAAAATACCTATAGAAAGATACTATTAGGCCAAATCACATAATGAGGGTCAGAAAGATGTGACATAAACAAAACAAAACAAAAGAAAACAAAACAAAACAGCTTTAGAACCATTGTAAGACGACTGCCAGTCAAGAATAAAATTTCAAGCCAGTCATTTTGTTTTAGGAAAGATTAATTTATCATATATTTCCCCACTTGCCATAGCAAGTTTTTCTTTCCATTAATATTCAACTTATGCTGCCTTGAAGTGTGGTTAGATGCTGTAGATATTTATTCACAGATTTAGACATAACAACTATTTATTCAATTGGTAATTTTTTTTTCAAGTTGGACCTCCTATTTATTGCTAGGAACCATGCTGTAAGTGAGGGCACAGCAATTAATGAAATACGGGAAAGAATTATGCAACAGGTCCTTCCTGCTTGGACCTTACATTCTCATAGCAGAGTCAGGAAGTGAATAAGGGGACAATTTAGTAAGCTAATTAAAGTCTTCATCAGTGCTAATAAGAGACCAAACAGGGTACTCAGGGAGAATTCTACTATGGAGAAGGTGACCAGGGGAAGGCCTTTGTTCAAATTGAATGATTGATCTGAGATCCACAGGATAGAAAATGGCTACCATCAGAAAAATTGTTACAAGCAGTAAAATTAAGAAACATTACAAGCAATCTGTTCTCACTTTACTGATGGCATGACCTATAAGTAGAAATGCTGACAATTTCACGGGGATTTTTATTCCAGTGCAATTTTGAAAAGGAGAGGTGAGCGTGGGCACTCTGATCTTCTTGATTGTAGTGGGAAAGCTTTCAACCTTGCCCTGGTGAGTGTGATGTTACCGTGGATTGCTCATATATGGCCTCAATTATGTTGAGGTACATTCCTTCTCTCTTTTTTTTTAAGTTTATTTATTTATTTTGAGAGAGACAGAGGGGTGGGAGAGTCAGACAGAGGGAGAGACAGAACCCCAAACAGGCTCCACACTGTCAGTGCACAGCATGACGTGGGTCTGGAGCCCACAAACTGTGAGATCGTAACCTAAACCAAGATCAAGAGTCAGACACTTAATGGACTGAGCCACCCAGATGCCCCAAGGTACATCCCTTCCATATACAACTTGTTGAGATGCTTATTTTATCATGAAAGATAATGAATATCTGTGCTACCAATGAGCAACCACAGAGGATTACCGAAACAATTCCTTTTAGCGCAGCATCAAAAAGAACAAAGAACTGAAGAATAAACTTAAACAAGGAAGTAAAAGTCTTTTTTTTTTTTTTTTTTAAATTTTTTTTTTTCAACGTTTATTTATTTTTTTGGGACAGAGAGAAACAGAGCATGAACGGGGGAGGGGCAGAGAGAGAGGGAGACACAGAATCGGAAACAGGCTCCAGGCTCCGAGCCATCAGCCCAGAGCCTGACGCGGGGCTCGAACTCACGGACCGCGAGATCGTGACCTGGCTGAAGTCGGACGCTCAACCGACTGCGCCACCCAGGCGCCCCTTTTTTTTTTTTTTTTTTTTTAAATTTTTTTTTTTTTGGAAGTAAAAGTCTTTATACGAAAACTAAACAATGCTGCTGAAAGCTATTCTAGAAGACACAAATAAATGGAAGAGTTTCATGAACTGATACAGTTCATATTAAGATGTCAATGCTACCTAAAATAATCTACAGATTCAATGCAATCCCGATAAAAATCCAAAAAGTATATTTTTTGCTGAAAGAGATAAATCCATCCTAAAATTCAGGTGGAAACTCAAGGCACTCCAAGCAGCCAGAATAACCTTGGAGAACAAACAAACAAACAAACAAACGGTTGGAGGACTTCCTGGCTCTAAAACTTACTACAAAGCTACAACAAACAAAACAGAATGATATTGGCATAAATAGGGACATAACAATGGAAGAAAATACAGAACCTGGAGAGAGACCTTTGCATATGTGATCAAATGATTTTCAACGGGTGACAAGAACATTCATGGGGAGAGGACAGGTGGTTCAAAACATGGTGTGGTGAAACTGGATATCCACATGCAAAAGAATGAAGCAGAACCCTTCATGTACACCATTTACAAAAATTGACTCAAAAGGGATCAAAGACCTCAATTGTCAGCTAGAACTATGAAACCCTTAGAAGAAAACATGACAATAAAGTTCATAACTTTGGATTTGGCATTGATTATTTGGGTACAACATGAAAACCACAGGCAAGAAAAGAAAAAACACAGAAATTACTTGATCAAATTTAAGAAATTTTGTACATCACAGGACACTATCAACAGAGAGATAAGGCATCCCACAAACAACAGACAATATTTTCAAAGGATATAGTTGATGATGTGTTAATATCCAGAATATATAACAAATTTCTACATCTCATTAACATAGAAAAACACCATCATGGTAAAAAATGGACAAAGGACGCTATGAAATTAGAAGACAACCACAAGAAAAATTTGGTCAGCCCTCAAACACATGGAAGTTAAAGAAAATCGTACTAAAGAATGAATGGTTACCTAGAAAATTAAAGAAGAAATAAAAAATATATGGAAGCAAGTGAAAATGAAAACATGAAAGTCCAAAACCTTTGGGATTAGCAAAGGCAGTCCTAAGAGGGAAGTATACTGCAATCTAGGCCTTTCTCAAGAAGCAAGAGAGGTCCCAAATACACAACCTAATGTTACACCTAAAGGAGCTAAAAAGGGAACAGCAGATAAAACCTAAAGCCAGCAAAGGGAAATAATAAAGAACAGAGCAGAAATAAATGATATAACAAAAACAAACAAACAAAACAGCACCACACATCAACAACACTAAGAACTGGTTCCTAGAAAGAGTCACAAAATTGATGAACCCTTAGCAGACTTCTCAAAAGTAAAAGAGAAAGGTCCCAAGTAGATAAAATCATGAATGAACAAGGAGGGATCACAACCAAGATCACAGAAATACAAACAATTGGGAAAGAATACTATGCCAAAAAACTGGGCAATCTGGAAGAAACGGACAAATTCAGAAACTCATAAACTAGCAAAACTGAAACAGGAAGAAATAGAAAATTTGAACAAAACACTAACCAGCAAAGAAATGGAATCAGCAATCAAAAATCTCCCAACAAAAAAAGTCCGGGGCTTTTTTTGCCAGAAAAATTCTACCAGACATTTAAAAAGAGTTAATACCTATTCTTCTCAAACTTTTCCAAAACAGAAATAGAAGGAAAACTTCCAAATTCATTTTCCAAGGCCAGCATTACTTTGATTCCAAAATCAGACAAAGACCCTACTAAAAAGGAGAATGACAAGCCAATATCCCTGATGAACATGGATACAAAAATTCTCAACAAGGTATTAGCAAATTGAATACAACAGTACATTAAAGGAATTATTACTCACCACAATCAAGTGGGATTTATTCCTGGACTACAACACAAATCAGTGTGATCCACCATATTAATAAAAGAAAGGATAGGAACCATATGATCCTGTCAATAGATGCAGAAAAAGTATGTGACAAAATATGGCATCCATTCTTGATAAAAGTCCTCAACAAAGTAGGGATCGATGGAACATATCTTAACATCATAAAGACCACATACGAAAGACCCACAGCTAATATCATCCTCAATGGGGAAAAACTGAGAGCCTTTCCCCTATGGTCACGAATAAGACAAAAATATCCACTCTCAACATTGGTATTTAACATAGTACTGGAAGTCTTAGCCTCAGCAATCAGACAACAGCAGCAGCAGCAGCAGCAAGAACAACAACAAAAGGTATCCGATCAGCAAGGAAGAAGTCAAAATTTCATTATTTGCAGACAACATGCAGATGACACTATTTTCTACACAGCTTTTCTATGTAGAAAACCCAAAACACTGTGCCAAAAATTGCTAGAACTAATACATGAATTCATCAAAGTCACAGGATATAAAATCAACATGCAGAAATCTGTTGCACCTCTATACACCAATAAGGAAGTAGCAGAAAAGGAAGTGAAGGAATCAATCCCATTTACAAGGGTACCAAAAACAATATGATACCTACGAATAAACCTAAGTAAAGAAGTGAAAGATCTCTACTCTGGCGGCACCTGGGTGGCTCAACTAGTCTGACTCTTGATTTGGGCTTAGATCATCATCAGTTTGTGGAATCAAGAACCCTGTCGGGTTCTGCACTGATAACATGGACCCTGCTTGGGATTCTCTTTCTCTGCCCCTCGCCAGTGTTTGTACTTTCTCTTTCTCTTTCTCTCTCTCTCCCAAATAAATAACCATTAATAAATAGAAGATCTATATTCTGAAAACTGTAGAACATTGATGAAAGACATTGAAGAGGACACAAAGAAATGGAAAAGCATTCCATGGTTATGGATGGGAAGAACAAGCATTGTTAAAATATACTACCCAAAGAAATCTACACATTTAATGCAATCCCTATCAGTAACACCAGCATTTTTCAAAGAGCTATAACAAACAATCCTAAAATTTGTATGGAACCACAAAAGACCCCAAGTAGCCAAAGCAATCATGAAAAAGAGAAACAAAACTGGAGGCATCACCATTCCAGAATTCAAGCTATATTACAACACGTACTCATCAAGACAGTTTAAAAAAAAGACAAATGTGATATAGACACATTATCAATGGAACGAAAAAGAAAACGGAGAAATGGATCCGCAACTATATGGTCAACTAGTCTTTGACAAAGCAGGAAAGAATATACAATGGAAAAAAGACAGTCTCTTCAACAAATGGTGTTGGGAAAACTGGATAGTGATATACAGAAGAATGAAATTAGGCCACTTTCTTACATCATACACAAAACTAAATTTGAAATGGATGAAAGACCTAACTGTGAGACAGAAAACCATCAAAATCTTAGAGGAGAACAAGGCAACATCCTGTTTGACTTTGGCCACAATAGCTTGTTACTAGACACGTCATCAAAGGCAAGGAAACAAAAATAAACATGAACTACTGAGACTGTATCAATATATACATCTGCACAGTGAAGGAAACAATCAACAAAACTAAGGGCAACCTACAGAATGGGAGAAGATATTTGCAAATGACATACCTGATAAAGGGTTGGTATCCAAAATCTATAAAGAACTTCTCAAACTCAACACCCAACAAACAAATAACCCAGTTAAGAAATGAGCAGAAGACATGAATAGATATTTCTCTAACGAAGACTTCTAGATGGCTAGCAGATGCATGAACAGATGCTTAACATCACTCATCATCAAGGAAATACAAATCAAAACCACGATGAGATATCACCTCACACCTGTCAGAATGGCTAAAATTAACAACACAAGAAACACCAGGTGTTGACAAGGATGTGGAGAAAGGAGAATCCTCTTATACTGTTGGTGGGAATGCAAACTGGTGCGCTCACCCTGGAGAAAAGTATGGAGGTTCTTCAAGAAATCAAAAAATAAAACTACATTATGACCAAGTGACCTAATACACTATTAGGTATCTACCCACAGGATACAAAATACAGATTCAAAGGGGTACAAGCACCCCAATGTTATAGCAGCATTATCAACAATAACCAAACTATGGAGAGAGTCCAAATGTCCATCGACTGATGAATGGATAAAGATGTGGTATATGATGGAGTATTACTCAGCCATCAAAACAAATGAAATCTTGCCATTCAAATGATGTGGATGGAACTAGAATGTATTATGCTAAGCGACATAAGTCAATGTGAGAAAGACAAATACCATAGGATTTCACTTATATGTGAAATTTAAGAAACCAAACAGATGACCATATGGGAAGGGGGGAGAGATAAGAGAAGAGAGGGAAACAAATCACAAGAGACTCTTAATGATAGAGGGAAAAAAACTATGGGTTGACAAAGGGAGGCAGGTGGGAGATGGCTTACATGGGTGAGGGGACTAAGGAGGGCACTTGTTATGATGAACACTGCATGTTGTATGTAAGTGATGAATCACTGATTTCTACTCCTGAAACCAATATGGCACTGTATGTTAACTAAAATTTAAATTTAAAAAGGGGGGACGGGGGACAAAAACTTCTTTTTTATTAAAAACCAAAGAGGAAGGAACTTTAAGAGACCTTGCTCCAAAGAATATATGTGATGCCATTTGCAGCAACGTGGATGGAACTGGAAGATATTATGCTGAGTGAAATAGGTTAGTCAGAGAAGGACAGATATCATATGTTTTCACCCCTACGTGGATCTTGGGAAACTTAACAGAAATCCATGGGGGAAGGGAAGGGGAATAAAGTAGTTACAAACAGAGAGGGAGGGAAGTATACCATAAAAGACTCTTAAGTACAGAGAACAAACTGAGGGTGGCTGAGGGGGTAAGGGAGAGGGGAAAATAGGTGATGGGCATTGAGGAGGGCACTTCTTGGGATGAGCACTGGGTGTTGTGGGTAAGCGATAAGCCACGGGAATCTACCCCAAAAACCAGGAGCACACTTTACACACTGTATGTTAGCCAACTGGACAATAAATTATATTATAAATAAATAAATAAATAAATAAATAAATAAATAGCAAGGAACACCTGTGAATTCCCTATAAAAAATTACACACTAAATGAAAAAAATTTTTGCACACCGAAAGTGTTCCTTATAGTGTACAAAAGATAAAAATACATCACAAGACAGAACAATAATAGTTACATACACAATACTAAAAGAATCATTTCTTTAGGATGTAACCGATCATCAAAATATGTATGGAAAAGAGCAAAGACTGAAGAAATAGGTAAAGGCATGAATAGACAATTCACAGAAAAAGAAATACAAATCATATCCAACATGTGAATAGGTAAACTCAATAATATGAAAAAGATTGCAATTTAATCGGACTGTTTATGCCATAAATCCATATCAGGTATGGGTGGTTGAGAATGTGGACTGAAGTATTCTCACAGACGGTGAGCATCAGTGTAGCTACTAGTACAAACTCTAGGTTGGCAGTTTGGTGATAACTATGAATATCGACATTAAACTATCTGATCACTGTTCCAAATACATACATCAACAATTCCACTCCAAGGAACTCATACTTGCACACATTCACAAACACATAATTATTATAAACTTCTTTGTCATAGAAAAAGGTTAGTAATAACATGAATAGAAATGGACACATTTATTTTACATACATTTTTATTGATTTTATAAGGGAGTAATATGGAGTACAAGAAAAACTAAGAGATCTCTCCGGAGTGGTATGCGGTATCCTCAAGATGGTGCAAATGATTTCACTTATATGTGGAAGTAAAAAAAGAACACATGGACAAAAACAGAAAAGGACTCATCACACAGAGAACAAACTGGGGGTTGCCAGAGCTGCGGAGGTTGGAGGGATAGGTGACATGGGTGAAAGGGACGAAAGGAACAAAGTTTCAGTTACGTCACAAGAATGAAAAGTACAGCATAGGGAACAGAGTGAACATGTTTATAGCAACTTTTTATGGTAACAGAAGTTACACATATCATGATATGAGCATTTCTTAATGTACATGATTGTTAAGTCGCTATGTTGTGTACCAGAAACTAGGATAATATTGTATGACAACAATTTTCAATTGAAATATCAAAAATAAACAAAACTATCCTAAACTTAAAAGTTTATTTTAAAGAAAGAAGTTGTATAATAGGAGCAAAAGTTAAATACACAGAGAAAAATTCACATTACATATACTTGAATACAAATGTCGTTATTATCACAGTAGTCTTAAGAAACAGATTAAATGACGCCCTCTGAGGAAGAGGACTAGACGGTGCTGAGAGATGAGTAGGTAATTTATTCTCATTTTATTCCATTATATAAGGTTTTCTCTATAATTATTTATTACTATCCATTATACATCAATTTTTCTTATAAAAACAAATGTCAAAGTGTTTTACATAAAAGGCCACAGATATTTACTTAGCAAGACCATCTATACATCATTAAATATTATAAACAGTAAAATAAAAAGAATTTCCTTAAATAAGAATCTAACTAAAAATAATACTAAGTATCAGGAAAAAAAACATGTTGATAAAAAAGTGTAATCATTTAAAAATTTCTTCATTAATTCATTACCTATTGTTGACTCCTTCTTTTAAATATGAAATTTATTGTCAAATTGGTTTCCATACAACACCCAGTGCTCATCCCAACAGGTGCCCTCCTCAATGCCCATCACCCACTTTCCCCTCACCACCCCTCCATCAACTCTCAGTTGGTTCTCAGTATTTAAGAGTCTCTTATGTTTTGCCTCCGTCTCTCTCTGTAACTTTTTTTCCCCCTTCTCCTCCCCCCGGTCTCCTGTTGAGTTTCTCAGGATCCACATATGAGTGAAAACATACGGTATCCATGTCTTTCTCTGCCTGACTTATTTCACTTAGCATAACACTCTCCAGATCCATCCACGTTGCTACAAAGGGCCATATTTCATTGTTTCTCATTGCCAAGTAGTATTCCATTGTATATATAAACCACATCTTCTTTATCCATTTGTCAGTTGATGGACATTTAGGCTCTTTCCATAATTTGGCTATTGTTGATAGTGCTGCTATAAACATTGGGGTACAAGTGCCCCTATGCATCAGCACTCCTGTATCCTTGGGTAAATTCCTAGCAGTGCTATTGCTGGGTCATAGGGTAAATCTATTTTTAATTTTTTGAGGAACCTCCACACTGTTTTCCAGAGCGGCTGCACCAGTTTGCATTCCCATCAACAGTGCAAGAGGGTTCCCATTTCTCCACATCCTCGCCAGCATCTATAGTCTCCTGATTTGATCATTTTAGCCACTCTGACCGATGTGAGGTGGTATCTGAGTGTGGTTTTGATTTGTATTTCCCTGATGAGGAGTGACGTTGAGCATCTTTTCATGTGCCTGTTGGCCATCTGAATGTCTTCTTTAGAAAAGTATCTATTCATGTTTTCTACCCATTTCTTCACTGGGTTATTTGTTTTTCAGGTGTGGAGTTTGGTGAGCTCTTTATAGATTTTGGATACTAGCCCTTTATCTGATATGTCATTTGCAAATATCTTTTCCCATTCCACCAGTGGCCTTTTTTTATTTTATTTTTTAGTTTTTTTAAATTTACATCCAAATGAGTTAGCATATAGTGCAACAATGATTTCAGGAGTAGGTTCCTTAATGCCCCTTACCCATTTAACCCCTCCCCCTCCCACGACCCCTCTAGCAACCCTCAATTTGTTTTCCATATTTATGAGTCTCTTCTGTTTTGTCCCCCTACCTGTTTTTACATTATTTTTGTTTCCCTTCCCTTATGTTCATCTATTTTGTCTCTTCAAGTCCTCATATGAGTGAAGTCATATGATTTTTGTCTTTCTCTGACTGACTGATTTCACTTAGCATAATACCCTCCAGTTCCATCCACGTAGTTGCAAATGGCAAGATTTCAATCTTTTTGATTGCTGAGGAATACTCCATTGTATATATATACACCACATCTTCTTTATCTGTTCATCCATTGATGGACATTTGGGCTCCTTCCATACTATGGCTGTTGTTGACAGTGCTGCTGTAAACATGGGGGTGCATGTGTCCCTTCGAAACAGCACACCTGTATCCTGTGGATAAATGCCTAGTAGTGCAATTGCTGGGTCAAAGGGTAGTTCTATTTTTAATTTTTTGAGGAACCTCCATATTGTTTTCCAGAGTGGCTTCACCAGCTGGCATTGCCACCAATAATGCATAAGAGATCCTCTTTCTCCGCATCCTGGCCAACATCTGTTGTTGCCTGAATTGTTAATGTTCGCCATTCTGACAGGTGTGAGGTGGTATGTCATTGTGGTTTTGATTTGTATTTCCCTGATGATGAGTGATGTGGAGCATTTTTTCATGTGTCGGTTGGCCATTTGGATGTCTTCCTTGGAGAAGTGTCTATTCATGTCTTTTGCCCATTTCTTCACTGTATTATTTGTTTTTTGGGTGTTGAGTTTGATAAGTTCCTTATAGATTTTGGATACTAACACTTTATCTGATAAGTCATTTGCAAATATCCTCTCCCATTCTGTCAGTTGCCTTTAGGTTTGCTGATTGTTTCCTTCGCTGTGCAGAAGCTTTTTATCTTGATGAGCTCCCAATACTTTATTTTTGCTTTTAATTCCCTTGCCTTTGGAATGTTGACTCCTTTTATGTAAAGGAATTACACTTTTCTAAATGAACTGATCCACAAGGTATTATCGACCTTACATTCTACTGGAAGGGAAGCTGTTATTAAAGCACAATCATCCAGTTCGTTCTTTATAATTAACTTAAAACTTGACACAAAGACAGTCAGGATCATTTTAAGGAGTCTTCTGCATTCTTAGAAAATGCAGGCCAATGTCAAGTAATTCTCTTCATGGTAGAAAATGCACTCCTTTACTACTTGATGACATTTTTCCTCCAGAGCTTCCTCATAGCATTCGTCATCTCAGAATTTCTCAGAGTGTAGATCAGGGGGTTCAGCATGGGGGTAAGACTGTATAAAACACACTCACTGATTTGTCAATAGGGAAGGTCTTAGCAGGTCTCATGTACATGAAAATATATGGCACAAAGAAGAAGACCACCACAGTGATGTGGGAACCACAGGTCTGGAGGGCTTTCCGCCTCCCTTCCGGACTAAGGTTCTTTAGAGAGTGCAAGATGACACCATAAGAGATGAGCAAGAGCACAAACGCAATTGTGCAGATCAGTCCATCATCGCCCACCACTAACAGGCCAATGATATGGGCGTCAGTACAGACCAGTTTCAGTAAGGGGTACATGTCACACAAAAAATGATCAGTGAATTGGGACCGCAGAATGGGAGCCCATAAATAGTGCTAACTTGAATTACTGAATGCAGAAAACCTCCAACCCAGGACCCTACCAGCAGCACAACACACACCCTTTGCCTCATGATACACAAATAATGCAGGGGTTTACAGATGGCCACATAGAGGTCATAAACCATCACCAAGAGAAGAATGATCTCTGATCCACCAAACAGCTGCTCTGTAAACAGCTGGGTCATACAGTGTTGAAATGACCTGGTATTTTCCCCACATATCAAATCTGAAATCAATCTGAGGGAAATAGAAGAGGAGTAAATGACATCCATAAAACGTAAGTTAGCAAGAAACAAGTACATAGGTGAGTTCAGGGTCTTACTGACAGTTACAGTCGCCAAAATGAGGAGGTTGCCCACCACAGTGAAAATATAGAAGAGTGAGAACACAACCAAAAGGAGCTTCTGTTCCTTTGGATTCTGTGTGAGACCAAGAGGATAAAATAAGTTACATTGCTCCTTGGTTCCATCTAGTCTGCATAGAAGCTGGCTTCTCATATTAGAAGCAGCTGATCTACAAAACAAGGAAGATAAATGCATTATAAGATTACTGGTTCATTCAATTAAAAGAAAGTAGAAGGAGTACCTATTTGTCTCACATGTGTGACATGTGTCATAGACATTAGGATTTCAAGTTGACTAAGCCACGGTTTCCTACACTCAGTGATATCATACATAATAATCACCAATATAATAGGTGCCATTATAAAAATACAGAACACGAAATGTCCAGGGTAGGAGTATATCTACCAAATGGGAATCAAAAAAGTTTCCCAAAGGAAGCAATGCTTCACCTGAGTTTTAAAGGAAGAGTGGAAGAACAAGAGAAGAGGGAAAGGGAATTTCATGGAAAGATGCACAGTTTATAAAGTCCCAAAGGTGAAATACTTGAGACCCATTTAAGGTAACTGACATATTCAAAGTGAGTAGATCAAATTAGGAACAGAAGGTCACTTCCCTAGGTTGTCTCTTCCCCCACTGAGACCTCTTTATTAGGATCTTTGGTTGGATATGCCTCCTTTCCCTGATCAATAAATGGGGAAGCATTCCACTTTTGTGTCTCTCCCTTAATTGTTAAACTTCATATATGCAACATCTCCAACTTCAGAAATCTCCATTGGATATCAATTAGGACTTATAAAACTAATTTTTTTTTGCACAATAAACATAGATGCTTCCCACATTATTAAATGGTACCACCTACCACATCATTGCTCAGACAAGAAATAATCACAGTGTCCTTCATGCCGTCTTGCGGTCATGTCACATATTAATACCTTTAACAAATGATATTTATCCCCTTTAAAATTTATCACAAATTTAATCATTCCCCTCCCCTCCCCACTTCCTCTGGCCCACTGCACTAGCCTCCTACCACGTCCCTCCTCTTTCATTCTGGTCTCCATCAATTTGTTCTCCTGATGAAACTTAAAATGGATTCTCTTTAAATATGATTCTGATCTATCACTCCACTGCTCACAATGCCTACAGTTGCTTCCAATCACACACTCAGAACTTAATGAATCACAGTTCATCTTACAGTAAAGGGAATTATAATCCTCATTTCACAGCTGAACAAACTGAGGCTCAGAACATCTAATTAATTTTCCCAAGGTCAACCATTTTTAAGTGATAAAACTGGAATTGGAATCAAAGTTTGCTTTCTATCAAAGTGATCTCACTTTCACATAATAAAGATAGTTACACAGTTGCAAAGGCTGGTTTCCACTATTTACTGTTAGTCTTACCTTATAGAGGCATGTCCACAATCTGAAGGAACACATTTGACTCTGTCATCCAGTTTGGCAAGAGGGCAAAAGCTGCATTATTGCTTGAAGACATATTTTTTTTTCATTCGACTGTCTATCCATTTTCTCCAGAGTTTCTCCTGGTTATTCAGAAGGTTGCTTTTATTAATACCGTAGATGACTTCCTAGCAATTCCATGGTCCACGCAGAAAACAAACATTTATCACATTAGGATAATATATCAAAAAGACAAGATTAACTCCTATCCTTACATAAGGAAAATAGCCACCAGCCATCTCCCAGGGAGATTTTTCTCAAGTAACTTCTTTCCTACTAATTTCTAAATAGAAAAATACCATTCAATGGCTTAGGCATCCTCATTCTATTGGTTTGGTCAGATTAGCAGACTTGATACTTTAAGAGACATCATTGGGCTTCTCCTTAGGTAATGCTTTAAGCCTAACAGAAACCTCCTAAAAATGTGTATCAGTTGTTAAGAGCATAGCCTCTTCTTCCCCATACGGGCAAATATCACTGGACATTTTATCCCTTCTAACCACATTCTTCATTAAGTCCTACAATTGGAAAATGTCCAGGACCAATTCTTGCTCATAAATTCACTGGGAATTTTCACAAAATTTTTCAAAAATATCTATGTAAAGATACTATTAGGCCAAATCACATAATTAGTGTCAGAAATATGCGACATAAAAAAAAATAGCTTTAGAACCATTGTAAGGCTACTGCCAGTTAAGAATAAAATTTCAGCCCAGTCATTTTGTTTTAGAAAGATTATTTTTCATGTATTTCTCCACTTCCCATAGCAAGTTTCTCTTCCCTTTTATTAATATTCAATTTATGCTTCCTTGAAGTAGGGTTGGGCATTTTATTTTTTTGCAGATTTCAACATAACTCTTTTTTCAATTACAATTTTTTTTAATTTGGAGGGCTTATTTACTGTCAGGAACTGTGCTGCGAGTGAGAATACAGCAATTTATGAAATAGGAAAAAATTATGCAAATAGTCCTTCCTGCATGGTCCTGCACGGACCTTATATTCTCATGGTAGAGGGAGGCAGTATATAAGGGAACAATTTAGTGCGTTAATTACAGTCTTCATCAGTGGTAATAAGACAGCAAACAGGGTACTCAGGGAGAATTCTACTATGGAGAAGATAACCAGGGAAGTCTTTTCTTCGACAGGATAGAAAGTGGCTACCATCAGAAAAATTGTTACAGGTAGTAAAATTAAACAATCTGTTCTCACTTCACTGATGGCATGTCCTATATGTAGAAAATGCTAAAAAGTTACACAGGAATTTTTATTTCAGTGCCCTTTGAAAAGGAGTGGTAAGTGTGGGCACTCTCGTGTTGTGCTGGATAGTAGTGGGAAAGCTTTCAACCTTGACTCGAGTGTCATATTAGCTGTGGATCTGTCATATATGGCCTTTATTATGTTGAGTTACATTCCTTCTATACCCAATTTTTTGAGATTTTTTTTTTAATTCAGGTTAGTTAACATAGAGTGTAGTCTTCACTTCAGGAGTAGAACCCAGTGATTAATCTCTTACATATGACACCCAGTGTTCATCTGGAAAAGTGCCCTCCTTAATGCCCCCCACCCATAACCTGTCCGCCACGCATTTACTTTCCAGCAACCCTCATTTTCTTCTCTGTATTTAAGAGTCTCTTATGGTTTGCCTCCCCAATAAGAGAGTTCTTTAAAATTTCATTCTAGTAAATGATTTTTATCTTACATTTTAGTATGTTTACTGAGCATCTAATTTATTGTGCTACTGGTGAAAGCTATGTGAGAATTCTATATTATGTTTGCAACTTCTTGGAAGTTTAAATTTATTTATTTTTTAACAATAAATAAAACATTTCATTTTATTTAATTTGTTCCTTCTTCGGTGGACTGTTTTTCTTATGTAAATTCAACTTCCTTTTTTTTAATTTTTTTTTATGTTTATTTATTTTTGAGAGAGAAAGAGAGCATGAGCAGGGGAGGGGCAGAGAGAGAGGGAGACACAAAATCTGAAGTAGGCTCCAGGCTCTGAGCTGTCAGCACAAAGTCCAATGTGGGGCTCAAACCTATAGACCGTGAGATCCTGACCTGAGCCGAAGTCGGACGCTCAACCGACTAAGCCACCCAAGTGCCCCTCAACTTTCTTATTTTTTTAATTTTTCATTTATTTATTTAAGTTTTTATTTAAATTTTAGTAAACATATAAGGTAATCTTAGTTTCAAGTGTAGAATTTAGTGATTCATCCTTTACATACAACACCCAATGCTCATCACAAGTGGCCCTCTTAATGCCCATCACCATTTAATCCATTTCCCGACCATCTCCCCACCAGCAACCTTCAGTCTGTTCTCTATAGTTAAGAGTTTCTTATGGTTTGCCTCCCTTACTTTTTTTCCCTTCCCCTATGTTCACCTGTTTTGCTTCTTAAATTCCACATCAGTGAAATCATATGGTATTGTCTTTCTGACTTATTTCACTTAGCATAATATACTCTCTCTCCAACCACATTGTTGTAAATGGCAAGATTTTATTATTTTTCATGGCTGAGTAATATTCCATTGTATATGCCAATCTTCTTTATCGATTCATCAGTCAATGGATGTTTGGGCTTTTTCCACAATTTGGCTATTGTTGGTAATGCTTCTATAAACATCAGGATGCACGTGCCCATTTGCATCATTATTTTTATATCCTTTGGGTAAACACCTAGTAGTGCAATTCCTGGGTCATAGGGTAGTTCTGCTTTTAGTTTTTTGAGAAACCTCCATACTGTTTCCCAGAGTGGTTGCACCAGTTTGCATTCCCACCAGCAGTATATTTCTGCATCCTTACCAACATCTGTTGTTTCTTGTGTTGTTAATGTTAGCCATTCTGACAGGTGTGAGGTGGTATCTCATCATGGCTTTCATTTGTATTTCCCTGATGATGAGTGATGTTGAACATCTTTTCATGCATCTGCTATCCATCTAGAAGTCTTTGGAGAAATGTCTATTCACATCTCACTACCCATTTCTTAACTGGATTATTCGGGGGATGTTGAGATTGATAATTTCCTTATAAATTTTAGATACTAACCCTTTATCAGATATGTCATTTCAAATATCTTCTCAATTCTTTAAGTTGGATTTTAGTTTTGTTGATGGTTTCTTTTGCTGTGCAGAAGCTTTTTATCTTGATGAAGACCCAATAGTTCATCTTGCTTTTGTTTCCCTTGCCAGCAGTGACATGTCAGTAAGAAGACATGGTATGGTCAAGGTCAAAGAGGTTACTGCCTGTGTTCCCCTCTAGGATTTTGATGGTTTCCTGTCTCACACTTAGGTCTTTCATCCATTTTAAATTTATTTTTGTACATGGTGTAAGAAAGTGGTCCAATTTCATCCTTCTGCATGTTGTTGTCCAGTTTCCCCAACACTCTGTTGAAGAGGACTTTTTCCATCTTTTCCATTTTCAATTTGTTTTGTTGAAGATTAGTTGACCATATAGTTGTGGGTCCATTTCTGGATTTTCTATTTTGTCCCATTGATCTACATGTCTGTTTTTGAGCTAGTACCATACTGTCTTGATCACTACAGCTTTGTAATACAACTTGAAGTCTGGAATTGTGATGCCTCCAGATTTCTTCATTTTCAAGATTGCTTTGGCTATTTGGTGTCTTTTGTGGTGCCATACAGATTTTAGGATTGTTTTTTCTAGCTTTGTGAAAAATGCTGGTGGTACTTGATAGGGATTGCATTAAATCCATATATTGCTTTGGGTAGTATGGACATTTTTTAATATATTTTTAAATGTTTCTTTATTTTTGCGAGAGAGGGAGAGAGAAAGAGAGAGAGAGAGAGAGAGAGTGCACACAAGTTGGGTGGAGGGGCAGAGAGAGGGAGGCACAGAATCTGAAGCAGGCTCCAGGCTCCAAGCTGTCAGCACAGAGCCTGACACAGGGCTCCAACTCACGAACTGTGAGATCATGACCTGAGCTGAAGTCAGACGCTTAACCCACTGAGCCACCCAGGTGCCCCTGGTAGTATGGACATTTTTAACAGTATTTGTTCTTCCAATCCATGAGCATGGAAATTTTTTTCCATTTCTTTCTATTCAATTACTTGCATCAGTATTGGTATTGTTATAATTTTCAGAGTAGACATCTTTCTCCTCTTTGTTTACATTTGTTCTTAGGTAAGTTGTGGGTTTTGGTGCAATTGTAAATGGGATGGATTCCTTAATTTCTCTCTTTCTGCTGCTTCATTATTAATAAATAGAAAAGCAACAGATTTCTACACGTTGATTTTGTGTCCTGCAACTTTCCTGAATTCATGTATCAGTTCTGGCAATTGTTTGGTGGAGTCTTTCAGGTTTATACAGAGTATCATGTCATCTGGGAATAGTGAAGTCTTAACTTCTTCGTTGTCAATTTGGATGCCTTTTATTTCCTTTTTGCTATCTGATTGCTGAGGCTAGGACTTCCATTACTATGCTAAATAACAGTGGTGAGGGTGGAAATCGCTTGTTCACGACCTTAGAGGCTCTCAGTTTTTCCCCATTAAGGATGATCTAAGCTGTGGGTCTATTGTTTATGGCCTTTATTGGGAGCTATGTTCCATCTATCCCTACATTGTTGAGGGTTTTTATCAAGAATGGATGCTGTATTTTGTCAAATTTTTTTTCTGCATCTATCGACAAGATCATATGGTTCTTACCATATCTTTTATTAATATGGGGTATTGCATTCATTGATTTGCAAACCACCCTTGCAGCCCAGGACTAAATCCCACTTGATTGTGATGAATAATTCCTTTAATGTACTGTTGGTTTCTATTTGCTTGTTGAGAATCTTTGTATCCATGTTCATCAGGGATATTGCCCTATCATTCTCTTCAGTGGGGTCTTTGTCTGGTTTTAGATTCGAGGTAATGCTGGCCTCGTAAAATGAGTTTGTAAGTTTGCGTTCCATTTCTCTTTTAAGGAACAATTTGAGAATAGATATTAACTTCTTTAAATGTCTGGTAGAGGGCACTTGGGTGGCTCAGTAGTTTAAGCATCCAACTTCAGCTCAGGTGTGTAATGCCCCCAATTTCGAATGGAGAGACCATCAAGGAGCCGATACCGATGCAAACGCACAAGGGTTTATTTGCAAGCTCGAGCTTGGGCCCAAGTACACCCGACACAGCGGAGCAGGGACTTGGATGCCTAGGTTAAAAGGTGTAGCAGTTTTATAGGGGCCAGTGGCCAATGAGATTGTAACACACACAGAAAGTTACATAGTCATGTCAGTCCACACACAGGTAGCCAATTGAACTACAGTTTACCCTGTTTGAACTAGCCTATCACTCTGGTCAGAATTGGCGTGCAAGTTTGGCAGGCAAAAGGCGGGGTTTACATTCTTTGGTGGTTAGGTGTTCCGCATTCCTATTTGAGCCGGTTTCCGGTAAGGGTGCACTCAGCGGCTTGACTAGGGTAGGGGAGTGTCTTAAGCAATAAGCAGGTCATGTGGGGGTTATACATGAGATGGTGGGTGTAGCACAAAATGGAGTTAGTCTTGCTCTGCTTGTCCAGGGGTAGGGGATTTTTGTTAAATTCCTTGGGTCCCACAAGGTCATGATCTCAGAGTTCATGAGTTCAAGTCCCACATCAGACTCTCTGCTGACAGCTCAGATCCTGGAGCCTACTTCAGATTCTGTGTCTCCCTCTCTCTCTGCCCCACCCCTGCTTATGCTCTGTCTCTGTCTTTCAACAATGAACAAACATTTTTAAAAAATTAAATGTCTGGTAGAATTTTTCTGGCAAGCTACTTAGCCCTGGATTTTTTTTGGGGGGGGGGAGATTTTTTCAATACTGTTTCCATTTCTTTGCCAGTTATTGGTTTCTTCAAATTTTCTATTTCTTCCTGTTTCAGTTTTGGTAGTTTATATGTTTCTAGGAATTTATCCTTTTCTTCCAGATTGCTGACTTTGTTGGCATATGATTTTTCATAATATTCTTTTATAATTATTTATATTTCTTCAGTGTTGGTTGTGATCTCTCCTCTTTCATTCATGACTTTACTTCTGGGGGGTACTTTCTCTTTTCTTTTGAAAGTCTGGCTAAGGGCTTATCAGTTTTATTAATTCTTTCAAAGAACCAGGTCCTATTTTCATTGATCTGTTCTACTGGGGGGGGGGGTGTTGTTAGTATATCATTTATTTCTGCTCTGTTCTTTATTATTTCCCTTCGGCTGGCTTTAGGATTATCTGCTGTTCCCTTTTTAGCTCCTTTAGGTGTAACATTAGGTTGTGTATTTGGGACCTCTCTTGCTTCTTGAGAAAGGCCTACATTGCAGTAAACTTCCCTCTTAGGACTGCCTTTGCTAAATCCCAAAGGTTTTGGACTTTCATGTTTTCATTTTCACTTGCTTCCATATATTTTTTATTTCTTCTTTAATTTTCTAGGTAACCATTCATTCTTTAGTACGATTTTCTTTAACTTCCATGTGTTTGAGGGCTGACCAAATTTTTCTTGTGGTTGTCCTCTAATTTCATAGAGTCCTTTGCCCATTTTTTAGAGTCCTTTGCCCATTTTTTATCACAATGGTGTTTTTCTTTGTTAATGAGATGTAGAAATTTGTTATATATTCTGGATATTAACACATCATCAACTATATCCTTTGAAAATATTGTCTGTTGTTTGTGGGATGCCTTATCTCTCTGTTGATAGTGTCCTGTGATGTACAAAATTTCTTAAATTTGATCAAGTAATTTCTGTGTTTTTTCTTTTCTTGCCTGTGGTTTTCATGTTGTACCCAAATAATCAATGCCAAATCCAAAGTTATGAACTTTATTGTCATGTTTTCTTCTAAGGGTTTCATAGTTCTAGCTGACAATTGAGGTCTTTGATCCCTTTTGAGTCAATTTTTGTAAATGGTGTACATGAAGGGTTCTGCTTCATTCTTTTGCATGTGGATATCCAGTTTCACCACACCATGTTTTGAACCACCTGTCCTCTCCCCATGAATGTTCTTGTCACCCGTTGAAAATCATTTGATCACATATGCAAAGGTCTCTCTCCAGGTTCTGTATTTTCTTCCATTGTTATGTCCCTATTTATGCCAATATCATTCTGTTTTGTTTGTTGTAGCTTTGTAGTAAGTTTTAGAGCCAGGAAGTCCTCCAACCGTTTGTTTGTTTGTTTGTTTGTTCTCCAAGGTTATTCTGGCTGCTTGGAGTGCCTTGAGTTTCCACCTGAATTTTAGGATGGATTTATCTCTTTCAGCAAAAAATATACTTTTTGGATTTTTATCGGGATTGCATTGAATCTGTAGATTATTTTAGGTAGCATTGACATCTTAATATGAACTGTATCAGTTCATGAAACTCTGCCATTTATTTGTGTCTTCTAGAATAGCTTTCAGCAGCATTGTTTAGTTTTCCGTATAAAGACTTTTACTTCCTTGTTTAAGTTTATTCTTCAGTTCTTTGTTCTTTTTGATGCTGCGCTAAAAGGAATTGTTTCGGTAATCCTCTGTGGTTGCTCATTGGTAGCACAGATATTCATTATCTTTCATGATAAAATAAGCATCTCAACAAGTTGTATATGGAAGGGATGTACCTTGGGGCATCTGGGTGGCTCAGTCCATTAAGTGTCTGACTCTTGATCTTGGTTTAGGTTACGATCTCACAGTTTGTGGGCTCCAGACCCACGTCATGCTGTGCACTGACAGTGTGGAGCCTGTTTGGGGTTCTGTCTCTCCCTCTGTCTGACTCTCCCACCCCTCTGTCTCTCTCAAAATAAATAAATAAACTTAAAAAAAAAGAGAGAAGGAATGTACCTCAACATAATTGAGGCCATATATGAGCAATCCACGGTAACATCACACTCACCAGGGCAAGGTTGAAAGCTTTCCCACTACAATCAAGAAGATCAGAGTGCCCACGCTCACCTCTCCTTTTCAAAATTGCACTGGAATAAAAATCCCCGTGAAATTGTCAGCATTTCTACTTATAGGTCATGCCATCAGTAAAGTGAGAACAGATTGCTTGTAATGTTTCTTAATTTTACTGCTTGTAACAATTTTTCTGATGGTAGCCATTTTCTATCCTGTGGATCTCAGATCAATCATTCAATTTGAACAAAGGCCTTCCCCTGGTCACCTTCTCCATAGTAGAATTCTCCCTGAGTACCCTGTTTGGTCTCTTATTAGCACTGATGAAGACTTTAATTAGCTTACTAAATTGTCCCCTTATTCACTTCCTGACTCTGCTATGAGAATGTAAGGTCCAAGCAGGAAGGACCTGTTGCATAATTCTTTCCCGTATTTCATTAATTGCTGTGCCCTCACTTACAGCATGGTTCCTAGCAATAAATAGGAGGTCCAACTTGAAAAAAAAATTACCAATTGAATAAATAGTTGTTATGTCTAAATCTGTGAATAAATATCTACAGCATCTAACCACACTTCAAGGCAGCATAAGTTGAATATTAATGGAAAGAAAAACTTGCTATGGCAAGTGGGGAAATATATGATAAATTAATCTTTCCTAAAACAAAATGACTGGCTTGAAATTTTATTCTTGACTGGCAGTCGTCTTACAATGGTTCTAAAGCTGTTTTGTTTTGTTTTCTTTTGTTTTGTTTTGTTTATGTCACATCTTTCTGACCCTCATTATGTGATTTGGCCTAATAGTATCTTTCTATAGGTATTTTTAAAAGATTTTGTGGAAATTCCCAGTGAATTTAATTAAGCAAGAATCAGTGTTGGCAGCTTTCCAATTGTAGGACTTAATGAGGAATGTGGTTAGAAGGAATAAAATGTCCAGTGATGGTTGCCTGCATGGGGAAGAAGAGGCTATGCTCTTAACAACTGATCCACATTTTTGAGGACGTTTCTGTTAGGCTTAAAGCATTACCTAAGGAGAAGCCCAAGCATGTCTCTTTAAAATATCAAGTCGGCTAATCTGACCAAACCAACACTATAGAGTGAGGATGACTAAGCTGTTGAATGGTATTTTTCTATTTAGAAATTAGAGGCAAAGAAGTTGCTTGAGAAAAATGGGAGATGGCTGGTGGCTATTTTTCTTATGTAAGGATAGTTAGTTCACTACCTTTTTGATAGATTATCCTAATGTGATAAATTTTTGTTTTCTCTGTGGACCATGGAATTCCTAGGAAGTGATCTAAAATCTAAAAGCAACCTTCTGAATAACCAGGAGACCTTATGGAGAAAACGGATAGACAGCCGAATGAAATAAAATATATCCTCAAGTAATAAGGCAGCTTTTGCCCTCTCTTGTCAAACTGGATGACAGAAGAAATCCAGGTTGCTGGGAATGAGTAGAAAGCGTTCCTTCAGATTGTAGATCTGCTTTCACAAGTTAAGACTAGAAGTAAGTCCTGGAAACCAGCCTTTGCAATTGTGTGACTCTCTTTATTATGTAAAAGTGAGATCATCTTTAGATGAAGCAAACTTTGATTCCGATTCTGGTTTAATCATTTAAAAATGGCTGACCTTGGGAAAATTAACTAGGTGATCTGAGCCTCAGTTTGTTCACCTGTGAACTGGGAATTATAGCTCATCTTATGGTCACATGAACTGTGATTCTTTGAGTTGTGAGTGTGTGATTGGAATCCACTGTAGACATTGTGAGCAGAGGAGTGATAGATAAGAATCAGATTTAAAAAGGATCAATTGGGCTGCATGAACAGAATGTACTGATGGAGACCAGAGTACAAGGGGAGGGATGTGGCAGGAGACCAGTGGAGTGGGTCAGGAGAAGTGGGGAGGGAAGGGAAATGATCAAATTTGTGATATGTTTTAAAGAGCATTAATAGTATTTGCTAAAGGTATCAATATGTGACATGAAGAGAAGAAAGACATAAAGGCACTGTGATATTTCTTGTCTGAGCAATGACATTTAATGAATTGTGGAACACTAGATTTATGGTGAAAAATGAAAAATTTAGTTTTATAAGTACAGAATTGATATCCTATTGGAGATGTCCAGAGTTAGAGATGTTGCATATGTGAAGTTTAAAAATTAAGGGGAGACATAAGGGTGGAATGCTTTCACATTTATTGGTCAGAAAAGGGGGGATATCCAGCCAAAGACCCTAATAAAGAGGGATGAGACACTCCAGGGCGGTGACCTTCCATTCCGAATTCATCCACTCACTTGGAATATGCCAGTTACCTTACATGGTTCTCAAGTATTTCAGTCTTGTGACATTATGAACTGTGCACCTTTCCGTGGAATTCTCTTGTCCTCTTTTTTTTTCCTTCCACTTTTGCTTTAGATAACTCAGCTAAAGCATTGCTTCTTCTGGGATGTCTTCACTGATTGCTCTTTGACCGGTATATTCCTACACTGTGTGTCACTTATTACATTGGCGATCATTATGTATGCTCTTTCAGAGTGTAGGAAACCATGGCTTATTTAACTTGGGAATCACAGCACCAGTGAAATACTCCACACAAACAGGTAGTCTTCTACTTTTTTTAAACTGATGAATCAATAAAAGATTAATCTTATTATGCATTTAAGTTTCCCTCCTTGTTTTCTAGGAAACCTACATCTAATATGTGAATCAGGTCCTATACAGACTGGATGGAATCAAAGAACAACGTAACTTTCTTTGTCCTCCTGGGCCTCACACAGGATGGAAAGGAACAGAAGTTTCTGTTTGTTATATTCTTGCTCTTCTATATTTTGACGGTGGTGGGCAACCTGCTCATTGTGGTGACTATAGCTGTCAGTAAGACGCTGGGCTCCCCTATGTACTTGTTTCTTGCTAACTTATCCTTTATGGATGTCACTTATTCGTCTTGCATTTCCCCCAGATTGATTTTGGACTTGTTCTTTGGGAAAAATACCATATCCTTCCAATCTTGTATGACCCAGCTATTTACAGAGCACCTTTTCGGTGGATCAGAGGTCATTCTTCTGCTGGTGATGGCCTATGACCGCTATGTGGCCATCTGTAAGCCCTTGCATTATTTGGTTGTCATGAGGCAAGAGGTGTGTGTTGTGCTGCTGGTAGGGTCCTGGGTTGGAGGTTTTCTGCATTCAGCCATTCAAGTTAGCACGATTTATAGTCTCCCATTCTGTGGTCCCAATGTCATTGATCATTTCATCTGTGAAATGTACCCCTTACTGAGACTTGCCTGTACTGACACATATGTCATTGGCCTGTTAGTGGTGGCCAACGGAGGGATGATGTGCACAATTGTGTTTGTGCTCTTGCTCATCTCTTATGGTGTCATCTTGCACTCTCTAAAGAACCTTAGTCTGGAAGGGAGGCGGAAAGCCCTCCAGACCTGTGGTTCCCACATCACTGTGGTGGTCTTCTTCTTTGTGCCATGTATTTTCATGTACGTGAGACCTGCTAAGACCTTCCCCATTGACAAATCAGTGAGTGTGTTTTTTACAGTTATAACCCCTATGCTGAACCCCCTGATCTACACTCTGAGAAATTCTGAGATGACAAATGCGATGAAGAAGCTCTGGATGAGAAATGTCGTATCTGTTGGTGTATAAGTGCATTATCCACCATGAAGAGAATTATCTGTCATTGGAGGCCATTTTATAAGAATGCAGATGTCTTTTTAAAATGATTCTGAGTTCCCTTGTTCAAAGAACTTAATTATTTTTGAAGGATGAACTGGATAATTGTGCTTTAATAACAATTTCCCTCCCTGGTAGAATCTATAGTCCATTATCCCTTGGAGATTGCTTCATTTAGAAAGGTGCAATACCTTCATAGCAAGGTGTCAACAATACGTGATTATTTAGTAAATTTTTATGGTTAATTTTCAATCAGTTTATGTTTTTTAATTTTTTTGATACTTAGTAATATTTTAGTTATATTCTTGTTATTTCAGGTAATTCTTTTTATTATGCTAATTATAATGTTAATGATGCATAGACTGTCTTGTTCAGTAAATTTCTGTTGCCTTATCTGCAAAATATTGTGTAGCACTTTTATTTTTACAAGAAAAATTGATGTGTAATGGATAATAATGAATAGTAAAAGAGAACACCTTACATAATGGGATAAAATGTGAATAAATTACCTACTCATCTCTCAACACGGTCTCTATTCCTCTTTCCCCAAAGGAAGTCACTTAATCTGTTTCTTAAGCCTCTTGAGGTATTAACATCATTTATATTTATGTATGCAAAATTTTCTCTGTGTATTTAAATATTTGTTTTTATTATCAACTTACTTTTTTAAAATAAACTTTTAAGTTTAGGATAGTTTTGTTTATTTTTGATTTTTCAGTTGAAAAATTGTCCTACAATATTATCCTAGTTTCGGGTACACAACATAGCGACTGAACTATCATGTACACTAAGAAATGCTCATTATGATCATTGTAGCTTCCATCTGTTAAGATAAAAAGTTGCTACAACATATTGGATGTGTTCTTTATGCTATACTTTTCATTCTTGTGATGTAATTATTTTATAAGTGAAACTCTGTACCCTTTATCTCCTTCACCCATTTTGCCTATCCCTCCATCCCCCTCAACTCTGGCAACTGCCAGTTTGTTCTCTGTATGCGTGAGTTTGTTCCTGGTTTTTGTTTTTGTTTTTGTTTTTGTTTTTTTTTAAATTCCACGTATAAGTGAAATCATTTGCGACATCTTGAAGATATTGCATAGAGATCTCTTAGTTTTTCTTGTACTACACATTACTTATTAACATATACTAAAATAAATATATCCATTCCTGTTCATGTTTTTACTAACCTTTTTTTTTGACAAAGAAGTTTGCTATAATTGTATGCTTGTGAATAAGTGCAAGTATGAGTTCTTAGGAGTGGAATTGTTGAGATATGTATTTGAAACAATGATCACATAGTTAAATGTCGATATTCATAGGTATCGCCAAAGTGCCGTCCTAGAGATTGCCCCAGTAGCTACACTGATGCTCACCGTCTGTGAGGGTACTTCCGTCCACATTCTCAACCACCTGTAGCTGACCAATATTTGTGGCATAGAACAATCTGACTAAATTGTAATCTTTCTTATTATTTAGTTTATCTTTCCAGATGTTGAATATGGTTTGTATTTCTTTTTCTGGGAATCATCTATTAATACCTTTACCTATTTCATTCAATTGTTGCTTATTTCCATACTGATTCTTATTGATTACATTCTAAGAAAGGATCCCTTTTACTATTGTGAATGTAAGTATTATCTTTCTGACTACTGGTGTGTTTTTAACTTTTGTATACTCTGTAGAATGCTTTTGGTGTGTCATGATGTTTTCTTTAAAAACATTTTTTTAATGCTTACTTATTTGTGAGAGAGACAGAGACAGAGCTTGAGCAGGGGAGAGGCAGAGAGAGAGGGAGACACAGAATCTGAAGCAGGCTCCAGGCTCTGAGCTGTCGGCACAGAGCACAGTGTGGGGCTCAAATTCACTAGCTGTGAGATCATGACCTGGGCTAAAGTCGGATGCTTAACTGACTGAGCCACTCAGGTGCCCAATGTTTTCTTTTAAATCCAATAAGGATTTTTTTTAAAGACTCTTTGTTCATACCAAAATATTCTTCAACTTTATTTGAGCACTTAATTTTTAAAGTATTTTTGAGGTTATGTATCATACATTAGAACTTTTGCTGCATTTGGAATTTATTTTGATCTATGAGTTGAAAAGAGATAGAATTTTAGTGGATTTTCTAAAATTTAAGATTTTTTTATAGTTGCATATTTTTCTTTTTGCCATTGACTTGAAATCCTGATATTATATTCCTAAGCCCCATATATGTTTGTATCCAATTCAAGAATCAATTCTGTTTCATTGATCTCTTTATTCATGTCCCAGTTGATATGAAATATAGTTGCTTTGATACAATGACACATTTTGATATGTGATGAGACCAGCAGTCCCTCCTTAATATGCTTTTTCAGAATTATGTCTAGTTTTGCATATTTACATTTCCAAATCAAGTTTAAAATGAAATAGTAAGTTTACATTTAAATAAGATAATACAAGTTTAACATTACAATAAGTTTACAATGAAGTTAAACAGGTTTAAAATAGTATAGTTAGAAAACAAAAGTCAGTTATGATTTTCAAGAAGATTCAATTAGAGAAGATTAAGGAAATTTACCTCTTCTGAGTGCTGAGAACTGTTATCCCCCACCGGGTCTTGACATTTAACATTGGGTACTGCTTCCATTTTCCACCTGTATGACTTATCCCTTCTAGAAGTCTGCTGTTCATCCTCCATGACCCCTGAAATGCTGCCTGGCACTTTTCTGTAAGAAAACCATCTCTTTGAGGAAGTATATGACTTATTTCTTTGCTGAGCATCCATATGGCCATCTGCAAACCCCAGCACCATGACATCATCACGAGTGACAGGGATATGGCTTCCTCTTTCAGGTGGCATGTGCTAGAGACTTTGTCCCAGCAGCCATTTAGGTCCTCTTCACAGTGTGGCTGTGTGTTTGTGGCCCCAATGTCATAGACCATTTGTGTGTGATGTAAACCCGTTTTTGAAAGTTGTCTGCATGGACCCAATCATACCCTTGGTCTCTTTGTTGCTGTCGACAGTGGGTTCATTGACCTGTTAACATTTTCTTCTTGATGGTCTCATAGGTGGTCATCTTCTACTACTCTTGCTCCCTGAAGACCTATAGCTTCAAGAGGAGACACAAAGCCATGTCCACCTGTGTCCCTCACGTCACTGTGGTGGTCTTAGTATTGTGTCCGTATATTTATATATTTGCACCCAATCACCACCTTTTCCATTGATCAAGTTGTGGCTGGGTTGTATACAACAGTAACTCCCTTGTTAAACTTCTTAAACATGTGCACTCAGAAATTTGGAGGTGAAAAATGCCGTGAGGAAGTTCTGGAGGAAAAAAGGTAACTGAGAGATATCGTAACTTTATTAAATGTTGGTCTCTTTAATGGAAAAGGGAAAAGAAGATAATTTCTGTGGTGCAGAGGCACATGAACACTATTTGTCCCAAGTATGTTTATTTTGTTATATAGGTACTGTGAGGAAAGGTCCAGGCAGGAAATTATTTATCATTGTAAAAATAGCGTATTTAGACTTATGTATGTCTAATTGATTGTCAAAGTTTAACGTACTGTCCGAATTAGAGTTCTTGTAAATGCAGATTATCAGGACACAGCTCTGGAGATTTTCATTTACTAGCTTTGTTGTTGAATGACGTACTACTTTCTAAAGAGGTGTACATAAAGCCAAAGAGTTCTGCATGTACTCTTGCTATTGTGCTGTGCTTTGTGTTGACATCATGCACCTTTTAATGAAGTCAACTTAGTTTTTACACTTAGTTTTTAACTTGTAGTAAAATACAAATAACAAACTTGCAGTTTTAGCCATTTGTAAGTGCATAGTTCAGGGGCGTTGAGTTAATTCACATTGTCATGATAGTTAAGTTAATTCATCTTGGTTATGCAAACACAAGCACCATCTGCCTCCAAAGCTTTTTCATCTTCCCAGATTGAAATTCCACACTCATTAAACATTAATTCTCTATTTCCCTTTCTCTGGGCCTTAGAAGACACCATTCTACTTACTTTCTGTCTATGAATTTGGCTACTTTAAGCCCTATATGTAAGTGGAATCATACGTTACATTGTCTTTTTGTGACTGTCTTATTTCACTCAAAAAGTGAATGTATGTGTTAGCATGTGTCAGAATTTCCTTCATTTTTAAGGGTGAATAATAACCCGTTGTGTACATAAACCTCATACTGTTCATACATTTATCTGTCAGTAGACACCTTGGCTGCTTCTACTTTGTCTATTATGAATTATAGTGCCATGAATATAGATATAGAAATATCTGTCTGAGACTGTGGTTTCCATGATTTTGTGTATATACCCCAATTGTGGATCATATAATAATTTTTTGCTTAATTTTTTAGGAACTACCATAACATTTTCCATAGCAGCTACATCATTTTACATTCCCACCAGAATGCACGGTTGTTCCCATTTCTCCACTTTCTTACATGTGTTGTTATCATTACATTTTGTGGTAATAGCTCTCCCGTTGGATGTGAAATGGTATTGCACGATGGTTTTGAAGTGCCTTTCCTAAGGAAAATGATTAATGTAATGTAAGCACATCTTTTCATGTGCTTATAGGGCATTCATGCATCTCTTCTGGAGAAATGTCTACTGAAGTCCTTTTCTCATTAAAAAAATTTTTTTAATGTTTATTTATTTACTTTGAGATGGAGAGAGAGCAAGTGGGGGAGGGGCAGAGAGAGGAGGAGAGAGAGAATCCCAAGCATGCTCTGCGCTGTCAGGCGCTGGCACTTTTGCTGTAAGAAAACCATCTCTGTCAGGAAATATACGACTTAAGTCTTTCCTGAGCATCCATGTGGCCATCTGCAAACCCCTGTACTATGACATCATCATGAGTGACAGGGATATGGCTTCCTCTTTCAGGTGGCATGTGTGAGAGGCTTTGTCCTTGCAGCCACTCATGTGAGACTCGAACTCACAAACTGTGATATCATGACCTGAGCCTTAATCAAGAGTTGGACGCTTAGCCTACTGAGGCACCCAGGTGCCCCCCTTTGCTCGTATTTCATCAGGTTCTTTTATTTTTTGAGATGCAGTAGTTCTTTATATAATGTTGATATTAATACCTTATCAAATATATCATTTGCAAATATTTTCTCTCCTTTGTGGGATACCTTTTTGGTCTGTTGATAGTGTCTTTTGGTGTATAAAAGTTCTTAAATTTGATAAAGTAATTTATGCATTTTTTCTTTTCTTGCCTGTGGTTTTGGTGTCCTACCCGTGAAATTATTGCCAAACCCAAAGTTATGAATTTTTCTTTCATGTTTTCTTCCAAGAGTCTCATAGTTCTGTCTAGTAGTTGAGGTCTTTGTTCCATTTTAAGTTAATTTTTGTATATGCTGTGCATTAAGGGTTCAGTTTCATTTTTTTTTTTTGTGGATATCCAGTTTCACAGCACCATTTTTTTTTTAACCACCTGTCCTCTCCCCATGAATGTTCTTGTCACCTGTTGACAATCATTTGAAGACATATGCAAAAGTTTATAGGCTCTGTATTTTATTTCATCGTTATGTCCATCTTTATGCCAACATCATACTGTTTTGATTACTGTAGCTTTGTAATAAGTTTTAGAACCAGGAAGTCCTCAACTGTTTGTTTGTTTCCCAAGGTTATCTTGGCTGCATTGAGTTTCCACCAGAATCTTAGGATGGATTTATTTATTTCAACAAAAAACTTTTTTTTTAAAATTTTGATAGGGATTGCATTCAATATGTAGATTACTTTAGGTAGCATTAACATCTTAATAACATGAGCCACATCAGTTCATGCCATTTATTTGTGTCTTCTAGAATATTTTTCAGCAACATTTTGTAGTTTTTCATTGTAGAAGACTTTTGCTTCCTTGTTTAAGTTTATTCTCAAGTACTTTGCTCTCTTTGAAGCTATTGTAAATGGAAGTATTGTCTTAATTCCCTCTCTGGGTTATTGGTAGCACAGAAATTCAGCGTCTTTCTGTGAAAACAAAACAAAACAGAACAGAACAACCAAAACCAGAAAACTCCCAACAAATTGGGTGTAGAAGGAATGTACCTCAACATAAGAAAGGCCCCGTATGACTGATCCATAGGTAACATCATACTCAACAGGGAAAGGTTGAAAGCTTTCCCAATCAGGAACAAGATGAAAGTGCCCATGATCACCCCTCCTTTTCAACATGGCACTGGGATAAAAATCCCTGTGACATTTTTAGTGACATGAGGTTATTTTGCTTACTTAATTTTTACTAAATTTTACTATAACAGTTTTTCTGATGGTAGCCGCTTTCTATCCTGTGGATCTCAGCTTAAGCATCAACTTTAAAGAAAGGCCTTCCCTGGTCACCTTCTCCATAGTAGAATTCTCTCTGAGTACCCTGTTTGCTCTCTTATTAGCACTGATGAAGACTGTAATTAGCTTACTAAATTGTCCCCTTATTTACTGTCTGACTTTATTATGAGAATATAGACTTCATTCAAGAAGGACCTTATACATGATTTTTCCCATCGTTAATTGCTGGATCCTCACTCTTAGTACATTTCCTATTATTAAAGAGTTGCTCCATATAAGAAAAATACTTAAACAAAAAAACTTGAATAGTGATTACATTAAAATTTGTGAATAAATATTTAAAATATGTAACAACACTTCTAGGCAGATTTAATTGAGTATTAAATAAAATGAAGGAAAAACATTATATGACAAGTGGGGAAATATATGATAAATTAATCTTTACTGGAACAAAATAATGGCTGAAATTTTATTCTTGACTGGCAAAGGTCTCATAATAGTTTTAAAGCTTTTTTTGTTTTGTTTTGTTTTTGCTCCATGTTATATCTTATAGGCCTTCATTATGTGATTTAGTCTAGTAGTATCTTACGTTTAGATGTACTTTCAAACTTTTGCGAAAATCTGAGTGAATTATGTAATTAAGCAAGAATCAGTCTTGGACACTTTCCAATCCTATAACTTAAGGAGGAATGTGGTCAGAAGGGATGAAATGTCCAGTTATCTTTGCCTGTATGGGACAGAAGATGCTAGAACTGATAAAATTTTCAGGAGGTCCTTCTTAGGCTTAAAATATTGCTTAAGAAAACGTACAAGGGTGTCTCTCAAATTTCAAGTCAACTTTCTGCCCAAACCAATACTATAGAATAAGGACTCACTAACTGAATGGTATTTTCTATTTAGAAATTAGTGGGAAAGAAATTACCTGAGAAGGTCTCCTTGGGAAATGGCTGGTGGCTCTCTCCTTATGTAAGGATAGGAATTCCTTGTCTTTTTGATAAATTATCCTAATGTGATCAATTTTTGTTTTTCTGTGTAGACCATGAAATTCCTAGGATGTAATCTACAGTGCAAATAAAAACAACCTTCTGAATAAGAAGGAGACTCTACAGAGAAAATGGATAGACAGTTGATTGAAATAAAATATATCCTCACGTAATAATGCAACTTTTTGTCCTCTCTTGTCAAACTGGATGACAGAGGAAATCCAGGTGGTTGGAAATGAGTAAAAAGTGTTCCTTCAGATTGTGGATTTGCCTTCACAGATAAGACTAACAGTAAATAGTGGAAACCAGTTTTTGTAATTGTGTTGACTATCTTTATTATGTAAAAGTGAGATCACTTGGAGATAAAGAAAACTTTCATTCCAATTCTAATTTTATCACTTAAAAATGGGTGACCTTGGGAAAATAAATTAGATCATCTGATGAGCCTCAGTTTGTTTAACTGTGAAATGGGGATTATAATTCCTGTTACTGTAAGATGAACTGTGATTCATTAAGTTGTGAGTGTGTGATTGGAATCCACTGTAGGCATTGTGAGCAGTGGAGTAATAGACCAGAATCATATTTAAAAAGGATCATTTTTAAGTTGCATCAAGAGAGCCAATTGATGGAAGCCAGAATGAAAGGGGAGGGACAAGGCTAGTGTGGTGGGCCATAAGAAGTGGGGAGGGGAGGGAAATGATTAAATTTGTGATATATACATATATTTTTAAATGTTTATTTATTATTGAGAGAGAGAGAGAGAGAGACAGAGACAGAGACAGAGAAGAGAGAGAAAGAGAGTGTTAGGGAGGGCAGAGAGAGAGTGGGAGACACAGAATCTGAAGCAGGCTCCAGGCTCCAAGCTGTCAGCACAGAGCCCTACGTGAGGCTTCAACTCACAAACTGTGAGATCATGACCTGAGCTGAAGTTGTATGCTTAACTGACTGAGCTCCCCCCCACCGGTGCCCCAAATTTGTGATATATTTTAAAGGAGGTTAAAGATTTGTTGAAGAGATCAATATGTGATATAAGAGCAAGAAAACAAGAAGGGCACTGTGATGTTTTTTGTCTGAGCAATGACGTGGAAGATGGTTCCATTTAATGAGGTGGGGACCACCTATGTTTGTTGCTGAAAAGTAAAAAATTGGTTTTATAAGTCCTGAACTGATACCCAATTGGAGATGTCCAAAGTTGAAGATGTTGCATATATGAAGTTAAGGGAGAGACACAATAGTAGAATGCTTCCGCATTTATTGGTCAGGAAAATGGGGCATATCCAGCCAGGGAAGTGACCTTCCATTCCTAATTTGATCCATTCAATTTGAATATGTCAATTACCTTAAATCGGTCTAAAGTATTTTACTTTTGTGACTTTATAAACTGTGCATCTTGTCGTGAATTCCCTTATTCTCTTTTCTTGTCCTTCCATTTTCCCTTTAAAAGTCAGCTAAAGCCTTGTTTTCTCCGGGAAGACTTCTCTGATTGCATTTACTATTTGGTTGATATATTCTTACCCACGACCTTTGTATTGTGTAACCATTTTCATATTTTTATTAAATTGATGTGATTATTATGTATTTATCACTGAGTATATGAAAGCATGGCTTATTCAACTTGGAAACCGCAGCATCTATGAAACACTCCACACAAACAGGTAGTCCTTCTACATTCTTTAATTGAATTAATCAATAAAAAATTAATCTTATAATGCATTTAAATGCCCCCCCCCCCGCCTTGTTTTGTAGATCACCTGCTTCTAATGTGAGAAGTCAGCTCCTATGCAGACTGGATGGCATCCAGAAACAATGTAACCCACTTTGTCCTCTTGGGCCTCACACAGGATGGAAAGGAACACAAGGTCCTTTTTATTATATTCTTGCTCTTCTATATTTTGACCGTGGTGGGCAACCTGCTCATTGTGGTGACTATAGCTGTCAGTAAGACCCTGGGCTCCCCTATGTACTTGTTTCTTGCTAACTTATCCTTTATGGATGTCATTTATTTCTCTACTATTTCCCCCAGATTGATTTCAGACTTGTTGTTTGGGAAAAACTCCATATCCTTCCAATCTTGTATGACCCAGCTATTTACAGAGCACCTTTTCGGTGGATCAGAGGTCATTCTTCTGCTGGTGATGGCTTATGACTGCTATGTGGCCATCTGTAAGCCCTTGCATTATTTGGTTGTCATGAGGCAAGAGGTGTGTGTTGTGCTGCTGGTAGGGTCCTGGGTTGGAGGTTTTCTGCATTCAGCCATTCAAGTTAGCACGATTTATAGTCTCCCATTCTGTGGTTCCAATGTCATTGATCATTTCATCTGTGAAATGTACCCCTTACTGAGACTTGCCTGTACTGACACATATGTCATTGGCCTGTTAGTGGTGGCCAACGGAGGGATGATGTGCACAATTGTGTTTGTGCTCTTGCTCATCTCTTATGGTGTCATCTTGCACTCTCTAAAGAACCTTAGTCTGGAAGGGAGGCGGAAAGCCCTCCAGACCTGTGGTTCCCACATCACTGTGGTGGTCTTCTTCTTTGTGCCATGTATTTTCATGTACGTGAGACCTGCTAAGACCTTCCCCATTGACAAATCATTGAGTGTTTTATACAGTCATAACCCCTATGCTGAACCCCCTGATCTACACTCTGAGAAATTCTGAGATGACAAATGCTATAACGCAGCTGTGGAGGAGAATGTGCACATGAAGTAGTAAGTGAGTGTATCATCCCTCATGAAGGGAGTAACTTAGCATTAGGGCCAGTCTTCTCAAGTGTTGAAGTCCTTTTTACTGTAAATGCATTTACAGTTGGAGTCAATAAATAATCTGCAATGAAAACATAAGTGAAATACAGAGTTACACTAATTCATAATTAGTTGCTCCATTTACTTTTATTACTCTTATTTTCATTCTTAATTTTATTTCTATTCAGTTTCTTGTCTTTTATTTATATTCTTTTCATTGTTAAAATATTTGTTGCTCAGGATCCGCATAAGAGTGAAACCATATGGTATCTGTCTTTCTCTGTATGGCTTATTTCACTTAGCATCACACTCTCCAGTTCCATCCACGTTGCTACAAAAGGCCATATTTCATTTTTTCTCATTGCCACGTAGTATTCCATTGTGTATATCCTGAGAAACTTAACAGGAACCCATGGGGGAGGGGAAGGAAAAAAAAAAAAAAGGACGTTAGAGTGGGAGAGAGCCAAAGCATAAGAGACTGTTAAAAACTGAGAACAAACTGAGGGTTGATGGGGGGTGGGAGGGAGGGGCGGGTGGGTGATGGGTATTGAGGAGGGCACCTTTTGGGATGAGCACTGGGTGTTGTATGGAAACCAATTTGTCAATAAACTTCATATATAAAAAAAAAAAACAATCCTATACTGAAAAAAAAAATTTGTTGCTATATAGACTTTCTTCTCTATTTAATTTCTTTCCATTACATACAAGATTTTAATGTAATAGTTACTTTAAAAAAGTTTATTCATTTTATGAGAGAGAGAGAGAGAGAGAGGAGAGTGGAGGTGGGGGGACAGAGAGAGAACCCCCTACAGCCTCCTTGCTGTCAGTGCAAAGCCCTACACAGAGCTCTATCTCATGAATCACAAGATCATGACCTGGGCTGGAATCATGGGTAGGACACTTAAACAACTAAACCATCCAGATGCCCCAACATTTTAAGATATATTTGAAAGTATAGTAGATAATAATAAACATTAAAAATAGAATCCATACTAAGGGGACATAGTATGGAATAAGCATCCTCCCCATCTCTCACTGTAGTCTCCCTGTTCTATATGTAATCAGTATACTAAGAGTATCATTGTTTCTAAGACTTCTCTATTAATAATCTTTGCTAATAAAATCATATTTCCATATATGTGTTTGTGTTTATGTCTCTGTGTATAACTTCTGTACTTACTACTCAGCCTCTGAAGATCTTTCCATATCAGTCTATAGATGTAATTGATTCTCAGGTTCCTCATACTGCCTAAAACTTCTCTATAAAGATACAGTAAAATTAGTGTTTCCAGTCCTTTTCATGTTCCTGAGCCTTTTTCTATGGTCAATAACTCTGTCTTTGTGAAAATTTTCAAGTATGAGTTTTAGAAGTGGAATTGTTCCATCATTTGGTATGTGTATTTGAAATCGTTGATAATGGAGTTATTGCCCAAATATCATCCATGAGCTTGGACCAAACTACACTACTTCCCTTGGTCTAGAAAACACCTTTTTGTGCACATTCTCATCAACCAGTGCTTGACAAACATTTATGGTATTTTAGAATCTGATTAAAGGACTTGTGTTTCATTACTTTAATTGAAATTCAGTAACTATAATTGAACTTGAGCATCTATTCATGTTTAAAATTATTATATTCTTCTTTTGTGAATTATATATTAATGACTTTTACCTGCTTTATTTGATTGCTGATCTTTTCCACGTGGATTTGTGTGATTCAGTCATACAGTGAAGAAGCTATCCCTTTCACCATTGTATGTGTATATTCAATTTGGATATGATTCAGTTTGGATATTATTATAGCATGCAGAATATTTTTGGTCATGTAGAAATATTATTACATTTATATAATCAAATCTCTTAATAATTTCTTTGGCTTTTGTATCTTGCTCAGAACATCTTTCACTATTTCAATGTTAACAAAATATTCTTCCACATGCTTTCCAACATTTAACTTTTTCATTGTTTTGTGGTCATATATTTTACATTGAATTTTTTGATCCATCTACATTTTGATGTAAGGAGTTACTAGAGATTAAATTTTATTTATTTTTCTAGGTATTTCTACAGATGTATCCTTCTTTTCCCCCATTGCCTTGATATCCTAAGTTTGTATTCTAAAATATGGCATATGCTTAGATCCAATTAAGACTGTTATTTTCCATTTTTTTTATTCATGTGCCATTTAAGATACAATGTAATTGCACTTTATTTATAAGACACCTTGATATCTGACAAGCCTAGTACTCCATACTATTTCTTATCAGAACTGTGTCTATTCTTTCATATTTATGTTTTAACATAAAAATTTAATAGGTTACTCTGGTAAAAACTAAGTTTAATTAATATTTTCAATGCGATTTGATTTAGAAAGAGCTAATATCTTTAGAGAATTGAGAATTCTCATCCAAAAACTGGGTAGGTCTTTTCATTTAACAAACCTTCTTTGATGTTCATATAGACCTAGTGTGTTTCTTTGTAAATGTAGTCTTTTTGAGTAAAGTTCTTTTATGCTCTTTTGCAAATAGAATCTTATATTATGTTTTCCAAGTGTCTGTTGTTTCAGTGTAGAAAATGTTTTTTCCCCACTTTTAAATAAGATATAATCTTCATAGTACATATTTCATCCTTTTTAGTCTACGTTCCCCCAAGTTTTGACAAATACATACAGTTATGTATGGTATGGTAAACACCATCACCATCAGTATGTGAATGTTTCATCACCAAAAACATTTCTCCATGTATCTTTGTAGGCCCCTTCTACTCTAGCCTCTAGATCCTGGCCAATTCTGATATATTTCTATCCCTATTGTTCTATCTTTTCCAGAATGTCATATGAATTGAATCATCCAGATAGAGTCCTTTTTTCTTCTACCTTTATTGAGGTATAATTGACTAATTGAAATTGTATAGATTTAAGATGCAATATGTGATGATTTGATATATGTACACATTGTGAAGTGGTTACCACAATCAAACTCATGAACACATCTATTACCTCACATATTTTTTCTTTTTTTTTTAAATGGTAAGACCACTTAAAATGTACTCTTAGCAAATTTCAAGTAAATAATAAGAGTATTATTAACCAGAGACAGCATGCTGTATATTAGATCCTCAGAATTTATTCATCTTATAACTGAAAGTTTATAGTTTTTGAACATCATTTTGGCGCCTCCTTGTCCCTGGCAATCAACATTTTCCTTTCTGCCTCTATAAATTTGACTTTTTTTTTTTGCTTCCACATATAAATGAGGTCATATAGTGTTTGCCTTTATGTATCTGGCTTATTTCACTTAACGTGGCTTGTTTCACTTAACGTCCTCCAGGTTTATCCATGTCTCAAAAGGCAGAATTTCCCTTTTTATGACTGAATAATATTCCACTGTTTCTATATGCCTCATTTCTTTGTCCCTTCATCATTAACAGACACTTGGGTTGTTTTTGTATCTTGGTTATTGTGAATAACTCTTCAGTGAGCATGGGGGTGCAGATATCTCAAGATACTGATATCATTTCCTTTGGATATATACCTAGAGGTAGGATTGCTATATCATAGGAATAGTTCTACTTTTAATTATTTTAGGAATTTTCATATGTTTTTCACAGTGATTGCACCAATTTACATTCCCACCAACAGTTTATAAAGGTTTCACCTTTTGTACAGCCTCACCAACAAGCTTCTTTTATAAGGGTTAATTTCATTCATGAGAGCTCTGCCCTCATGATCTAATCACTTCCCAAAGGCACACCTCCTAATACCATTACATTGGACATTAGAATTTGAAAATATGAGTTTTGGGGAATACAAATGTTCAAACAATAGCTCAGGTCCAATTTCATTCTTTTGCATATTGATATCCAGTTTTCCAAGCATAACAAAGTAACTTTCCTTTCTCCACAGTATGTTCCCGGCCCTGTTTTCAAAGATCAATTGACTGTATATACATGTAATTATTTCTGAGCTTTCTTTTCTATTCCATGGGTCTGCATACCTGTTTTAATGCCAGAACTATACTCTTGATTAACGTAATTTTGTAATATATTTTGTGATGTCTCTAGCTTTTTTCTTTCTCAAGATTGTTTTGGCTACATGGGGTCTTTGGGGTTCTTTCTGAATTTTATGATTTTTTTTTCAGTTTCTGTGAAAATTGCCATTGGAGTTTTGATAGGGATTGTATTGAATCTGCAGATTAACTCGGATAGTATGGACATTTAAATAATATTTATTCTTTCAATCCATGAACACAGGATATCTTTCCTTTTATTTGTATCTTTAATTTCTTCATCAATGTCATATCATTTTAAGGGAGCAAATTATTCATTTCCTTGGTTAAATTTATTCCTAAGTATTTTATTCTTTTTGATGGCATTATAAATGGGATTTTCTTAATTTGGTTTTTGGATGGTTAATTGCTAGTATGTATAATGCAACGGGATTTTTAAAAATTTTTTTATTAAAAAAATTTTTTTAGATTTATTTATTTTTGAGAGACAGAGAGAGACAGAGCGTGAGCAGGAGAGGGACAGACGGAGACACAAAATCCGAAGCAGACTCCAGGCTCTGAGCTATCAGCACAAAGCCCGATGCGGGGCTCGAACCCATGAACCATGAGATCACGACCTGAGCCGAAGTCAGATGCTTAACCGACTGAGCCACGCAGGTGCCCCTGCAGCTGGATTTTGTATATTGATTTTGGATTTTGCAACTTCATTGAATTTGTTTATTAGTTCTAACAGTTTTTGGTGGAACATTTAGGGTTTTTATATATAAGATCATGTCCAGTATGTAGTCTTTTCAATCTGGCTTCTTTCTCTTACTATTATGCATTTAAGAGTTATGGATATCACTGTGTTTATCAGCAGTTCATTGATTTTTATTGCTGACTACTATTCCATCTTATGGATATATGAGGGTTTGTTTATCCCTTTTTTGGTTGAGAGGTATTGGGTTATTTTCAGATATTTGAAATTATGAGTGAAATTACTATAAATATTCATGTATGGGTTTTTGCATGAATGTAAGTTCCCATTACAATTGGATATGTTCCTAAGAGCAGGCAAGATGGGTCTTATGGTGAGTGTATAATTTCATAAAACACTTTTAAACTGTTTTCCAAAGGGTAGCATATTACCAGCAGAGAATAACATTTCTAGGTTTTCTCTACCTTTGTCAGAACCTGGTATTGTCAAGTTTTTAATTCTGTCCTTTGAATAGGTCAGTAGTGATACCTTGTTGTGGTTTTGCTTTGTATTTCCTGAATCGTTAATGATTTTGGACAGTTTTCATGTACTGTTTTGCCACTTATGTATCTTCTTTGGTGAAATGTCTGCTCAGTTCTTTGGACTTTTATATGCTGAGTTGTTTATTATTCTTGAAAGTTGAGAGTTCTTTATGGTTTTGAAAACAAGCCCTTGTTCAGATATATAATTTGCAAATGTTTTCTTGCAGTCTGTTCTTGTCTTTTCATTTTTTTAAAATAAACTTATTACCAAATTGGTTTCCATACAACACCCAGTTCTCCTCCCAACAGGTGCCCTCCTCAATGCCCATCACCCACTTTCCCATCCCTCCCACCCCCCATCAACCCTCAGTTTATTCTCAGTTTTTAAGAGTCTCTTATGGTTTGCCTCCCAACCTCTCTAACTTTTCCCCTCCTTTTCCCTCCCCCTATGGTCTTCTGTTAAGTTTCTCAGGATCCACATAAGAGTGAAAACATATGGTATCTGTCTCCCTCTGTATGACTTATTTCACTTAGCATAACACGCTCCAGTTTCATCCACGTTGCTACAAAAGGCCATGTTTCATTCTTTCTCATTACCAGGTAGTATTCCATTGTATATATATAAACCACATCTTCTTTATCCATTTGTCAGTTGATGGACATTTAGGCTCTTTCCATAATTTGGCTATTGTTGAGAGTGCTGCTATAAACATTGGGGTAGAATGCCCAATGCATTCTACAAGTGCCCCTATGCATCAGCACTCCTGTATCCCTTGGGTAAATTACTAGCAGTGCTATTGCTGGGTCATAGGATAGATCTATTTTTAATTTTTTGAGGAACCTCCACACTGTTTTCCAGAGCGGCTGCACCAGTTTGCATTCCCATCAACAGTGCAAGAGGGTTCCCAGTTCTCCACATCCTCGCCAGCATCTATAGTCTCCTGATTTGTTCATTTTAGCCACTCTGACTGGCGTGAGGTGGTATCTGAGTGTGGTTTTGATTTGTATTTCCCTGATGAGGAGCGATGTTGAGCATCTTTTCATGTGCCTGTTGGCCAATTGAAAGTCTTCTTTAGAGAAGTGTCCATTCATTTCTTCACTGGATTATTTGTTTTTCGGGTGTAGCGTTTGGTGAGTTCTTTATAGATTTTGAATGTCATTTGCAAATATCTTTTCCCATTCCGTCGGTTGCTTTTTAGTTTTTTGATTGTTTCCTTTGTAGTGCAGAAGCTTTTTATCTTCATGAGGTCCCAATAGTTCATTTTTGCTTTTAATTCCCTTGCCTTTGGAGATGTGTCAAGTAAGAAATTGCTGCAGCTGAGGTCAGAGGGGTCTTTTCCTGCTTTCTCCTCTAGGGTTTTGATGGTTTCCTGTCTCACATTCAGGTCCTTCATCAATTTTGAGTTTAATCTTGTGAATGGGGTAAGAAAGTGGTCTAGTTTCATCCTTCTGCATGTTGCTGTCCAGTTCTCCCAGCACCATTTGTTAAAGAGACTGCCTTTTTTCCATTGGATATTCTTTTATGCTTTATCAAAGCTTAGTTGGCCATACTTTTCTGGGTCCAATTCTGGAGCCTCTATTCTATTTCATTGGTCTATGTGTCTGTTTTTGTGCCAATACCATGCTGTCTTGATGATGACAGCTTTGTAGTAGAGGCTAAAGTCTGGGATTGTGATGCCTCCTGCTTTGGTCTTCTTCAATATTACTTGGCTATTTGGGGTCTTTTGTGGTTCCATACAAATTTTAGGATTGCTTGTTCTAGCTTTGAGAAGAATGCTGGTGAAATTTTGATTCGGATTGCATTGAATGTGTAGATAGCTTTGGGTAGTATTGACATTTTAACAATATTTATTCTTCCAATCCTTGAGGATAGAATGTTTTTCCATTTCTTTGTATCTTCTTCAATTTCTTTCATAAGCTTTCTATAGTTTTCAGTATACAGATCTTTTACATCTTTGGTTAGGTTTATTCCTAGATACTTTATGATTCTTGGTGCAGTAGCGAATGGGATCAGTTTCTTTATTTGTCTTTCTGTTGTTCATTATTAGTGTATAAGAATGCAACTGATTTCTGTACACTGATTTTGTATCCTGAGACTTTGCTGAATTCATGTGTCAGTTCTAGCAGACTTTTGGTGGAGTCTATCAGGTTTTTCATGTATAGTATGTCATCTGCAAAAAGCGAAAGCTTGACTTCATCTTTGCCAATTTTGATGCCTTTGATTTCCTTTTGTTGTCTGATTGCTGATGCTAGAACTTCCAACACTATGTGAAACAACAGCGGTGAGAGTGGACATCTCTGTCGTGTTCCTGAATCAGGGGGGGAAACTCAGTTTTTCCCCATTGAGTATGATGTTAACTGTGGGCTTTTCTTAAATGACTTTTATGGTGTTTAAGTATGTTCCTTCTATCCTGACTTTCTCGAGCGTTTTTATTAAGAAAGGATGCTGAATTTTGTCAAATGCTTTTTCTGCATCGATTGACAGGATCATATGGTTCTGTTCTTTTCTTTTATTAATGTGATATATCACATTGACTGATTTGCGAATATTGAACCAGCCCTGCAGCCCAGGAATGAATCCCACTTGATCATGGTGAATAATTCTTTTTATATGCTGTTGAATTCGATTCGCTAGTATCTTGTTGAGAATTTTTGCATCCATATTCATCAGGGATATTGGCCTGTAGTTCTCCTTTTTTGCTGGGTCTCTGTCTGGTTTGGGAATCAAAGTAATGCTGGATTCATAGAATGAGTCTGGAAGTTTTCCTTCCCTTTCTGTTTTTTGGGACAGCTTGAGAACGATCAGTATTATCTCTGCCTTAAATATCTGGTAGAATTCCCCAGGGAAGTCATCTGGTCCTGGACTCTTATTTGTTGGGCGATTTTTGATAACTGATTCAATTTCTTCACTGGTTCTGGGTCTGTTCACGTTTGCTATTTCTTCCTGTTTGAGTTTTGGAAGTGTGTGGGTGTTAGGAATTTGTCCATTTTTTCCAGGTTGTCCAGTTTGTTGGCATATAATTTTTCATAATATTCCCTGATAATTGCTTGTATTTCTGAGGGATTGGTTGTAATAATTCCATTTTCATTCATGATTTTATCTATTTGGGTCATCTTCCTTTTCTTTTTGAGAAGCCTGGCTAGAGGTTTGTCAATTTTGTTTATTTTTTCAAAAAACCAACTCTTGGTTTCATTGATCTGCTCTACAGTTTTTTTTAGATTCTATATTGTTTATTTCTGCTCTGATCTTTATTATTTCTCTTCTTCTGCTGGGTTTTGGGTGTCTTTGCTGTTCTGCTTCTATTTCCTTTGGTGTGCTGTTAGATTTTGTATTTTATATTTTTCTTGTTTCTTGAGATAGGCCTGGATTGCAATGTATTTTCCTCTCAGGAGTGCCTTTGCTGCATCCCAAAGCGTTTGGATTGTTGCATTTTCATTTTAATTTGTTTCCATATATTTTTTAATTTCTTCTCTAATTTCCTGGTTGACCCATTCATTCTTTAGTAGGGTGTTCTTTAACCTCCATGCTTTTGGAGGTTTTCCAGACTTTTTCATGTGGTTGATTTCAAGTTTCATAGCATTGTGGTCTGAAAGTGTGCATGGTATGATCTCAATTCTTGTATACTTATGAAGGGCTGCTTTGTGACCCAGTATGTGATCTATCTTGGAGGATGTTCCATGTGCACTCAAGAAGAAAGTATATTCTGTTGCTTTGGGATGCAGAGTTCTAAATATATCTGTCAAGTCCATCTGATCCAATGTATCATTCAGGGCCCTGGTTTCTTTACTGATCCTGTGTCTAGATGATCTATCCATTTCTGTAAGTGGAGTGTTAAAGTCCCCTGCAGTACCACATTCTTGTCAATAAGGTTGCTTATGTTTGTGAGTAATTGTTTTATATATTTGGGGGCTCCTGTATTCGGCACATAGACATTTATAATTGTTAGTTCTTCTTGATGGATAGACCCTGTAATTATTATATAATGCCCTTCTTCAACTCTTATTACAACCTTTAATTTAAAATCGAGTTTGTCTGAAGGGCTAGTATCCAAAATCTATAAAGAGCTCACCAAACTCCACCCCTGAAAAACAAATAATCCAGTGAAGAAATGGGCAGAAGACATGAATAGACACTTCTCTAAAGAAGACATCCAGAGGGCCAACAGGCACGTGAAAAGATGCTCAACATCCCTCCTCATCAGGGAAATACAAATCAAAACCACACTCAGATATCACCTCACGCCAGTCAGAGTGACCAAAATGAACAAATCAGGACACTATAGATGCTGGCGAGGATGTGGAGAAACGGGAACCCTCTTGCACTATTGGTGGGAAAGCAAATTGTTGCAGCCGCTCTGGAAAACAGTGTGGAGGTTCCTCAAAAAATTAAAAAGAGACCTACCCTATGACCCAACAGTAGCACTGCTAGGAATTTACCCAAGGGATACAGGAGTACTGAGGCATAAGGGCACTTGTACCCCAATGTTTATAGCAGCACTCTCAACAATAGCCAAATTATGGAAAGAGCCTGAATGTCCATCAACTGATGAATGGATAAAGAAATTGTGGTTTATATACACAATGGAATACTATGTGGCAATGAGAAAGAATGAAATATGGCCCTTTGTAGCAACGTGGATGGAACTGGAGAGTGTGATGCTAAGTGAAATAAGCCATACAGAGAAAGACAGATACCATATGGTTTCACTCTTATGTGGATCCTGAGAAACTTAACAGGAACCCATGGGGGAGGGGAAGGAAAAAAAAAAGAGGTTAGAGTGGAAGAGAGCCAAAGCATAAGAGACTCTTAAAAACTGAGAACAAACTGAGGGTTGATGGGGGGTGGGAGGGAGGGGAGGGTGGGTGATGGATATTGAGGAGGTCACCTTTTGGGATGAGCACTGGGTGTTGTATGGAAACCAATCTGACAATAAATTTCAAAAAAAAAAATAACGTGTAGTTTGTCTGATATAAGTATGGCTGCTCCAGCTTTCTTTTGACTTCCAGTAGCATGATAGATAGTTCTCCATCCCCTCACTTTCCATCTCAAGGTGTCCTCAGGTCTAAAATGAGTCTCTTGTAGACAGCAAATAGATGGGTCTTGTTTTTTTTTATCCATTCTGATACCTTATGTCTTTTGGTTGGAGCATTTAGTCCATTTACATTCAGTGTTATTATTGAAAGATGTGGGTTTAGAGTCATTGTGATGTCTGTAGGTTTCATGCTTGTAGTGATGTCTCTGGTACTTTGTAGTTCTTGCAACATTTCACTCACAGAGTCCCCCTTAGGATCTCTTGTAGGGCTGGTTTAGTGGTGAGGAAATCCTTCAGTTTTTGTCTGTTATGGAAAACTTTATCTCTCCTTCTATTCTGAATGACAGACTTGCTGGATAAAGGATTCTCGGCTGCATATTTTTTCTGTTCATCACATTGAAGATTTCCTGCCATTCTTTTCTGGCCTGCCAAGTTTCAGTAGATAGGTCTGCCACTAGTCTTATGGGTCTCCCTTTATAAGTTAGAGCCTGTTTATCACTAGCTACTTTCAGAATTCTCTATTTATCCTTGTATTTTGCCAGTTTCACTATGATATGTCATGCAGAGGATCGATTCAAGTTATGTCTCAAGGGAGTTTTCTGTGCCTCTTGGATTTCAATGCCTATTTCCTTCCCCAGATCAGGGAACTTCTCAGCTCTGATTTGTTCAAGTACACCTTTAGCCTCTTTCTCTCTCTCTTCTTCTTCTGGAATTCCTATGATAGGGATATTGTTCCGTTTGATTGCATCACGTAGTTCTCTAACTGTTCCCTTATACTCCTGGACTTTATTATCTCTGTTTTTCCATAATTTTGTCTTCTAATTCACCTATTCTCTCCTCTGCCTCTTCAATTCGTGCTATGGCCACCTCCATTTTATTTTGCACCTCATTTATAGCATTTTTTAGTTCCTCATGACTATTTTTTAGTTCCTTGATCTCTGTAGCAATAGATTCTCTGCTGTCCTCTATGCTGTTTTCAAGCCCAGTGATTAATTGTATGACTATTATTCTAAATTATCCTATTATTCTAAATTATTCTATTATTCTATTATTCTAAATTATTCTAATTTCTTAAATAGGTTTTGATCAATTTGTTAGCTGTCACTACTTCCTGGAGTTTTTTTGAGGAGCATTCTTCTGTTTCGTCATTTTGGCTAGTCCCTGTGGTAGCTCCAAACTGCAGGGCACCTCCTCTGTGTTGTCCAGAGAAACTTTTGTTGGTGGGTGCGGCTGCAGTCAGAACTGATGTCTGACCCCAGCCCACTGCTGGGGCCACAGTCAGACTAGTGTGTGCCTTATCTCCCCCTCTCCCAGGGGCAGGACTCACTGTGGAGTGGTGTGACCCCTGTCTGGCCTGCTTGCACACTGCCAGGCTTGTGCTACTTTGATGGGATCTGGCCAAGGGCGTATTAGCGGGGGTGGATCTGCAAGGTGTACAGGGGTGGGAGGGGCAGGCGTAGCTCGCTTTGCTGTTGGTGGTCCCCTGCGGGAGGGGCCCTGCAGCACCGGGAGGGAGGCAGGCCCATCAGAGGGCTGGATCCACAGAAGCACAGTGTTGGGCGTTTGCGTGGTGCAGGCAAGTTGGTGAGGGGAACTGCTTCCCTTTGGAATTTCAGCTGGGGGATGGAGAGGGAAATGGCGCTTGCCAGTGCCTTTGTTCTCCAGCCGAGCTCTGTCCTTTTGGGGCTCAACATCTCTCCCTCCTGGTATCCTCTCGCCCTCCCTGCTCTCTGACAGCAGAGATGTTGACTTTTAACATTCCAGATGTTAAGTCCCGCTGGCTGTCAGAACTCACAGAGTCCGGACCTTCTGCTTTTGCATTCCAGACTTTGGGGGCTCTGCTTTGCCGGTTGGACTGCCCCTCCACCGCCCTGCTCCCTCCCGCCAGTCCATGTAGCACGCACCACCTCTCTGCCCTTCCTACCCTCTTCTGTGGGCCTCTTGTCTATGCTTAGCTCCAGGGAGTTTGTTCTGCTAGTCTTCTGTCAGTTTTCTGGGTTATTTAGGCCCATGTGGGTGGAATCTACACAATCAGCAGGACGAGGTGAGCCTAGCATCCTCATAGTCACCATCTTCCTGTCCCCCCCCCTTTTTTAAAGCAAGCTCTATGCCCAATGTTGGGCTTGAACTCACAACCCTGAGATCAAGAGTGGTTTGCACTACCCACTGAACCAGCCAGTCAGTCACCTCCAGAATACTTCTTTTCTGTAAGGCTTGGGAGAAGTGACTCATTTTCTTTAAAATATTTTCTGAAGTGCAGAATTTCTGTGTTATGGAATCCAATTTATCATTTTTTAAAATTTAAACATGGTTTTATTGTCATACCTAAGAAATCTTTGCCTGATTTAAGGTCACAAACATCTCTGATGTTCACATTGAGAAGTCCTACAGTTTTAGGTTAAACATTTAACTTGGTGAGCCATTTTGGATTAAATTTTATTTATGGTTTGAGGTATTGATCAAAAGTTCACTTTTTGCAAATAGGTATCTTATTGCAGAGCCATTTGTTGAAAAAACTATCATTTCTATCCTGAATTGCCTCTGTGCATTTGTCATAAGTCATTAGATATGAGGGTCTGTCTGTAGACTTCTCCATTTAATTGATCTCATATGTATCTTTTTTCCAATACTGTATATTGAGTCTAGAAAGCAGATAGTACAAGTTCTTAAAATTGTTCTTTTCAAAATTAATTTTGGCTATTCTAGTTATTTGACCTTTCTATATAAATTTTTAAATCAGCTTGTTAATTTTTACACACACACACACACACACACACACACACACACACACACACACACACAACTTAGTGGGATTTGTTGAGAATTGCCTTGAGTCTACAGATCGATATGAGGAGATTTGAGATTTTAATAATAATGAGTGTTCAAGTTCCTGACTATGGTATATGTCTCCACATATTTAGTTTTCCTTTGTCATTTTCATCAGTATTTTGTAGTTTAAGTATCTTACAGCATATATTTATGTATTTTATGCCTAAGGATTTCACAATTTGTATTGTTAGTTTAGATGGTGCATTTAAAAATTACAATTTCAAATTGCTTTTTTTGTTAGTTTATAGATATATGATTAATTTTTTGACCATGTATGTATCCTGTGACCTTATTATACTCATAGTAGTTGTTTTTGTAGGTTCTTTGCGATTTTCTAGGTAATCAACTATTTTGTTTGTGAATAGGGAGATTTTAATCCCATTCTTTCCAGTACGATGCATTTTATTTTTTTATTTTGCCTGTTTGCTCCCATTAGGACTTATGTCTGGTGTCGAGTAGGAATGGTGAGAGAGGCCATCCTTGTTCATGATCTTAGGAAAAGCATTTAGGTTTCCGTGATTAAGTATGATGTTAACTATAGGGTTTTGGAGATGCCTCGTAACATATTGGAAAAGTTAACTTCTATTCCTAATCTGCCAAGGGTGTTTCTCATGACTAGACATTGCATTTTGTCTCCGTATTACTATTTTTTAGTACAAACTGGGTGTCTGAGGGCTGACTTTCAGTAGATTGCCATGAGAGAGCTGCTGTGCTATGTATGAAGCCTTGACCTAGAAGTGGGTCATCTATAAATGGTTTAGTACAAATTTCTCCATGAATGTGCTTTGCGTGACAGGTGAGGGGGTGGTACCTTTCTGGCCATGCCCTGTTTCCTGGGATACAGGGCTCTCAGTACCAGACCTCGGTCCCCATGTGTGGTGAGGCATACTGAATCAAAGAGGGCTAGAAAAGCAATATGCTTATGGGGATGGTTGGGGACTCAGAGAATTGGGAGTTTTCTTTTAAAATAACCTATTTTCTTGAACAGTTTAAACGGCTTTGGGATGATATTTTATTTGAAGGTTTGTGAGTAACAATTACACCTAGCATTTATTGTCTATTATTTTTGGGGAACTTTTCTAAGCACATGTATGTTTACTCATTTGTTCCTTATAATCACATGATGAGATTGATAGTATAATTGGGCCCATTTTCTTCTTGTAGAGTTGGGGGTTTTGGGGGGTTAAGTAACTTACTGATGGCCACCACCCTGAGAGAGTGTCAATGCTAGAATCAATTCAATGTGTTGTTAATCACAACCTACAGCTGCTTCTTAGGTGGAATTCTCCCAAGTGTTTGGTCCACTTCATTGATTTCTTTCATAGACATCAGTCCATTAATTTTTCTTTCTTTACCATTTTTTAGTTTAGGTAAATTATATTTCCTTAGATAATTGTCCATTTCATTCAGGCTTTCAACTTTACTTGCATAAATTGAGTGGATATTATCTAATGACTCTTATTTTTTGCTGTGCCTGGAGATGTATCTTCTTTTTTTTTTTTAACATTTTGTTTATTTTTGAGAGACAGAGAGAGACAGAGCACGAGCAGGGGAAGGACAGAAAGAGAGGGAGACACAGAATCCGAAGCAGGCTCCAGGCTCTGAGCTGTCAACACAGAGCCCAATGCGGGGCTCAAACTCACAAACCCTGAGATCATGACCTGAGCCGAAGTTGGTTGCTTAACTTACTGAGCCACCCAGGCGCCCCTCCTCTTTATAGTTTTTTAATTAAAAAAACATGATAAGTCTGTCATAATTTCAGACTTATGCAGCCCTATTTATTCTAGAAGTCTGAACAACAAAATTGTAAAGGGTCAAGGGTTATTTGTATTTGGAAAGCCCAGGTTTTAGCTTTCCCTTTCCTACTTTACTTTTATTTTAGTGTTCATTTATTTATTGAGAGAGAGAGAGAGAGAGAAAGAGAGGGAGAGAGAGAGAATCCCAAGCAGCCTCCACACTCATGGAGCCTGACGCAGGGCTCGATCTCACAACTGTGAGATCATAACCTGAGTTTAAATCAAGACTAACAAGATTAACAGACTGAACCCCCAAGGCACCCCTATCTTTCCCTACTTTCAACTGATATTTGCTCCCATAAGAGGGAAATATCCTCCTAGACACAATAAAATAACAGGACAGGCAGCTTGTTTGTACCACGCATGTTGTGAGTGCTGAAGTCTCATTATTATTCTCCTTCTCCTCTCCTTCTCACAGAAAGATACTAACAGAGAGAAAATTCTAAAGAGCTGTTAGGATCCCCCTGGATTGTTCATCAGAGTAGGGACCAGTGCTGCATTTGAGGAAACTACTTGAACCTGGGTGGAGTTTTCCTGGGTACATTAGGGAGGAGTGCCCGGTACTCATTGGTCCAGGAGTGGTGCTTGTTCTCCCAGCTGGACAACCTCCTAGTTCACAGGGCAGGGCACTGGGTTGAGTAAATTACAAAGATCGTGCCCCAGTAGTGGGATGTAATTAGCACTATGCTGAGCGCTGTTCCAAACCTGCCTCGTAAACATTAACAGTAAGAATTTTAAAAAATCCAAAAGAAACTAAATATTGTATTCAAGATTTTGTGTCTCTGCTAATGTGAGATATTAGTCTGATTATTTTTCTTATAATCCCCTTAATATCTTCTTATTATTGTTTCTTTCTGGTATTAGGGTTATTCTGAGTGTATAAAATGAGTCTGGAAGTATTTTAATTTCCCCACATTCCCTGAACTTGTTTATATAAGATTGGTACTATATTTTGATTAATTTTTATATAGAATCCTTGATAAAGCTGTATAGGAGTGAAATTTTATTTTGGAGGGGAAGGATTTTTTTTTTAGGTTTATTTGAGTAATCTATACACCCTGCATGGGGCTTGAACTCACAACCCCAAGACTGAGAGCTACATGCTCCCCCAACAGAGGGAGTCACCCTGGGAGGGGAAGAATTTTAAAGAAATAATTTAATGGTATTAGAATATTCCATTAAAAAATATTATTATTTGACTTAAGTAACCTTTACACCAATGGCGGGCTGGACCTCACCACTCTGAGATCCAGTGTGGCAGGTTCTACTGATTGACCCAGCCAGGTGCCCCAGGTTATTCATTTTTAATTATTTTTCTGTGCCTGTTTAGAAAGCCATATATTTCATAGCAGTGGTCCACTTTCTAATTGACAAGTTTGCCAACATAAAACCATTTATGATATTCTTTTGTTATCTTTTTCACATCAGTAGAATGCAGTAATGGCTCTCCCTTCATTCTTGATTCTGATCCTTTTTCTTTCTCTTAGTTTTTCTTAATCCATTTAGCTAAGAACATCAATCTTATGAATCTTTTGAGGAACCTATTCCTGGATTTAGTTTTTTTACTGTTTTGTTTTAATACTCTTCTACTTTCTATTTAATTAATTTCTCTTTCCAGGATTTATTTTATTTACTATTTCTATCCTACAATTTTCTCTGGGTTTATTTTGCTTTCCCTTTTTTCAGGTTCTTAGGATGGAAGCTTACTTCATTTCTGTAATATCTCTTGTTTTCTAGTACTTCTACCTAAAGCTCTATATTTCTTTCTAAGCACTCCTTTAGCTGTATCTAGCGCGCGCACACACACACACACACACAAACATCTTTCATTATCTTTCTCTTGAAATTTTATTTTAAAAACTATTCACTGGTATTTCTTCTTTAATCCATGGTAATTCAGGTTTATGTTGCTCAATTTGTAAATAATTAGGAAACATTGTTATATTTTTGTTATCAATTTCCAGCTGAATTTCATTATATATATTCTGTATGATTTAAGTTCTTTGAAATGCATTGCAACTTGTTTTCTGGGCTCCTGTGTATCTGTTTTGGTGAGCATTCCCTGGGCACCCCGAGATAGTGCAATCCTCCCACACTCTTTTTTCCCTCCCCCCCCCAATACTGACACGGATGCTATCAACTTACCTGTGTGCCACTATGTGACAAACTCAAGACTCTCCTTTTAGGGGAGAAGCTTGCCTTATCTACATTAGAGATGGTTTTAAATGGCTTATTATGAAATTTGTTTTCATCATCTTCTGGAAGTCAGTGCAGTTTCTGTGGGCAAAGACGTAGCTTAAACCTAACTGACACACCTTTGTCTATTTTGAAAGTCATGATTTAAAGAAGAGAGTGTTGGGGTGCCTGGGTGACTCAGTCGGTTAGGCGGCCGACTTCGGCTCAGGTCATGATCTTGTGGTCCGTGAGTTCGAGCCCCGCGTCGGGCTCTGTGCTGACAGCTCAGAGCCTGGAGCCTGTTTCAGATTCTGTGTCTCCCTCTCTCTCTGACCCTCCCCTGTTCATGCTCTGTCTCTCCCTGTCTCAAAAATAAATAAAATGTTAAAAAAATTTTTTTTAAAGAAGAGAGTGTTTACATGTTTTATTTCTGCCCACACTGGACATTTCCCTTTTGGTGACTCAATCTCAAGTTGTTCTTTTGTGATCCACCCCGTCCCCTCACCCCAAGGACGTGTTTCTGCAAGTCCTGTTGTACATGGTGATTATTCTGCTGGCATCTCTGGAGATGCAGGGTCTACTCTCAAAATTATGATGAAGGTCCCAATGAATTTAATTAGGGAAAAATGACTCTTGGAGATGCACCAATTGAATGACTCATCCATATGTGTTGTAGTCCAACCCCAGATAAAGTGTTTACAGATATTTGTCTTGACCTCAGAGAGTGTTTGTATCACTGTTCACACAACTGGCTTTTTCAGGAATTGAAATGATGGACTCAGAACATAATGAAGTATGTATATGAGTTATTCTCCATCATTCAGGAAATCCAAAATTTTACTGTGCTTTGTGAAGACAGGCCAGTGTAATTGATAGAGAATTGAATGTTGTCAAAGGATATTTCCCTATTTTACTTATATTGACATAAAAACCAAACCACATAACCTTTGTTTAAACAAATCACAATTTTATCTCCTATAAAGCTGACCCCTTTTTTTAAACTCACGATGTTTGTTTAACATTCATTTGTTGTTAGAACAAATTCTGCCAACAATGAAGATTTGGGGTCTCTTTGTTCCCAGTCGAGATTCAGACTTGTTTAGGTTACAGGACCTTCATATTTGTTTTGAAAAAACCCGGCAATTTAAGGGGTAGCCTTTTTCTGAAAGACTGAAATGACTGAGACTTTCTGCAAGCATGGAAAGCATTGTTCACATGGAAACAGTTCAAGGTCCAGTGATGGTGCATGTGTTTTCCTGCTCTGTGTGCACAGAGGTGTCATCAGCGTACAAAATACATGGGAGAAGGGACTACAACCCAGACCTTGGACTGAACGGCTGTCTTAGTTGCAGGTAACCCAGGAAGGTTAACTAGATGTAAGAGTCCAGCCTAGGCTTTACATTTTAGATTTTGGTGGTGTGGGAATTCACAGTCCTTTAAAAGTTCTCCTGTGTGATTCTTAAAATCAGCCATGTTAGACACTCTTTGGGATACTAACATATGTGAGGATTGACTCAGTTTTGTAATATTCTTTTAGCTATTTTCACATACAAAGATCCACAATAAATGCACTTTCTCTAACATCTGTGTTTCTAGACATAGTTTCAGGTGTAACTATTTAGGGATATTTTAATGGGCAGATCCTTGTAAATCTCATGATAGTTTCAACTCATGTGTTCTCTGAGCATTGCTTGTTAACCTGTGAAAGTTTAGAAGATGATGTAGCATCCACATATCTTGAAAATGTGATTTTGAAGAGTCCAAGGGAACACTTTCATAAGCCAGGTGTTACTTCAATTCATGTTTCTGTTCATAGGTGAGTTTCAGCATCAGAACATGCATTTGTTGGCCATTCCTTTTATTACTTGCTTATATGATTTACTCACTTTGCCATTGAGTCATTTGTCATTTACTTAAATGTTTAGAGCTCTGTGTCCATTTTGATATTAACTCTGTGTATGTCCTCTAAAATGTAAATATTTTCTCCAAAATACTTTCATCTATTGATGTTGTGGTATCTTTTTTTAAATCATTAAGATGTTTTGAAATTGTAAAATACAATTTGTGATTTTATTTACTAGTTAAGAGGATTCTAGAATATAGATAGTCACCTCTTTTATTAACTGGGGAGTAAGTATAAATCTTGCTTTAGTCTTTCATTAAACCTTAATCCATTAAAAATTTTTTATTTGAAGAATCTCTATTGGTAAAATTGTACTAGTTTCCAGATGGAAAGCTGCTTGTAGCAACCCATTTATTTAATATTCCCCTTCCCCACAAATGTCTTTAATTACTTGTCTCTCCATTAATCTGCAATATTGCTGAGCCTAGGGAGCATGCCTTAATCAGCCTTGTATACTATAATTTCTGAAAGTAGTGGGACATAAGAAATTATAATATTTATTTGTTGAGTGAATAAAAAGATTAGGTTAAAGTTTTAGGAAGTCACTAGTCATAATTATATCTCTAGCTAATTTTGTCCTGAACTCTGAAATAAGGACATGCATAAGGACATATGGAACATAGGATCAATGTGACTGAGTTTGTCCTCTTGGGGCTCACTCAGAGCCTCCAAGGTCAGAAAATATTATTTGTTGTGTTCTTGCTCATCTACATTGTGACAATGGTGGGCAACCTCCTCATTGTGGTGACCGTGGTGGTCAGTCCAACCCTGGATTCCCCTATGTATTTCTTTCTTGGTTACTTATCATTTATGGATGCTGTGTATTCAACTACAGTCACTCCAAATATGATTATAGACTTACTCTATGAGAAGAAAACCATTTCCTTCCAAGCTTGCATGTCCCAGCTCTTTATAGGACACTTGTTTGGTGGTTCAGAGATTTTACTCCTGGTGGCCATGGCCTATGACCGCTATGTGGCCATCTGCAAACCCTTGCATTATTTGACCATCATGAATCAACGGCTGTGTGTTTTGTTGCTGCTGTTGGCCTGGGTTGGAGGTTTTTTGCATGCTGTTGTTCAACTTCTCTTTGTTTACAACCTTCCCTTCTGTGGTCCCAATGTCATTGACCACTTCATCTGCGACATGTACCCATTATTAAAACTTGCCTGCACTGACACTTACATTATTGGCCTCACTGTGGTTGCCAATGATGGGGCAATCTGTGTGGTCATCTTTACGGTCTTGCTCATCTCCTATGGGGTCATTCTGCACTCTCTGAAGAACCTAAGTCAGGAAGGGAGACGCAAAGCCTTATCCACCTGTGGCTCCCACATTACAGTGGTGGTCCTCTTCTTTGTCCCCTGCATCTTCATGTATGTGAGACCTCCTTCTACATTACCCATTGATAAATCCTTGACTGTATTTTACACAGTTATCACTCCTATGTTGAACCCCCTAATCTATACTCTGAGAAATGGAGACATGAAAAATGCCATGAAGAAGCTCTGGACCAGAAGAAGAAAATGAGGCAGAAGAGAAATGTATCACCTTTTTTTTTTTTCAGTGAAGAGTTTGCTCCATCCAGGAAAGGATTATTTATTTGTAGTAAGTTTCTCCTGAGGTTTAAAGTTGTGCATGATGAAAAGCATTTAAGATGTAAGTACTTCCAATGGTCAAAACATATTTCTAAGATTTTCATAATTTCTTAGGAAAGTAGATGTATAGCTTTTGCATATAAAATGTCTCTTTTGAAACTATAGGTTTAAGTTCTATGTGATCAGTTATGCTGTAGTTAACACTATAAATTTATTTATGTTAGTGGACATTTTTCGCTTTTCGCTCTTACATAATTGTTCACTTTCAGAATTCATAGTGCTCTTTGTATATTTCAGAGAAAGAAATTCAGAAATGGGACATAAATCCTTGGTTCATTCCTCCCCTACAAAAACAACTCATATTAAGACTTGAAGTATAGATCTTATTTTTGTATCTGCAAGACATTTAAGTATATAATTTTGTTCATGTTGCTTAGCACGTTAAGGGTGAGGAGGAATGCTGCTTCCTAGGTAGAATATTCATCATAAGGAAGCTAATTGTAGAAAAAAAATCAGAACAAAAGAGATCGATATAATAAGTAAGTTTTACTCATTTTTCTGAGTGGGGGATCCTATTATCTCCTAAAATGGAATGACTTTGTTTAGTGTTATATTTCATAGAAATGATTCATTAAATTTACTACATAGTTTAGTATATCTGATAATTCTCTGCCATTTTTTCGGTGCCCCCACATCTTTTTTTGTTTACAGGGTTTAGTAGCCTCCTATAGGGACCCAGGCCTTACCTTTCATATATAAAATTATCATAGTACATAATCCATGAGGTTTAAATATGCAACACAGAACCTGGGTGTTTGGGTGATATCATTGGTAAGAAAGGCGCTGACAATGGGTGCCTGGGTGGCTTAGTTGGTTAAGCGTCCGACACTTGGTTTTGGCTCAGGTCATGATCTCAGGGTTTGTTCTGACAGCAGAACAGGCTCTGTTCTGACAGCAGGGAGCTTGCTTGGGAACTCTTTCTCCCTCTTTCTCTGCCCCTCCCTTACTCTCTGTCTGTCTCTCAAAAATAAATAAACACAAAAAATAAAAAGAAAAGAAAAGTGCTGACGATATGGCATGCCATTCTGACCTCTGCTCTTAATGGAATGCAGATTATTAGGTAATAAAGAAGCCATGATATATATTGATTTATTTAACAGAGACCTCTTTCATAAGCCTCCCTCTCTCAATTAGGCTTGAAAGAAAATATTATCTGTCCCTACTACAGTAGGAATCATGTGGTCAAAGAAACTCATGGTTCTGCCTCTTTTACTTGGTCTGGATCTATGAGGCGCCCAGGCTATGGGGACATGGAACCTTTTCCCTGGTAAATCACAGTGTATGAGAAACTTTATATCCTGATTTTCATCCCTATTATTATTACATGAAGACTTGTTATGTCGTCGCAAAGTCTTCCCAAACATAACACTATTCTTTAAATAAGATTAAACATTTGACTTTATCAGAATTTGTATAATTAAGTCATCAACTTTTGGATGTTGCTATGCACTGAATATTAGTGTTCCCCTCGAAATTCATGAGTTACGTCCTCTATGATATGTGGTGTTTGGAGGTGGGGCCTTTGAGAGGTGATTACATCATGAGAGGAGAGCTCTCATGAATGAGGTTAGTGTCTCTGTAAAAACAGACCTGATAGAACTCACTTGCCCCTTCTGCCATGTAAGGGCACAGCAAAAAGAGCCTAGTCTTGAATTCTTGATCTATTGGAGTAAGAATTTCAGTCTTTTCTTCATTAAACGTAAATATATATATATATATTTTTTTTTTCTTCTACAAATATTTAGTATTCTTTGATATTGTTACAAATATGTTGTTTTGCTGTAACTATGGGTGTTTTTATATAAAGACATTATATTGTATTATTCTTTTACTTTTTGATTTCTTCTATTGCATCACTCTTGGAAAATTTCATTTATATTCACTGAATTTATACATTTTAACATTAAAAAATAACTCTCAGAAAAGTTTCCTTTTATATTACTGCTTTTATTTTAATCAATTAATTTTTTTAAAGTAGGCTCCACACTGGGTGTGGGGCTTGAACTCAAGACCTTGAGATTAAGACCTGAGCTGAGATCAAGGGTTGGACACTCAACCAACTGAGCTATCCTGGGGCTCCAAAAAGCTTTCTTTTAAAATTATCTAGAATTCGCTTTTGTTTGCGATGAAGACATGTATAATCCTGTTTTCCTCAAACAGGATAAGTAATCTGCCAGTGTTATTATTAATTTTAGTAATTGAAAATTTTCTATATAATATGTCAAATTTTATACAACTAGTAGGTTTGATTTGGGGGCCATTTCACCTCCTCTTCTGTCGCTGACTCCTCCGCCTCCTCCTTCTTTACCTTTGGTGTCATTCTTTACCACTAACATTCTATATCAGTAGTCAAGGATTTTCACTTGTTTTTATACCTCATAGGGATAATTGCTCTTAAATACTCACCCTTTCAAGTTTCTTGCCATTTATAAACATTTATTTTTCCTGATAAGCTTCAGGCTTATTTTGTTTAGTTTGAAAAGTTCACTCAAAATATTTAGAATTTCATGACTCTCCACATTGATTTTGAGGAAAACAGCATGTTTTAATATCTTCTTTTACCATCCAGAAAGAGACATGTATTATGAAGGCTTGATCAGTGTCTCAATAACAATTTGTAATCATCTTTTTTTTTTTTTTTTTGTAATCATCTTCATAGAGTGTACAGGCATCTTGCCTTTTGGTTTTCTTATTTTAAAAGTGGCTTGCCTTATTTACCTTTGATTCACATTTTCAAAGAGCTGATTGGAAAGAGCTTAGTGTCTTTTGCTGGCATGAATTACAGCACAGTCCTCAAAGGCATTGGTGTATGTTTGTATGCAATGTTGATAGGCCTACATGACAATACACAAGTATATATTCAACCACAGAGATCTGTATCTGACCTCACGTAGGTACATATTCAATGATATGTAGGTCGTATCCAGCTTCATATGTGTGTCTGTATGTGAACACACAGAGGTCTGTATCTGACAGCACATGGATCAGTATACGTGTATATATACGTATTTGATCTGATCACCCACAGGCCTGTATCTGTCTACACACAGAGCTATATCTTTCCATACACAGGTCTGAATCTGAGCACATATGAATTTTGGCAGTATTGACTGAACAATTCTTCTGTTCATGTGGCACGGACTGAGGTCCCTCTTTGGTTTTCAGTAGGTTGCCTGGCTTTTAGGGAGTATTTAAGATGACTTTACTCATGTAAGTGGTGCCTTGGCAGTGATGGCTGGAAGACCAGTCTCCTCTGGCCCCTTCTTCTTCTCCATGTAGCCTGTCGCTCCAGTGAGTTTGTCAGACTTGTAAAATGGCAGTTCAGGACTTCCGGAGGGAGGGCACAGAAGGTCTTAAGCCAGTTAAGATCTCATCTCATCCTGACCTCAGCTTGAAGTTCAGGATCTCAAGTTGTAAATCCAGACTGCATCTGACCAAACGAAAAGGCAACCTATGGAATGGGGGAAAATATTTGCAAGTCTTATACCTCACAAGGGGTTAATATCCAAAATGTATGAAAGACTTTGCAACCAAATAGCAAAAAACAAAACAAAACAAAAACCTGGTTAAAACTAGGCAATGGGCCTGAAAAGACATTTTCCAAAGAAGACATACAAATAGCCAATAGGAACATGGAAGGGTGCTCAACATTAGTAATCATCAGGGACATGCAAATCAAAACCACAATGAGGGGCGCCTGGGTGGCTCAGTCAGTTAGTGGCTGAGTTTGGCTCAGGTCATGATCTCACAGCTCAAAGCCTCCTGAGTTCAAGCCCCCCATCAGTCTTGGTGCTGACAGCTCAAAGCCTGGAGACTGCTTCCAATTTTTTGTCTCCCTCTCTCTCTCTGACCCTTCCCTGCAGGTGCTCTCTCTCTCTCTTTTTCTCTCTCTCTCAAAAATAAATAAACATTAAAAATATTAAAAGCCACAATGAGATATTGCCTCATACTTGTTAGGATGGATGTTATCAAAGAGAAAAGAGATTACATGGCTCAGTCAGTTAAGTGTCTGAGTCTTGATTTGGGCTCAGGTCATGATCTCATGGTTCGTGAGATTGAGCCCCAGATCAGGCTATGTGCTGTCAGGTCAGAGCCTTCTTGGGATTCTCTCTCCACCTCTCTCTCTGACCCTCCCCTACTTGTGTGCATGCTCTCTCTTTCTCTTGCTGTCTCTTTCAAAAGAAATAAATAAAAACTTTAAAAAAAGAGGGAGTCCAGTTTGCTGTTGGGCATGTAAATTGTTTTAGCCACTCTAGAAATCTCTATGCAGATTCCTCAAAAAAGTGACATAGAATTACTATACATTCCACATATTCCACTTCAGTGTGTATATCTAAGAATATGAAATCAGAATGCTGAGGAGATATCTGCATTCCCATGTTCACATCAGTATTATTCACCGTAGTCAAGACATGGGAACAACCTAAGTGTCCATCGATTAATGAATGGAAACATAAATATATATATATTTATATAAATATATAATACATATACTATAATATATAATATCAGATATTATATAACATATATATTATGTGTGTGTGTGTATATATATATATATATATATATATATACACAAGAGAATATTATTAAGTAAAACAAAAAAGAAAATCCTGCCAATTGCAACACCATGAGAGGCTTTGAAGGCATTAAGCATTAAGCTAGGTAGAATTAGTCAGACAGAGAAAGACAAATACTGTATGATCTCATTTATATGTGGAATTAAAAACCCAGATTATAGAAGCCGGAGAATGGTGCTTGCCAGGGCCTGGAGGGTGGGGCAAATAGGGAGATGTTAGTCAAAGGGCACAAAATTTTCTAGTTATAAGATGAATAAGTTCTGGGGAGCTAATGTATAGCGGGGTACAGTAGTTAACAATAATGTATTATATAGACATAGTTGCTGAGAGAGTGAATCTTAAATAGTTTCATCCCACACCGAAATTCTAATTATGTGAGGTGACATATGTGTTAGCTACTCTTATTATGGTAATCATTTTGGTTGTAAGCCAGCAATTCTGGCCGAGGTTGGCTGGATATTTCTTCTGCTTCATGGGGCATGGACTGAAGTCAGTCTGTGTTATTCATCTGATAGCTGAGGGGTGTGCAGGATCCAGGGAAGCTTCTTTCCTGTTCAGAGTGGCTTTGAAATGGCGACTGGAAGGAACCCAACAGGTCCCTTCCCCTATTCAGTTAGATGCAGGACCACAAGCAGGACAATCAGACTTTTTACATGGTGCTCAGGGACCTCAGTGGTAGAAAGCAGAAGGAGTCAGGTCAGTTAAGGGTTATATCCAAAACCAGCCCAGTGTCATTTTCACCATCTTATACTGGTTAGAGCAGGCACACCCAGATTTGTGGTGGTGGAGAACTAGATGATGACACGTGGTGTGGAGGTCAATGCTTGGCGGCAAAGTCACACTGTGGAACAGCATGTAGGATGGAAGACATTGTCTCCTTTTTGGAAGATACAACCGTCCACATCCCTGAAAGGGCATGCTGGAGGTTTCACGTTATAGATCATTTTGGAGTGAATTGCGTCTTAACAATATTGAATTTTCTAGCTCCTGAACACAAGATATCTATTTGTTGGGGTGTTTTCAAAATTTTGCTTCATAAATATTTGAAATTTTTAGTGGGAGGATGTTGCTCATTTTTTCCTGAGTACTTTTCTTTTCCGATACTAATGTAAAAGGTGTTTAGCATTGTGTAAGTTTTCAGTTGTTATGGATACTAATAGAAATGCAATTGAATGTTTTATTTGGACCTTGTGTTCCTGAAAACTCGCTAAATCCACTTATTATTTCTAGTAATCTCTGTAGATTCTTTAGGGTTTTCTATGACACAACCATGTTGTTTACAAGAAAGGGACAGTTCATTTCTTGGAGAGATACAGGAGTATTTTTGTAATTCTTTTTTTTTGTAATTCTTTTGTAATTTTATTTATTATTTAATAATAATAAATTATATATATTATATATATATAATATATTATATTATAATATTATATTATTATATATTATTATTATTATAATTATATATAATATATTTATATTTATATTTATATTTATATTTATATTTATATTTATATTTATTTATATTTATATTTATATTTATATTTATATTTATTTATAATATTTATATTATATTTATATTTATATTATATTTATATTTATTATTTATATTTATAAATTTATATATTTATATATATTATATATAATATAATTATATATATATAATATATAATTATAATTATTATATATTATTATTATTATATAATATATATAATATATTATATTATATATATTATATAATAATAAAAAAATAAATTTATTTATTATTTATTATAGAATAAATAAAATTTATTTTAATATTTATTTTTAATTATTAAATTTATTTTTAATAAATAATAAATAAATTTTATTTATTATATAATAATAAAAGTATTATTAATACTTTTGTAATTCTATTTATTTTTGAATCTTTTTCAGAAGGTTGTCTTTTTCCTTTATTTTACACATTTTATCTGAGGATTCAAATTTATAGAATAATTGGAACTTTTTAAACTCTGAAGCATCAGTGCAATTTTATGTCCTTTTCAATTCCTGATATTGGTAATTTTCTCTTGATTTCACCTGCTATAATGTTATCAGTTGTAATATAAAATACCCAACTTCACAAGTTTGGCTATTTTAGTTTACTCTGTGTACTCAATTTCATTCATTTTTATCTTTCTTCATTACATCTTTTTTTTTTTTTTTTTTTTTACTTTGGCTTTAGATGTCTTTGTCTAGCTTCTTAAGATAAAAGCTTAGATGCTTTTTGAGCTTTATATTTAACACAAGCATAAAGCTATACATACATTTTAGGTAAGCTATGAATACACTTAGGTAAGCAATTTTGTGTGGCTTAGCATGTAAGAAAGATCTTCAGTTATTTATTTGTATATTTATTTATACATACAGATATTTATTTGTATTTATATTTATATATATACACTATTTTTATATATTTTAAAGAATTTATTTATTTAAATTCAAGTTAGTTAACATACAGTGTATGTTCGATACAGTATGTTACTCCTTGGCTTCAGGAGTAGAATCTAGTGATTCATCACTTACATATAACATGCCGCACTCACCCTAAGAAGTGCCCTCCTTAATGGCCATCACCCATGGAGCCCTACCCTCACCCATATCCCCTCCAACAACCCTCAGTTTGTTCTTTGTATTTAAGAGTCTTTTAGGGTTTGCTCTCCTCTCTGTTTTTATCTTATTTTTCCTTCCCTTCACCTATGTTCATCTGTTTTGTTTCTTAAATTCTACATATGAGTGATATGATATTTGTCTTTCTCTAACTAAACTATTTTGCTTAGCATAATATACTCTAGTTCCATCCACATTGTTGCAAATGGTAAGATGTTATTCTTTTTGTTCACCAATATTCCATTATATATATATATATGTATATATATTCCATTATATAATATATATAATTATAATATACTATAATTCCATTCTATATGTATATATATATAAAATCACATCATATCATATCTTCTTTATCCATTCATCAGTTGATGGATATTTGGGCTCTGCCATACTTTGGCTATTATTTTGGGGGGGGTCTTCATTTTTCTTTTAATTTTATTTTTAATTTTTTTTAATTTACATAAAAATTAACATACAGTGCAACAATGATTTCAGGAGTAGATTCCTTAGTGCCTCTTACCCATTTAGCCCATCCCCCCTCCCACAACCCCTCCAATAACCCTCAGTTTGTTCTCCATATTTATGAGTCTCTTATGTTTTGTCTCCCTCCCTGTTTTATATTATTTTGTTTCCCTTCCCTGATATTCATCTGTTTTGTCTCTTAAAGTACTCATATGTGTGAAGTCATATGATATTTGTATTTCTCTGACTGACTAATTTCACTTAGCATAATACCCTCCAGTTCCATCCACGTAGTTACAAATGGCAAGATTTCATGCTTTTTGATTGCCGAGGAATACTCCATTGTATGTATATACACCATATCTTCTTTATCCATTCATCCATTGATGCACATTTGGAATCTTTCCATACTTTGGCTATTGTTGATGGTGCTGCTATAAACATTGGGGTGCAGGTGTCCCTTCAAAACAGCACACCTGTATCTCGTGGATAAATGCCTAGTAGTGCAATTGCTGGGTCATAAGGTAGTTTTATTTTTAGTTTCTTGAGGAACCTCCATACTGTTTTCCACAGTAGCTGCATCAGTCTGCATTCCCACCAACAATGCAAAAGAGATCCTCTTTCTCCACATCCTCGCCAACATCTGTTGTTGCCTGAGTTGTTCATGTTAGCCATTCTGACAAGTGTAAGGTGGTATCTCATTGTGGTTTTGCTTTGTATTTCCCTGATGATGAGTGATGTGGAGCAACTTTTCATGTGTCTGTTGGCTACCTGGATGTCTTCTTTGGAAAAGTGTCTTTTCACGTCTTCTGACCATTTCTTCACTGGAATATATATATTCATCTTTTCTCCCCTCAGAGAGTCCCCTTAAAATTTCTTGCAGGGATGGTTTAGTGGTCACAAACTCTAGTTTTTGTTTGTCTGGGAAACTTTTTATCTCTCCTATTTTGTTTTGTTTTTATTTTTTTTTAACATTTATTTATTTTTGAGACAGAGTGACAGAGCATGAACGGGGGAGGGTCAGAGAGAGGGAGACACAGAATCTGAAACAGGCTTCAGGCTCTGAGCTGTCAGCACAGAGCCTGATGCGGGGCTCGAACCTACGGACCGTGAGATCATGACCTGAGCCAAAGTTGGCCGCTTAACTGACTGAGCCACCCAGGCGCACCTATCTCTCCTTTTTTGAATGACAGCTTTGCTGGATAAAGAATTCTTGACTGCATATTTTTCTGATTCAACACATTGAACATATCCTGCCACTCCTTTCTGGACTGCCAAGTTTCTGTGGATAGATCTGCTGCAAACTTGATCTCTCTTCCCTTGTAGGTTAGCGACTTTTTTTCCCTTGCTGCTTTCATGATTCTCTTTTTGCCTGAGTATTTTGTGAATTTGACTATGACATGCCTTGTTGATGGTCGGTTTTTGTTGAATCTAATGGGGGTCCTCTGTGCTTCCTGGATTTTGATGTCTGTGTCTTTCCCCAGGTTAGGAAATTTTTCTGCTATGATTTGATCACATAACCCTTCTACCCCTATTTCTCTCTCTTCCTCTTCTGGGACCCCTATGATTCTGATGTTGTTCCTTTTTAATGAGTCACTGATTTCTCTAATTCTTAAATCATGCTCTTTTGCCTTAATCTCCTCTTTTTTTCTAAATCATTATTCTCTATAAGTTTGTCCTCTATATCACTGAGCATCTTTTGCTCATTTTAAATCAATATGGTGTTTTGATGTGTGTGTTTTTGAGATGTAGAAATTTGTTATGTATTCTGGATTTTAACACCTTATCAGCTATAAAATTTGTCAATATTTTCTCTCATCTGTGAGTTGTCTTTTTTCTGTTAATAGTGTCCTTTCATGTACAGAAGTTCTTAAATTTGATAAAGTAATTTATGTTTTTTTTCTTTTCTTGCCTGTGGTTTCAGTGTAATATGAGTGTCAATGAGCTGCAGGGCTCATTCGATATTTGCAAATCTATCAATGTGATACATGACATTAATAGAAGAAAGGATAGGAACCACATGATCCTGTCAATAGACTCAGAAAAAGCAGTTGACAAAATACAGGATCTCTTCTTAATAAGTGCCCTCAAGAAAGTCGGGACAGAAAGAACATACCTTAACATCGTAAAAGCCACATATGGAAGGCCCACAGCTAATATCATCGTCACAGGGAGAAAAACTGAGAGCTTTCCCCCTGAGATCAGGAACATAACACAGATGTCTATTCTCACCGCTGTTGTTTAACATAGTATTGGAAGTCCTAGTATCAGAAGACAACAAAATGAAATAAAAGGCATCCAAAGTGGGCAAGAAGAAGTCAAACTTTCACTTTTCACAGATGACATAATACTGTACATGGAAACCCCAAAAGACCCCACTGCAAAACTGCTAGAACTGATACATGAATTCAGCAAAGTCGCAGGGTATAAAATCAGTGTCCAGAAATTGGTTGCATTTCTATACACCGATAATGAAGCAACATAAATAGAAATGAAGGAATCTATCCATTTACAGTTGCACCAAGAACCATAAAATACCTAGGAATAAACCTGACCAAAGAGGTAAAAGTTCTGTACTCTGAAAACTATAGAAAATGTGTGAAAGAAATTGGAAGAAGACACAAAGAAATGGAGAAACATTCCATGCTCCTGGATAGGAAGAACACATATTGTTAAAATGTCAATACTACCCAAATCAATCTACACATTCAATGCAATCCCTATCAAAATAGCACCAGCGTTCTTCTCAGAGCTAGAAAACACAATCCCAAAATTTGTATGGAACCAGAAAAGACCCTAAATAGCCAAAGCAGTCCTAAAAAAGAAGACCAATGCTGCAGGCATCACGATCCTGGACTTTAGCCTGTACTACAAAGCTGTAATCATCAGACAGTATGGTATTGGCAAAAACCTAGACACATAGTCAGTGGAATAGAATAAAGAACTAAGAAGTGGACTCAAAAATGTATGGCCAACTACTCTTTGACAAAGCAGGAAAGAGTCTCCAATGGACAAAAGACAGTCTCTTTAGCAAATGGTGCTGGGAGAACTGGATAGCAACATGCAGATGAATGACACTGGGCCACGTTCTTACACCATATATAAAAATAAACTCAAAGTGGATGAAAGACCTAAATGTGAGACAGGAAACCATCAAAATCTTAGAGGAGAAAACAGGCATCGATCTCTTTGACCTCAGCCACAGCAACTTCTTACTTTCCATGTCTCCAAAGACAAGGTAAATAAAAGCCAAATGAACTATTGGGACCTCAACAAGATAAAAAGCTTCTGCACTGCAAAGGAAACAATCAACAGAACTAAAAGGCAACCGACAGAATGGGAGAAGATATTTGTAAATGACATATCAGATAAAGGGTTAGGTTCCAAAATCTATAAAGAACTTACCATGGTCAACACCTGCAAGTTGTTTCTTTCGTAGAAGTAGTCCACTTTCTAAATTGGCAAGTTTACCAACGTAAATCCATTTATGGTATTCTTTTTTAATCTTTTCCATGTCAGTAGAATGCAGTAATGACTCGCCCTTCATTCTGATTTTGATCTCTTTTTTCTCTTAGTTTATCTTAATCGATTTTGCTAGGAACATCAATTTTATGAATCTTTCAAGGAACCAATTCCTGGATTTATAGATTTTCTCTGTTCTATTTTAATACTATGCTAATTTCTATTTAATTAAATTCTCTTTCCATTATTTCTTTTATTTACTGTTTCCATTCTACAATGTTCTTTGTGTTTATTTTGCTTTTCCATTTTTTAGGTTTCTAGTAAGCTTACTTCATTTCTGTAATATCTCTTGTCTTATAATATTTCCATTAAAACTATACACTTCTTTCTAAGCACTCCTTAAGCTGTATCCAGTACACACACACACACACACACACACACACACACATATCCCTCATTATCTCTGCTTAAAATTTATTTAAAAAAATATTCACTGATATTTCTTCTTTAGTCCACGGTAATTCATACTTACGTTGCTTAATTTGTAAATAATTAGGAAACATTGTTATATTGTTCTTATCAATTCCCAGGTGAACTTTGTTATATATATTCTGGATGATTTAAATCTGTGGGACATACGTTTAGGAATTCCCTGAGCTTGCACCAATAGGTTAACAAGGCTTAGGACAGAAGTATCCGAGAATCAGTAAACAGGCAAAAGTGCCTCAGCATAGAACTAAAGCTTTGAGCAGAAAGCTCCTTCCACAGGACGAAAGCGTCCAGAATAGGGAAACAGGGAAATAGACTGCCATAGCAGGGTGAAATTGCCTGGGCTAATTAGCAAAAAAAAAAAAAAAAGTGACTTGTTGACCCTGAGGTAGCATGCTCTATCTGTCTTATCCCCTAGGCAAGTTAAGATGAACAGACCCAGTGCCTGGTGCCTGCTGTAAACAGCTATCTGCTCCTTGCCAGGATTTTGTCTTGTATTGAGCCAAACCCCTAACACCATATATCTTCGAAACCCCCTTTCTCTCACACACTTGAGTTAATGATCACTGTTTCATTGTCTCACGTGTTTCATTCTGCACGTGCATCATGTTTGTAAGCCTTCTGATCCAATAAATACGGAGCAAGGATCCTTACTCAGGGCTCTTATCTCTTCCCTGACATTAGCCTCTCTTATATTCAATTCTGCATCTGCTCTCTTTCTGGGCAAGAGAGAACTCCAGACTCAAAGTCTGTGACATAAGTCCATTGAAATGCTTTGCCAATTGTTTTCTGGGCTCCTGTAATGCCCATTTCTGTGAGCATTTCCTGAGCACTCAGAGATACTGGAATCTTCCCACACTCTTTTCTCCCTCCCTCCTCGCTTACTAACACAGATGTTATCAACTTGCCTGTGTGCCAATATGTGACAAACTCTTCCTTTTCTTGGGGAAGCTTGCTTGATCTACATTTGAGACAAGTTTAAATTAAAAAACATTTTTAACATTTTTATTTATTTTTGAGAGAGAGAGACAGAGCATGAGCTTGAGAGGGGCAGAGAGAGAGGAAGACACGGAATCTGAAGCAGGCTCTGAGCTGTCATCACAGAGCCTGACCCAGGGCTTGAACTCACAGACCATGAGATGATCAACTGGGCTGAAGTCGAACAATTAACTGACTGAGCCACCCAGGTGCCCCAATGTTTTATTATTTTTAAGAGAAAGAGAGAGAGAGCGAGACCAAAGCAAGTGCAGGTTCTGAGCTATCAGCACAGAGCCCAATGCGGGGCTCAAACTCACAAACCATGAGGTCATGACCTGAGCCGAAGTTGGCCGCTTAACTGACTGAGCCACCCAGGCGCCCCAAGACTAGTTTAAATGTCTTGTTCTGAAATTCATCGTCTTCTGAAAGTCAGTTCAGGTGCCAGTGTGCAAAGATGTAGCTTAAAGCTAACTGATATAGCTTTGCCTATTTTGAAAGTCATGCTTTAAAGAAGAGAGTTCTTACGTATTTTATTTCTGCCCATACTGGACATTTCCCTTTTGATGATTCAATCTCAAGCTGTTCTTTTGTGATTTCCCTGCATCCCACCCCCAGAGGGCATGTTTCTGGAAGTCCTGTTGTACATGGTGATTATCCTGCTGGAATCTCTGGAGATGCAGGTGGCATCTCTGGAGATCAAAATTAGAAGAAGGTCCCAATGAATTTAATTAGGAAAGCACCACTCTTGGAGATGTACCAACTGAATGACTCATGCATATGTATTGTGGTCCATCCCCAGATAAAGTGTTTACAGACCTTTGTCTTGACCTCAGAGAGTGTTTGTATCACTGTTTACACAACTGGCTCTTTCAGGACTTGAAACAATGGACTTAGAACATAATTAAGTATGTATATTAAGTTATTCTCCATCATTAAGGGAATCCAAAATTTAACTGTAATTTGTGAAGACAGGTCAGTATAATTGATTGAGAATGGAATGTTGTCAAGGATATTTCACTATTTTACTTATATTGACATAAAAACCAAACCATATAAAAATCTTTGTTTAAACAAATCACAATTTTCTCTCCCATACAGCTGAACCCTCCCTTTTGTGTAAGCTCACAATGTTGGTGTAACATTCATTTGTTGTTAGGACAAATTCTGCCAACAATGAAGACTTGGGGTCTCTTTTATCCCAGTCAAGAGTCAAACTTGATTAGGTTACAGGACTTTGTAGTCATTTTGAAAAACCCAGCAATTAAGAGGTAGCCTTTTTCTGAAAGACTGGAATGAATGGCTTTCTGAGAGCATGGAAAGCCTTGTTTACACGGAAATGGTTCAAGGTCCAGTGATGGTGCGTTTGTTTTCCTGCTTTGTGTGCACAGAGGTGGCACCCGTGTACCAAAGACAAGGGAGAGTGGACTACAACCCACACGTTGAGCTGAACGGCTGTCTTAGTATGCAGGTAACCCAGGAAGGGTAATTAGATGTAAGATTGCAGCCTAGGCTTTACATTTTTGATTTTGGTCGTGAGGGAATTCATAGTCCTTTAAAAGTTCCTCTGTGTGGTTCTGATAATCATCCATGTTAGACATTCTTTGTGATTACTAACATATATGAGGATTGACTCAGTTCTGTAATATTCTTTTGGTTATTTTCACATACCAAGATCCAGAATAAATTTTCTTCCTCTAATATCAGTGTTTCTACACATTAGTTTCAGGTGCCACTATTTAGGGATATTTTAATGGGCAGATCCTTGTAAATCTCATGATAGTTTCAACTGATATGTTCTCTGAACATTGCTTGCTAATCTGTGAAAGTTTAGAGGATGATGTAGCAACCACACGTCTTGAAAGAGTGATTTTGAAGCGTCCAAGTAACGATTTCATTACCCAAGTGTTACTTCAGTTCCTGTGTTTCTGTTCATAAGTGAGTTTCAGCATGAGAGCATACCTGTGTTGGCCAATCCTTTTATTACTTGTTTATATGATTTACTAACTTTGCCATTGATTCATTTGTCCTTTATTTAAATGCTTAGAGTTCTGTGTTCATTTTGACATAACTCTGTGTATGTCTTCTAAAATGTAAATCTTTTCCCTAAGTACCTTTGTCTATTGATGTTATGATATCCTTTTTAAATCCTTAAGATGTTTTGAAATTGTAAAATACATCAATTTGGGATTGAATTTATTAAAGTGATTCTTGAATATAGCCAGTCATTTCTTTTATTATCTGGGGAGTAAATATAAATCTTGCTTTAGTTTTATATTAAACCTTAGTCCATTAAAAAATGTTATATGTAGAATCTGCTATAGGTACAATTGTACTAACTTCCAGATGGAAAGCTGGTTGCAGCAAACCATTTTTTTTAATATGTTTTTTTCCCACATATGTCTTTAATTTCTTGTCTGTCTATTGGTCTGCAGATTGCTGAGCTTACTAAGCATGTTTTTTAATCAGCCTTGAATTCTTGGAATTTCTGAGGGTACTGGAAGATAATAAATTGTAATGCATATTTGTTGAATTCACAAACAGATTCTAATAAGGATGCAGGCAGTCACTAATAATAATTACATTTGTAACTAATTTTGTCCTGAACTCTGAAATAAGGACTTGCAAAAGGACATATGGAACATAGGATCAATGTGACTGAGTTTGTCCTCTTGGGGCTCACTCAGAGCCTCCAAGGTCAGAAAATATTATTTGTTGTGTTCCTGCTCATCTACATTGTGACAATGGTGGGCAACCTCCTCATTGTGGTGACCGTGGTGGTCAGCCCAACCCTGGATTCCCCTATGTATTTCTTTCTTGGTTACTTATCTTTTATGGATGCTGTGTATTCTACTACAGTCACTCCAAATATGATTATAGACTTACTCTGTGAGAAGAAAACCATTTCCTTCCAAGCTTGCATGTCCCAGCTCTTTCTAGGGCACTTGTTTGGTGGTTCAGAGATTTTACTCCTGGTGGCCATGGCCTATGACCGCTATGTGGCCATCTGCAAACCCTTGCATTATTTGACCATCATGAATCAACGGCTGTGTGTTTTGTTGCTGCTGTTGGCCTGGGTTGGAGGTTTTTTGCATGCTGTTGTTCACCTTGTCTTTGTTTACAACCTTCCCTTCTGTGGTCCCAATGTCATTGACCACTTCATCTGTGACATGTACCCATTATTAAAACTTGCCTGCACTGACACTTACGTTATTGGCCTCACTGTGGTTGCCAATGATGGGGCAATCTGTGTGGTCATCTTTACAGTGTTGCTCATCTCCTATGGGGTCATTCTGCACTCTCTGAAGAACCTTAGTCAGGAAGGCAGGTGCAAAGCCTTATCCACCTGTGGCTCCCACATTACAGTGGTGGTCCTCTTCTTTGTCCCCTGCATCTTCATGTATGTGAGACCTCCTTCTACATTACCCATTGATAAATCCTTGACTGTATTTTACACAGTTATCCCACCTATGTTGAACCCCCTAATCTATACTCTGAGAAATGGAGAGATGAAAAATGCCATGGAAAAGCTCTGGACCAGAAGAAGAAAATGAGGCAGAAGAGAAATACATCACCTCTTTTCAGTGAATAGTTGCTCCATCCAGTAAAGAATTGTTTATTGATAGTAAGTTTCTCCTGAGGTTTAAAGTTGTGCATGATGAAAAGCATTTAAGATGTAAGTATTTCCAATGGTCAAAATATATTTCTAAGGTTTTCATGAGTTCTTAGGAAATTAGATGTGTAGCTTTTGCATATAAAATGTCTCTATTGAAACTATAGGTTTAAGTTCTATGTGATCAGTCATGCTATAGTTAATACTATAAATTTATTTTTGTTAGTGGACATTTTTCACTTTTCGCTCTTACATAAGTGTTCACTTTCAGAAATCATAGTGCTCATTACATATTTCTGAAACAGGACGTAAACCTTTTGTTCATTCCTCCCATACAAAGACAACCCATATTAATACTTAAAGTATGGATCTTATTTTTATATCAGAAACAATTTTAAGTATATAATTTTGTTCATATTGCTTAACACATTAAGGTTGAGGAGGAATGCTGCTTCCAAGGTTGAATATTAATCATAAGCTAAGTGTAGGAAAAAAATCTGAACAAAAGAGATAGATATAGTAAGTAAGATCTACTCATATTTCTGAGTGGGGGATCCTATTGTCTCCCGAAGGAAACAACTTTTTTTGGTGTTATATTTTCATAAAAATGATTAATTAATCTTCCCAGATAGCTTAGTATATCTGAAAATATCTCTGCCATTTTTCAGTATCCCCATCTCTTTTTTTTGCCTGTAGTGTTTCATAGCCTTCTAAAGGGACTTAGGCCCTCCTTACATATATAAAATTACCATAATCCATAATCCATGAGATTTACATATACAACACAGAACCTGAGATGAGATATTTTGGGTGATATCATTGGTGGGAAAGGTGCTGACAATATGGCATGCCATTCTGACCTCTGCTGTTAATGGAATACAGATTGTTAGGTAATAAATAGGCCATAATATATATTGATTTATTTAACCGAGATCTCTTTCATAAGCCTTCCTTTCTCTGAATTAGGCTTCAAAGAAAATATTAATCTGCCTCTACTACAGTAGGAAGCATGTGTCAAAAAAACTCATGGTTCTGCCTCCTTCAGTTACTCTGGATTCAAGAGGTGCCCAGGCTATGGGGGCATGGAAGCTTTTCTCTGGTAAATCACAGTGTATGAGAGACTTTATATCCTGAGTTTTATCCCTATTACTATTATGTGAAGATTCCTTATGTCATCTCAAAGACTTCCCAACATAGTGCTTTTCATTAAATAAGATTAAACATTTGATTTTAGCGGAATTATATAATTAAGTCATCAACTTTTGGATGTTGCTATGCACTGATATTTGTGTCTCCCCCCCCACCCCCCAAGGTTCAGATGTTATGTCCTCTATGATATGTGGTGTTGGGAGATGGGGCCTTTGAGAGGTGATTACGTCATGAGAGGAGACCTCTTATGAATCAGAGAGTGTCTGAACTCACGTGCCCCTTCTGCCATGTAAGGACACAATGCAAAGATGGTTAGCTATGAACCAGGAAGTGGGCTCTCACTAGACACAGAACCAGCCAGTGCCTTGAATTTGGACTACCCAGACGCCAGAACTTTGAGAAATAAATGACTGTGGTTGAAGCCACTCAGGCTGTGGTATTGTGTTACAGCAGCCCAAATGGATTTAGACATATTTTATGTTATCTCCAACTTGTATTGTTATTTCAAGTGAGGAGATAAAATCTTGGTTGTCTGTGTTCATTGGTCTGTAAGTTCTCTTAAGTCAGGAACAGTGACTTAATTGTCTATGTAGTCTGTATTTGTGTAGTGTGAGGGACATAGAATTCACTCCATGAACTTTGTCTATTACTTACATTCTTGAAGTCTTGATCTATTGGAGTAAGGATTTTGAGTCTTTTCTTCATTAAATATATATATTTGCTATAGATATTTAGTCTTCTTTGATATTTTCTACAAATATGTTGCTTTGGTAGCATTATATTGTATATTATATTATATTGTATTATTCTTTTACTTTTTGATTTCTTCTATCCCATCACTCTTGTAAAATTTCATATACATCTTTTTCAGTGAATTTATACATTTTAACATCTTTCTAAAAAATATCTCTGGAAAAAGTTTTTCAAGATTACTACCTTTTTTTTTAAAAATAGGCTCCATCCCCAGTGTGGAGCTCAATGCAGGGCTTAAACTCAAGACCCTGAGGTCAAGACCTGAGCTAAGATCAAGAGTTGAACACTCAACCAACTGACCCACCCAAGGGCTCAGAAAATCTTTCTTTTAAAATTATCCACCATTTGTTTCTGTTTGTGATGAGACATATCTAACTTGTTTTCCTCAAACAGGATATGTAATCTGCCAGTGTTATTATTAATTTCAGTAATAATTTCAATATCTGTATGTAATATGTCAAACTTTATACAAATAGTAGGTTTGATTTGGGGCCATTTCCCCTCCTCTGCTGTTGCGTCCTCCACCTCCTCCCCCTTTTTCTCTGGTGTTGTTGCCTACCACCAACATCCTTGTCAGTAGTCAAGGATTTTCATGTGTTTTATACCTCATGGGGATAATTGCTCTTAAATACTCACCCTTTTCAAGTTTCTTGCAATTTCTAGATATTTATTTGTCCTGATACACTTTAGGATTATTTTTTTTTAATTCTGAAAGCTTCCCATAATGATATATTTAAAATTTCATGACCCTCCACATTGATTTTGAGGATAATGGATGTTTTAATATCTTGTTTTCCCACCCAGAATGAGACATGTATTATGAAGGCTTGATCAATGTCTCAATAAAAATTTGTAATCATCTCCATAGAGCATACAGGAATCTTGCCTTTTGGTTTTCTTATTTTAAAAGTGGCTTGTCTTATTTACCTTTGATTCACATTTTCAAAGAGCTGACTGGAAAGGGCTTAGTGTCTTTTGCTGGCATGAATTATAGCACAGTCCTCAAAGGCATTGGTGTTTGTTTGTATGCAATGTTGATAGGCCTACATGACAATACACAAGTATATATTCAACCACAGAGATCTGTATCTGACCTCACGTAGGTACATATTCAATGATATGTAGGTCGTATCCAGCGTCATATATGTGTCTGTATGTGAACACACAGAGGTCTGTATCTGACAGCACATGGATCAGTATGTGACTACACATATGAATGCATACGTGTATATATACGTATTTGATCTGATCACACACAGGCCTGTATCTGTCTACACACAGAGCTATATCTTGCCATACACATGTCTGAATCTGAGCACGTATGAATTTTGGCAGGACTTGACTGAACAATTCTTCTGTTGCATGTGGCATGGGTGAGGTCCCTCGCTGGTATTCAGTGGATAGATGGGCTTTCAGCGAGTATTTAGGATGACTTTACTCATCTGAGTGGTGCCTTGGCAGGGATAGCTAGACGACCAGGCTCTTCTGGCCCCTTCTTCTTCTCCATTTGGCCTGTCTCTCCAGTGAGTTTTTCAGATTTGTAAAAAGATAGTTCAGGACTTCCGGAGGGAGGACACAGAAGGTCTTAAGCCAGTTAAGATCTCATCCCATCCTTGAAGTTCAGGACTCAAGTTCTAGATCCAGACTGCATCTGACGAAACAAAAAGGCAACCTATGGAATGGGGGAAAATATTTGCAAGTCTTATACCTCACAAGGGGTTAATATCCAAAATGTATGAGGAACTTATACAACCAATAGGAAAAACAAAACAAAACAAAACAAAACAAAACTGATTAAAAACTAGGCAATGGATCTGAATAGACATTTTCCAAAGAAGACATAACAAATGACCAATAGGAACATGGAAGCGTGCTCAACATTATTAATCATTATGGAAATGCAATTCAAACTGTATGGAGATTGCTCAAAAAGTGAAATAGAACTACCATAATGTCCAGAAATTCCACTTCTGTGCATATATCCAAGATATGAAATCAGAATCTTGAGGAGATATCTTCACTCTCATGTTTGTGGCAGTATTTTCACAGTAGTCAAGACATGGAAACAATCTAAGCATCCATTGATGGATGAATGGAAAAAGAACAGTGAATATATTAAGTGAATATACAAGAGAATATATTAAGGTGTAAAAAAGAAGAAGATCCTGCCAATTGCAACACTATGATAGACTTTGAAGGCATTATGCTAAGTGAAATAAGTGACACAGAGAAAGACAGATACTCTATCATCTCATTTATATGTGGTATTGAAAAACCCAATTTGTAGAAGGCAAGAGAATGGTGGTTTCCAGGGCCTGGCGGGTGGGGGAAATTTGTCAATGTTAGTTAAAGGGTACACGTTTCTAGTTATAAGTTGGATAAGTTTTGGGGAGCTTATGTATAGCAGGGTACAGTAGTTAACAATAATGTATTATATAGAAATAGTTGCTGAGCGAGCGAATCTTAAATGTGCTCATCCCCCACAAAAATTACAGTTATGCGAGGTGACATACGTGTTAACTACCCTTATTGTGGTAATCATTTTGCAATATATGTATATGTCAGATCAACATGTTGTACACCTTAAACTTACACAAGGTTGTATATCAGTTGTGTCGAATAACCCTGTGAAAACACAAGTAAATGAAATTAGACTTTGTGAATTGAAAAAAGAAAGTCTAAGAACTAGAGACTTGCTCTTTCTTCCCTGTGTCCTGCATATGTTTTGGAGGTGGACAACCTAGTTAAGAGAATTTATGAGACACACCTTAAATCTTTCCGAAGTCTCACTAGGGTCTTACATCTACAACACTGAGATGATTTTTCTTCTGGTGCCATTTCTTACTCTAAGAGCCTTTTTGCTCTTTGGAGATGCTATGGATGAGAACCAGCTTTATACCAGAACCCAGCAGGTCTTGACTCCTTACATGTTTCTCCTGAATTCTGCTTGAGAACTTGAGAACAGTCATGCTTTTAACTCACCTCTCTATCTCTTTTTTTGAGGTTAATTTATTGATTTTGAGAGAGACAGAGACACCATGAGTTGGGGAGGGGCAGAGAGAGAGGGAGAGAGAGAATTCCAAGACCCAACATGGGTTTGCTCAAGTTCACAAAACCACAAGATCATGACCTGAGCTGAAACCAAGAGTCAGATTCTCAACTGACAGCCACCTAGGCACCCCTCACCTCTCTTTATCCATCCTTCAACATATCATACACGGCTGAGGAACCAGCTGGCCTATTCAGTATTATGCTTGGAAATCACAGTCAAATCCACCTGCTCCCCCACCTGTTCCTATTTTCCACACTACTACAGGTGAGGGTATTACCAAACTTTGCTAGCACTTGGTAACATGAATCACTTTCTCTTCAGCCTCCAAGCACAGTCCACCCTGTCCTTCAACAAAGCTTTACCTACAGATGCCTCGAAGCCCTTACAGCTCCCAGCAACTCCTGGGGCCAGGGTCAATGCCATGTACTTTACCTTTCTGTTATGGAAGCACCACAGTTCCAGCTTCCACTCTTTGCTCTGGTTATCTTTTGCTACATGGCATAAGACTTTGAAATGTTGTGACTTAAAGCCACAACCATTTAAATTTGCCTCACAATCTTGTGGACCAGCAATTCTGGCAGAGGTTAGCTGGGTATTTTTTCTGCTTCATGTGGCATGGACTGGAGTCCCTCTGTGGTATTCAACTGATAACTGAGGGGTCTACAGGATTCAGGGCAGCTTCATTCCTATTCAAAGTGGCTTGGAAATGGTGACTGGAAAGAACCCACCGGTCCCTCTCCCTATCCAGTTAAATGTAGGACTACAATCAGGATAGTCAGACTTTTAAAATTTAAGTATAAGTTGGTTAGCACATAGTGTAATAGTTTCAGGAGTAGAATTTAGTGATACATCACTTACATATAACACCCAGTGTTCATCCCAACAAGTGCCCTCCTTAATGCTCATCACCCATTTAGCCCATCTCTCCCCCCACCTCCCCTCCAGCGACCCTCACTTTGTTCTCTGTTTTGAAGAGTATCTTATGGTTCGCCTTGCTCTCCATTTGTATCTTATTTTTCCTTCCCTTCACCTATGTTCATCTGCTTTGTTTCTTAAATCCCACATCTGAGTGAAATCATGTGATATTTGTCTTTCTCTGACTGACTTATTTTGCTTAGCATAATACACTAGTTCCCACCACATTGCTGCAAATAGTAAGGTTTCATTCTTTTTGATCACCGAGTAATGTTGCATTATATATATTATATATGCCACATCTTCTTTATTCAGCAGTTGATGGACATTTGGGCTCTTTCCATAATTTGGGTACTGTTAGAAACATTGGAGTGCATGTGAACCTTCGAATCAGTATTTTTGTATCTTTTGGATAAATACTTACTAGTGCAATTTGCTGGGTTGTAGTGGAGTTCTATTTTTAATTTTTTGAGGAACCTCTATACTGTTTTCAAATTGTTGCACGATTTTGCATTCCCACCAACAGTGCAAAAGTGTTCCCCTTTCTCCGCATTCTCGCCAACATCTGTTGTTTCCTAAGTTGTTAATTTTAACCATTTTGACAGGTGTGAGGTGGTATCTCTTTGTGGTTTTGATTTGTATTTCTCTGATGATGAGTGACGTTAAGCATCTTTTCATGTGTCTATTAGCCATCTGGATATCTTCTTTGGAAAAGTGTCTATTCGTGTCTTCTGCCCATTTCTTCACTGGATTATTTGTATTGGGTGTTGAGTTGGGTAAGTTCTTTATAGATTTTGGATACTAAACTTTTATCTGATGTGTCAGTTGTAAATATCTTCTCCAATTCTGTCATTTGCCTTTTGGTGTTGTTGATTGTTCCCTTTGTTGTGCAGAAGCTTTTTTACTTGCTGAGGTCCCAATAGTTCATTTTTGCTTTTATTTCCCTTACCCCCAGAGACATGTCATTAAGTTGTTGCTGCAGCTGAGGTCAGAGAGTTCAATGCCTTTTTTTTCTTCTAGGCTTTTGATGGCTTCCTGCCTTATTATCAGTGTTTCACCAATTTCGAGTTAATTTTTGTGTATGACATAAGAAAGTGGTCCAGGTTCATTCTTCTGCATGTCGCTGTCCAGTTTTGCCCACACCATTTGCTGAAGGGACTGTTTTTTTCTCCATTGGATATTCTTCCCTGCTTTGTCAAAGATTAGTTGGCCATACATTTGTGGGTCCATTTCTGCGTTCTGTGTTCTGTTCCATTGATCTAAGTGTGTGTTTTTGTGCCAGTATCATACTGTCTTGATGATTACGGCTTTGTAGTACAGGCTAAAGTTTGGGATTGTGATGTCTCCAGCTTTGGTTTTCTTTTTCAGGATTGCTTTGGCTATTTGGGGTCTTTTCTGGTTTCATAAAATTTTAGGATTATTTGTTCTAGCTCTTGAACAATCCTGGTGTTATTTGGAAAAGGATTGCATTGAATATGTAGTTTGTTTTGGATAATATTGACATTAAAAAATATTTGTTCTTTCAATCCATGAGCATGGAATATTTTTCCTTTGTGTGTGTGTGTGTGTGTGTGTGTGCGTGCATGTGCATGTGCATGTGTCTTCTTCAATGTCTTTCATTAGCTTTCTATAGTTTTCAGTGTATCGATTTTTCACCTCTTTGGTTAGGTTTATTCCTAGGTATTTTGTGGGGTTTGGTGCAATCACAAATGGGATCAGTTCCTTGATTTCTCTTTCTGTTGCTTCATATTGAAGAAATGATGCAACTGATTTCTGGACACTGATTTTATATCCTGCAACTTTGCTGAATTCATGTGTCAGTTCTAGCAGTTTCTTGGTGAAATGTTTTTTGGGATTTCCACAGATAATATCATGTCATCTGCAAATAGTGAAAGTTTGACTTCCTCCTTGCTGATTTAGGTACATTTTAGTTCTTTGTGGGGTCCAATTGCTGAGGCTAGGACATCCAACGTTATGTTAACTAGCAGGGGTGAGAGTGCACATCCTTGTTCTGTTCCTGACCTTAGGGGAAAATCTCTCAGTTTTTCTCCATTGAGGATATTTGCAGTGGTCTTTCATATATGGCTTTTATGATCTTGAGGTATGATCCTTGTATCTTTACTTTCTTGAGGGTTTTTATCAAGAGATGCTGAATTTCGTCAAATGTTTTTTCGGCATCTATTGAGAGGATCGTGTGGCTCTTATTCTTTCTTTTATTAATGTGATGTGTCACATTGATTTGTGGATATGGAACCAGCCTTGCATCCCAGGAATAAATCCCACTTGATCCTGGTGAATAATTTTTTGAATGTATTGTTGGATTCGGTTTGCTAGTATCTTGTTGAGAAGTTTTGCATCCATGTTCATCAGAGAAATTGGTCTGTAGTTCTCCTTTTTAGTGGGGTCTTTGTCTGGTTTTGGAATCAGGATAATGCTGGCCTTGTAGAATGAGTTTGGAAGTTTTCCTACCGTTTCTATATTTTGAAATAGATATTCAAAAGAATAGGTGTTAAGAGTTCTTTAAATATTTGGTAGAATTCCCCTGGGGAGCCATCCATCCCTGGCCTCTGGTTTGTTGGGAGATTTTTGATAACTGATTCAATTTCTTTACTGGTTATGGGTGTGTTGAAATTTTCTATTTCTTCCTGTTTCAGTTTTGGTAGTTTATATGTTTCTAGGAATGTATCCATTTCTTTCAGATTTCCCATGTTTTGGTGGTATATAATTTCTCTTAATACTCACCTATTACTTTTTGTGTTTCTGAAGTGTTGGTTGTGATCTCTCCTCTTTAATTCATGATTTTATTTATTTGTGTCCTTTCCTTTTCTTTTTGATCAATGTAGCTAGGGTTTTATCAATTTTGTTATTCTCTCAAAGAATGAGCTCCTGGTTTCATTGATCTGTTCTACTGTTTTTTTTTCTTTATGTTGTTTGTGTTGTTGTGTTTTGTTTTATTTCGATATCACCGATTTCTGCTCTATTCTTTCTTATTCTGTCTTCTGCTTCTTTGGGGCTTTATTTGCTGTTCTTTATACAGCTCTTTTAGGTGTAAGGTTAGGTTGTGTTATTGAGATCTTTCTTCCTTTTTTTAAGAAGGCCTGGAGTAATATATATTTCCCTCTTGAGACCACCTTTGCTG